>NC_090379.1:92574299-93204116 GCF_036365525.1 Heterodontus francisci | reverse complement strand
CTATCTAGTTTCCCTTGTTGGCAAGTGCACTAGTCCGGACAATGGGTGAGGACAGAACTCTTTTGATCCTCCACCATCTCCAACAACCCTGTCTGCCCCACCCTCCCGCCACCTCCAAACAACTGAACAGACTACCAAGCAAAGTGCCTGAGCTAGTACAAGAAGCATGGTTACTTAAGCAAGATACCAACAGGCTCCCAGACCAGCATGAGCCTTGAGGAGAAAGGAAAATGAGGAATATCTTTATTTTAAAGAATTTAGCTGCGATTTAAGGATTTAATCTCACGTTGGTCCCTGCTTCTTCAAGAACGGTGTGACAAGGTATAATTGAATGTGTTGCATTGCTGACACTTCATGCTCATGCTGTGCAAAGTTTGTTTTCATTCTCCCAACTTAATGGACTATAACTGCCAAAAGCTCTGGAGGTCTGACCCATTAATATGGGGGAGCCTAGAGCAGTGCTTTTTTGACTTTTGGTCAAAGGGACTTTGTAGCCATCCATTTAAAAAAGGATATTCAAAGGTGTTTTGCCATTAGAGCCTCACTGGGGGAAAATCACAGCAATAAAAGTACTTTAAGAGCAATTTCTTTTCCTGTCTGTTAACTTTTAAAATATTTTTTCTGTATCACTGGTGGGTAGGGCTGCCTCAAAGATGCTGGGGGTAATTTTAATCCAACTCACCAGGCAAATCTCCAATGGATTGCATGGAAAGCCAGTTTTATACCCCACCTAGTAGTATTCGCCACTGATGGCAAACAGGTAGGGTGTAAAACTAGCATTGCACCTGATCCCACCAGTTTATCAATAGGTAGGTTAGATTAAAATTGCCCTCACTGGGCCTGACTGTGTGCAGCAGCTCAGCTCAAATCACTAGATAAGGATTTCTGACCAACAATTCTTCCACTGTCTTCTCACTTGATTCAGCATTAATTCAGCTGCTCTGCAGCACAGTTCCTGTGACTTATTACATCTATAATGTCAGCAGCATTCAGTTCAGATGAAAAATTTTCATCAGAAAGAAAAAAAATTTGAAAAATCGTCTTTTAATTCTCTTAAGGAGGAGAATCCCCACCTTGAACCTGATAATACAATCAGCTGCCAAGTCAATCATTTTACCAAGACCCCCCCCGCTGACGTGTATTAAAATTGCAGCAACACCACCCAACACCTCCCACTTCCCCCCACGCCCACAACCTCCCCCCACAACCCCACTCTCATCTCTGGTGCAGAACTGAAAAAGCCTGAGTCGTGGAAAAGATTTTCTTCCACAGTATTGTCCTGGGGTTGCCGTGGTCAGGGTCAGTCCCAATAGCGTGCGGGTTTTTGTGTGCTCACCCTGGCTCCCTGCCAATCGCAGTGCCAGGGCTCAGCGATAGCACGCACAAGCCCTCCCTGTGCCCTGAGACTGACCCCAAACAGCTTCCCATTGGATGGTGCTGGGAACAGAATATCTCAGCAGCATCAGTTACTTCATATCAGGGTGGGGAAAGGCGGGGCAATCCAACTGGATTATACAGAGCCATTTCAGCACAATCCATCAATAGTTCCAGAAAAGATTTTCCACTGAAAGCAAAACTGTTGCTCAAAACTGTCTAGGCACTTCGACCAACCAGAAGTTTTGCACTGTTACACTATTATTAGCTAAAGAAGCACAGAGTGTAACTTGGGTCATTTTCCCAGTATATTATGTATCCACTAATCCCTACAAACAAACAAAGATGACGGAACTGAATATATAGTCTTGCAGAAGTAAATGGGATTGATGCGAAGTAAATGTTAAGTTTGTGAGCATACAGAAACATTATTTGAAGAACACTACAACTTCAAAAACCCTTTGCCAGTTGTAGAGCACAACAATATCATGTCATTATCTGCTGAGACAGTATAGGGCTCTCTCTATTCCATGTGGAGCTGTGGTTGTAACCACAAAGGGTATAAACATACAAATGCTGACCCACGAATATGTAACCTATACAATGATAGCGAATAAAGACAGGGGTAGGTCTTGACTCTTCCCTCGATTTTTATTTACATTGACTTCAATGGACTGCCAACTCACTATCATCTGTTTTACACTATTGCAGACAAAATTACCCTGCAGAGTTACACAGCAATGATTCATTCCAGCAGTTCCAATGATGTAAACCAATAATGTTAGTAGATTTACTGAATTACACTAATTGTTCTTTTATCATTCATACAGGGTATTCAGTAGATAAAAACTAAAAAGATCTTGCATTTATATAGCGCCTTTCATATCCTCAGGCTATCCCAAAGCAATTCACAGTCAATGAAGTGCTTTTGAAATGTAGTCATTGTTGTAATGTAGGGCAATGCAGCAGCCAATTTGCACACAGCAAGGTCCCACGAAAAACAATGAAATAGATGGGCTGTTTTTGTAATGTTGGTTGAGGGATAAACATTGATCAGGACATCAGGCAAACTACCCACTCCTCCTCAAATAGTGCCACGGGATTTTTTTCCATCGATCTGAGATAGCAGATGGGGCCTCTGTTTAGCATCTCATCAAAAGACAGACCCTTTGATAATGCAGCACTCCTCAGTATTGCACTGCAACGTCAGCCTGGATATGTGCTCAAGTCTCTGAAGTGGGGCTTGAATCTGCAGCTCAGTGATAACAAAGCTACCACCAGCCACTATTCTCCTACAACACAGTGTAATAAAACTTAAGTATTAGTGCAACTGGTCAAATTATGTTGGTACAATCTCACTTCAATTCAGGTTACATTATACAGTCATCCCATTTACCATCAAGCCATCACAAAAACATGGCTTAATATAAGTAGAATAAACCATCTCCTTTAGCTCCACTCAGACGGATAAAAAGAGCAATGCAGGATGGAGTGTATTTCCAGCTCCAGTCTTATGATTAACATCACCTCAACCACATAATGTGCCAATACCTTGTTGCAAACTTCAGTCTATGTGTTAACACTGTAACACTCTTCTTGCTGGTCTCACGGTCCACAAACCACAGCTCGTCCAAAACTCCACCACCCTTATCCTGTCCTGTACCAAGTCCCACTCATGCATTACTCTTGCTGCTGCTAATCTACACTGGCTCCCAATCCTCCAACACATTCAATTCAAAATCTTAGTCCTTGCTGTTAATCCCACCATGGCCTCGTCACACCCTATCTCTGCAATCTCCTCTGGCCTGACATCCCCTCCCAAATACTCTGTTCCTCTGTGCATCCACTTATGTCAACTCACCAGTGGTAACAGGGCCTTCAACCACCTAGGTCCTAGTACTTGAAATTTCTTCCTTAAACCATCTTGCCTCTGCACTTCTCTCTCTATCTTTAAGAACCTCCTCAAATTCCATCTCTCTCACCAAGCTTTAGATCAATCCTCCTAATTTCTTCTCCTGGCTGAGCATTTCTTCTCATTGCACCCATAAACAAAGCAACTTGGCATTTTTTTAAACTGAACGTGACCTTTAATTGTGGGAGCACTGCAGAGACAATGTGGTATAGGTGAAAAGGTCGCATGTCCAACATTGACCATATGAAGTGTTGCAGTATCATTTAAATGGTACTCTGTTATTACCAAATTGCTTTTATAAGTACATAAGAAAGAAATAGGAGCAGGAATAGACCATACGGTCCCTCAATCCTGCTCAGCCACTCAATACAATCATCGCTGATCTTCTGCCTCAACTCATTTTCTTCCTGCTCCCGATATCCATTGATTCCCTGAGAGACCAAATATCTGTCTATCTCAGCAATAAATATAACCAACAATGGAGCATCAACAATTCCAAAGATTGTCAACCCTCTGAGTGAAGATATTTCTCCTCATCTCAGTCATAAATGATCGACCATTTATCCTGACACCGTGCCTGTATTCTAGATTCCCCAGACAGGGCAAACAACCTCTCATTATCTACCCTGTCAAGCCCCTTCAGAATCCTGAACATTTTAATGAGATCACCTCTCATTCTCCAAAACTCCAAAAAGTGTCGACCCAATTTACTCAGCCTATCATCAAAGGTCAACCCTGCCACCCCAGGAACCAATCTGGTGAACCTTCACTGTACTACCACCAATGCAAGTACATCCTTCCTTAAATTTGGAGACCAAAACTGCACACAGTACTCCAGGTGTGGTCTCATCAAAGCCCTATACAATTGTAGCAAAACCGCCTTATTCTTGTAGTCCAATCCCCTTGCAATAAAAGCAACAAACCATTTGCCTTCCTAATTGCTTGCTGTACCTGCATGCTGACTCTCTGCATTTCTTGTATGAGTACCCCCAAGTGTCTCTGAACATCAACATTTACAAGTTTCATCCCTTTTAAGAAATATTCTGCTTCTTACTACCAAAGTGAATAACTTCATACTTCCCAGCATTATACTCCATCTATTAAGTGAACTGAGTGGAAGTGATTTATTCAGTGTATTTTAAGTACAAATATCACACATTATTGCCAGCAGTCTAGTTTCACTTCCAGGTTCCAGGCCATTCCCACAAATCCACCTACCCTCGACAATGGCAATGAAGCAGAAGACAAGATTTTAGTGCGAGGTGAAGTGCAGACATATATGGCAGACTCATGAATAAAAATCTCCCACCTATGACTTGATGAATAATGCCCTGACTTTCATGGTGTGTGTGCATGAATGTGTGGGCTGCTGGTGGTGGGTTCGAAGAAATATAAAACAGGAAGAGAAAATAAGGGAAAGGGCAAACCATGTATATAAAGCTTTATCAACACAGTGCAGCCTAGTTGAGGACCTAGTGAATTGGTATTCAGCAATAATAGCAATGAACACAGTTGTATGAAATTCCTCTGCCAGATTAACCAAAGCCATAGCCCCATTTAAAATAAACAGGTTAGTACATTTGTTCAAAGAGGAGGCAAAGGAATTTCAAAGGAATGCAAGAAGACATTATTTGTTAATACAGCACTACACAATTTCAACCTATGTGCTTGAACCAACTAGGAGAGGAGATACATATATCAAAATGAAGCAGTGGCAGTTTGGTGGCACCAAGCTTGGGTTTTAAAAGCACTATTAAATGTGCACAGTTCCTAGGGTTTTGTCACAATTACCTTTGCTGCGTTGTGAGACTCCTCCACACCATGTTTTACCGGTTGTGGTTATTATTTGAGGCTAATGAAAAGGAGAACCAAAGACCCAAAGAGCGAATATAAAGAAAAATTAAAATGGAATCCAAGGAAATGCAAAGCAAATCTGAGTGGGGACAATATATTAAAAAAACTAGGGACGATATTTCAGGCTGGGACTCCGATACTTTCAGCAACAGAACTTACAATATTACTAAAGGACACATTACTATTCTTTCCAAAGTCTTCCAAGCGGACTGACACGCAGTACATTTGTATGGCATTCCTACATTTGCTACTTTAACAAGTGCATTCATCTGCACAGATCACCAACAATAATTTCCAAGCTACAAGATTTAACAAAGAAGAAAGCCTTTGTATAACCATGAGAAAGTTGATGTACAACAGGTGCATTTTTCAATGCCTGCTGTGAAAGAATTAGAATGGGAGTACTATCACATTGGCCCTGTAATTCTGTGGTGCTGGGGTTGTAAATAGAGAGCTCTCGGGTCAGAATTTGGCACACAGCCCAGTTATGCCACTTCCCCACTCCTTTTTCTACCCATTGCAAATTCTTGTGGATTTCAGGACGGGTTCATAATATCCCCATCCACAAATGGGCAGGGACTGTGCAATGAGTAATACAATGTACTTTTCTCAATTTGCACCGTTAGCAACGCTGGGCACCAAGGAAATATGGGAATCTCTTGTGCCCAGTGCCGCTACGGGTCCAGAGGTGCTGATTTAGTCTTTAGAACTGCCTATTTCCTGAAACCTGCCATTAAAACAGGCCTCCTGAGAAAGCAGCACCATCTTTGAATTCTTCATCATCTTTGGCCAGCAACATCAGTTCACTTGCACAACGGGTAGGCGCCACTGCTCAATCTCTTCCACCAGCTGAGGTGAGCACTCTAATTGTGCCATCCCTGGCATGGGTGCCAACCAACAAAATACAAAAGCTCCTCACCCTAAGATTTGGGGAACTCCAGATCCACCCCTAAAAGCTGCACAGAGGTATTTCAAGCTACTATCGCTAATAATACAGTTTCTGTCAAATAACCTGTAACAAAACTTTTAGAACCTTATTTCATTGGATGCCAAGTTAGATGTAGCTCTCAAATGAAGATAAGCATTCACCTTCCACATTCTGTAGTAAAATCACTTATTAAAACTAAAGGAATATTTTTCAACTGAGTATATCTGTGGGGATTGGGCGCTCACTGTTCCGTGCAAGAGACACAAGAATGCTCTCATCAAATGCTTTTTCCAATATTGTGACGGGAAATGCAGTGCCTTATGGGCAAATTGGCATTTTTACAATTTTTATGGAAAAATGTAGCATTATATTGTCCCTTTCACAGTTGCTCTAACAAATATAGACATTTTTATTGCTTAAGTGACCCAGCAGCTGCTTGACGAGTGTCAAAAGATCATTATTAGAGCTGCATCACAATTGGCTACCAGCTAAGTTCCTGGCACTCTTGCCTCTAATTCAGAAGATTGTGGGTTTAAGTCTCCCTTCACAGACTTGAAGATAAAATTTAGGCTGACATTCCAGTGAAGTACTGAGGAAATACTACTCAGTCAGAGGTGCTACCTTTTGGATGTGATGCTACACCAAGGCTCCATCTGTCATCTTAGGTGGATGTTAAAGATCCAATAGCACTATTCCAAAAAAAGCAGGGGAGTTCCCTTGATCAACACCTAAAACAGATATTCTGGTCAATTGTTTCATTATTGTTTGTGGGGTCTTGCTGTGTTGCCACACTTCCTACATTACAACAGTGATTACACTTCAAAAGTATTGTGCTTTGGGAAGTCCTGAAAGGTGCTATATAAATGCAAGTCTTTCATATTCTTTATCACAAACTGCTTTACAGCCAATGAGGTAATAAAAGGTCACTGGATAGGATCAGGAGCAGAGGCAGAGAACTTTTTTTCTCTTGCAGCCCTACCATCACCCGAACTGAGGTCAGCTAAACCAGGACAAGCCAAAGATTGCTCCAGTAATTCCTTGTACTATCCAGACGGTTGCAGAGTGGGCATTGAGCTGCTTTGCGACATTACTGCTGCTGTTTTACAAGAAAGTAATTAGTGGTTAACTGGAGAATAAGTATAAATGATCCCCAAAGATTTGTTCAATTTCTTTTCATTTATCCTCAAGTTCTGGGCAACACTGGCAGAGTCCATCCTTAATTATTCTGAGGTACTAGAAATCAACCACTTAAGGCAATACTGGAATCCGATGTTAGCCAGACCAGCTAGGGTTGGCAGGCTCCCTTCAAAGAAAGAAATAACGTAAGAAGTAGGAGCAGGAGTAGACCATTCGGCCCCTCGAGCCTGTTCCACCATTCAAATCGATCATGGCTGATGCTCGGCCTCAACTCCACTTGCCCTCTAGCTCTCCATATCCCTTGATTCCCTGAGGAACCAAATATCTGCCTATCCCAGCCTCAAATGTATTCAATGATGGAGCCTCCACAACCCTTTGGGGTAGAGAAATCCAAAGATTCACAACCCTTTGAGTGAACAAATTGCTCCTCATCTCAGTCCTAAATGATCGAACCTTTCTCCTGAGACTGTACCCCCATGTTCTAGATTCCTCAGCCAGGGGAAACAACCTCTCATTGTCGACCCTGTCAAGCCCCTTCTGAATTTTGTATGTTTCAATTAGATCACCTCTCATTCTTCGAAACTCAAGACAGTATAGGCCCAATTTACTCAGCCTCTCATCATAGACAACCCTCTCATCCAGCAACTAATCTAGTGAACCTTCGGTGGACCACCTGTACCAAAGGTATCCTCACGCAAAGATAACCCCTGACTTCTTAAACCCCTGTTCCTTCCACCCTCACCTCCAACAATAAGTGCGAGGAGCTCATGGACTTTGTCATTAAGATTAAGATTGAGACCATCCAATCAGCTGCTTCTGCCACGTCCCTCCCTTCCATTAGTCCACCGGGCCAAATTTCTTATAAACTCCTCCTTGCCCTAGCCCTGAACTCACATTTTTCTCTCGTTTCTCTCCTATCACTCATCATGCCCTCTCTGAGTTCATCTTGTCCACAAGAGCCACATCCTGTTCCCTTGATCTTATTCCCACTAAACTGCTGATCACACAACTTTTCCTCCTGGTCCCCAAGTTAGCTGATATTGTAAATATCTCCTTTAAATCTGCCATCATCACCCATCTCCTCAGTAAAAACAACCCTTGCCCTCACCACCCTAGCAAACTACTGTCCCATCTCCAACCTCCCTTCTCGAGTTCTAAGTCCTTGAACGCGTTGTCTCCTCCCAAATCCATTCCCATCTTTCCCAGAATTCCATATTTGAATCCTCCAATCAGGTTTCCGCCCCGCCAGAGTACCGAAACAGCTCTTGCCAAAGTCACAAATTACATCCTATGTCACTGTGACAAAGGTAAACCTTCCCTCCATGTCCTTCTCGACCTGTCTGCAGCCTTTGACAAAGTTGACCGCACCATCCTCCTCCAACACCTCTCCACTGTCATCCAGCTGGGTGGGACGGCTCTCACCTGGTTCCATTCTTATCTATCTAAGCGTAACCAGAGAATCACCTGCAGTGGCTTCTCTTCCTGCTCCCACACTGTTACTTCTGCTGTTCCCCAAGGATCTATCCTTGGCCCCCTCCTATTTCTCATCTACATGCTGCCCCTCGGCAACATCATCTGAAAGCACAGCATTAGTTTTCACATGTAGGCTGACGACACCCAGCTGTACCTCACCACCACCTCTCTCAACTCCTCCACTGTTGCGATCAGACTGTTTATCCAACATTCAACACTGGATGAGCAGATATTTCTTCCAATTAAATATTGGGAAGACTCAAGACACTGATTTCGGTCCCCACTCCAAAGTCTATTCCCCATCTACTGACTTCATCCCTCTCCCTGGCAACAGTCTGAGATTAAGCCAGTCTGTTTGCAACCTTGGTGTCACATTTGGCCCCGAGATAAGCTTCTGACCTCATATTGGTGCCATCACTAACACCGCCTATTTCCACCTCTGTAACATCGTCCGACTTCTCGCTGTCTCAACTCATCTGCTGCTGAAACCCTCATTCATGTCATTCATATATTGACTGGGACTCACTTAGTGCTAGGGGCTTGGATGGGGCAGAATTTGTGAGGAGCATCCAGGAGGGCTTCTTGAAACAGTATGTAGATAGTCCAACTAGGGATGGGGCCATTCTGGACCTGGTATTGGGGAATGAGCCCGGCCAGGTGGTCGAAGTTTCAGTGGGGGAGCATTTCAGGAGCAGTGACCATAATTCCATAAGTTTTAAGGTACTTGTGGATAAGGATAAGAGTAGTCCTCGGGTGAAGGTGCTAAAGTGGGGGAAGGCTAATTATAACAATATTAGGCAGGAACTGAAGAATTTAGATTGGGGGCGGCTGTTTGAGGGTAAATCAACATCTGACATGTGGGAGTCTTTCAAATGTCAGCTGATTAGAATCCAGGACCAGCATGTTCCTGTGAGGAAGAAAGACAAGTTTGGCAAGTTTCGGGAAGCTTGGATAACACAGGATATTGTGAGCCTAGTCAAAAAGAAAAAGGAAGCATTTGTAAGGGCTGGAAGGCTAGGAACAGACGAAGCACTTGAGGAACATAAAGACAGTAGGAAGGAACTTAAGCAAGGAGTTAGGAGGGCTAAAAGGGGTCATGAAAAGTCATTGGCAAACAGGATTAAGGAAAATCCCAAGGCTTTTTATACATATATAAAGAGCAAAAGGGTAACCAGGGAAAGGGTTGGCCCACTCAAGGACAGAGATGGGAATCTATGCGTGGAGCCAGAGGAAATGGGCGAGGTGCTAAATGAGTACTTTGCATCAGTATTCACCAAGGAGAAGGACTTGGTGGATGATGAGCCTAGGGAAGGGAGTGCAGATAGTCTCAGTCATCTCATTATCAAAAAGGAGGAGGTGTTGGGTGTCTTGCAAAGCATTAAGGTAGATAAGTCCCCAGGGCCTGATGGGATCTACCCTAGAATACAGAGGGAGGCAAGGGAAGAAATTGCTGGGGCCTTGACAGAAATCTTTGCATCCTCATTGGCTACAGGTGAGGTCCCAGAGGATTGGAGAATAGCCAATGTTGTTCCTTTGTTTAAGAAGGGTGGCAAGGATAATCCAGGAAATTATAGGCCGGTGAGCCTTACGTCAGTGGTAGGGAAACTATTAGAGAGGATTCTTCGGGACAGGATTTACTCCCATTTGGAAACAAACAAACTTATTAGCGAGAGGCAGCATGGTTTTGTGAAGGGGAGATCGTGTCTTACTAATTTGATTGAGTTTTTTGAGGAAGTGACGAAGATGATTGATGAGGGAAGGGCGGTGGATGTTGTCTATATGGACTTTAGTAAAGCCTTTGACAAGGTCCCGCATGGCAGACTGGTGCAAAAGGTGAAGTCACACGGGATCAGAGGTGAGCTGGCAAGATGGATACAGAACTGGCTCGGTCACAGAGAACAGAGGGTAACAGTGGATGGGTGTTTTTCTGAATGGAGGGATGTGACTAGTGGTGTTCCGCAGGGATCAGTGCTGAGACCTTTGCTATTTGTAGTATATATAAATGATTTGGAGGAAAATGTAGCTGGTCTGATTAGTAAGTTTGCGGACGACACAAAGGTTGGTGGAGTTGCGGATAATGATGAGGATTGTCAGAGGATACAGCAGGATATAGATCGGTTGGAGACTTGGGCGGAGAAATGACAGATGGAGTTTAATCTGGACAAATGTGAGGTAATGCATTTTGGAAGGTCTAATGCAGGTGGGAGGTATACAGTAAATGGCAGAACCCTTAGGAGTATTGACGGGCAGAGAGATCTGGGCGTACAGGTCCATAGGTCACTGAAAGTGGCAACGCAGGTGGATAAGGCAGTCAAGAAGGCATACGGCATGCTTGCCTTCATCGGTCGGGGCATAGAATATAAAAATTGGCAAGTCATGTTGCAGCTGTCCAGAACCTTAGTTAGGCCACACTTAGAATATTGCGTGCAATTCTGGTCACCACACTACCAGAAGGACGTGGAGGCTTTGGAGAGGGTACAGAGGAGGTTTACCAGGATGTTGCCTGGTCTGGAGGACATTAGCTATGAGGAGAGGTTGGAAAAACTCGGATTGTTTTCACTGGAACGACGGAGGTGGCGGGGCGACATTATAGAGGTTTACAAAGTTATGAGCGGCATGGACAGAGTGGATAGTCAGAAGCTTTTTCCCAGGGTGGAAGAGTCAGTTACTAGGGGACATAGGTTTAAGATGCGAGGGGCAAAGTTTAGAGGGGATGTGCGAGGCAAGTTCTTTACACAGAGGGTGGTGAGTGCCTGGAACTTGCTGCCAGGGGAGGTGGTGGAAGCAGATACGATAGCGACGTTTAAGAGACATCTTGACAAATACATGAATAGGAAGGAAATAGAGGGATATGGGCCCCGGAAGTGCAGAAGGTGTTATTTTAGGCAGGCATCAAGATCGGCGCAAGCGTGGAGGGCCGAATGGCCTGTCCCTGTGCTGTACTGTTCTTTGTTCTTTGTTACCTCTGGACTTGGCTGTTCCAATGCACTCCTGGCTGGTCTCCCACATTCTACTCTCTGTAAACCTGAGGTCAGCCAAAACTCTGCTGCCCGTGTATTCACTCACACCAAGTCCTGTTACCCTATCACCCCTGTGCTCGCTGACCTACATTGGACCCCGGTCTAGCAACATCTTGATTTTAAAATTCCCATCCTTGTTTTCAAATCCCTCCATGGCCTTTCCCCTCCCTTGTTCTGTAATCACTTCCAGCCCCACAACCATCCAAGATATCTGTGCTCCTCTAATTCTGGTCTTTTGTGCATCCCTGATTTTAATCACTCCATCGTTGGAGGCCGCACCTTCAGTTGCCTCATCTCCAAGCTCTAGGATACCCTCTCTACACCTCTCCACCTTGCTTTCTTCTTTTAAGATACTCCTTAAAACCTACCTCTTTGACCAATCTGTTGATCATCTGACCTAATATCTCCTTTTGTGGCTCGGTGTCATACTTAGTTTTATAATGCTCCTGTAAAGTGCCTTGGGACGTTTTATTACGTTAAAGGCACTATGTAAATATAAGCTGTTGTTGTTGTACTGCCTTTAACGGATCACTGCTCATTTAGACCTGGTGCAAGATTTATTGAGTTCTTTTTCCATAACTTGCAACAAGACAATTTGAAGTCCTGGCCTCAGGAGTGTTCGTCCAGGACTACAAGCAGTACAAGACCATACCCTCAACCTGTACACCAATTTCTGGAAGAACGTGCCAGGATTAAATTGCATGTTCATTAATCGACAGGATTCATTAGAAGGAACTTATTCAGCCTATATTTTGCATTCAGTATATAGATTACATCGAATTTCACACCACCGCAGCAAGTCATTCGGCCCAACTGGTCTACAACAATAACAACTTACATTACAGGCGCTATATAAATATAATAGAACATCCCAAGGCACTTTACTGGAGTATTTCAAGCAAAGTATGACACCGAGCCACAAAAGGAGATATTAGGTCAGATGACCAAAAGCCTGGTCAAACAGCGAGGTTTTATATTTATATTTCTTAATGGTTGACACACAAGAAAAAACTGTTAATATTAGGGCAGAACCAAGAGTTCAAATGTTTAAAGCAGGAAAGCGAGGTGGAGAGGTGGAGGGGTGTAGGGAGGGTATTCTAGAGCTTAGGGTCTGGGCAACTGAAGGTGCGGCCACCAATGGTGGAGCAATTTAAAATTAGGGATACACAAGAGACCAGAATTAGAGGAGCACAGATATCTTGGAGACTTGTGGCACTGGAGATGATTACAGAGATAGGTCTTGGAGGAATTTGAAAACAAGAATGAGAATTTTAAAATCAAGACGTTGCTTGACCGGAAGCCAATGCAGGTCAGTGAGCGCAGGGGTGATAGGGGAATGGGACTTGATGCAAGTTAAGACATGGGCAGCAGAGATTTGGGTGACCTCAAGTTTATGGTGAGCAGAATGTGGGAGACCAGCCAGGAGTGCATTTGAACAGTCAGGTCTAGAGGTAACAAAGGCATGAATGAGGGTTTCAGCAGCAGATGAGCTGAGAAAGGGGTGAAGTCAGGAGGTTACAGAGGTGGAAATAGACGGTTTTGGTGATGGTGCAAATATGAGGCCAAAAGCTCATCTCGGGTCAAATGTGGCACCAAGGTTCCGAACAGACCGGACTGTTGCCAGGAAAGGGGATGGAGTCGGTAGCTAGGGAACAGATTTTATGCTTCGCATGTGCCTCCTCCCACCTTACTTCATCTCACCCTATCAACATATCCTCTATTCCTTTCTTCATCATCTACTTAGCTAGCTTCCTCTTAGATCAGCACCTATGCTAATCACCTCAACCACTCCATGGTACCGAATTCCACATTCTCACCACTCACTTGTGCATATCGGCAAACCTTTTTGTTACAAAGTATTGGTATTATAGACGTTTTCCCACAATCTCTTCCATTGTGTGTAGGAATCATGTTGGGCTAGACAAAGTTCACTCTTAGTTCAGGTGCACTGAGAGCTTTTATTCACAAAGGTTGACTGTATATTTTAAGTCCAGGTCATTTCAGTAAAATTCGTGAGGGCTTGAGAAGATCCGTCACATCTGTGCTCTCCTGTAACCAGTACAGCTCTGAATGACAACTTAAAGGGTGGGTGTTCTGTATTGCCTGACTTCCTCTTAAATTCCAGCTTAGCTCTCCACTGTGAAATGTAATCTTTTGCAACTGAAAAGGAGCTGACGAAAGTGAAGAGACTGAACCAGAAACCAAGGAAAACTGACAGGAGCCCAGCATGATCTTGAAGGTCTCTAATATAATTACTGGAAGTAACACATTATTCAGACAAGCATCTGAAAAATCGCATTTCCCTCTTAAAAAATCCATGTTATTTTTAATAGGTTTGACATCGATTCTCCTTGGAATTTCTCGTTTATCATTTTAATAAGAGAAAAATATGAATTGCCTGGAGGCCTTGTATTTTATATATAGGCTTACTGTTTTTTGCACTGTACTCTTAACTCCTATTACTGAGTGCTGGACCTATTCCTTTCAATGTTATATGTTCCAATGAGTGAGGAAAATCTCTACCTCATTGCATGTTATTTCCTGCACAAATCCCATTGTATTTCTTAATGGCTGATACACGAGAAAAAAACTGCTAACATTAGGGCAGACCCAAGAGCTCAAAAGTCAAAAGATTCATCTTGGAAGATATAAGTTGCCAAAGAGGCCACACTTCAACAACCTTACCGGAATCAATAGAGCAGCTGTAAAAAGATTTTCTTGCAATTTCATCCTGAATAAAATTATTTTCCTATTAAGGTGCATTACTGTTTAAAAACAAAAGTCAAGCTCTTGTTGCACTGCAGCCTAATGCTAAAAAACAGCCTAATTGGCTAAAAAGACTCTCACATTCTTATCACATTGACATCACCATTTAACATTTTCACTGTTATCAACAACTCCAGTGGGAATGCGAGTGATTTATATTTTTTACAGGCTAGATAAGCAAAATAAAATGCCAAGTGAGAAAAAGTTATTATAAAAAACTTTTGAAATAAGGAAAAGGAAACATAATCCTGTGAAAGTCTAAAAATATCAAAGGGTCCCTCTGTCCTTGTTTTAATTCAGTCAAACTGTCTCAGACACACAAATTGATAACATTTTGTTTGCCTATATATGTATATTAAAAATTCAGAGTGAGAATGAATGAAGACTGTCTATTTAAATATGTTGCAGACATATTTTTCATTAGATTTCAAATAACAGCTAATATTGTTTTCTTTATTCATTCATCCGATGTAGGCATCACTGATGAGAATTTATTGCCCATCCCGAATTGCCTTCAGAAGGCAGTGGTGAGCCACTTTCTTGAATTGCTGCAGTCCATGTGGCGAAGGTGCTGTTAAGGATGGAGTTCCAGGTTTTTGATCCAGCAACAGTGAAGGAATGGCGATAGAGTTCCAAGTCAGGCTGGTGTGTTTCTTAAAGCATGAACCTGCAGTTTGTGGTGTTTGCATGCATCTGCTCCCCCGTCCTTCTAGGTGGTAGAGGTTGCGGGTTTGGAAGGTGCTGTCGAAGGAGCCTGGGTGAGTTGCTGCAGTACATCTTGTAGATGGTACACACTGCTCCCACTGTGAGCCAGTGGAGGAGGGAGTGAATGTTTAAGGTGATGGATGGGATGCCAATCAAGTGGGCTGCTTTGTCCTGGATGGTGTCAAGCCTCATGAGTGTTGTTGGAGCCATACTCATCCAGGCAAAGAGAATATTCCATCACATTTCTGACTTGTGCCTTGTAAATGGTGGAAAGGCTTTGGAGAGTCAGGATGTGAGTCACTTGCCACAGAATACCCAGCCTCTGACCTGCTCTTGTAGCTACAATATTTATGCAGCTGGTCCAGTTCAGTTTCTGGTCAATGGTGAACCCCAGGATGTTAATGGTGGGGGATTCGGTGATGGTCATGGGGTTGGATGTCAAGGGGAGGTGGTTAGACTCTCTTTTGCTGGATACAGTCATTGCCTGGCACTTCTATGGCACAAATGTTACTTGCCACTTCTCAGACCTAGCCTGGATGTTGTCTAGGTCTTGCTGTATGCAGGCATGTACTGTTTCATTATCTGAGGAGTTGCGAATGGAACTGAACACTGTGCAATCATCATTGAGCATCTCCACTTCTGCCTTTATGATGGAGGGAAGGTCATTGATGAAGCAGCTGAAGATGGTTGGGCCTAGGACATGACCCTGAGGAACTCCTGCAGTGATGGCCTAGAGCTCAGATGATTGGCCAACGTATTGATTTCACCAGGTTGTGTTTTATAAAAACTCATGGAGCACCAGTTAGAACTGCAAAGAGAATTTTTGATTCCAATGGCACAGTGTAACACTGAAATGACTCCCATCTTGCTTCACCGTTGTATTTTTAATGCATAGCTACAAAATAGATCAGGATAAGCTTTAAATAAATCTGGATTCCCCTAGGAATACTGATAGCAGGACAGTCAAATTCTAGCAAGGCTACAATGCTGATAAAAGGACAAAGCCCATCTTTGATAGCTAAGAAGTGACATTCAAATGGGAGTGAGAGGGTTAAGGTACATGACCACCAGGGCAGATTAAGTGGAAGTGATTGTCAAGAACCCAGAACTAAGCTCCAGGAAATGCAATGGGATCTCTCAAAGTCTGGACTACTCCCTCTTAAAGACACAGGCACTGAAGAAACGTCCCGACTGTCACTATAAAAAGTCTTCCTGTTACATCCGATACATTGTAGAGGACACTTGCAAATTCATTTTGACAACAGTTTGACAACAGCAGATGTGGCTTGCTTCATTCTATGGTCAAGTCATTGTTAAAATGCAGAAACTGTTGAGAGTAAAGATCCCTTCATCAGACAGTCCACCTGATTCAGGCATATGTCAGCCAGAAAACTTCACTAGAAATCTCTAATTGTGTCCAAAAAAAATGCACCAGAGCTACTTGTGTTTGTGTATATAAAGACTTAATTTCAAGTGAAAAACGCTGGTGTCTTCCTGGCTAGCCATTGTCTTTTAGATTACTGTAGCTGAGGGCTGCATAAATAATTTAGCGAAATTACTTCAGGTGCCTGCCTCTTTAAATGATTCTTCCTTCCTAAACCTAGTATCGTGTACAGTAAAAGTTAACAGAGGAAGCTGCTTTCCAGGACGCCAACATCATTTCTTTCGTCTTGCCTATGTGTGCTTTAAAATAAACTTTCCAGGAGTGCGTCTCTCCACAAAGCCCGTTTAAGGTGGTTCGGACTCCACTTGCTGAGAAATGTTCTTTCCAAAAGTAATTTTATGAGCCACTCAATAAAGAATGCGGAACAGTGGCGTATTATTTTAACTAGCAGCTTTCATTCGAATTATTATTAAGGGAAAGGTTGAACTCTTTGTAAAGAGGAGTGCCGGTTTTCAATCGTTATTAAAAGAAACTGCAAGGTGAAATGATATTTTTCCTGTTTTAGGTTATCTGTACACTTTGAGGTCAACTGAAATTGGCATCTTGTTAATTGCGTCCTTTCTCATTCACATCTCAGTTTACAACAGACAGAAATGACATTTCCCAAAGCAAGTCACGAATAAATTGATCCCATACAAAGCGCGATATTCCTCCTGGAAAAGTCCTTTTGGGGGAGAATCTTTGCGTAGGATACGAGTACCGTGTGTTTATTACATGGATTTAACCTTGTCTAGATATGCCGAGTTGATTTATAATCCTGAAGAATGCGATTGCTGAAAATTACAGCAATTTCTTTTTTTTTGGACGTTCATTGCCAACTTGGTGAATTTCATACAATCTCATCTTACTGCGTTCCCCCTCTTGGCATAAATTACCAGAACAGAACCAAGCGCTTAAAATAAAATACCCAAAGAGGGTAAAACGGGAGTGGAATTTGTGCTCGGACAAGAGCTGCTTTTTTATATACCCTTCACCCCCACCGCCCGGCTCAACTCGAAACAAGTGCTTTTCGTTCAGTTAAAGAAGATAACAGGACTTCTTCTCTCATCCTCCACCAACAAGCTGTGCCCTAGACACAATCCGTGTAAAGTTACAAATCACCCCCTTCCCCCCACCACAATGAGGTGAAGTCTATTACTATTTCTCCTTCAATCTATCTGTGCAACCTGTATAATACATAATTTCTGTGCTGCCTTTCGCTGCTTCCAGCCCCCTGCAATAAATACCGCCGAACCACATTGCAGATCTCTGCACCTTGTTGCTCGCTGCTGAGTGTCTGTGTATATTGGAAGCACAACAGGTGTCATCAGGTGACTGACTGACATTTGAAGTTGAAATAGTAAAAAGGGGTCAGACAAAGCAAAAAGCGGGGGGAGAGAATAAGAATGAAAAGTGAAATGTAAAATGCCATTTGTGGGAAAAGCAGATTTAAAGACTGTCAGATGATGCACTTACCCGAGGTCCGCTCGATCTCTGGGAACGGGACCCTGGTAGAACCAAGTAGAGCAGAATAAAGTGTAAGAGGACGATAAGAGAAAACTTTCTGAACATTTTTTTTTAAAGAAAAGTTCGCGCAAGTCCTTCTGTATAATGTCAGTCAGATTCCCAGGCTCGGAATTCCTTGTTGGGGATCTACAGAAAGTGCCAGTGTTCGCCACTAGCTTTCTCTTTTTTAAGCACGCGAAAAATGTGTTAAGCAACCACTCTCATCTGGTCTTTTCTTCTCTCCCCCCCACCCCCCCCATCCCGTCCCCTCCCCTCCCACCACCCCCCCCCCCTCCCCTCTCCAACCACCCCACCCCCTGCAGTGAAATCTCTTAAATGTGCCCGCTCCTGGTAATAAGGCTCAGAAACTTCCATGCGGTTCCCGTTAGAGGCAACTTCATCCAGGCAGAATTACAAACTGCGGTGACTGACAGCTCAACACACCAATCACATAGCCCCTTGGCACCGGCTTCGGACGATACAATTAAAGAGAGCCAATCGCTTTGTGGGTGGGCGGGACTTCCTTGTAATTGCCAGAATAAGTTGTTTCCAATTGCAACCTCCTCCCCCCCCCCCCCCAACAAAATGATCCATGTTTCCAGAATGCTAGATCGCTTGAGCTACAGTGTTAGTACTGTTGCTGAATTAATACCCTTGCAGCCTGTCTTTCGCACTAACGTCTTCACTTGCAGTTTAACTTTGGCACTTAAACGTCATGCTTTAAAATGCGAAGATGTTTTGCAATGATCCGCTCAAGTGGCATTCCTTTGCCCTTTTGCGTAGACAGTTTATATTATAATGGCTCACACAAGAATTGACTGGAAAACTTCGCGTCCTTTTGCGTTCCTTTGATCGCCTAAAATTACGCGTCTCATTTCGTTTCTCAGTTTGAAACAGTGTCAGGGGATTTTGAGCCATCTTCGGCACACCGCACGCTGTATGGTAGGAGGAGGAGGTGGGCTACCTAAGGAACGCCTCTCTCTTCTTGCACAGATGCTGACAAGCTAGCTGTCTTTGTGTCTGGTAACCAGAAGTTGATCTCACTTTGCAGGTGTGATGGGGGGGGTGGGGGGCGGGGGGTGGTGTTGTACTTTAGGGCTGGCTTCAAACTGCAACCAAAGGTGCTTTGAAAGCCCCTGGTGTGACATTTTAACTGGATGGCCAACGTCTGAAAACATGCAATCTAAAAAAAAATCTATAAAAAACGTTTCACAAAATCTTCGCAATTTGCAAATGATTTAATATATAGTTTTACTACAGCGCGGACAGGAAAACATGCGTTCAACGACAGCTATTGGGGGTTTTGCACTACAATTAGGCTGCAGATTAATGATTGTTACATGTGTTCCTTCAAGGAATAAAGTTTTTACTAGCAAAGGAGGGGGTGGCATTTAATGAACTGGGGAGACTGCAATATGGAAATGGATCAGGGAATGTTGTGAAATGGAAGGGGGGATATGTCAACCAGACACACAAGGAGGAGGGGGGGGGGGGGAAGGGGGGCAAATGTATCACATTAATTACAGCAGAAAATTAGTAAGAAAGATTCGTTATATCAAACGTAGGAATACCACAGGAAACGATGCGTCAGTTCTGCAGGGACTATTCGCATCCGTTAGATGTGTGAAGGTTTAGCGATGTTAAATGCACTTCAGCTTAAATACGTGGTATCGTTCGTCTCAGATCAAGCACTCGCCTGCTGCCAAGCTGCAACAAAGTGGCACAAATTCAATGCTGCTTATAAACCGGAGCACATGCAAATATATATCTGCTCAAGATAAATCCTGTCGCACAAACCCTCCCCCCAACAAAAGTACTTTGTCCGTCGACCCATTCGTTTAATTGAAGAGATTTTTTTTTAACATTAAATCTACGGACAAAATCTGGACAGACTTTTAACACTGAGGAATATATCAGGATAAAAGCGTAATTCGCCGTTACATGGTCGCAAAGAGGCAAAACGTGCACAAAAAAACAATTGGCTGCATTCATTGATTCACAGATCATAAAGAGATGGGGCAGTGAGTACGCGGCTCAACATTAGTTTTAAAAAAAATGTTCGATTTTTCTTTTCCCCGCTACATTTTCCACGTTAGCAGACACTGTCTTTCTTTAAGGTTATGACCTTAAACAAATTGGTAGCTGCCGCTCTTTTTTCCCCCTCTTTCATTGGCGTTTTCCACATTTCCCCAGGGGCGTAAGGAAACGTTTGCATCAGAGCTGCTGTCACAATGCAGCATTAAAGTCACTTGAAATATTTACTTTATCGATGTCAAAAGTATTAGGGGAAAAAAGTACATATTTAGGCTCTGGACGTTTTACATAAAGGAATAAAGCATATTAGCCCACCTTCCCCCTCACACAAGTGAGCATGAATTAACCTCCTCCTCCCACAGCAAACATATGTCTGTTTGCCCCAGAGGACCAGCAGTTGCTGCAGGTGTACAAACAATGTTTTAACAGGAACCAAAGCGATCACTGACTGGTGTAGATTTGCTGCAGGTTCACTGTCCCATCGAGTGTCCACCCCCACCTATTTGCTGAATAGTTTACACTGCAAACTTAAACTAAAATATGAATGACGTGTTTGTGTGTAATTTTCTCCCTTTTGGCGTTTCTGAAGAACTTTCGCCCTTGCAACACCAGACCATCTGTTTTCAATTTAAGGTGCCACAATTTGTTTTATGTTATTCGGGGTTGCCATGGTGACGTGTAATGACTTAGCTATTTTACACCTTTCGTATGTTTCGTGTGCAGTGCAGGATCTTATAGTGAAGTAGAAAGCACCCTATTTGCAGGAGTAGCTTTTTTATTAATGGGTCGAGGTCTGTTTGGAATGAGTTACACACTCCGGGATTTACAGAATCTTCTTATTACGTGCCTACGTCAAAACTCTGGATAATTCCGATCGGTTTCTTCAATACTGAAATACATTGATATTGAGATGAAAGTTGACCTTTTTATTTATTTAAATAAATCCTGCTTGTTAATAAAAGCTTACTCAATTCCGCCACACATTTAAAAGTAGACGCACACGATTAAGTGATTTATGTTATATTTCGAAAGTGTTTTTTACGAGGTGTCCCACCGAATGCACGAAGACCTGGCAACTGTTATTAAAGGATTTCAATAACACAGCCAATTTGGACTAAAGAGGCGCTACTGGCTTCTCTAGTGCAGGATGACCACGATCACTGTATAAAGGTAATGGCACACGTTACGCTTTTAACTTAGAGAATCTTTTTCTCTAAAAGTGACAAAAAGTACGTTTTCTATCATTTTACCGCCCATAATCCATTTAAGTCAGCTTCCTCCCTCACATGGATCTTTTTGTATATGCCCGTCAGGTTTTCTCGTTTCCAAAATTCCCATAATTTTACTTGGACCTCCATTGGGATTTATTTACATTTTTTTTGGGAGGGGGGAGAGGGGAACTGCTTGGGATCCACAAGGGATTTGTTTTGATAGCTTGGGAGTAATCGATGTGAGGAGTATTTCTACAGGGGGTTGCTACTGAGGTGCCAGCAACCCCTCCCCAAATATAACACACCAGTCACTGTCCCTTTAATGACCCATTCATAAACTGCTCCGGAGGGGACGACCTTAAATCGCATCCACCCCCCCCGATAGGATGCTTTATCTTTACGTTTGCCAGTTTTCACTGTCGAATGAAAGGGAGCTTTTTTTTCCCCCCTAGCGGAGAATGCAAGTGTTTGCCAAGACCTGACACCAACGGTCGGTGTTGACATAAATTGAACTGAGGAACAGGTCATCGGTAAAAAGTGAAACTCGTGTGAAAGTTCCTCCCTCGCAGAACAAGTCGCTGCCCTTCCTGCGGCAACACCTGCACCTCCTATTCTTCTCCACTGTTTACACTGTGTCATAGGAAATTAATTCTTTACTGCTCTGGTATTGAGTGTCGCCCCATTGTGCCAGGGGCCCTCGCTGCTTGGACCCCATCTGGAGCTCTTGTGCCTGTTTAATTGAGCGTCGGAGGTTGCATTAGACGAGTGTGTGGTGCTGGGGGAGGGGAGGGGAGGGGGGTGGGGGAATCGCCCTGGCTGGCTCAGTGGCGAGGTGCAGACTGCAAGTCGCAGCGCTCAGCTCAGCACCAGCATCAAGAAGTGCTGCTACCGCTTGTGCCCCGGCTCCAAATCTCTGCATTCACAAAGCAGTGGGGACTTGGGGGGAGTAGGCGGCCGCCGGGTCCTTAAGCCCGCCGGAGTCTCCTCGGCTCCACCCCCCCCCCCCCCCACCCCCCCCCCCCCACCTACCTCCACTCACTGCAGTGAGATCGCGCTAGTTGCAAGGAACCTCTTCTTAATTATCCACTGCTTCGAGTTTTTGCCATTATTGTAATTTGCCTGCACGGATTTGCAGTGAGCTCCAACTGATTTATTATTTCCGATGAAGGGTCACTGACCCGAAACGTTAACTCTGCTTCTCTTTCCACAGATGCTGCCAGACCTGCTGAGTGGTTCCAGCATTTCTTGTTTTTATTTCAGATTTCCAGCATCCGCAGTATTTTGCTTTGATTTATTATTTAGCCGTTTTCCGAAACCCGCGGGCAAAAGTCCCCCTCAAAAATCTGTGAACAATCCACTATTTTTTCTTGCCCATTTGCAGTTGCAAGCTCTTCTCCTGGGATGTGCTCATATTCTGGTTAGTTAAAGAACCAGCGTGCCAGTTTAAATTATTTTCCCTCCACGAGTCTGTCAGTCATAAAATTAAGGGTCTTTTTTCCCCTCTGTTCCCAAGATTTAGCCATTTTCATGGAGCTGTAAGATTTTGGGATGTGATTAATCCGGATTAGTAATTCACCAGAAATTAATATCTTGGGTTTGGAAAATCTTTTATTGGATGGTTTGCCTTTGAAATCGGCCCCAGGTTGATGGACTATTTATTTCAATTCAGTTTTATGTATTAAAGAGGGGACAATACTTGTATTCACATACTCTTCTAGAAGCATCCCAAAGAATGTTTCAATATAAAGTAAAGGATACAATTCTAAAGGTGGGGCAGGAACAGAGAGACCTGGGGGTATATGTACACAGATCATTGAAGGTGGCAGGGCAGGTTGAGAAAGTGGTTAAAAGGGCATACAGGATCCTGAGCTTTATAAATAGGGCCAAAGATTACAAAAATAAGGAAGTTATGATGAACCTTTATAAAACACTGGTTTGGCCTCAACTGGAGTATTGTGTCGAATTCTGGGCACCACATTTAAGGAAAGATGTAAAGGCTTTAGAAAGGGTGCAGAAAAAGGTTTACAAGAATGGTTACAGGGATCTATTCAGTTATGTGAATAGATTGGAGAAGCTGGTGGTGTCCTCCTTAGAAAAGAGAAGGCTGAGAGGAGATTTGTTAGAGATATTAAAAAATCATACGGGGTCTGGATGGAATAGATAGGGAGAAACTGTTCCTATTGGTGGAAGGATCAAGAACCAGATGACACCGAATTAAGATGATTGGCAAAAGATGCAACAGCGACATGAGGATACACTTTTTTATGTAGTGAGTGGTTAGAATCTGGAACACCCTGTCTGAGAGTTTGGTGGAGGCAGGTTCAATTGTGGCTTTCAAAAGGGAATTGGATAAGCACTCGAAGAAAAAAAACATTTGCAGAGCTGTAGGGAAAGAGTAGGGGAGCGGGACTGGCAGAGTTGCTCTTTCAAAGAGCCAGCATGGATACGACGGGCCGAGTGACCTCTTTCTGTGCTGTAACCATTCTATGATTCTAGCACTTTACATAAAGGTAATTTATTTTGAAATGCAGTGACTGTTGTTTACGTAGGTTAATGCAGCAACCATTTTGAGCATAAGATCTCACAAACAGCAACGGCCTGTTTTAGTGGCATTGCTGAGAAAGGGGCGCTGACCAGGAAAAGAGAACTCCCTGATCATCTTCAAATAGTGCCAGTGGATGTTTTACATCCATCAGAATATGTAGGCAAGGTCTCAGTTAAACTAGATGTCAGTACTTGCTCAGTACTGTACTCGACTAGTACAGTATCAACTCAAAACTAATTTTCAGGTCCTAGTATGGGACTTTACCTTACAATGTTCACATTTAAGGGCACAAGTGCTACCTTTCCTAGCTGATAATTAGAAATTTACTAAGGCCATAATCCCTGACCATATAGATATCTATTGCAGAAGAATAATTTTTGGAATTTTCCTAAATGTTCTTTTGATTTAAATGTAAATTTGCTTGCAGACTTCTCTCAGTTATGTTATTACTCATTACAAGCATTTTCAATAATTCTCAGCCTTTAGCAGGTCCAGTCAGTTCTGTACAGGGGATCTCATCTTTGACTAGTGCAAGTGTCAAATTCGGAAAGGTTATCGCCAAAAAATTGAATGTTCTTAACTAAGGCAAGGTAAGGGTTAAGCATCTAAAATATTTTTCTGTCAGGGTCTAACCAATATTCTACAGTTTTGATTTTCAGCAGCCACTGTAATGCATTTGTAGTTCTTCCCTTACACCTTTTGTGTCCAATACCAATTACCCAGTGATTCACTTATCATTTCAGTATATATAACCATGTATATTTCTATATATTTCTATCACATATATTTCTATCTAATAAATGGCTACAGTCTCTTCTAAACTTTATTGGTCTCAGCCTGCTCTCAAATCTCATTGAAAACATTGTTGATTTGCACACATTGATATGCTATAACCACAGCTGTATGTGGGGAATGTGAGGGAAGGGGGAGAAGGGCTAGCCTAGTCTTTCTCTCCTTCCTGTTTGCTGGTGTTTTTAGCCTTCCTGATACTTTTTATCCGTTCTACTTATCTCCTCTCCTGAAGGTGTTGACTCTTGTTGGATAAGTCTCCCAGGCACCAGCCAAAGTGAAGTATGTCACCCAAGTAGCCAAGTCAACTTCCCTCCAGCAGGGGCACTGAGGCATATTATACTGCCCCTAGTGGCTTAAATCAGCAGCCCTGAGCACAGACTGGAGCCTTCCTGTTCTGTTGGCTCAGTACTGCAGAATGACTGACTGGGCCACAGAGGAGGGGGGACCTTGACTTTTTTTCATTCTGTAAACCAAGAGAGCATGCAAATACAGCCCAAAATTACAACTCTGGGCAGTGAGGAGAGAATGTTATGGTGCATCTAACCCATAATATATTTGTCAGAAGAGTGCTTGATGCTGGCACAGGGTGCAAAAGTTGGAAGGTAAGCAACACTTGGGTGGAGGTCAATTTTCTAGTTAAATGAAATGAAAAAAGAGAGAGATGTACAATGGCTGGCTGATCCGACATCACCCATTTTACACTCTTGTCTTAGGTCAACCCCCACAAGTTTTGAGTACATTAAGCAAGATGTGTTGTCCAATTTGTTTGATTCATGGGTAAGAAAATAATTGTCCTGATATGTTGTAACTGGACATCGCTCCATTTGTAAAAGCGTTTAGGTTTTATTAAAGGAGCTAGTCAGCACTACAGATGAGATTATAAAGATGCTGTGACTGGAAACAATCTACAGTGCTCCATACATCATGATAACACCTCCAAATTACCAGCATGGTAGGGTATGTTCCCTTAAATCAAGCAAGGCACTGTGGCAGTTTTAATTAATTGCTGCTCAATGCCTCGAGAATGTTTAAGACATTGCAGTGGCAAATAGGATGTGTTTGAACTTAGCTAACTTAACTTTTTGCTCAAAAAAACCCAAATACTTCAACAGAAGCAATGAAAAATGTCAAAATGTACCTTTAGTACAAACTAAAAGCAAGTTAGGGGTAGGAGGAACGGCAACAGAGCACAAAAGGCCGAACATGAGCACAAAGCAGAGAAAGAAACGCTTCTAGACTGAAGACTTTCTTCATGGGGAATCCTAGGTAAAGGGCCACACCACTGCCAAGGACACTACCAAAGTTAACTGGAATAGGAGAGAAGATGGTTAGGTAATGGCAAGTTTGTAAACAACAGGAGGAAAGGGAGATTGCTTTGTTTTCCAGTTTATTCAAGATTTAGTTTATAAATATTTTAGATGGTATTATATTCTTTCTGGCAAGCAAAGCTTGGCACAGTGGCGCAGTAGGGTGGCGCAGTGGTTAACACCGCAGCCTCACAGCTCCAGTGACCCGGGTTCGGTTCTGGGTACTGCCTGTGCAGAGTTTGCAAATTCTTCCTGTGACCGCGTGGGTTTCCATCGGGTGCTCTGGTTTCCTCCCACAGCTGAAGACTTGCAGGTTGATAGGTAAATTGGCCATTGTAAATTGCCCCTAGTATAGGTAGGTGGTAGGAGAATGGTGGGGATGTGGTAGGGAATATGGGATTAATGTAGGACTAGTATAAATGAGTAGTTGTTGGTCGGCACAGACCTGGTGGGTCGAAGGGCCTGTTGCAGTGCTGTATCTCTCTATGACTCAAAACAAGCATGTTCTCGTTAACATATTTTTTGTTGGCCTCAAGCAAAAACACCTCTGTTTAACCATGTCTTTGGTGGCCAAACAAAAGGGTGCTGTCGCCAGAGTTATTTTTACAGGTTCCTTTCTGCATGTGTGAGGAAGCCATAAATAACACATGGTATACTAGAGTACACCATCAATCAGGAAAATCAAGGGATTATTGTATTTCATAATGTTTCATGATTCACGTAACGTGCATGGGATAACACCAAGCTGATGGTAAGGCCTGTGTTCTCAGCACCTTGCTGTATGGCTGTGAAACATGGGCGTCTTACAGCTACCAGGAAAAGAAGCTCAATAATTACCATCTTCACTGACTGCGGCACATTATGGGTATATCCTGGCAGGACAAAATCACAAATGTGGCAGTAAGAATTCCCAAATGTGTTGGCACTAATCAAACAGAGGCGGCTTCAGTGAATCAGACCCGTCACAGGATGGAAGAAGGTCACGTACCCAAGGACCTTCTGTATGGTGAGGTAACCGGCGCCAGACGAGCAGTGGGACGCCCAAAGCTCCACTTCAAGGATGCTTGCAAGTGTGATATGAAGACCTTAAATGTCAACCATCACACCTGGGAGTCACTAGCTGGCGAAAGAGGGAAATGGCGACACATTCTGTGGACTGGTGTACATTACCACGACGACCAGTTGCTACATCAGCTTGCCAATAGGCGCGCCAATGTCAAAAACAACTCACAGTGTCACTTGGCAGCTTCACGTGCAGCACTTGTGGCAGAACCTGCCTCTCAAGGATTGGCCTGCACAACCATCATCAAAGGTGCACCAAGAGAAGACACTCCACCTAAATGGATAGTTTGCTGCATATTCATCATTTTTCATAATTGGAAGTATACCAACCAATGTTTCGTAAGTTAGCTTAATTTTCCAACTTTTGACATAGACCCTGATTTAGCCAGTGGAAAAGACTCTAAATGTAGATTCGAGTATCATTTTTTTCTCTGTTGTTTCTCATAGCTATCAGAGATTAAATCATATACCCAAACCCTATCAAATTTATTTCAAATTCCATTCAGTAAGGGAATCTAACGCATGATGTACAACCACGCTGTTCTTTCACCTCCAGGAGCCTGATGTGAATCTTCTTCCAAACAATTGCAATATCATAAATTGTCCCTCTGACAACTGTTAAAGTGAGTATGTAAGTTTAGTATGAACAGTCTCAATCCAGTTTGATGTGATTGCTCTGTTACAGCACATAAATCACCTTATAAGCTTGCGTGAATGGCACCCCTTCATCAATTTGATTGATGTTGTTCAAAGTTACATGAGGTGGCACTGTTGGCTTTAGAGGCAGAGGGGGCCACCTCAAGAGGGCCTTTCTTCTTCTTCATTAGAAACAACAGAGCAAAAACATGAAGGTGAACAGCTGCTGCTATCACTGTCGCCCACCATTCTGGTCATACGTGGACTGAGCAATCAGCCCATCCCAGAAACTGGCAATGGTCCACTGCGAAAAATTAAAGTCAACCTTCAAACAACTGAGGATGGCAAGCTATTTTTGTAATACCAGCAATGCAGTAGAATCTGCTTTGCAATGTAACTGGAATGGATTCCACAGCAATGGCAGTCCCAATATATTGCAGAACAGCTAAAAGTACAATTCCCTCAACTTAACATCAGAAAGACCATCAGGACGGAGAAAGTTGACAGCACACGTCATGTAAGGAACGGAGGGTAGAAGAAGGTGCCCTTCAGATGGAAACAAACCCAAAAACTGCACATGTTGGAAATTTGAAATAAAAACATTAAAAATTTGCAGCATCAGCATTGAAAATAGAAAAGGTAAGTTAGCATTTGAAGTACAAAAAATAACTTGTGTTTACATAGTTGCCTTTCATGACCTCAGGATTTCCCAAAATGCTTTACAGCCAATGAAGTACTTTTGAAGTGTAGTCACTTGTTGCAAAATAGGAAATGGGCAGCCAAACAACAATGTGATAAATGACCAGATAATGCGTTGGTTGCGGAATACATGTTGGCTGGCACACCAGGGAGAACTCCCCTGTCCTTCTACAAATAATGCCATGGGATCCTTTACATCCACCTAACAGGGCAGACGGAACCTCAGTATAGCGCCTCATCTGAAAGACTCCCGAAGTGCCGGTATTGAAGTGTCATTCTAGATTTTGTGCTCAAGTCTCTGGAGTGGAATTATGAACACACAACCTTCTTACTCAGAGTCGAGAGTATTACGATTGAGCCAAGGCTGACACCTTCATCACATGATACATTGTCAGGGTGATATGCAGTGTGCTCCTTTCACATCAATCCTTATCCAATGAATTTTGAGTCATTGAGCAGGAAGCAGAAAAATATTCCATTATCAACCGTGACCATTTTCACCTTGACAAGCTGAATAACAAAAAATAGAAATTGTGCTGTTTTCTTCAGTAGTTTGGTACAATGCAGTTCTTAGATGCCTTGAGGTAAAGATAGCATCTGAATTTTTTGGCACTGCTTTTGAAAGAAAAAAACAGATTTACATTTTTAAAGTTCGTTATCACATTTCTCAGATTCCAAAGTGTTTTTTTTTAACCCAGAGCCTTTCATGTTGAATGAATTACTTTGAAGACTAGTGACTGTTGTTATGCAGGCAATCTAATTTGTTGTTGTTTTATTTCCCCTTTAGTTTTCTTCTCGCCTCCTCTGAAGGCCTTGACGTGTGCTGGGTTCCAGTCCCACAGGTGCCAGTGCCCTCCAGTACTTCACCTATGTGGCCATTTTTCATAAGCACGGCTCAACACTTAGGGCTATAAATTCTACTTCTAAATTCCTAATGCATGCCAGCAGCACATACCACAAAACTGCACACTCCCAACCCACGATGTTTTAAATCAATTAACTTTTAATGGATGGAGAATTATGGGCTGATGTGTATAATTTTGTGTTATCCACACAAGGGAATCATTGGAAGTATACAAGCAGAATCATTACCCCTTAGTGCCAAACGGCTATTCGATTGTAGTCAAAACACCAAAGCAGAACCTACACCCAGCATCTACATGTATACTTTCCACCATAGCAATCAGCAGTGAATCCAAGGTGATTTTTTCCTTCCCCCTAGCCCAGGGATACTGAGGCCCAACTTTATAAAGATACCTTAAATATTCTAACAAAGTAGCTTTAACATTAGATCCAGTGGAGTTCACAATAGTCAGAAGTCATTTGATTCAACAAGTTTTATATTAAGATCTTCTCCTGCCATAAAAACAAGTCACCTGACAACTTGGGGATTATGCAGTGTTAGCAATGAACCAGCTCATCTGAAATTCCTCTTTCCACTACAGTAATGAAGGTGTCAACTACTTTAAATGGGATGGCACTTTTATTAAAAGAATGCACAAAGAAATTTCACAGAATATGTTTTATTTCTAGTATTGCATGAGCATCACTTTTTGATGCTTCAGAAGAGAAAGCATCTGTTGATTCCTACATTGTAATTTATAATTATATCATCCAACTAATTCAGAAATAATGTTAGGTTCAGACACTGCATTAGCAACAATAGGCTTAAATGTAAATAAAAACACTATCTAATTTAACAGCAGAATACAGTAATGGATGTTTAAGTAAAGAATATTTCATAAAGTTAGTTGTTGAATACTTATTTGTCCAGTCGTTCTACTGGTAACATATTAGTGTTGCATTTGAAAAAAGTTAAACCTCTATGGCCCCTTAGTTTTTACATTAATTTAACATTTTAAGAACTTGTCTAAAAAAAAAAGTTACATAGGCACAGAAATAACATTGTGTGACTGCTAAAAATTTAGACCTTTCCAATTTTGAATTCTTTTTCACAGCTTTTCTGAAGCCAGAACATGGGCATGACTTTGCCAGCTTTAAAGTGGCAGGTGTTAGGACCCTGGGGAGGCTACAAAGCCCACAGTGAAGTGCTGAAGGACACAGGTGCGCTGCTGCACAGCACCAGTGCAACCCGTTTGCCCTTTAAGCACCACATCAGAACAAATCAGCAACAGCGACAGACATCTCCAAAACCCAAACATTTGGTTTAATTACTAACAGCTGAAGGTGCACCTCATCTCATTAGCAAGGTCACTGTTCCGACACAGTCTCTGATCTGGTGAAAGAAACACTTTCAGCTGTATCCAAACACTGGATTATTGTGATGTGAAGTAGGAATGTCAGGCTGCCCTGAGGTTTTTCTGTTTAACATTCGGGATGTTTCTACTGCAGATCTCAAGATCACCTTCCCCCGACCCGACCCGCCCCCACCCCCTTTTTCTGGACTATTTTAACACTATGCTGTGGTGCTGGGTCAGCTTGTGTCTCTTTTCCTTTTACTTAATGCGACATTCTCTCTTTGAATTGCCATCTGTACAGAATGTGTGACATCTCACAAACTTTGAATGAATCTGTTCTGCATCAATTAAACCATTTGTACAAATGAGTTTTGGCCCGATTGTGCGCAGATAAAATGACTTCAGAATATCTGCAGGTGGCTTTCCAGAGAATCCCAACTTAACTTTACTGACTAATTTTGAAATCAGGACTTGTTGCAATGCCTCTGACTCTTAACTCATTCTTTTCCCAGGATCTCTAAACTAGGGGATTCCTTGCCTCACTTAGCCTTTTCCCTTCCTCCTGCAACCCACAGGGTTGTAAATCCGAAACTAGGTGCCCACTGCCCATTACTTCTTTTGCCTTTTCCTTTTCAACTTTTGTTTGGGACCTATACTGTGATACCGGTCCTTTTGCCTAGGGTTCTGAATTTAAAAGAAAAAATACTTTGCAACCTATAAATCCACAAACACATTTGAGAGTGGCTCAGTCTGCTGTTTGAGGTGGTTCATTTTGGTAGGAGGAATAAGGAGGTAAAAGGAGCACAAATGTTCTGGGAATGCGATATTATTAAAAATAGCAACACAAGTTGGTAAGGCCACAAAGTGTAAACAAAGTACTGAGGCTCATTTCTAGAGGAATACAAAAGCAAAGAGGTAATGTTACATTTATGTTGAATCATTGTTAGGCCACACTGTGTGCAGTTCTGATATCTGTACTATAAAAAGGATATTGAAGCACTGAGGAAAAGATTTACAGGGATGTTGCCAGTATTAAAAGGAGGCAACTATCAGGTAAGCAGGCTGGGTTATTTTTCTTTGGAAAAGACTGGACTAAGAGGAGACCTGATAGAGGCCTTTATAATGATGAAAGGGTGTGATAGGGTGGATGTGGAGAAATCGCTTCCACTTGTTGGACACTTTTTTGCAGATTCTAATGTTTAGGAGGCTCAAAACTACAGCTGCATAAAGGAAACAAAGTACTGAATTGACAACCAGCAGCCGGATGAAAGGTACATCTCCCAGTGGATGGTGTGAGAGAGACTTTTTAAAATTCAAGACATTTATAAAATTGCAAAACAAACTGAGACCATCACTTTAGAGAATCTAGTACTACCCTGCCTTAATAGCAGAGTGGCGTCTTTGTTAAACAATAAATTCTTAGAAATTGTTGGCACTCAGCATCTTTATCTAACAGTTTCTCTGCCTATTTATCCAAAATATGGAAAACGCACTGCCCAGTCATACAGATCAGGAAGGTCCCAGTCTCAGGCCCTACCTGTCCTTTAGCTAGTCTCAGCCAGAAGGCAGTGGGCTACATTTTACATTCCCTCCACTGCAGACATACCACACGTCATGGAGCCACCGCGATATTAAATGCAGCGACTCATTTAAATAGCTGGGACAGGTGACCCCCCCGATCAGGGGGAGGTGGTGGGCAGTCCACCCCGGCAATGGCGTCAGCTGCCTTTGCGCAGTCGCTGATGCCATTTTTAAAGGGCTTCGAGCCCTACTGTTACATTTAAATATTTAAAGGCAAACAAATTTTGAAAAATTGAATTAATTGATCGTGCCCCTCCACCCCCAACAAACATAGATTTAATTCCTTGCCCTCTCTCTCCCCCTCCCCCCACCAACAAAATACTTACCTCATGCACCTAACCTTCCCCCTCCAAAGTTCATAAACTTTACACTTTACCCCTTCCCACCATCCCCTACACCAATGAAATGACTCTGATGCCACTCCCCACCACCACCCCAGCCTGCAGTGAAAAACTTACCTGCTGCCCCCTCCCCACCGGTATTCCGCCTTGGAGTGCCGGCCACCGGCGCCAATATCGCTCCAGGATGGACGATGGAAGTGCGACGGTAATCAATTAATTTATGCACATGAATTAACATATTTAAATTGGACTCCCACGAGGCCTCGCCACCACCGGCAATAGGGGGCTGGGCCTTCCTGGCGTCAGAGGCAATTTCCGGCCCCCCCCCACCCCACCACGATCCCGACATCGGGGGTCTGTAAAATTCAGCCCAATGGTTGAGCTCCAGTTGCTCTCACCATCCCTGGGCTGAGGCGGAGGGAAATAAGCCCTCACTGTTACTCTGATTGCTGTCAAGTGCCTGTGTTTGGATGCCTGGTGAGCAACATACCCTCTCTTTTTTGTAATGCCTAGGCAATTTGTTTAAGTGCGCGGGCCCTTTTTTTTTCTGCACAGCCCGTGCACACGTCCTAAGTTAAAGGGACTGACTTGTGCACGGGAATGATCAGGTTGCTGCCTGGCCCTGCAGCTTAGAGGGAACATTGCTGGTGAGGGGTAGATCTCAACCAGGATCAGGAGAAGGAAGAAAGAAAAGGACTGATCACTGGGAAAGTGAAAATTAAGAGAGATATTGGGAGATGCTCGAGGTCACACTATCTACTCAAGTGTTACAAAGTACATTGTGTGAGGCCGCCTAATGAGAAGGAGTAAAATAAAAGGAGAAGTGACTGGTGGGGAGGGGAGGGTGCAGGGTGAACACGATAGTAAGCAACAACAACAACTTGCATTTATGTAGTGCCTTTAATGTGGGAAAATTTCCCAAAGCGCTTCATTGGAACATAATATGAACAGAGAAATGTGATATTTAATTAACAAGTTAGCAGACATTATAATACTCTAATGACTTTATTGATGCCTTTATTGATTGCATCCAAGTATCGGATATATCTGCACCATCTTAGATACTTTTCCTCCACTCTGCATCCTTACTGCTCTAGGCAGAAGATTCAGTACGTCATTCATTCTAACTCATTCTTTCCCCAGAACTCTTGCCACCGCTTTCTGTTCCTCTTACACTCAACAAGCTTTTACAGCCCAAGTTGGTGTTACCTGATCACTATTTATCTGGTCTTCTCTCCTACTCATTTCTGCCGTAATGGTGTTCTGCTTTTTACTTGGGCTTTCAATTTAAAAGTTATATTTTTATTGTCATGTGTGCGATGAGGCTAGGACAGTGGGACTAGTTTTGTGATAATTGGCTTAACAACAAGGAGTGCACATTGTGGCATCGTCAGCTAGGCAAAAACTTGCTATGTTTCCCACTGTACTTCACCAGAGCAACTAAAACAACACTAGGTTGAGGTAATTTTGAGTAGCTAAAAATTCCATGAACAAGGAATATGAAGCTATGGACAAGATGAGATCATTGTGGCCAACTCCAGCTGGTGCTCTGTAGTTGTGATATTGATCTTTCCACAAATTTTAGGCTGATTTATATAAAACCAATGTTAAATATCTGCTTTATTTATGTGCTAAAATCTTACGGAAAGTTCTATAGCAGAGCTGAGTCAACACAAGCTAACTGCACTGATGTCATGCTACCCATAATGCACTGGAGGTAAGACAATTAATGCTACATCCTGGTGGCTTCAGATACACAGATATAAGTTAAAACAAATCATTGTGAATAATTTGCAAAAGGCTCTTATTGGTGAAGCAACTATTTAAATGATAGGGGAGTGCTTTTTTTCCTTCCTTATCATCAATAGGCTGCTGGCAAGTCTGGGGAATTCTAGGTTTCCTGCATTAGCCATTTTTAAAAGAATTTCAGTTCACATAAAGTGACACTGAAAAATCGGTTAATATTATGGTGTTAGTATTCTGTTCAGATGCCAGGAGTAGCCCTCCTACTGTAGCTGCATTCCTAAAATACATACTTTAAAAGTTCACAGTAGTATTGTGGAGTGCTGCACTCTTGCAGGTGCCATTATTTGGATGAGATGTTAAACCCAGCCCTGTCTGCCCTCTCAGGTAAAAGTCCCAGGGCCCATCTTGAAGAAGAGCAAGGGAGTTCTCCCGGTATTCTGGCCAACATTTATATCTCAACCATCACCTAAAACTGATGATCTGATCATTTATTTAATTGCTGTTTGTTGAGAGGTTGCTGTGGATAAATCGGGTACCCTGTTTCCAGAATTACAATAATGTCTACACTTCAAAAGTACTTCATCATCCATAAAGCACATTCGGACATCAAAGGCGTTATATAAATGCAACTTCTTTATCTTTCTTATTTGGAAAATGGTTTGTAAAAAGTTGAATTCAGCCTTCCCAACCATTTTCTCTTTTCTTTTCCCAGTACTCTCCTCCTAATTAGAATTCTTCAGGCATGCTGACAAGATCATTTATTTTAAGCCAAACCCGGAGCAGTTAGTAATAAAATGTTTGAAGGAAAGTCTCTTTTTCTTTGCCCTTATGGCAACATTTTACAACACTGATATGGATTTAACACCCAGCACATATTTCAGACATGCCACCTGATTGCAGATCCTTCCAAAAATGTATGGGTCACAGAGGTTAATCCCGAGAATTCCTGTAATGGATGGTCTATTGCAGGTGTAGGAAATTCCTGATTTAAAAAAAAAACACAGCTGCCTCAGAGGGAATGCATTATTTTACAGGTCCTGGCAGCCCAGGGGTTAAGTTTAGTGACTAAGTAAAACTCTCAAAAATAAGTTGCACGAGAGAGCTGGAAGGAGAATTATTTAATTGTGATTGAAATGCTCAAGTTTATCAAATGTGGAATAACTGGTACTCTTGGATTCACCTTTTAACTTGCTGTATCCTGATAGATTTCCCAATATCATTCTCATGTTACAGTTCACAGGAAAAGTTCCTGTCTATTAAATCTTTAATTCATTTTAACTCCCAATATATATACATTTCTCATGACCCCTTTACATGTACGTACTTCTACTGACAGCAGCCTTAATCTTGTTGGCAGAGCCATGAAGCGTAGGGTTCAGCTGTAGCTCAGTTGGTAGCTCTTTTGCCTCGGAATCAGAAGGTTGTGGCTTGAAGTCCCACTCCACAAATTTGAGTATGTAAGCTAGGCTGATATTAGAGTGCAGAACCAAGGGAGTGTTGCTCTGGCAGAAGATGCTGTCCTTCAGACAAGAAGGCTTTATCTGCCCTATTAGCTGAATGTATTAAGATCACATGTCATTATTTCAAAGAAGAGCGGGAGAGTTCTTCCCAGCGTCCTGGACAATATCTCTCAAGCAGCATCACTAAAACAGATAATCTGGTCATATATTTCCTTGCTCTTTGTGGAGCCTTGACTTCTACAAATTGGCTGCCATGTTTCTCACATTACAACAGTGACTACGCTTTAAAAGAATTTCATTGGCTATAAAGCACTTTGAGATGTCCTGAGGTCGTGAAAGGTGCTATATGAATGGAAAGCTTTTTTCTCTTTTAAATGTAGGTGGCTCTGCTACCTTTGGAGGCACCAAGATTCCCATGAGCAGGTATTTTCCACAGGGACCCCTGGGTCAGCAATGCAAACTTTTCTCTGGTTGCAGGTAGGCTGAGTGCTCAGGCCAGCAGTGCAGTTGTTGCTAACTCAGGAAGGGTCTGACAGTAAAGATATTAGGCCAGAAATTGCTGAGAAACTAATGGCATGTGAATGATGCACACAACTATTAATGTGCAAATCGGCCAGCAACCTGTGGCGCAGAAGAGATGCACCTTGAATTACAAATTGTCACAAGTTGCTGGACCATTTGTGCCACTCCGCCATTAGCTTCACAAAAACTGCATCTCACCGTCAACATGAGTTGTTGCATTTGAACATTAATTGCCCATGAAACTCGTCATCGAAACTTAAATCTAGTAATTATTTATTTTATTTAGATATGCAGCACTGAAACAGGCCCTTCAGCCCACCGAGTCTATGTTGACCAACAACCACCAATTTATACTAATCCTACATTAATCCCATATTCCCTACCACATCCCCGCCATTCTCCTACCTACACTAGGGGCAATTTACAATGGCCAATTTACCTATCAACCTACAAGTCTTTGGCTGTGGGAGGAAACCGGAGCACCCGGCGGAAACCCACGCGGTCACAGAGAGAACTTGCAAACTCCGCACAGGCAGTACCCAGAACTGAACCCGGGTCACTGGAGCTGTGAGACTGTGGTGCTAACCACTGTGCTGCCCTAATTAATAGTGCAATGGGATTTTACAATAGGATAATTGTTAATGACTGCCTATCAACCTCTCTGGCGCAGAAAGTGAACAATTCAAAGTGTAGAGTCTCATTCCATCAGGTCGTGAATTGTTGGAAATTTTAAAAATGTCACATTTTAGAACATTTTTTCCTACTTCTCCTTTCTGTCTCTTTCTTGCTCTCTCCCTTAACCTAATTTTTTTTTCCATTTCTTTATTTCATTTGCTGTACCTGATTTGACATTGAATTCACCCATTGTAATTCACCCTCCATCACAGTCCTTCCCAGTTTATTTTTCAATCCATAATCATTAAGGAAATACACTGTAGGCCTAGTAGTTCAGCAAGATCCCAGATGCCCTGTTGTCCTTGCCATGCCGCTTTCATCTCACACATTTAGCAATTTTTAGGACAAAACAAATTTAAGCTGAAGGGTGCAGGAAAAGCCTAACTAACCCTTGCTACAGCTAATTACAGCCTATTAAGCATTCTCCTGGATCATTGTGTGTGGCTCATGCTGTAAAACTCATATTTGATATAAATGGGGCAGATCCACTGCACCATGAATCCCAACATCTTGCTGCTTCTTGAAATGTTGATAAAATACAACAAAAGGCATCAAAGAACAAGGGTTGCGACTGCACCAAAACCCTGTTGCTCTGACAGTCTGGCATTGGGACTAGTATGACTTTGGTTTTCTGATGCTAATCTTCTACTGCCAAGAGGCATTAACATATCAGGATAGAGGTGTCGATACTGCTGACCAACTGTATGCTCTTTTTCTGTCTCAGCAATCCTTAAACTTCATGCAGCCAGTTGTTCTTTATGTAGATTATTATTGACAGTATTAATTTGCATTTGTGCATTCTACATTTGCAAAAATATACATTCAGACCAGTGGGAATTTAGATGTGTAATGGTGATGGTCTTACACATTTATTCACACCTCAATTTGCCAATGACTTGGGTTAATGATTCTCAGTAATTGCAAGTTGTACATTCATATAGTTTCTCATTAAATGATTGAATCAACAGCACTCAGCAAATGATTGGAAAGACTGCACTTGGTAAACAATTGAATTGATAACATTTAGGAAACGATTGGATAGTCAATACTTGGTAAATGATTGGATAGTCCCTAGGTCATTGCTCATTCTTAACAATATCTAGTTCAATTGAACAATCCTATTGAAGTAGCAAAAGCAATTTTCTCCCAGTCGTGCAAACTCAATTCCTCTTGTGACAGACACCTGCTAGGATTTAGGTTGAAAGGTTTTGCTGCTGCTAAAGTTTCCTCAATTCATGGCAGCAGATAAGTTTCTCAGTAATTTTTACATTTTATATAATCTACACAGAGCCAGACAGATTTATCCTTTCTCTCATACCAGAATGACTGACTTTCGCTTCTCATGTCCAATTGAAATATTCCTTTCAGAAACTTTTCATATCTCTTTGAAGGAATTCATTTATGTCTTTCTTTCCCGGGTGTAATATTCTTACGAGGGATGTGTATAATATTAGTCTGCCCATTGTCACTCTCACGCAAGGAGAAATTATGAACTATAAAATGAATTGATGAATTGAACTCTAAATGGACACCTTTTGCTGCAAAACAAGATGGAGTAAGAGGTCAAGTGACCTCTCCTGTACTGTGATACACATGGTAACTGCTGGAACCCTGAATCAATCGTCATGTCTGGTCAAGTGTTGAAGAAAGCATTAGAAATGTAAATGGCCCATTCAATGTTAATGGCTACCCCTCTTCAACCAGTTGGACTTTTCAGACATGGAGATTCCAGAAGCAAACTCAGGATAAAGAATGTGAAAATACATCACTTTATCAAGATGGCATAGAGATGAGCTACATCCAAAACCATTGTCTAACAATGGTCACACCATCAAACCATTTATGAAAACACAATGGGAGAGAAACTTGAGTCACCTGACAGAAACAAAGTATCTGATAAGGAATTTTAATAAGAGACATTTTTCTGTGCAGAAAGCCAGAAGGCAGAAGGAAGACAGAGACCCATTCCAGCAAGAAGAAGGACCCTGCCAGAATACCATCTTTAAATTACCTTGCGGCAGAGACAAAGTTGACTTTGAAACTCCCTACCCGAGAAATGGTAACAGGATCTTTGCCACTGACCTGTGACTGAGATTTAACCAAAGAAGTTTGCAACCAAAGCATCCGTCCAGCTGAAACTTTTCAAATTTTGACATCAGTGAACCAGGAAAAAGGAAAAACAGGCCTGCATCATTTTAAAATCTTCCTCCCAGGGAAACAAGCAAGGTTTCACAACTATCAGACCTAAGTTCATGCTATCTTTCAATCTCTATTTTGTGTGTGTGCATGTGTGTGTGTATGTATGAGTGGGTGAGATTGTTAATATTTTTGGATCTTGTTTAATCACCATTTATCTTTCTTTAGACCTATGAGCAAACCTGTAATTTATCTGTTTATTGACCATTAAAACGCTCAAGGGTTAAAACACAATTCTAATAAAAACACACTGTCTTCGGTCAGTTGAGAGGTGAAGAGGGAAACCACCCCAATCACTTTCCACCTGTCCATAATACCATAATCTCTTGAGGAAATCTGAAAAACAAACATTACTTATGCAGTAACAAAGTTCAGCCTTGCTTCGAGTAGGTTTTAGTTCTTGTCCACTTTCTATGTTGGTTGACTGACTAGATATCTTCAATTATAACTGACAGATTTATACTTTCACTGCACTATTTTTCTCTTGCATCTTTTTTCTGTCTCTGATTTCCATTTTCCTTCATTATTAATACCGCATGGAGCAATTCAACCCACCTGTTTCAAAGGTTCCACTAACTTCACATAGTTCCTACCCTCCGTTTGTTTAAAAAAAGGACCATGTCTAATGTAAAACAGCCCATTCTTCTCTTGAGTCCAGCTGGTCTCCTGAGTAGATGGAGAATCCATTCAGCCTAGCAAAAAGCATGAGATTCTCCTTTTATTATTCATTTACTCTTCCTTCAAGTTAGTACTGCTTGTTTCCCGAAGCTCCTTTCTCTTGCTGGTATTTGGCCATTGGCAAACCACTTGTCCACTACCACAACACAACACTTATATTTATATAGTGCTCCAAATATAAATTGATGTTTCTTCAAAGAGAGAGATACAGAGTACAAAAGAAAATGGAACCGAATGCAAAATCAGAGTTGGGTTGTTAGGGATTTGAAAACAAGGAAATATTAGCTGCTTAATTAACAACTCTTTGGGTTGAAATTGAACTGTACAATATTAGTATCAAATGCAGTCTTGAGTTTGTATGAAATTCCTCCACCCGCTGTCCCAGCAAATGCGTGAATGCCTTAGTTAAAACAGTGGGCAAAGGAATGTATATGAATGTGTTAACATGTTTGTTATTAATAGTGCACAGAGCAATTTCAACCCACCTGTTTCAAAGGTTCCACCAACTTCACATAGTTTCTACCTTCTGTTGTACAAAGAAGACCATATCTAATGTAAAACAGTTCAGCTTCTCATGGGCCCAGATGGGCTATTTAATAGATGGAGAATCCATTCAGCCTGGCAACAAAGATAGAATTTGCCATTTACTTTCATTTCCCCCGTGTCTCTCTTGGAGAGTCATTCCAGTTTAATTAAACTTTACTTTCTGCTTTCTTATACTACTTATTTCTGGCTCTGGTTCCTTTTCTCTGCACTCCTTACTTTTCCTTTATCCTTCAATCTCAAAGCCTCCATGAAGGTCTGCTCTAGTAATATCAACACACGGGAAGCAGATGCCCAATCATGACCAAAATGGCGATCCATCATCAAAAATGGTGTCAAGACCTTCCAGTCAACAAGAGCAGCCAGTGAGAGAGAATGGCGAGAGAGACAGAAAGAGAGGACAGCTGCTAGAGCCAACAATCCACCGCTACCTCTACCGGCCGAGAGCCAATGTCCTCTCTGTGGGAGAGCCTGCACAGCTAAGAGAGGAACCATCAACCATCTGTGAACCCACAGCCAACGCTGTCATCTCACTTCCACCCAGCCATCCGCAAGCCAATCCGAGACAAGGGATTGCTGATGATCCTTTAGCCAGATTGTTCTCTTTCCTTTCATTTTCTGATCCTCTATCCTCCTTTTGTGTTTTTTCCTTTTCTTTTTGCAGCTTTCTCTATTTCTCCAAAATGTTTCTCTATCTGTTTTCACATGCTCTGGATCCTCTGTTTTTCTTTCTTTCCCCTGTCTTTCTCCCTGCTGCCCAAGGTTTCCATATATGATTGTCAGCATCAGAATTGACCTAGCACTGGCATGACTGACATTTAAACATCCTTTGATCAGCAGCCTCTGCCACAACCTTGGGGATTATTTTTATTGGCACTGGGCACCAGTTGACACAAACTATATTCTGACTCTCCTACCAATCACCCAGGACACCAATACCTCAGGATCTCTAATCCCTTGCTGACCTGAAATGTGAGCAATTCTCTAGAGTAGTGAGGAGAATTCTATCTCTCTGGATGTATTTTATGATCCCTGGGATCTCTCCGGAGGGACTGATTAAACGTATTAAAACTGTCTATCGGGGACTATGATTAGAGTCACTGGTTTTTGTATTTAATGGAAAAATGGGCGGATAACAGAATTCAATCCCCAAGATATTAGTAAACATCTGAGAATCTCAAATAGTAAAAGCAGAATTTGAGTTATCCAGTCACTGTAAGCTAAGGGCCCGAATAATAGCGAGTCCTCGGCACTTTGCTACTGTGTGCATGTCAACTGTTTTTCTGTTTCCACATAAAACAAACAGTATCTCAATGCAATCTCCAAAACACTGGTAAAATTCCAATCATCAATGCAATAAGAACAGAATTTGACTTATATTCAGTCATCATATTAAGTCTCATTTGTCTTGGTAAACCAAAGGACCTGCCCGCCCTCTCAGGTGGACATAAAAGATCCCAAGGCACTATTTTGAAGAATAGCAGTGGAGTTCTCCCCAGTCTCCTGGCCAATATTTATCCCTCAACCAACATCACTAAAAAAATGATCTGGTCATCTATCACATTGCTGTTTGTGAAGCCTTGTTGTGCGCAAATTTGCTGCCAGATTTCCTACATTACAACAGTGACTACACTTTTTTTTTATTCATGCATGGATGTGGGCGTCACTGGCTAGGCCAGCATTTATTGCCCATCCCTAATTGCCCTTGAGAAGGTGGTGGTGAGCTGCCTTCTTGAACCGCTGCAGTCCTTGTGAGGTAGGTAGACCCACGGTGCTGTTAGGAAGGGAGTTTTGGGATTTTGACCCAGCGACAGTGAAGGAACGGCGATACAGTTCCAAGTCAGGATGGTGTGTGACTTGGAGGGGAACTTGTAGGTGGTGGTGTTCCAATGCATTTGCTGCCCTTGTCCTTCTAGTTGGTCGAGGTCGCGGGTTTGGAAGGTGCTGTCTAAGGAGCCTTGGTGCGTTGCTGCAGTACATCTTGTAGATGGTACACACTGCTGCCACAGTGCGTCGGTGGTAAAGGGAGTGAATGTTTGTGGATGGGGTGCCAATCAAGCGGGCTGCTTTGTCCTGAATGGTGTCGAGCTTCTTGAGTGTTGTTGGAGCTGTTCCCATCCAGGCAAGTTGAGAGTATTCCATCACACTCCTGACTTGTGCCTTGTGGATAGGCTTTGGGGAGTCAGGAGGTGAGTTACTCGCCGCAGGGTTCCTAGCCTCTGACCTGCTCTTGTAGCCACTGTATTTATATGGCGACTCCAGTTCAGTTTCTGGTCAATGGTAGCCCCTAGGATGTTGATATTGTGTTTTCAGCAATCATAATGCCATTGAATGTCAAGGTGAGATGGTTGGATTCTCCCTTGTTGGAGATGGTCATTGCCTGGCACTTGTGTGGCGCGAATGTTACTTATCAGCCCATGCTTGGATATTGTCCAGGTCTTGCTGCAATTCTACACGACTGCTTCAGTATCTGAGGAGTCACGAATGGTGCTGAACATTGTGCAATCATCAGTGCAAACATCCCCACTTCTGACCTTATGATTGAAGGAAAGTCATTGATGAAGCAGCTGAAGATGGTTGGGCCTAGGACACTACCCTGAGGAACTCCTACAGTGATGTCCTGGAGCTCAGATGATTGACCTCCAACAACCACAGCCATCTTCCTTTGCGCTAGGTATGACTCCAACCAGCGGAGAGTTTTCCCCCTGATTCCCATTGACCTCAGTTTTGCTAGGGCTCCTTGATGCCATACTCGGTCAAATGCTGCCTTGATGTCAAGTGCAGTCACTCTCACTTCACCTCTTTTGTCCATGTTTGAACCAAGGCTGTAATGAGGTCAGGAGATGAGTGGCCCTGACGGAACCCAAAACTGAGTGGCACTGAGCAGGTTATTGCTAAGCAAGTGCTGTTTGATGGCACTGTCGATGACACCTTCCATCACTTTACTGATGATTGAGAGTAGACTGACGGGGCGGTAATTGGCCGGGTTAGATTTGTACTGCTTTTTGTGTACAGGACATACCTGGGCAATTTTCCACATTGCCAAGTAGATGCCAGTGTTGTAGCTGTACTGGAACAGCTTGGCTAGGGGCGCAGCAAGTTCTGGAGCACAGGTCTTCAGTACTATTGCCGGAATATTGTCAGGGCCCATAGCCTTTGCAGTATCATCGTTTCTTGATATCATTCAAAAGTGCTTATTTGACTGGAAGGCACTTTAGGATTCATGAGGTCATAAAAGGTGCTATATAAATGAGTCTTTTCTTCTTTCATAAATGACCCTAAGACAAAACCCAACAGACTTTTTAGGAAACAGATCACTAAAGAGACTGTAGACTAGTATATATTTAGTACCAGAACACCTGATTGCAGTATCGGTACAGGACTGGTATTTGGATCAAACAGTCCCTCTTAAATGTATAATGTTTCATTTCACAACATACATTATTTGATTTTTTTTTAAACCCACATTGACCCAGATGGAAGAGTTTTTTAAAGGTCAGAGAAAAAGAAATCAAAGACCATTTTTAGCAAACAATTATAAAATAGATCTTTTTCCATTAGGCTACCTCCCAATAACTATCCTCATAATCTGTTTCATGTTTCCTTCTTAACCAAACTGAATGTTGCCAAGCTTTTAATCCTAAATGGAACAATCTGTCTCTCTCTATTTATTTCAAATCCATCCATTAGAAGCTTCAGTCAGATTTGGAGTGAGAGCAAGGAGAAAAATTTGGCCTCTTTAGACATTTGAAAGAGAGGGAAACAGAGGAGAGCATTTCAGAGTCTGAGGGTTAAGGCATGGCATTTGTTAAAGGTTTGATGTTTGATTGCACAGAGCTAGCTGTACAGCTGGCTCCAATGTTTGGCCTGGCAATGATTTGAAGGCACTCTGAGAATTTGTCTGCATTCACTTTTTGACGGGGATCACTGTCCAACCTCGCTCTTGTTGTTGAACACCTGTGGGCCCAGCTTTGCCTCACTGTATGCTGCTGGGCAACACTAGACAAAATAATCTGTTTTTATTAGGTGTTTATTACACTATCTTAGTTGATGACATGCTGACTTTCGTTTGAATAAAACCAAGTTAATTATGTTTTGTCACTTGACAGACAATGGACCAAATAATAAAAGTAGGTGCAACTACCGAGCATAGCCACATGTTGTAAAAGATGCTGTGGAAACGGATTCTTGTTTTTTGGAGGATTAAGAGCTAACGCTGAATCACACGGTCTATATAAAAGATCACAATAGAAAGTGCTGGAAATACTCAGCAGGTCAGCCAGCATCTGTGGAGAGAGAAGCAGAGTTAACGTTTCAGGTCTGTGACCTTTCATCAGAACTGACAAAAGTTCGAAAAGTAATAGGTAATACTAGGTAATTAGGTAATACTAATACTTTTCTTACCTTTGTCAGTTCTGATGAAGGGTCACAGACCTGAAACGTTAACTCTGCTTCTCCCTCCACAGATGCTGGCTGACCTGCTGAGTATTTCCAGCACTTTCTGTTTTTATTTCAGATTTACATCATCTGCAATATTTTGGTTTTATAAAAGATCACAACATTGTCTCAGTAAGTGCCGTGAAGTCACTGCATCACGAGATCAGCAAACTTTATCAGTGAAGATCTAGAAGCAAGCATTCAAGTCCAAACCATCCTAGGTCTATGCCGTTTGTTTTCCTCTGTGTGATTAATCCTCCCTGCTCCAGTTACTCTAACATCGTAAGGTGGAACTAGATATATACAATGTTAATGAAAATTGAGATCCCCACTATCATCAATCTGCACATGCACAATCCTCAGTGGTTTTGAGGCCCCTAACCCACACTAACACATGCACTCACACTAACACACACATTAGATACCACAATCCACATCTTCCTTTCAGGCCTCACAGAAAATTATCCAGTTTAGCTCACTGCCTCCAAGAGCAGTTGAGAATCTTTGCCTGCTCCCAGCAAACAATTTCACAAATAAATATTCAAAGACTGCAACAAACATGTTCTAACTGTGCGCTTACAGATAGATGAAGAGAAATCTTACTAAACAATGTGATTCATTTCAGTCAAAGACTGTCATTACTGCTTTGCAATGTAAACAAGAAATCTTGTTGCTGTAACCTTAATGAGCATCTCAATGCTTTACAAAAAAAATTTGAATACTCAGCGCCATCTGCAGGCATCAGGTCACTGAATGTAAAATGCAACATTCTATTAACTCGTGATGCTTTGCAACAAGAAACACATTTTAATAGTTTTAGTGCTGGATGTGACATCATCAGTCATATTTTCTGCTTTTAGGAATATTGATGTTATTCTAGACTACTTAATATTAATTTTTTTGCTTGTTCATGTTTTTCAGTGGGAAAATTCTTTGCTCATTTTGTTATCACTGTGGCAGAAATGAGGCCATTGGAAAAAGCAGTGATTATGCTGGTTTCATAGAATTCTGCAGAACAGAAATAGGCTATTTGGCCCATCACATCCATGCCAGATATCTGAAGGAGCTGCTCACTTAGTCTCATTCCCCCTGCCCTTTCCTCATTTCTTTTTCAAATACTTATCCATTTCCCTTTTAAACGCTATTCCCAATCCTGTTTCCATCACAGTTTCCGGTAGAGCATTCTGTGTTCTAATGACCCTCTGCTTACAACATTTCTCCTATCCTATCTCTTCATTCCTTTGCCGATTTTCTTAAATTTATGCATTCTAGTTACCAATGTTACCAGTCTTTCTCAGTTTACCTTATCAAAGCCTTTCACGACTCTATCAGATCTGCTGTAAACCTCCTTATTCTAATGAAAAGAGCCCCAGTTTCTCTGGTTTTTATTATGTATTCACTGGTTTTGCTGGATACTTTATATATCTGACTTAAAACAATGCAGAGATGACACTAGTTCTGAGTCAACAACTAGTTTATTTACAGTACTTCAAAAAATCTCAGCACTTGCAAGATTTCAGTACGATGTCTCTATCAGAACAGTCTCTTTTTACTAGAACCTTCCAGCCTGCCTTTTTAGTTTGAGTTTCATCTATTCTCGTGTTAAGCAATTAAGTACAGTGAACACTGATCAGTGGACAGACTAATACAATCAAACCCAAAACAATCAAACCATTTGTATAGGTTAAACATTATCCCATTTAGAAATTAGAATCCTTTATTTGCAGCTTTATCAACTTAGCTACCCAGTCTTAATGACTTGTGTATCTGAACCCTTACATTTCTGTGCTCTCTACTGTTCTAAAGTTTTACCATTTAATGTGTAAGCCCTCGCCTTATTCTTTCTCCTGCATCTCACATTCCTCTGCATTAAATTTCATCTCACATCTATCTGCCCTATCCACTAACTTACTTTCTCCTGAAATTGTTTGCAGTTGTTTTCATGGTTAACCGTACTTGCTTTTTTTTGTGTAGTCTGAAAACTTGATATTATGTCTCCTATACCTTAATCCAGATCATTTATATATATTAGGAAGAGCAGTAGCCCAACACTAACCCCTGTGGGACACTTTTGTTTATACTCCTCCAGTCTGAAAAACATCCATTAACCACTTCTCCCTATCCTTTAACCAGCTTCCTATTCATGAAAGATGAAGGGTCACTGACCTAAAATGTTAACTCTGCTTCTCTCTCCACAGATGCTGCCAGACCTGCTGAGTATTTCCAGCATTTCTTGTTTTTATTTCAGATTTCCAGCATCTGCACTATTTTGCTTTTATCCTATTCATGCTGCCACACTCCCTTTAATATCACATGCCTTATTTTACCAGCAAGCCTCCTATGCAGCACCTTATAAAATGCCCTTTTTAAATCTATGTACACAACATCCACTGCATTTCCTTTGTCAGTACACTTTATTATTTCTTCCAAGAACTTTATTAAATCTATCAAAGATTACTTGTTTTGCCAAATGCATGCTAGCTGTCCTTAATTTAACCACATCTTTCAGGTGAGTATTCATATTATCATATATTACAGCCTTTAAAAGTTTATGCACCACCAATATTAGGCTGACTGGTCTACAGTTACTTTATTCGCTCTTTTCTTCCTATATGACCAAAGGTGTTACAATGATAACCCTCTAGGCCTCTGGCACAACTGCCATATCTAAGGATGCTTGACAGATTATGACCAGAGCCTCTTCTATTTTCTTTCTTACCTCCTTGAGCATTTTAAGATACCTGCCATTAGGCTTTGGTACCTTTTCCACTTTGACTTGTACCAAATCTTCCAGCATTATTTCCTTATCTGTAGTTATCCTGTATAATTATCCATCTGCTCATGTACCATTTCACCTCAACTCTCATACTCTTCTGTGAAAATCAAGACCAAACCTTTACCCTCCATAAGATAATATATTTACTTTTTCATCCCTAAACATCCCTACCCTTTATTTAACTATCTGTTTACTTTTCATATATTTATAAAATACTTTCTTTTACTTCTACCTATATTTCTACTTGCTAGTCTTTCTTCATACCTCTCTTCACCTTTCTAATCTATTTTGCTTTTCCTCTGTATTTTCAGCTGAATTTTCAGTTATGTTATTAGCCATAGATTTGTCATATATCATGTTTTAAGTCTAATTTTTGATTTTAATTTTTCTACTCATCCAAGGAACTCCTACTTTTGCTGCAAGACTCTAGTTTCTTCTGGGAATTTATCTGGTCAGTACCCTTATCATCTCCAGTTTGAACATTTCCCATTCTGCGTGTGCTGACCACTTGCCAATTTATTTGAGCTAGTTCCCTTTTTATCTCATTTAAATTGGCTTTTCTCCAGTCAAGTACCTTTATCTCCTTTTTAATGTTCATGTGGAACCTGATTACATTCTAGTTGCTGTTTCCCCTTACCCTCATGTTGTATACTTGCCCAAATAATTTCTTTGAACTAGATCCAGCACTCCCTCTTCCATTGTTGAACTAAAGGCATATTGATAAACAACAATCCTGGGTATATTGATAAACAACAATCCTGGGTACATTGATAAACAACAATCCTGGGTATATTGATAAACAACAATCCTGGGTACATTGATGAACAACAATCCTGGGTACATTGTAGAAACCCTTCCCCCTCTTCACTACCCATAGTCTGGGGTTACAGTAATGTCTTTGGATAATTGAATCACCCATTATTATAGCCCCATTGTTTCTGCATTTTTATCTATTATATCTTTATATCCCTTCCTCGATCTTCTTTCTACTGTTCTGCAGTCTAGAATATACTCCCTATAGAATAACAGTTCCCTTCTTATCCCTTCACTCTAACCAAACAGATTCAGTTTTTCTACCAACCTCTATATCAAGCCTATATTTTAGCACTGAAATGGAAGCTTCGATTAATGCAGCCACATTTCCTCCCTATTTTCCCACTACATCCCCTGAAAGCTCTGTAGCCAGAAATATTTCAGCTCCCGTCCTGCCAATAGTCAATGCCATATCATTAATATTATTACATGGTTATGCCTGAACCATAGCATTATATGCATTAGCTCACCAGTTTTATTCACAATGTGAATTGATGTACATTTAACTGAAACTTCCCTCTATCCATTTGCTGTCTTAGTCATTTTACTCCATCCTCCTTCTGATCATTTTTCTCTTTTACCTTTCCTACGCTCCATAGTCTCTGCTTTTTCTCTCTGCTTTCTCGACTCAATTTTCCCACCTCCTGCCGTATTAGTTTAAGCAGCACTGGTTAGTCTCCCAGTAAGCAGCCTTGTTCAGGTGAAGCCCATCTATCCTGTATGGGCCATTGTTTAATGCTTTAATGGGAAAACTAACAACAAAAGCTATGGTCTCACTGTGTGGAAAACAGAAGTTCTGGCCATGACTGGCCAAAGTGAATTATAAACCAAAGTGAATCTGCACTTGGTCCTGCAGGACTCCATCATTTATAAAGGAGGTGAGCTTTCTGGGATGAAGAAACAACCCTCATAAATCACCGGCCGTGACAGATTCCAGAGGGAATTTGGGACACTCCACCACTGAGATTGCCCCCTGATGTAATCTAATTGCCACAGGATCTGAGAAGCATCATATGCTGTGTGCCATTATAATTAAAGGGCACATGTCAGAACAACAAAGTGTAACATTCTTGAAGTGTCAGACAATAAAGTGTCCCAAAAAAATCTCGCACATGAATAAAGCGGCATCTGAATGATGAATGAAAGGATACAGCTCAGCTATGCAGCCCAGGGCTTATTCCTGATTTCTAACAGGTGATCTCTTCTGGAAAGTGTATGCATGTGTACATGCTTCAGATGAGGATTGGAATGGACTTGCTTGTAAAAGCCTGCCCATACTCCCTGTCAAGATACGTACATGACGACTTGGGGACAGCATCTGTGGAATCAGTGAATTCAGGAGAAGGGAGAAACTGGTTATAGAAAACCCGATATCAGGTGCCACCTTGCCAGGCAGTGCAAAGCTCAGGCTCAGATGTTAATATGGCTTGCTGTAAATTTATGTCCAAAGTGCATTGTAACCTTAATCTCATCTGAAAATCTGACCATCTGATTCTTTGACCTTCTGCCTTATGTGGGTTTTGCTGTTTCAACTGTTTATTTCCAAGATATTTTACAATTAATTAACCAGGATCAAGGTGGTGGATGTGACAAATTTTGCTTCCAAATTTATTGTGCTACAACAATAACTTGTACTTGTCTAGCACTTTTAACATAATAAAACATCGCATGCTGCTTTAGATAGGAGCAGTTTGATTGAACAGTAGGATAAATATTAGGAGAGTTGACAGAATGTACAACCAATAGGATAGGACAAGTCCTGAAAGGGTCTTTAAAGGAGGGGAGAAAAGTAGCAATGTAACGGAGTTTAGGCGGGGGGAGTTCCAGAGGTTAGGATATCGTCTGCTGAAAGCTCTGACACCAGATGAGGGGCATTAGGGGAGAGGTGTATAAAGGAGGCCAGAGTTGGAGAATAATAGGATGCATCTTGGAACATAAGGCTCCAGGGGTCTGAAGAGTGAGCGTGAGAGTGGGAGAAGGCAACGGAGCAATTTATAAGTAGGGACTTTGAATTCAATATGTCAGAGGACAATGGAGGCCAACTGAGGAAAGGGTAATGAGTGAGCAGAAAGTGGCGAGGGCGGGGCAGGATGTGGCTGGCAGATTTCTGTAGACTTAGAGCCAGTGTAGAATGAAACAAGGCAGATGAGCGTTGGAGAAGTCAAAGTTTCAAGTAACACAAAAACGTGGATAAGGGATTTTAAAAAGTGCAAGTGAGGTTTAGGCATGTGTGGAGTTGAACAATGTTGTGGAGGTAGAAATAAGCAGCTCTAGTGATGGATAGGTTATGGCGTTTGAAATGCAGCTTATGGTCAAACATATCACCAAGGCTCATGGATAGCCTGCTGTGTACCATATTCATTAGATATTGTATGATTTGCACCACATGCTACAACATCTTCACAAGCACACACATATGCAGAAGTGTTTCATACTTCATGCAATAAAAACACAAAACACAAATGGTGAGGGTTCTTAAGTACTAAATACATCCCATTTGCCCCGTTCAAAGAATTTAGAGATGGCAGCTCTGATCAATTCAAATTTTCAAGACTGAGATTGATAGATTTTTGTTCAGTAAGGATATTGAAGGATATGAAGCAAAGGTGTGTGAATGCAGTTGAGGTACAGATCAGCCATGATATGATCAAATTTTACAACAGGCTTAAGGGACTGAATGGCCTGCTCCTGTTCCAGGTTCCTATATACTACTGATGCAGCTGAACAGCACTGTCACAACATCAAGCATCATCATCAATCTATGCATCCATTCGCAACCCAAATAATATACTTGCACTTTATGTCCATTATGTAGCATTGAGGAAGATGCATCATAATAGGGGCCCAGGTAATGCTGGGGAAACAGAGAAGGAGGCTGCTAAAGGAACAGGAGATGAAGGCAGATGGCCCATGTGCTGAATGCCTCTTAAAAGTTACTTTGGGATACACAGCTTGGCTACATATCCATTGCACTGCAAGAGATGGTCCAACCACAATCTACCATCGTTCAAATCTCTTCATGACCTCACCCCTCCCTATCACTATTAACTCCTTCAGTTTCCAACCTTAACCACTTGTGCACCCCACTTCCTTTGTCCCACCACTGACATTGTCTTCAATCCTCTGTTATCCTTTCTATCTCTCTCTCTTCCTGTAAGATGTTCCTTAAAATCTGCCTCTGTGACCAAGTTTTTAGGCACCTGTCCTAATATCTCCACCTTCAGCTGTTTCAATTTTTGACTGATTAATCTCAGGTGAAGTGCCTTAGGATGTTTTATTTTGCTAAAGGTGCTATACAAATGTTGTTGTTGAGCATGGAGCTGGAAAAGCAGTTACACAAAAATCAGACAACAAAGTGTAAAAGCCTTTGATAATTGCAATCACTGCCTCTATGCATGTTTTGGGGTCCTAACTCCAAAACGTAGTGAAGGCCAGTGTAGCTCGCTTAAAAATTTCTCTCAGGCAACCTTCAGACAGGAATTCAAAGATTTTGCTGAGCCTCATTGTTCTCCAATCTGATCATTGAACTTCATGAGGATATATCCTCTGACTATGGCAGGCTTGAAGACATCTAAGAGTTCTGTAGTGGCACTTCTGACCCGTCGTGTCTCCCTGAGCAAGTGGCTGTAGCCATCTTCTCACAAAGCAATGAACCCCTAGTGTCTACATCTTAGGGACTGTTGCGATTTCCCGATACCTCCTGAGGCTTCATGCTTGCAGAGCACAGTAAGTAAATGATTCCCATTTGTGTTATTTATTGAGAGTTATGTAGCCAACTAGGCTTCAAAAGCAAACCAATCAGGATTTAGCTCTATAAAACACATCTTGCTAAAACTAGGCATCAGGATCAAAGGCTTGTTGTTGGCTCCAAGTTCAAAGGAGACCTAGGGGGAAAGAAAACAGTCCACATCGAATAAGAGAGTTGTCAATCTGATGACCCCAAAACCGATAGATGCTTTAGAGTTTCTGAGGAATTATGCTAAATGTTTTGCGGTAATGTATAATTCCTCTCCTTTGCTGTATCACTGCCCTGGTTCCTGACTTGTATTGGCAGCTTTTGCTTTCTGTCTGTCAGTTTATGTACAATTACTGTTGTCAAATCAGAATGACAAAATGGAGTAACAACTGATTGTAATGAGCCCTTCCAGTGCATTAATGATATAGATAATAAAAAAGCCAATGTTATAAGGGGCCCGTCTTTAAATTGTTTGTGGCAGTTAAATAGACAGGAGGAACTGAACATAAATTTTAAACTTTAATTTTTAGTATTCCCAAAGCTATATGTCCTTTTTATAAATTCAAACACAATGGGCTGAATTTTACCAACCCCTCGATGTTGGGGGTCGTGGCGAGGGTATCCCGTAAAATACTTGCGGGAGCGGTCTGCCACGACTCCCAACACCAAGAAGGCCCCACCGCATTTTACCAGCAGCGGCGAGGCCTCAGTATGGCCCCCAGGTCGCTCGGCGGCGGGGCCTTCATTTTAATATTAAAATGAATTGAAATTAATGCTAATTAGCTTACCTGGTCCTGGCGGCCATCCCACGCTGATTTTACGGCCACTGGCCGCAACTCGGGTGCCTTCGGAGCTCCGTACAGAGTTCCGAGGCGAGACACTGGTGGGGAGGGGGAGGAGTGAAATTATCAGGGTGTGGGGGGGGGGGCGGTGGGCAAGTGGGGAAAACCTTTTCAATTGGTTGTAGGGTGGTTGGGAAGGGGTTGAGGGTCAAATGTTCTGAAGATAGGGGGTTAACATTATTATTTTACAAATTGCTTTTTCAGAGGAAATTGGTTATTTTATTAATTGATAACTCAGTTGGGGGGTGCAGATGGGAAGGTGATTGGATGTGTTTCTGACATTTTGCTTGTTACATCTGGGTGCCGGCATCTTTAAAAATTTTAATGAGACTGAAGGACTTGAAGCCCTTTAAAAATGTCGCCGGTGCCTGCACGGTGGCACCAGACACTGTGCGTCACCACCCTCTACGTCATCGGGGCGTCCGCTCCACCCCCTCCATTTAAATGCGCCCCCACACGAAATATCGCAGGGGCTCATCGGCGGCACTTCCTTGTCAGAGTTCAAAGTGCACCACCGCGATGTGTGGCGAGCTAATAAAATTCAGCCCAATGTTTTATTTTGTGTTTATCAATCGACTGACTATAAATAACATGAATGTCTTATTCTCAGCCAAAGTGCTTACACTATAGGAATCATTAAATGCTTAATCTCAACATTTTGGGGAGGACATAGGATACATGCTCATGGAACCATACAGCGCAGAAGGAGGCCAGTCCACCCATTGCCCCTGCTCTGGCTCTTTGAAAAAGCAATACAATTAGCCCCATTCCCCTGCTCTTTCCCCATCGCCCTGCAAATGTTTCCTTTTCGAGTATTTATCCAATTCCCTTTGAAAGTTACTATTGTATCTGCTTCAACCAGCCTATCAGGCAGAGCATTCCAGATCATTAGCACTCACTGCATAAAAAAAAAATTCTCCTCATCTCCCCTCTGGTTCTTTTGCCAGTTATCTTAAATCTGTGTCCTCTAGTTACTGACCATCCTGCCTGTGAAAAGCTTCTTCTGATTTAAACTATCAGAGTGCTTCATAATGATGAACACCATATTAAATCTTCCCTTATCCTTCTCTGCCCTAAGCAGGACAATCCCAGTTTCTCCGGTCTCCACACTTAATTGAAGTTCAGTAACTTTATAAATCACAATTTAAAAGAGTAATAACACATGTTGCCATGGTGTGACAATAGGTGCCTGATGGGATAGTGTTACTATTTGGAATCCTGATTCCGAGATGGTGACTGTGGAAATGTTAAGGGGTGGGACGAAGTCTGGAAAATAGATATTTTTAAAATAACGCTACTCAATTTAAAAACACACTTACAGATTGATCAGTTAGGATCTGAAGATCAAATAATTCCACTTTTACCCATTTTAATTCAGAGATAACAATTGTTATTCAGGTCTGCATTTATGTGCATTTCTACAGCTATTAATCAATCTGTTACAGGGAGAGTGAAGGACAAATAGACAGGAGCATTAACTAATGAGTGTGCTCACATCCCTAGATGAATTTCAATCATCTGGTAATATGATAAGTTATATAGCTGAGTAGATGAATCTTCGGGGAAAGTGGAAAATCTGGGCAATTGGTTAAGCCATATAACTTGTAGATTGGTTTGTTTTATTTTTTTCATGGAGAAACGTTTGTGAAGAGCCAAGGTTCATAGAACTGAGTGGGTGAGGAAAAATAGAAAAATTAGCTCATTCAAAAGGTAACATCAAGGTTGGATTTTTAAATTCTGTAAATATAGGAGGAAGGTTAGCCTGAGGGAGGGTCTTAATTCCTCACGTCAATGTTGGAAAGAATTCATTAGAGTGCATGGCTGATAAGTTCAATGGCGCTGCACCCATTTTCCAGGCCCAAAATGGACATCTAACCACCCAATATGGCAGGCGCAGTGCATGCACTCAATATACATGGGAAGCACAACTTATTGATAAAGGCAGAAAAAGAGTCTAAAGCTCACATCTAAACAGCCTTAGGCCCTTTACATATGGACATAAGGGGTCTAATGCGGGTTTGAGGCATCATTTACAATATTGGGCTGTCCTGAATGCAGCCAGCACCCACTCAGCCCCTTCCCAATTGCCTCCCCATTTTACAGATCACCCCCTTCCTTCTGATCATTCACACCATCCCTCTGCGAGAACCTACCTGAGGGCATGAAGCCAGAAAATGCTGGAAATACTCAGCAGGTCTGGTACCAACTATGGAGAGAGAAACATCGGAACATAGGAGTAGGAGTAGGCCAATCAGCCCATCGAGCCTGCTCCACCATTTAATATGATCACAGCTGATCGTCCACTTCAAAGCCTCTTTCCCACACCATCCCCACATCCCTCCACGTCATTGGTATCCAGAAAACTGTCAATCTCTGCCTCAAACCACTCTGCGATAGGGAGGGGGATAAGAAAGGAGGGGAGTGGCAATTTTGGTCAAAGAAACTATTATAGCTGTGAGAAGGGATGATATGTTGGAAGGTTCTTCAAATGAGGCCATATGGATTCAGCTAAGGAACAAAAAAGGGGCAATGATACTGCTGGGAGTGTGCTATAGACCCCCAAACAGTCAGAGGGAGATAGAAAAGCAAATATGTAGCAAATCTCTGAGAAGTGCAAGAACAATAGGGCAGTAATAGTAGGGGATTTTAACAACCCCAATATTAACTGGGATAGTTTTTGGGTGAAAGAAATTGAGAGAGCAGAATTCTTGAGGTGCATTCAGGAGATCTTTTTGCCCAGTATGTAGCAAGTCCAACAAGAGAGGGTGCAGTTTTAGACTTAGTTTTAGGAAATGAAGATGGGCAGGTGGAAGGAGTGGCAGTGGGAGAGCATTTGGTGGTAGTGATCACAATTCAGTCAGTTTTAACATAATTATGGAAAAGGACAAGGATAGAACAGGAGTTAAAGTTCTCAGTTGGGGCAAGGCCAATTTTATTACACTGAGATGCAATTTAGCAAAGGTAACAAGTGAAAACAGTCAGCGTGCATCACTTGAATATAGCAGTGCTATATGAACATGGGAGTTGTAAATGTATTCTAATAACAATTCCCAAACAGGCTGAACCCTGCACTCTCAGATTAAAAGTCAGATGCTCTACCAACTGAGCCGTCCAGGCCCATAAGCTAATGTTTCAGGTCAATGACCTGAGGGCCACTGTCGACAATGCAGCAGGCTGAAATTTGGGTTTCCAACCCTCCCATTTTTATCGGGAGTCTCCAGAATTTGGAGATTCCTCTCCCGAGTGTGGCCTTTAAGCACTTTAAATGTGCTGCCTCAGTTTTCCCGCTCCCCTCCATGCTCCATGATGTTACGAGCTGTTGCTCAGAGAAGACTGGGGCTTGATGATATCACGCGACCATCACTGCAGAGAGACGATCCAGCTGAGGTGTAGTCAGCAGTGAGCTACAGAGTCTGGAATCGAGGAATGGGGAGCTCAAATGTTGAGGGGCATGCGGTATTGGGGAATGGGGGCTCGGGGAGAGAGAGATGGAGACAGAATGGAGATGAGGGGATGGGAGGTCAGGGGAGGAATGAGCTTGAGGTCAGGGGAATTAGGGCTCAAGCCGGGAGGAGAATGGGGTGGAGTTGAAGGTCGGGACCTGCATCTACTGCAGAAGCAGCAGCAAGGTGGTGAGTGGGAGCGGCACTGAGAGGGGAGCAGTCAGTAGTGGGGTGAGTGAAACCTGGTTACCTTACTGTGGGTCAATAGTGAAAGATTGTTTCCACTGGAGGGGAATGGAAACAAAGGATTCTCAGTGAAGGAGCCAAGCGGGAAGGGAGGAGGAAGGTTCTTGTAATGAGGGCCACTAGCCCATGGGATCCTTCAGCACACAGGGCCATTGAGTTTGAGTTTAAAACTTAATTTAAAGGGGAAGCAGGATAAATATTTGAAAAGGAGGACTATAAGAGCGTCTTTGTGGGGAAAATGTAGTCACAAGAGCCAGCACCAGCTCTGTGGCCGAATGGCCCCCTCCTGTGCTGTAATTTCTATAATTCTATGTAAACTCTCTTTTATTCAGTCTGAAGCCAGGGAGTAGTTTAGAAATGTTGGTGCTGTGCTGAATTTAGAACGATCCTGTGAGAAGTGCCCCAAACATCGGGCCCACTGCCTTTTGTGTAATCTCTGTTTGGTTCAGGTTGGTCTGTGCCATCTGGTTGGTTTTGACGTGTGAAGTCCAAGTGCAGATCAGCTGTGACTGAGGCTCCCAGTTCAGAGTTGTCACCTTCAAATGGAACCAGAGTCCAAGGAGACAGGGAGAAAGATGGATTATTAAAGGTGACATCAACTGGGGAGGTTAATCAAACTGTGTGCAGTGCAGTGGATTCAGACCGTGGTTTCAGAGTAAAGATCAGTGGGTTATATAATACTACTAGTTATAGGGAGGATATTGGAGCATTTCACCTATTACTACCAGCTACATATAGACTAGCCTTGAGTTATTGTGTTACTGTTGGTTATGAGCAGAATCTGAGTGTTACCAGTTATTGATGCAATTTCTGAGTATTACCAGCTGTTAGTTATTGATGCGATTTCAATGAGTTACCATTAGTTACTGGTGGAATCAAAGTTTCTCCCACCTCTGTTTTCCCCTCTGCAAATCACTCCTCCACCTTTGGTATCCCCTCTTCCTCTGCCTCCTGGTTCGAGGAACTTCTCACACAACCCACGAGCACAAATATTCAACTACACAGCAGGCTCAACTGTTATAAGGTGAATGCAATAATATTTGTAGAAGTCACACGATAAGGTGTCCCATGATCAGACATTGCACAATCAGACATTACATGCACAGATGTCATGTGATCAGAACATCACTTGATCAAACCTCTAGTCATGTCTCCAATCAGAGTTGGCAGTCCTACCCAAAATTGAAATTGAAACACCAACTGAGCTGGCCTGTCGAATGTAAATGAGAGTAGGCCCAAGCATCATTATTGGGCAAGTCTTGGGCCTTCCTGTTCTGGCTCAGGGAACGCTCCTTGCTGGTGCAAACTAATTTCTTGGCCTTTGAATCTCAATTGTGGTTTTCTCCCATGTTGAACGTGCTGACTCTTGCTGGTGTATGAGCCCACTGGAACCAGCAGTCCTCTGGCACCTCGTCCACTAGCCAATCTTCATGTGCCAGGACCACCGAAGCAGTAAATCTCTCCCTAAATGTTTGAATTTATTGATGATCTTCACAGTCATGGCTTCTCCATACTCAGAGCTAGTACCAGCACCTCAATCAAAGCTTATTGGCAGCGCAGCTGCTGCATGTTATCTGACCCTCTAGAAGCCAAGTGTGGTTACCGTGGAAACATGTCTTCCCAGCTTTATAGCCAGGATTTTTCTCGAGACCTTCTGACTGCATTAATAGTCACCCCTTGCCCTGAGCAAATTACTTCCATACAATATTTCTGGGCAATTTCCAGTACCTTTGACTCTAGAAAGCAACAGCTTTTGACTGCTCACTAAGGGTTGAATCTGCAGTGCAGAATGGAGCAAGCAGGCACCACGAATGCCCAGTCCATCTATTTCTTTTAATGAATAGAAAGTCAGAGACAGTACACCCGCTGTTCCCCACAGTGCGTTCTCTGTGAGCAATGCCCTCTGCTGGCAGTGTGGAAGTGCTGAACTAGTTCTGTGCGTGCAAAGAGAAATATTCAGGCCTCTAGAGTGGTTTAGATGTTCTGCTTTTATTTCCTCCAAGTATCCTCCCTGGCCCATGATGGGATTGAGTCCTACAGACTTCACCCAAGTGACCATCATTCAAATGGAGGTGGTGAGTGTCTGCAGGCCTTTTGACCATGAAGAGCATCACAGCACTACCAGATTCTTTCGTTAAGCCCACAATTTCCCAGATGGGAAATACTTCAGGGATTCCTCTCCATTCAGCAACTGAGTTTAGATTCAATTAATATTCAGGAAATAGATAGTCTGTGCCTTAAACATTCAGAATCCTGTCTTGCAAAATGCAAGTTTTTAGTCATAGCTACCTTCTGACTATATTGCTCATGTAGCCCGTCATTATATCAACAGGTAAGGCTTAGTTTGATAATGAACTAGACAGTTTTCACATGATTTATTTTATTTATTTAAGTAAACATTGTTTAAGAAAGAACGATACACTCCTATTCTTGGTCTACTCTGGGATGTGTGGTGGGAATTGTCAAGCTGCAGGACAAAAGCTTCCCACAGTGAGGTTGGGAAATCTGGGGGGTGGTGGATGGTGCTGAGAGTCAGTGATTGACAGTCTCCTATCCCTCAGGTATCCACAGCAACAGCAGAATCCTGGGAATATGTTGCCTAGGACAATAGAAAGAAAATATTTTAATTTATATAGCGCCTTTCAGGACCTCAGGGCATTCCAAAGCACTTTGCAGTTACCAAAGAACTTGTGAAGTGTAGTCACTATTGTAATGTGGGAAATGCGGCAGCCAATTTGAGCACAGCAAGATCCCACAAGCAGCAATGAAATAATTGAGCAGATAATCTGTTTTTAAGTGTTGGTTGAGGGATGAAGGTTGTTCAGGACATCAGAACTTCCTTGCTGTTTTTTGAAATAGTGCCATTGGATCTTTTACGTCCATCTGAGAGGGCAAACGGGGCCTCAGTTTAACATCTTAACTGAAAGACAGCACTGCTGACAGTGCGGCACATCCCCAGTACAGCACTGGTAAGTCAGCTTAGATCAATGGACTCAAACCCACAACCTTCTGTAATGAGTTCTTTGTGTTGTCTTAGGTAACATAAATGAGATGTGTGGAGTCCAGTTTACTGAAGATCTCTAACAGGTTTATTAACAGCTAAACTATTATATACAGTCTTCTTCTTCTCGGTATTTCTTCGCGGATGAAGATTTTGGGAAGGTTGTAGTCATCGGTTGCAGGCCCGCTGGTGGTTAGTCAGGCCTATCCATGACCGGCAGATTTTCCCATAGCGGGTACAAGTGAAGGTGTAGTTGCCGCTGGGGGCAATTGGATCTGTCCTCCTTTTCTCTTTTATGCTGGTTCTTCACTCAGTGTCAAAGGTGTCTGTAGCCCTCCTGATGCAGCATCTCCAGGCATCACAATCTATGGCCTGCGCTTCCCACTGGCGATGGTCAATGTGGCACACAGAGAGGGACTTAAATGATTACTTGTCATCTGTGTTCACTATGGAGAAGGACGATGTAGGTGTAGAGATCAGGGGGGGGGGGGGGATTGTGAAATACTTGAACAAATTGGCATTGAATGGGAGGAGGTATTAGCCTTTTTAGCGGGCTTAGAAGTGGATACATCCCCAGGCCCAGATGAGATGTATCCCAGGCTGTTATGTGAGGCAAGGGAGGTGATAGTAGGGGCTCTGACACAAATTTTCAAATCCTCTCTGGCCACAGGAGAGGTACCAGAGGACTGGAGGACAGCGAATGTGGTACCATTATTCAAGAAGAGTAGCAGGGATAAACAAGTAATTACAGGCCAGTGAGTCTAACATCAGTGGTAGGGAAACTATTGGAAAAAATTTTGAGGGACAGGATTAATCTCCACTTGGAGAGACAGGGATTCATCAAGGATAGTCAGCATGGCTTTGTCAGGGGGAGATCATGTCTAACAAACTTGACTGAATTTTTCGAGGAGGTGACTAAATGTGTAGATGAGGGTAACGCAGTTGATGTAGTCTACATGGACTTCAGTAAGGCTTTTGATAAGATCCCACATGGGAGATTGGTTAAGAAGGTAAGAGCCATGGGATCCAGGGATCGGTGCTGGGACCCATGCTGTTCGTAGTGTACATTAATGATTTACACCTGAATATAGGAGGTACGATCAGTAAGTGGTGGTGTCATAAATAGTGAAGAGGAAAGCCTTAGATTACTGGACGATATAGATTGACTGGTAAGATGGGCAGAGCAGTGGCAAATGAAATTTAATCCTGAAAAGTGTGAGGTGATGCATTTTGGGAGGACTAACAAGGCAAGGGACTATACAATGGGTGGTAGGACCCTAGGAAGTACAGAGGGACCTTGGTGTACTTATCCATAGATCACTGAAGGTATCAGCACAGCTAGATAAGGTGGTTAGGAAGGCATATGGGATATTGGTCTTTATTAGCTGAGATATAGAATATAAGAACAGGGAGGTTATGATGGAACTGTATAAAACACTAGTTAGGCCACAGCTGGAGTACTGTATACAGTTCTGGGCACCACACTATAGGAAGGATGTGATTGCACTGGAGAGGGTGCAGAGGAGATTCACCAGGATGTTGCCTGGGCTGGAGCATTTCAGCTATGAAGAGAGACTGGATAAGCTAGGGTTGTTTTCCTTACAGCAGAGAAGGCTGAGGGGGGAATCTGGTTGAGGTATACAAAATTATGAAGGGCATTGATAGTGTAGATAAGAAACTTTTTCCCTTAGCAGAATAACCAGGGGGCATAGATTTAAGGTAAGGGGCAGAAGGTTTAGAGGGGATTTGAGGAAAAAAAATTTCACCCAGAGGGTGGTTGGAATCTGGGGTGGTAGAGGCAGGAACCCTCACAACATATAAGAAGTATTTAGATGAAACGCCATAGCATACAAGGCTACGAGCCATGTGCTGGAAAATGGGATTAGAATAGATAGGTGCTTGATGGTCGGCTCTCTGGGATGTTTTCTTCCACAATGGTAGGCATAAGCTTGTTCAGAAGTATTCTAGCCAGGATCTTCCCAACAATAGAAAGGAGGATGATCCCACGGTAGTTGGAGCACTCTGATTTTTCTACTTTGGTTTTTGTACGAGGTGATGATAACAGCATCACAAAGATCCCGTGGAATCCTGCCCTGTTCCAAGCAGGCCGTGAAAACTCATGGAGCCTGGTGTATAGGGCAAGGCCTCCATGCTTAAAGGCTTCGGGTGGAATTCCATCAACTCCGGGGGCTTTGTTGCTCTTCATCTGGTTGATGGGGGTCACAGTTTCCTCAAGAGTTGGGCTCTCATTCAGTTCTTCTTTGACAGGCTGTTGTTGGATGCGATTGATGGCAGTATCATGCACTGTGCACTTGGCACTGAAGAGAGTTTCAAAGTGCTCCGACCAGCGATCCAGGACTGACTCCTTGTTGGTGAGTAGGGTCTTGCCATCGGCGCTCCTCAGGGGGTTTTGGGTTTGATATGCTGGTCCATAGACAGACTTAGTGCTCATAGAAGCTTCTCATGTCGCCAGTATCAGCATACAGTTGGGTTTTTTCCGCAAGTGCGATCCACCAGTTATTTTGGATGTTCTTTTTTCCTTGGATGACCGGCTGAGCCAGGTGAGCCCGATGAGATCGTGAATTTCCTTTTCATCAAACCAGTCCCTATTTTTCTTGGTGCTGGGTCGATGACCTCATTGGAAGTATCCAGTACTGTAGCTTTGATGTATTCCCAGAGTTCTTCTGGAGTGGAATCAGCAGTGAGATCAGGATGTTCCAGTCTAGTCTGTAAGGTTGCTTAATATCTATCACTGCAAGATGAGGTTTGCAGGTTGCTGACTCAAAATTCCTTTGATGGTTTGTCTCTAGGCCTGTTCTTGGGCTTAGGCTTGAAGTGGAAGTTTAGCTTTGAACGAACGAGCCGGTGGTCTGTATGATAGTCAGCACTGGGCATGACTGTAGTATGCAGGACGTCCTTTAGGTCACACTGGCACACCAAGATGTAATCTATCAGGTGCCGGTGTTTAGAACGGGGATGCATCCATGTGGTCTTTAAGTGAGCATTTTGTTGAAAGAAGGTGTTGGTTATGGACAGCTGCTTTTCTGCAGAGTTCCAACAATAAACGTTCATTTTCATTACAGTTTCTAACTCCATGGTTTCCGAGCACCCTCTTCCATGCCAGGCTGTCACGGACCACTCTGGTGTTGAAATTGTCAAGGATGACAATTTTGTCCTTGGGAGGGGCAGTCTGGATGAGTGCATGGAGATCTGTGTAGAACTTCTCTTTGTCAGCTGGGTTCACCTTCAGGGTTGGAGCATAAACACGGATGAGGGTTGCATGCTGCTGGTCTTGGAGGAGCAGGCGCAGGGACATGATGCGTTCCGAATGGCTGATTGGCAGAATTGAAAGTTTAGTGGCGATACTCTTCTTCACCATGAAGCCGACACAGAAGAGGCATTGTTCACCTTGAGGTCTACCTGACCAATAGAGGGTGTACCAAGCGTTGTGTTCTGTTAGGCTGTCTCGCTCTGAGAAGCAGACCTCACTCAGGGCCGCTATATCAATGTCTAGTCTCATGGACAACCAGAGTTGAGCATCGTTGGGGGCGGCTGTTATCACCAGAGTCGAGCATTGTTCTCATGTTCCAGCAGGCGAATTTCAGAATTTTTCTTCTTTTCCCACCTTTTGAAGCAAGCGTAGGATTTTTCGTTTCTTTCTCTGTTGTAGTTTGACTGCATTAAAAGATGCCCGTCGACCGCAGCAAGCCAACTGGGTGGTAGGGAGACAAGTATTTGTTTAGGCCACCTTTTCTAGGCCCGTCTCCAATTTCGGAGCAAACAGTGCTGTTCTTCAAAAAGGCTGCTTGGTTGCTCAGGGTGCTGCTGGGTGATGATGTTGTCTCTCGGTCATCATCAAAACAAACTATATCCTGGGCTGCCTGCCGTTTTCGCCACTTTCCCATTGCTACCGGACTTACTTGTTGAGTTATAGTTGGCTTGGATGGATTTCCTTAAAGCAGTGGTGCTTTAAGGTGGAGTACAGTTTGCACTGACTGATCCCACCCTTTAAGCCTGGAACTCATATGTCATGGCCCAGTGAACTGGGACAATGGCAGCGAGGTCTCCAAGCTCAGGTTTGGATTCAGAGTTTCCCTCTCCTAGGTGGGTTGCCAACTAAGGCTTGAAGGGACCCTTCTTCCCTTGCTATTTATCCATAGCTGGTATACCAACAATCGTAGTCCAGGCAATATGGTGTGGTATTATATACAGTACAGAGCAAACTCTTCACAGAACCTTCTTTTAGGTGTTCACAGTTGCAGAGTGACCCTGGCTTCGAGTCACGTAACTACATCCTGGTACTTAGCTCATTAGCATACTGAGATCTTAAAGGGACACCACTCTTAACACAATCATACAACACCTTCCAGACTCAGGGGCAGGTAATACTCAGCAGTATTACCACTGAACCACAGCAAGAGATGGTGCCGGGGCAAGTGACAGCGTAAAACCATACAAGCAGGATATTCATGTAAATTAATCTGGAACGGCGTTCAAAATGAAAATGCTTTATTTACAGCATCACTGTTTGCTGTCCCAGTCACTACTGTCAGGCTTCACAATGGCTAGTGCTATATTAAGTCAGTGTTGGCTCACAGCCAGAAAGCTATAGGTTCCATTCCCACTCCAGAGATTTGAGCACATATTCCCGAGTAGTACTGAGGGAATGCTGCATCGCTGAAGGCAGCATCAATCAGAAGAGACCTAAACTATGGTCCTCTCTCCCCTCTCAGGTGGATGCAAAAGATCCCACGGCACTATTTCCATAAAGGAGGGACATCACAAAATCCCAGTGTTCAAAATAATTCATCGGCTGCTAAGTCTTTTCCATCCATGTGAACAGATAATTGTTAGGTCTGTAACCCAGTTGTCTATGGCTAAAGGACCCTATAACCTAAAATAGCTGTTAACCCCTCCACCTGTGCTTCCAATTCCTGTGAAGAAATGTTCTATCACTGTTTTTCTTTGGATAGAGAGAAGGACCGGATTCCATTCTTTGACACTCTGTGTCTTCATTTTCTGCCAGCGGCTATTATTTACCCAGAGATATATATTCATCAAAGGAAAGTTTGCTGCTATCTCATTTCCCATTCTGTTTACTGCATCTTTAGCTGCTCCATTGCTCACCCCAGAGACAGAATACTGCCGCATGACTGACTGAATCAAAGTAATTCAGCTAAAAGTGATAGCCAGTACTTAAGATAAACAAATATAAAGAGAAAGAACCTCTTAAATTAGATGGAACTTTATGGCCTGCTATTTTGGGAATCTCAATTTGAATAAATAAAAAGTCAGATTCATTACTCTGTTTTCTGGTGATTTTCAGTCTTGAAGCCCTATGTTCCCTCTTCTTCTGTTAGAGCTCCCTCTACAGACCATAGAGCTCAATAACCCACTGCACACTGAATAAAAGGAACTGCGCAGACCAATGTCAGGGCCTTGTACAAGTAATTTAATTAAACATCCCAAAGTGCTTCACAGGAGCACTATAAAACAAAATATGACACCGAGCCACATTTTAAAATCAAGGCATTCCGGACTGGAACCAATGTGAGTCAGTCAGCACAGGGGTGATGAATGAATAGAACTTGGTGCATGTTAGGATATGTACAGCAGTGTTTTGGATGAGCTCATGTTTACGGAGGGTGGAAGATGGGAGGCCGGCCAGGAGAGCATTGGAATAGTATAGTCTAGAGGTAATGCCCCTCATAATTTTGTACACCTCAATCAGGTCCCCCCTCAGCCTTCTCTGCTCTAAGGAAAACAACCCAAGCCTATCCAGTCTCTCTTCATAGCTGAAATGCTCCAGCCCAGGCAATATCCTGGCGAATCTCAATCTTCAATCTCATCACTCTGCATTTCTCCACAGTGAATACCATTTCCCACATGTTAACCCAATTCCACAATCTAATTAAGCTATATTTTGTCAGCCTGTTCTCTATTATATTCAACCTCTCTCACCACCCGGTTACCCAGTTTAGTTATCAGGGAATTTCAACAACTTTCTTTTTGTTCCCACTTCCAAATCATTGTTAATCAGCATTGGCCACAGCAATGACTCAAGAGTTAACTCTGTCAGTGCAGTTCCATGTACAATTATTCTTTACTTTCTCTAATTTAGCCAATTTTGGACCAACTAGAGAAGCTGCCATCGATCCAGAACTTCTAACTGTGGACAAATCTCCTGTGTGCATGTTTGTTAATCTCTCTCTCTCTCTCTCAAGATGCCATCTACTGTATTACTTGCTACAAAATGTCAGGCTCAAATCTATGGTTACCAAAGCTATATTTATACTCCTTTTTTGCTATCTAATATTGGCAGCTCGGTTTAGATCATTCTTTTCAAACTAGAGCCCATGAGGCAATCCTAGAGGGTCCCTGAAAGTCAGATTTCTGTTCATCCACTATCATTATTTCTGGAGAAGTATTTCGATGAGCACTTGAAATGCCATAGCATACAAGGCTACAGGCCAAGTGCTGGAAAATGGGATAAGAATAGATAGGTACTTGATGGCTGGCACGGACACAATGGGCCGAAGGGCCTGTTTCTGTGCTGTGTAACTCTATGACTCTATGACAGGAGGATTTCAACAGCAGATGAGCTGAGGCAGAGCAGAGAGGGGCAATGTAACAGGTGGAAATAGGCAGTCTTGGTGATGGAGCAGATATGTGGTCAGAAGCTCATTTCACAGTCAAGGTTGCAAACAGACTGGTTCAGCCTCTGACAGTTACCAGGAACAGGGATGGCGTCAGTGGTTAAGGAACAGAGTTTGTATGGGACTGGAAACCGGAGAAGCAGCATGACAAATCAGAGGCAGTCGAGGGGTTGAGAGATTTAGTGAGGTAAAGCTGTGTGCCGTCAGTATGCAGGTGGTGCCTGGCGCATTTTTGGATGATGATGCCAGGGCAGCATTTAGATGATAAAGAGGAGGGGACAAAAGATAGATCCTTGGGGGTAACATTTGCTTTAAGCTTTGACGGGTACTTAGCAATCAGGAACGTGCCACACAGGGGCCTAACAGCATACGCACAATCAGTGGTCCCTTTAAGATGTGCGCATGTGTGGCCATGTGGCAATCTTAAAGGGACCACACAGTCCAAAAAACTGGCTGCACACAGCAAAGGGACATTAAAGGGAACGTTGCTTGGGGGATATTACAGGTAATAGTGCGGGAGTGGGAAGAGGAGGCATTGCAGGTCATTCTCTGGCTACGATTAGATAGAGAAGAATGGAAGCAGGCAAGGGCAGTCCCACCAGCTGGATGACATTGGAAAGGTGTTGAAGGAGGATGGTGTAATTCCATGGTACAAGGAACAGTGCAGACCAATATGAGGGCACTGACTTGAAAGGAAATAAAAATAGGGAGAGATATAAAATGGGCTCACAACTTGTTGCGTTATTGGTTTCTAACACAAACGTACCAAACACTGTAAGGATGCTTGGTAAGTTGAACGAAGGGTTCTTTATTAGAGAATTACAGGAGACCTCTTGAATACACGTGCTACCTGTTAACTAACACTTCTCCGACTACTGTCTCACACGTTAGCTCGCATCACTTCCTGTAATTATATGTACTAAACTATTTGCATATTCATTAGTATGTTAACTAGCTTTCAGGCAGTTAAAACAATATCACAACATCCCTCTTAAATAGAAAATTACATAAGTTATAAGCTATGTGCATAATGAAATAGAATAATTGTGAACAAGATTTACACATGTATGGACTCTCACATTAATTACTCAAGTGTCTCTGAAACGTACAGTTGGTCTGCCGACTCAACCTGATCGGTTACAGTGAAACATTGCTGAGATCTGGAATTGTCAATTCTTTTCTCTTGACTCATAGGTCTAGACTGACAATTATCTTGTACTTGAGTGTTGTACATGTCATTTTTCTTGACTTCACTGTCAGAACTTGAATGTGAACATGTTCTTAATGTTACAGGAGTGTTAGGTATGATGCTGTTGGATGACTCAGCTGACATCTATTCCTCCTCAATGTCGCTCCAGTCGGTGTGGTTACCTCGTATGACCATGGATCATTACAGATCTTGAACACTTCCGCAGGGAACCATGTCTTCCTTACGGGTGGATCACTCTAACCTTCTGTCCAATCTGTAGAGGAGGTAACTCCGCACCTGCGTGTTTGTCATGTGTGATTTTCATTTTCTCTTGTCTCGCCAATAATTTGTCTTGGACTGACTGACAAACGATGACTCGGAAGAGTTGTCCTGACTTGCCTTCCGAACATGATCTCTGCCGGGGATGGTAATCCTGTATCTAGTGGTGTTGCTCAGAGGTGCAACCCTCATATTTTAATGTCTTGAGTAGTCTGCTTACATTTCAAGATTAGTGACTTTACCATCCACACCATCCTTTCTGTTAGTCCATTTGACCATGGATAGTGTGGAGATGACGTAATGTGATTTACAGCCCACTTTGTGCGCATGGCTTACCGGTGTACTGTGGGCAGTTATCTGACACTATGGCCTCCAGGGAACCAAGAAGCCTAAAAGCTGCACTCATCATGTTTGCTACTGATGTGCTTGATGTATCCCTCAGTAAGCGAATGACAGGAAATTTAGAGAAGTAGTCGGGAATCTGTAAGAAGTCGTCACCTCTGACAGTAAATAAGTCAGTGGCTTTACTTGACAATGGATGTGATGGAACATCATGAGGATGAAGTTACTCTTTGCGTTGACTTGGTTGATGCTCTTAACATTGTCATGAAGGTGCTTCCATTATTAATATTTTTTGAGGACTCGTGTTTAAAGATTGTGAAAATTGGTTCATTTGAAAGACTGAGAAGATGCCCGGATTTTGTTTATTTTTTAAGCGTTACTGGAAGAAACAATGAAATGTTAAAATAAACATAAGAAGCCTTGCTGGCTATTGGAGTTGTTTACAGAGAAATCACATGTCAAAGTTTATGGTTGTCAGGAGTTTGGGCTTTTTGATTTGGCTTGAACTGTTTGATTGGGCAGTTGATGTGTATCCTGCTAAGAGAGAAGCCACCCAACTCATCCTTTTCCACCTGTTTTGAAAAATCTTGAGAATCCAGTCTGATAGCTGAAACCACTGATGCAGTAATTCTCCTGAAAAGCCTGCAAGATCACTCCTCGATGCCTCCTGAACAGAACTGCTCCAGAAAGCTCCCAGTGACACCCGTCTATGTGTAGCCGGATGCCAGACCAAAGGCCCTCTGAAACATTCCATATCTTACCCTTTTTCACAGATCACAGATCAAAGTGCAGAAGAGGCCCTTCGGCCCATCGAGTCTGCACCGATGCATTAAAGACACACTTTACTGTCTACCTAATCCCATTTGCCAGCACTTGGCCCATAGCCATGAATGTTATGACGTGCCAAGTGCTCATCCAGGTACTTTTTAAAGGATGGGAGGCAACCCGCCTCTACCACCCTCCCAGGCAGGGCACTCCAGACCGTCACCACCCTCTGGGTAAAAAAGTTCTTCCTCAAATCCCCCTTAAACCTCCCGGCCCTCACCTTAAACTTGTGTACCCTCGTAACTGACCCTTCAACTAAGGGGAACAGCTGCTCCCTATCCACCCTGTCCATGCCTCTCATAATCTTATACACCTCTATCAGGTCACTCCTCAGTCTTCAAGAACTCTTCAAGAATTGACAATAACTTGGCAAAAGTTTTTTTTTTAAGTTGATCTTTGCAGGGCCAGTTTTTTAATTTTCCATTATTTTTCTCCTTAAGTGGTGTGTGCGTGTGTGTTAGGTTATTTTAGAAGGGTATACATTTATACTTTCATATTTCAAACTGTGTGTTAATAAGCTTTGCATGTTTATTGAATAAGTCTTGTTTTATAATAAATCAATAATGTTGTTTATTAAAGAAACCTGGTTGGCAGATTTTTTTATTCTGAAACTAATGCAAAGTATATAATTGGCCATATCGGTAACTGGGTAAAACATTTAAATATATGCTGTGACCAGTGGAGTAGTGCAACTAGTGCACTCCTCCAACCTCAGTCGTAATAACGTGCATTGCACAGCCTCACTGCTCGCTCTATGTCGTTATTGATCCCTGGCCAATAAACAGTCCATGTGACCTTGATGTAATTGTATAAGGATATCTTGATGAAACACTTCTGGTATCAGTATTTGTCTGCCCTTGAAAATGACTCCACTTGATATCCCTAATTCATCACGATATGGACAAAAGGTTCTGAGGTCTGTGGAAACTTCTTACATTGTATCTGGCCATCCACTAATGATGAGCTGCCACAATGCTCTGAGGATAGGATCTCTAGAAGTCTCTCTTTGGAAGTCCACGTTTGTTCTGTCCAAATTACATTAGGTCAATGTTGTACAAATCTTCTAATTCCACATCTACTTCATCCACTTGGACAACGTGTGGTTTATCTTCTGTCTTCCTGGGGTTGGGAAGCCTGCTCAATGTGTCAAACGTAACAATAGGGTTTCCAGGTTTATATCGGACTTCACAATCGTACCCCTGTGCTTTGAATAGTAGTCTTTGGAGTTGAGGTGGCGCGCTGGTGAGTGGTTTTTGCCAAATCATTGCCAACAGCTTGTGATCAGTCACGACAACATGCATTTGCCAAATAGGTATGTGTGGAATCTACTAATAATGAACACTAATGCCAATGTTTCTCGTTCTATGTTCGAAGAGTTCGCCTGAGTGGGTGACAAACCTTTGGCACCACATGCAATTTGTCTACATTCCTGTAACAGACATGCTCCGAGACCCTTTTGTGAAGCACCTACTTCGAGTATAGTTTCTTTCCTTGCGTTGTAATGCTGTAAAATAGCATCAGCAGAAAGTTACTTTTTTAATGAATCAAACACCTGTTGATGATTTTCATGCCACAAGAACTTCTTTCTTAAGAAGTTCACACAGTGATGATGCTTTCTCGGAGAAATTCAAAAGATATGATATTCAAACATTAAACCGATCCAAAGACCTCTGTTAATCTGCCTTGTCTTGAGGAGTAGGCATTGATTGTACATCCTCAACTTTACTGGGATCTGTTCGTATTTCAGAGTCAGAATAGATTGAACAGAAAAAATTAATATGGCTCACATTGATAGCACATTTTTTTGCTATTTAACACAAAACCGTCTCTTCTAGCTGTCTCCATTAGAATGTGAAGATTCTTGTTTTTTTAATGCATTCATGGGATGTGAGCATCGCTGGCTAGACCAGCATTTAATGCCCATCCCCAATTGCCCTTGAGAAGGTGGTGGTGAGCTGCCTTCTTGAACTGCTGCAGTCCTTGGGGTGTAGGTAGACCCACAGTGCTGTTAGAAAGGGAGTTCCAGAATTTTGGCCCAGCGACAGTGAGGGAACAGCGATATAGTTCCCAGTCAGGATGGTGTGTGGCTCGGAGGAGAATTTGCAGGTGGTGGTGTTCCCATGCATCTGCTGCCCTTGTCCTTCTAGGTGGTAGAGGTTGCGGGTTTGGAAGGTGCTGTTTAAGGAGCCTTGGTGCATTGCTGCACTGCATCTTGTAGATGGTACACACTGCTGCCACTGTGTGCATTGGTGGTGAAGGGAGTGAATGTTGAAGGTTGTGGATGGGGTGCCAATCAAGTGGGCTGCTTTGTCCTGGATGGTGTTGAGCTTCTTGAGCGTTGTTGGAGCTGCACCCATCCAGGCAAGTTGAGAGTATTCCATCACACTCCTAACTTGTGCCTTGCAGATGGTGGACAGGCCTTGGGGAGCCAGGGAGGTGAGTTACTCGCTGCAGAATTCCCAGCCCCTGACCTGCTTTTGTAGCCACAGTATGATTGTGGCTGGTCCAGTTCAGTTTCTCTTCAATAGTAAACCCCAGAATGTTGATAGTGAGGGATTCAGCGATGGTAATGCCATTGAACATCCAGGGCAGATGATTAGATTGTGCCTTGTTGGAGATGGTCATTGCCTGGCACTTGTGTGGCATGAATGTTATTTGCCACTTATCAGCCCATGCCTGGATGTTGTCCAGGTCTTGCTGCATTGGACAGGGGCTGCTTCAGTATCTGAGGAGTTGTGAATGGTGCTGAACATTGTGCAATCATCAGCAAACATCCCCATTTCTGTCCTTATGACGGAGGGAAGGTCATTAATGAAGCAGCTGAAGATGGTTGGGCCTAGGACACTGCCCTGAGAAACTCCTGCAGCAATATCCTGGGACTGAGATGATTGACCTCCAACAACCACAACCATCTTCCTTGAGAGTTTTCCTCCTGATTCCCATTGACTCCAGTTTTGCTAGGACTCCTTGTCATGCTCTTCCTTGGTACTTCCTATAACTGCTATGCCATCCGCAATGCAAACACAGCTAGAAACATACTCAGTAATGCGATCCATATGCTGTTGGAACAGGTCTTGACTCACTGACAGACCAAATGGTTATCGGAGAAAGCTATAGCTCCCAAATATGTTTTGAAAGTTGTTAGTTCTTGTGTAGCTTCAGAAAGATAAACGGACCAGTATCCTTGTTTCGTGTCCAACTTCAAGAAAAACTTGGCTTTAGCAAACCTTGGATTGAGTTTGTCTAAAGTAGGAATTTTGTGAGGATATCTTTTTTGAACAACATCCATGCAAACATACGACCTCGGAGCAGGAGTAGGCTATTCGGCCCCTCGAGCCTGCTCTGCCATTCTATAAGATCATGCTGATCTGTTTGTGGTCTCAACTCCACTTTCCTGCCTACCCGCGATAACCTTTGATCCCCTTGTTTGTCAAGAATCTGTCTACCTCTGTCTTAAAAACATTCAATAACCCTGCCTCCACCGCTCTCCAGGGAAGACACATGACCCTCTGAGAGAAAACATTTCTCCCCATCTCTGTCTTAAATGGGAGACCCCTTATTTTTAAACTGTGCCCCCGAGTTTTAGTCTCTCCCTCAAGGGGAAACATCCTTTCAACATCTACCCTGTCAAGTCCCCTCAGGATCACCCAACCTGTCCAACTTTCCTTGTAAAATCATCCCAGGGATCAGTTGAGTGAACCTTCTCTGAACTGCTTCCAATGCAATTATATCCTTTCTTAAGTAAAGAGACTAAAACTGTACACAGTACTCTAGATGTGGTCTCGCCAATGCCCTGTACAACTGTAGCAAAACATCTCTACTTTTATATTCCATTCCCCTTGTAATAAATGACAAAATTGCATTTGCCTTCTTAATCATTTGCTATAGCTGCATACTAACGTTTTGTGTTTCATGTACTAGGACACGCAGATCCCTCTGCATCTCAGAGTTCTGCAATCTCTCTCCATTTAAATAATATGTTGCTTTTCTATTGAGTGCGCAATTCAATCTTCTTGGATCCAAGCATACTCTGATGATACCTTCTTTCTTAATTACAGTGGTTACAGAGCTGATAATCTCTTGTCGTTCCATTGTGTTAAACTCAGCCCTTAGCTTGTCCTTTATGTGGCCTTTTCCCAGACATCTGCTGACAAACTGATCAATAGTTGTCTATTGGCCATCAGTTTGAGTTGACGGATCCTGAAGTTGACCTTAACCCGTAATTGGTCTTCCAGCATTGTCCAGAGTTTAGATCTGTCTTTCTGGTCTGCTTTTGGCAGTCCAGAAGTGTTGATGCAATAAATTATTTCCTTTTTAATAGCTTTCCTTCAAAGAAAAAACAATGCAGGTCTACAGTGGTTGCAGCACTGGACCTCTGCCATGCCCTGATCTCTGTGGCTGCACTGCAGGCTTTCAGCCTCTGAATGGGGAGTCTCCACTCACAAAGCTCTTTTGGCAAGAAAACACAATGCTTAACGGCAATGCAGTCTCGCAGCTCCTACCAGAAATTTGCCTTTCAGGCTGACTACCGTTCGACAAGCTCCCCCTTTTTGGTTACTCACACTCTCTCGAGGGTGGTCCTATGTCACGCTGCTGCTGCTTCCTTCAGCTACTTTCAGTGTTGTGACTTTTATGGCTTTACAAGGGAGAAGCTATTGTCCACTATGTCACTCCAGTGATTGCTGTCAAGATGTTAAACACTGCTACTAACACATTGAGCACCTCTGCATCGCTGCTACCCTGTAGTGTTCTGCTGCCACCATATTGTGTTATTGGTTTCTAACACAAACGTACCAAACACTGTGAGGATGATTGGTAAGTTGAACAAAGGATTCTTTATTACAGAATAACAGAATTACCGGAGACCTCTTTCGGGTGGCACAGTGGTTAGCAACGCAGCCTCACAGCTCCAGCGACCCGGGTTCAATTCTGGGTACTGCTTGTGCGGAGTTTGCAAGTTCTCCCTGTGTCTGCGTGGGTTTTCGCCAGGTGCTCCGGTTTCCTCCCACCACCAAAGACTTGCAGGTTGATAGGTAAATTGGCCATTATAATTTGCCCTAGTATAGGTAGGTGGTAGGGGAATATAGGGACAGGTGGGGACATGGTAGGAATATGGGATTAGTGTAGGATTAGGGACAGGTGGGGACATGGTAGGAATATGGGATTAGTGTAGGATTAGTATTAATGGGTGGTTGATGGTTGGCACAGACTCGGTGGGCCGAAGGGCCAGTTTCAGTGCTGTATCTCTAAATAAAATACATGTGCTACCTGTTGACTAACACTGCTCCAACTACTATATCACATGTTAGCTTACATCACTTCCTGTGATGATGTATACGAAACAATTTACATATTCAGTAGTATGTTAACTAGTATTCAGGTGGTTAAAGCAATATCACAACACAACTCACTATCAGCCACTATTTCACACTACTGCACTACTTGCCCTATGTTTTTTGTAAATTAAAACAATGGGTCCCAGCAATGCTTTAGTATTTGCAGGCAGTCCAATGGATATAAATTCCCATTCTCACAGCTTATGAAAAAATGAGGATAATCCAATCTTTTGAAAGGAAACTGAGGCCCTGTCTAAATTGTTGTGCTTAATACTTTAAAAACATAAAACAGATAAAGCACAGAAATCAAAATGCATATAAATTAAAATGAACTTTCTTGCAGCCAGTATCCACCACTTTTCTGTCTTCTTTCCCAGCGCTGTCTGTCTCCGTTTTGCTTCTTTTACCCCTGAACGCCTGATCTTTGTCAGTTCAATAACAACATTTATGTAGTAAAACATCCCAAGATGCTTCACAGGAGTATTATCAAACAAAATTCAGCAGAAGGTTGACCTAAATTGCTTGGTTTATTTACATGACAATTCCAATTTAAAAATGTTTTCCAGCAGAGGGAACCATTTTATTTTTCAAACTTTCATTGCAATTGCATAAATCAAATCGCCATCTGTTAAGAGCAGGTCTCAAAATAGTTGACTCGGATTGCAAAAATATAGTCCTAGAAATTTGATCGGACGTGAGAGATGCCAGGCTGATGATGGGGAGCAGGCAAAGCAATGTGGCTGCAACCTATAGCACCTTAAAATCTGGGGGAGGCTACAGTGCAGGAGAAGCCGAGTGCTCTCTCATCCTCATAATCATAAGATCATAAGAAGTAGGAGCAGGAGTAGGCCGTCCGGCCCCTCGAGCCTGCTCCGCCATTCAATAAGATCATGGCTGATCTTTTCGTGGACTCAGATCCACTTACCCTGCTTTGTTCTGTCCATGGGGAAACTGATGTAGGTGCTCCTCCTGCCATGGAGAGCTTCAGTGACCTCCCGGATTCGGTGGTAAACAAAAAACTGGGAGATGTCACTGACACCATCTGCTGCAACCTGGTAGAAGCCTTTGGTATAAACGTAAACACAGTGACCTTGATGCCCACAGGCAGTGCTGTGGCCTCCTGCACAGTGCCCTCCTCCTGCTCCCTCCTGTCTACTTTGCTGCTCCCCCTTGTTCTCCAGCCAGAAAGGCAACTCTACCAGACCACCCATGTCAAACTGTTTTGAAGACAGCCAAAAGTAGTCCAGTAACAGCAGAAGATAGGAATCAGTTGTAGAAGACAGAAAATAGGCTAAAATATGCCCAGAGGTTAATCAGCAGCCCAAAATGACAAGCCAGCAGTAGCCTGTATGGAGTGGATGAACCCATTAAATGGCACTGGTGAAGGATTCTTCCTGTCTGATGGGTCATCATTTGGTGAGCCAGCCGCTGGGACAGCCCAATTTCATGAAAGGACCCGACTACAAAGAGGACCCTTATTTAAATATTTTAATGAGGCTTTTTAATGCTTCTGGTGAACACACTGAACGCCTATTGAGGAGCCTGATCCAATATGGCAGGTGACTCATGTCCAGTGTGGATCCTTAGGTGTCAATTTTATGCCTGTAAACCAGATTCGACATGTTCGAATTTCTAGGCCAATGGGTTTAATATATCTTGTCTGCTAAGTAAAATACAATCGTTACATCTGGAAACTGAGGTAATATTTCTCTCTCCACAGATGCTACCTGACCTGCTGCATGTTTCCAGCATTTTCTGTTTTTATTTCAAATTTTCAGCATCCACAGTATTTTTCTTAAGTCAAAGTATAAAATGCTGCTATTCCTGATTTACGTCCACTTTCCCAGGTTCTCATTCATATTATTAACCTTCTCCCTTATCTGTTTTCCTGTTTTGACCACTATTTGCTCCTTTCATTTCACTTTCTGAGCAATACAAAGTCAGAGATATCTAAGTTGGTTTTCAAATTTGTGTTTTCTGGAAGCAAATACAACAAAGGAGGCAAACTGAGAAACTGTGAGAGTGAGTACAATTGTACTTAGATATTCAGTCAGAGAAGGGTGAGGAAAAAATTCGGAAAATAATGATATAAATTCATTGTAAACTTGATGTTCTTTGATCTGATGTGACCTCACAATGTTTGCTTAACAAGGTATCTGTCCTAGAATGCAATGTTTTATAAATGTGAGCTTTTATCCACTAGTTACATTTATTAATATAACTATAACATTACATTCGATGAGAACTGTTTTGATTGCCACAATGTATTATTCAGTCATTAGGAATTCACTAGCAGAAGTATCTGCTAGAAATTCTGTTACACAATCTTTTACACAGTTTTAAAGTTGGCTTCATATGGCAAAACGTTTTTAATTTGCTGTATCATATTATGTTTCAAAAATAGTAGCTGCCATGTAATGACATCACGGAGGGGAGAAAGAAGACATTAAAAAAGAGCTTGAGTTAATATGATGAAATACAACAACAACTTGTATTTATATAACACCTTTAACATAATAAAACCTCCCAAGGTGCTTCACAGGAGCATTATAGAACAAAATATGACATCGGGCCACATAAGGAGATATTAGGGCAGATGACCAAAAGCTTAGTGAAAGAGGTAGGTTTTAAGCAGCATCATAAAGGAGGAATGCAAGATAGAGAGGTGGAGAGGTTCAGAGAGGGAGTTCCAGACCTTAGGGCCCAGGCAACTGAAGGCATGGCAGGTATTTCACAGGCTTGTGGGACTGGACGAGATCAGAGAGATATAGAGGGGTGAGGCCATGGAGGGATTTAAAAACGTTGCTTAACTGGGAGCCAATGTAGGTCAACGAGAGCAGGGCTGATAGGGGAACGGACTTGGTATAAATGAGGACAGGGCAGCAGAGATTTGGATGGCATCAAGTTTACAGAGAATAGAACCAGCCAGGAGTGCATTGGGAAAGTCGAGTCTAGAGGTAAGAAAGGCATGGATGATGGTTTCAGCAGCTGATGAGCTGAGGCAGGACAGGCAATGTTATGGAGATGGGAATAGGCGGTCTTAGTGATGGTGCGGATATGTGGACGGAAGCTCATTTTGGGGTCAAATATGATACCAAGGTTGCGAACAATCTGGTTCAGCCTCAGACAGTTGCCAGGGAGAGGGATGGAGTCAATAGCAAGAGAGTGGAGTTTGTGGTGGGGACTGAGGACAACAGCTTCAGTCTTCCCAGTATCTAGTTAGAGGAAATTTCTACTCATGCAGTACTGAATGTCAAACAAGCAGTCTAACAATTTAGAGATGGTGAAGGAGTCCAGAAAGGTGGTGGTGAGGTAGAGCTGGGTGTCGTCAGCATACATGTGGAAACTGGTGTTGTGATTTTGGATGATGTCGCCGAGGGGCAGCATGTAGATGAGAAATAGGAGGGAGCCAAGGATAGATCCTTGGGGGACACCAGAGGTAATGGTGTGAGAGCAGGAAGAGAAGCCAATGCAAGTGATACTCTGTCTATGATTTGATAGATCAGAATGGAACCAGGTGAGAGCAGTCCCTCCCAGCTGGATGATGGTACAGAGCTGTTAAAGGAGGATGGTGTGATCAACGATGTCAAAGGCTGCAGACAGGTTGAGAAGGATGAGGAGGGATAAAATGTCATTTGTGACTTTGATAAGAGCTGTTTTGGCAGGAGAAGAAATCTGATTGGAAGGATTCAAACATGGAGTTCCAGGAAAGGTGAGAAATATGTTGGACATTGATAGAAAGTGGCTTTGTATTTTTAATTTGAACTAACTGCTAACCAATGCAATTTGCTTAAGTGGAGTTGACAAGGTGATGTTTATGCATAAACTAAAAGCAAAATACTGCGGATGCTGGAAATCTGAAACAAAAACAAGAAATGCTGGAATCACTCAGCAGGTCTGGCTGCATCTGTGGAAAGAGAAGCAGAGTTAACGTTTCGGGTCACTGACCCGAAACGTTAACTCTGCTTCTCTTTCCACAGATGCTGCCAGACCAGCTGAGTGATTCCAGCATTTCTTGTTCTTGTTTATGCATAAACTGTTGACTGTAACTGTGTAAAGGTCAATGGGCATTGTCTTCTTGGCTGGATGACAAAGCATGTGGGCAGCAGTGCAGAAATCTGAAGGTGCAAGGTACCTAAACACTAGTATAGAATATAAAGATGGTTTGGTCAGATTGCTGCTGTCCCTGTATGCATCAAATGGACAAGCACAAATGTGGAAATTGTCAAGTTCTCCACAAGCCATCACAGATAAAAAGCTAACTTGGATCATTTGTTATGGCAACATGCCCAGGGGTTCTAACGAAAAGATATCATTCCTTTCATTTTCATCATCCTCTGTAAGTTGCTTTTCCTTACAAAGATTGATGCCTGCACCAGCCTTGCCCTCTTTCACTTGATAAACATGTTACTGCATTACCATGATGGTTCCAGGTTTCTCCCTTTTACTCTTTGGTGTATTTGCTGATCTCAGATGGGCAGAGCAGAGTGGAAACTTCAAATGACCTCAGGGTTCCTCGGGCTAGCCGAATGGGGAAAATGGGCCAGGGTTCCCCGCTCCTGATCACTGCGCCCCACTGGAAACTTTGGGCAGACTATCACTGGGCAAGAAGAACATTAGTCTTGGTTTTGATGGCTCACTGTCAAGGCTTATGAAGAATGACCCATTATTGATAGATACTGGAGGACAGTCAGCAAATTTATCTGAGCAAACGTCCCCATTTTCACAAGGGGTGGGTGAAAATTGAAAAATAAAGTCATGAAAAAAATTTAAAACACTTCTGAATATATATTTGTGTACAACTTATTCTTCCAAGCCACTTGGGGGTGCTATTGATATGGGATGCATATAATAGATACTGTAGTCTTGTGAAATCCAGAGTACATGGCATTCTCTACAGTTGCTTGATGAAAAGGAAAGCATTCCAATGAAGTGCCAGAGATAATAGAATAAGTTTTCTTGGTGCTGCACATGGGCATTGTTAGACTTAGCAAAGTCGAGGGTTATAACCAGTTTTATAATTTAGTTAAATGATTTACGTTCAATTCGTTACAATGCAACACTCCACGACAGAAAGCTCCTTTATAAGCTTTATTCAGTACACCAAAACACAGATCATGCATTATTGAATTGGGATGTACCTTTAAGAGTGATGTCCCTTTAAGATCTTAGTATGCTAATGAACTAAGAGAGTAAGGTTCTGTAAACGGTTTGCTCTGTACTGTATATAATAGTTTAGCTGTAATAAAGCTGTTTGAGATCTTCAGCAAAACTGGACTACATGCATCTCATTTGTGTTGAATCAGACAACATGAAGAACACATTACATGGTGGCAGCTGTGATGAGAAGACAAAGTCTAAGTTGAAGACCACAGGTCAAACAGCCTTGAAAACGACCTTTCCTACATCCACTGGAGAGAAATTTCAAAAGGAATATGGGCCCAAAAAGTGGACAGAAGAAAGAACCTACCTCCAGCTGTAGAAGACAGCTCAGAACGATAGGCTGCAAGTAAATCGGTGAATCATTGTGCCAACGGTCATAGGATACTGGTTTTTTAAAAAACAGGCTTTGAAGTGCTTAAAAGATTGATTTTTGCTAAAGATTCCATGTAAAAAAAAGGGGGAAGACCCGACTCCTCTCCAGGCTAATCGAATTCAGTGCCATTACAGGAGGCGTCCGATTGCAAAAGTGTGGGAAAACCCCGATCTCTGCAGTGCCTCATCCACGCAGCCAAAGCTTTTTAAAAACTCATTAAATCACTCGAGCATGAAGAAGAGCTTCCATTCACACAGCCACAGCTATAAAAATACCATTATACCAACTGAGCATGAAAAACATAAATTAAAGCTAGCAAAAAAATAAAGCAATTGAACCGTCTAGTGAACAGCTGTGTAAACAGACCAGCTTAAGTGCTACATGCAAGATAGACACAGAGCACTGCAAAACACCTGCTCCTCTCAATCCAAGCAGCTAGTCTAAATAACAGAGAGTTTCTTAAAGGAGAAACAGTACAGAGTCACAAAACAAGTTTTAAGCAAAAGAACTATAGAAAGATGGATACCAAATTTCCCAGCATGAACCGGAAAGCCATGGATATTCTATCCAGGTTTCAACTTTTCAAACAAAAAATGCGGTTATGTTTCACGGACCACGTGATTGCAGAACCAGAAAGTCAGGCTGAAAAATACTGATAGCAGTTGGAAATGAGGTATCACACAGAATCAATACCTCAGGCTTATCTGATGAGGACCAGAAAGATCCCGCAAAGATATGGAAAGTGCTGGAAGACCAACTTCGATTAGGAGTGAATTTTAGGATTCACCACCTGGAATTGATGTCCGACAGGTAACAGCCACAGGAATCAATAGACCAGTTCGTCAGTAGATACCATAGTAAGGGCAACGTGTGCAATTTTTCAGAAGCTGAGCTATCAGGGCAACTAATGGAGCTGGTGATTGACACCCATTGAAGCGTTTCAGAAAGATCTCTTGGGGGAAAAAGAAAGGTCACAGCATTGATGCACTGCTGGGAGAAGGCAGGGAATATGAAGCCATTGTAGCTGGACACCAGCATCTGCAAGTACTAGGTGCAGCCAACAGTATTGGCATGATAACTAGGTAAAAAAAGAGCAAGCAAGCTGTATGAAGCTGTGTGGTAAGTGTGGTTGGTTCCACTCACCGCGATGTTGTCCTGCATTTTGTGACCTGCACAAGGCATGCAGTGCAAAACGACATTGGGTCCACCTATGCAAGAAATCTGGGTCCAAAGACACAGCCAGAAGCCAAGGTAGGACACCAACAAACAGATGACAGGCCAGCAATAAGGCAACATCAGCAAAGAAGACGCCAGAGGCCTGTGTAAACGTAGGTCGATACACAAAGTCCACAGCGAAACAGATCTGAGACAAGACCCAGAGAGAAGTAATTCTCAGCCAGAAGACAAGCAGGCATTTCACATTGTGAACCTGACACATCATGTTGATGAAGTCAAATAACTGGAAGCTGTTGCTTCCATTAACATCATGTGCCCAAAGAAAGCTGGGTTACACTCAGGGTTAAGATTGACTAGTGGAGCTAGTGCAAATATCCTACTGGTCTGAATCCTGAAGGATATGTACCGGAGGCATTGGAAATCAATGATACAACCAACAACTGCCAAGTTGTCTGCATACAATGGGTCACCCATCCCTTGCAGTGGCATACTGACAATGCAATGCGAATATGGCAAGTCGGCATGGAATCCACAAGCATTCTACATGGTAGGCACGAGTGGACCAGCAGTGGCAGGACTACCTGCGTGTAAAGACCTCAACATCGTGACCATCCATGAGGTCACCAAGGTACGCATTACAGCAGAAGAGACCAAGTGTACCTGCATTGAGTCACAATCCTTTGAGAATCTCAGTGGTTCTGGTTTGGAGAATATCAGCCCCTTCTCAGAGATGCAACACCAAAAGAATGAAGATCCAAACTCAGATGGTGGAAGTTTTAGTCAACAGGCAGTGTTTCCTCATGCTCCAGTGACTCAGAAGAAGATTGACATTGTCACGACTGAGAAGCAAAGACTGGCAGTGAGGAGCATTGCCAAGGAGAAATCTCCAAGGACTGCAACCCGCTCGCAGGCTCTGACCAGCATCAAACGGTGCAGTCTGGAAATCCAGCAACAGCACAACTCTACCGCGCCTTCACTTCTGCTCTTGAGTGAACCACCAGCACCACAATGAGCCAGAATGGACAGGTATCTTCATGAGACCAAGTACTCCGAGTTCTTGACCTTGAGCCTCAGGCCTTCAGATGCAGAGGATCAGGAGAGGCGAAGGACACACAATGTCCTGAAGAGGCAGAGGAGGAATGAGTTGCAACATTGTCTGTTGGCTCTTCGAGATGAAGTGACAGAACTTTCCAAGAATGACAAGGCCTCAAAAGTGGTCATCCTGAGAAAAGCAACAGTATGTTAGCAGGCTGATGTCAGATCAATAGAAACTGAATGCAGAGAGGGAAAAACTTCAGAAAGAACAGCAACAGCTGATGTCTGATCAGAAGGCCCCCCCCAGCCTGCAAGGAGGCTGCCTGGTTTTACTGGGCGGCCTCCCAAGGTGACAAAGTGCCCAGCTGCTGCTGGTAATATACCAGGAAGCCCGTAAGTGGCAATTAATTGACCGTTTAAGGGCCTTAATTGGCCTGGGGTGGGTGGGCCGTTTTCCAGCTCCCCTGCAGCTGGTAAAATGGCATTGGGGGCGGATAGGTGACAGGAACGGCAACCCCGCCTCCCACTCGATTCTAGACAACCCCCCCACCCCCCCACCCCTGTGGGGGTGGGGTGGGAGAGGAGTAAAATTCCAGCCATTAGGACAGGTAACAAGAAACGTATTCAAAGAGATGGTTTTAAAGGAACAAATTAAAGGAGGGAGAGGTAGAGAAGTGGAAAGGTTCAGGGAGGGAATTCCAGAGGTTAGTGCCTCAGCAGCTGAAAGCATGGCCGCCAATGGTGAACCACAGGAAATCAGGGCTGTGCAATAATTGGAGGAGTGCAGCGATCTCTGAGGCTACAGGACTGGAGGAGGTTACAGAGATAGGGAGGAGCAAGGGCAGGAAGGGATTGAACAGAGGGATAATAATTTTAAAACTGAGGCAATTGCCATACCAGGAGCTAATATTAGTCAGCAAGCACAGGAGTGATGGGCGAGTGGGACTTGGTGCAAGTTAGGACACAGGCAGCAGAATTTTGAATAAGTTTATGGAATGCGGAAGGCCAGGGGAGCATTGGAATAGTGGAGTCTGGGGGTAACAAAGGCATGGATGAGGGTTTCAGCAGTGGGTGAGCTGAGACAGGGGCTAATAAGGGCAATATTATTGAAGTAGAAGTAGGTGGTCTTTGCAGTGGAGAGGACATGGGGTCAGAAGTGTAGCTGAGGGTCATATATGACACCAAGGTTGTGAATTATCCAGTTCGGTCTCAGACAGTAACCAGAAATAGAGTTGATGGTCAGGGAACAGTTTGTGGCAGGGACTGAAAACATTATCTATTTGGAGGAAATTTCTGCTCATCCAACACTTGATGTTGGACAAGCAAGATGACAATTCAGACACAGGAGGGATCGAGAGAGGCGATGATGAGGTAGAACTGGGTGTCATCAGAGTACATATGGAACCCGACGTGTTTTCGGATGTTGTCGCCAAGATGCAGCTTGTAAGTGAGAAATAAGAGGGGGACTGAAGATAGATTGCTCTGTTGTTTGATTATTACCCACCTTGTATCCTCCTGCCTGGCTGGAACTGTAGGGATCTTGGCTAGGAGTGGCCCCTGTGCTGCCTGGATACAGGCTGGGTGGAGCTCTCTCCTAGCCTGTTACAAATATAAAAGTTTAGCTTGCTAGGAGGGGAAATACCTATTCTCTGGACATTTAAATTGAGGTTTGTTTTGTCTGCAAATTGCCTCGGAGGTTCAGAGGACCGTCCGAGTGCTTTGTAAACCAGGTTTAACATCTCACTTCACACAGTGTCAAACCGTAGCAGTGTGAGACTACCCCTCTCATAGGAATCTGGTGCTGCTTCACTCCAGCATGAGATTGAGCCTGAGTTTCAGAGTTACACTGCCAGTTTAGTGTTGGTGCAAAGTGACAATCACTTTCTAACCATGCTAAGCTGGTAGTGTGAATGCACCCATAGATGGTAAACAATGGGCTTTTGAAGAGTGTGGTAGATCAGAAAAGATTGCATTTTTGATGAGTGCTTCCTGTGTGCTCATTGTATAGCACTGCTAAGTCAAGTACACAAATTCCTCAGGAAGCCTCACCGTCACTCTTGTCCTGTAATGTAAGAGGTCACTGCTCGACATGTTAAGTCGGTGTTCTGACAGCACACTATTGGGAGGACAACCCATGTATTTCACACAAGCTAGGTGAGTGCTGACAGCTACAGATTTTAACTTGGGCCGGGAGTCGTGAAACCAACGAGAAGTGGCTTCAGGAGCTCAATGTTGTGCACCGGGGGCCACTGCCCGAGTTTGAAGGAGCTGTCCCTGCACTCAGGTAAATGGTTGGAAGGAGGTTCAGGAAAGAGGAACCCAGGTTAAATGAGAACGAAACTTTCCTTGGAGCATTAAAAGAAAGAAATTAAAAACTTGTCTTCATGGTCCTCTTCTGGTCCAGCTCTTTTGCCCACTCGGTTGGTCTAGTGGAGAAACCACTATCACTTCCCTCTCCAGGTAAAAACTGACATCCCTCAGATCAGCACTGTTGCAAATTCAGTGTTCTGTTGTTTAACTTTTATTTTTGGCAATAGATTCTCCCCCACACCCTCATGACAGTTCTTAACTTCAACTTTGATCTTTCAAATGCAAGAAACTCCCTTCCAAGTAGGTACCCTTTCAAAAGAATGTGATGTTTCTTATTAAATTTTTCCTCTTTATGTAAAAACAAAGGCTTCTTATTACAACATCTCTCAAAACGCTTCACGTACAATGACTCAGTTTGAAGGCTGGTGGCTCGTGTTGTGTAGGAATGTGCAGCAGCCATTTTGCATACAGAATGATCCCACAAATAGCAATGACAATGAAACCTGCTTTTTGGTGGCAGTGTCATAGGTAGAAATGAGGATCGGGACACCAGGAGAATTCCTGGTTCTTTGAAAAGTGCAATGGAATCTTTATTAGCCCCTCAAATCACCAGAATCGGCACACGGCATCTTGGTCTAATAATCCAATTACTTTCTTTTGGTGGGGAGGGAGGTTGGAGAAGTGCTCATTGGCTGACTGAGGCATGCACATGCACTGGTTGTAAATGACTGCGTTTGCTGACAATGCAACCACTAGGTGGCGCTGCAGTGGCACATGCACAAATAAAGCCTGCTGTAGGTCTGCCAGTATTTTATGTACAGGATAGATGCTGAGAAATGTATGCAGTTTTCTAATGGTATAATCACAGTCTGCGACATCAGGCAGCTGCCAGGACTAAAGATGGCGCTGCTCAAATAATCACACGAAGGCAACCTAAACACATGGCAGCGCACAACGACTGGAGGGAGTGAGTGAGTGGGCGGGGATGGGGGAACAAGCGAGTGGGGGGGCGGGGGAGTAAGCAGGCGGTGGTGGAGGAGCGAGCGGGCAGGGGTCAGGGAGCAAGCGGGCGGGGGTGGGGGAGCGAGCGGGCAGGAGGGATGCGAGTGGAATGGGGAGGAGGAGAAGACTGCACCCGCCACCACCAAGGTCTTCGGCCGTGTTCTCCCGCTTCCCCCACCCCCGCTCTCTGCCCGTGTTACGCGATGATGATGCGCCTGCGCCAATCAGTCTTGGCAATGCGGAACACAAGGCATGCACAGCAAGTAGGAGCCAATCTGCGCATGTGCGCATCCTGATGATGTCAGCTGCCGGCTGCATTGTCAATAATCACTTTTTTGTAAGTACACAGTTAACACCAATTCCTCAGGAACAAAGTGATGTTTAAACATGAGCAACAACTTATATTTATACAGCAGCTTTAACATCTCAAGGTGCTTCACAAGTTGAGGCCAAGCCAAGGAAGGAGATATTAAGGTCACTAAAAGCTTGGTTAAAGAGGGAATTCTTAAGGCATGTCTTAAAGAATGGGAGAGGGGTGGAGAGACAGAGATGTTAATAGAGGGAATTGCAGAGTTTAGGGCCACGGCAGCTTAAGGGACGGCCCACAACAGTGGAGCAAAGGAAGCGTCAGTTCACTTAACATCCAAAACTGTTGGGTGTGCTGTGAAGCACTTTCACTGTCTAATGGAGCCAGAGAACTCAGTGCAATTGGCTCATTTCTTCCAGCTACACGCATATCACCTTTATCACTGGCACCAGACTACCTGCTCTGGTAAAGTGAGCTTGGAGATAGGCCTGTAAAGAAATTGACTGGGGTCCATTCACTTTGAGTCAATTTCAGTTGTTGCGCTGCAGCTGAAACAGCATGAGACTGGTACACTATGTTGGCAACTGCATGCCAACTTTATGCTCAAACCAGGGTGCAATAAGTCCCAAACCAATAGGATAGCACCAAGGTAAAGCACTGCAATATTGTTTTAAGTTGGTGAATCAAATAATGATATTAAACCAAGATTAGTTTGCACGGGACTTGAAGTGTGAGCTCTCCCTTTCCTCATAACTGATGTCGACATCTATGGTAATTGTAAATTTTCTACACTGCCCAGCATGTAATCTGTGCTCAGTTGGTGCTATTGGCCCTCATGGGCTGGGTTTATAGTTCAGCATATGGACTAATACATGGTTGTAGGTCTGCCAGTATTTTATGTATAGGATAGATGCTGAGAAATGTAACTGCAGTTTTCTAATGGTATAATCAAACTAGAGAGATCACACTTCACATCATATGTAAGTTCATACATAGTAATGTCATATAAAATGGATTTACAAAAGTGCTGGGTCAATGTTCAACCAGTCAGGTCTCTAAAATAACTGGCATACCGTGAAATCATGTATATTTGCATTTTTAAAAGTCTGCAAATAAAATATTGCGGGGTCATTCTGAGACGACTTAGAGGAAATGCAGTGCTGATTGAAAGTTGATGCAGTCCAAGCATTTAACCGAGCAGCAACTCAGCCCGCCAAACTACCTTCAAGTGCTGCATATGAGTGTAAACACAAAGAGGCTAAGTCCATAATAGGAAATCAAATTCTCAGAGCCCAAGCCTGGTTCAAAAAGTAGAAAAGGTTAACACAGTTTCAGTTACCGATACACATTACTGGTGTCAGTCACTTGCCCTCAGAGTCAGAATATTGGGGGCTCAGGTCCCACAATAACATCCCTTTCTGCACCAGCAGCGAATAGGTCTCTGAACAGATCACTGTGGAAGTTACAGTTCAGATCAAGCTCATAAAATCTATGCCAAAGGGTAGGTGTATGTCCGCTGGGCATGGAAGCTAATCCAGCTCTTCTGTTTTTGACATGACCAGGGTCCCGTTGAAGGAAAAGGCAAGACATGCCGATGACGATCTGGGCACTTCTGGATCCAGAGCTGCTGCCACACCCAGTTCCACAACTGTTGCTACATCCTCACCAATTTCCTCATTACATCTTACCTGCCCAAGCAGCACATAGAAACTTGGAAAATAGGAGCAGGAGTAGGCCATTCGGCCCTTTGAGCCTGCACCACCATTCAATACGAACATGGCTGATTGTCCAAACTCAGTATCCTGTTCCCGCTTTCTCCCCGTATCCCTTGATTCCTTTAGCCCTAAGAACTATATCTAACTCTTTCTTGAATATATTTAATGATTTGGCCTCAACTGCTTTCTGTGGTAGAGAATTCCACAAGTTCCCCACTCCCTGGGTGAAGAAATCCCTCCTCATCTCAGTCCTAAACGGCTTACTGCTTATCCTTGGATTGTGACCCCGGTCCTGGACTCCCCCGCCATCGGGAACATCCTTCCTGCATCTAGTCTGTCCAGTCCTGCTAGGATTTTGTAGGTTTCTATGAGATCCCCTCTCATTCCTCTAAACTCTAGCAAATACAAGCCTAATCGACCCAATCTCTCTTCATACGTCAGTCCTGCCATCCCAGGAATCAGTCTGATGAACCTTCGCTGCACTCCCTCCATGGCAAGAACATCCTTCCTCAGATAAGGAGACTAAAACTGCACACAATACTCCAGATGTGATCTCACCAAGGCCTTGTATAACTTCAGCAAGACATCCCTGCTCCTGTACTCAAATCCTCTCGCCAAGAAGGCCAACATACCATTTGCCTTCTTAACTGCCTGCTGCACCTGCATGCTTACTTTCAGCAACTAGTGCACAAGGACACACAGGTCTCACTGCACCTCCCTCTTTCCCAATCTATCACCATTCAGATAATAATCTGCCTTTCTGTGTTTGCCACCAAAGTGGATAACCTCACATTTATCCACATTATACTACATCTGCCATGTATTTGCCCACTCACACAACCTATCCAAATCACACTGGAACTTCTCTGCTTCCTCCTCACAGCTCACACTCCCACCCAGCTTTGTGCCACCTGCAAACCTGGATATATTACATTTAATTCCCTCTTCTATATATTTATTGTATATTCTGAATAGCTGGGGTCCTAGCTGATCCCTGCGGTACCCCACTAGTCACTGCCTGCCACTTGGAAAAAGACCCATTTATTCCTACTCTTTGTTTCCTGTCTGCCAACCAGTTCTCTATCCATGTCAGTACCTTACCCCCAATCCCATGTGCTTTAATTTTGCACGCTAATTTCTTATGTGGGACCTTATCGAAAGCCTTCTGAAAGTCCAAATACACCACATCCACTGATTCTCCCTTATCTATTATACGAGTTACATCAGAGATACCCACTCAAGAAGAACTAGTTTGTCAGTCAGGAGGGGTATCACTGGGTGAAGCACCAACCACTGGTGAGCATCAGGACCTGGCAGTGGAAGATAGCCTTAAGTGGGCAGGTAAGGTAGGTGGCAGAAAGGGTAGACATGATAGCAAGATGTAGTTGTAGATAAAGTATATGCATTTATTGGTGGCTTTCCATAGAAGGTAGAGAAATGATTGCCCTCGGCTGAGGAGCCTAGCGACCCAGATTTCAGGTGTGCACTCTTCAAAAGGACAATGATTTGGGTGTGGGCAGTGAAGAGAGTTTCCATGCTTAAGGTTGAGGTGACAGAGTACTGGGAGGAGCCCATTACAAGCATTTGCAACACATTGCAGCATGTTTCTTAGATTCTGCTTACTTTTTGCGTTCCTTGTACAAGCACACCCAAGTCTCTGAACATCAGCACTTATAAGTTTCACACCTTTTTAAAATATTCTGCTTTTCTATTCTTACAACCAAAGTGAATAACTTCACACTTCCCTACATTATACTCCATCTGCCATCTTGTTGCCCACTCACTTAACCTGTCTATATCTCTTTGCAGCTTGTGTCCTCTCCACAGCTTACCTTTCCACCGAGCTTTGTATCATCAGCAAATTTAGACACATTACTCTCTGTCTCTTCATTTAAGTCATTAATATAAATTGTAACTAGCTGAGGCCTCAGCACTGATCCTTGCGGTACTCCACTATTCACTGCCTGCCAACTTGAAAATGCCCAGTTTATGCCCACTCTTTGCTTCCTGTCTGTTAACCAGTCCTCTATCTATATTATATATATGCTCTATTAACCACTCTCTCAACGTGTCCTGCCACCTTCAATGAGTTATGCACATATACACCCAGATCCCTCTTCTCCTGCAACTGCTTTAGAACTGTACCCTTTATTTTATATTGTCTCTCCACGTTCCTCCTACAAAAATGAATCATTTTACACTTTTGTGCATTAAATTTCATTGCATGTTGTGCACAAACTGTAGAACTGCCACCAGCAATGGGCCAGATTTCCATCAGGTCATTTCTCAGGGATAGCAGTAATAACATAATTAGATCTTTGCACAAGCAATCAGATGAGATGAGCTGGCATTGAGAAAACACTGCCAGTAATAAATAACTAAGGCTATCTTCATCAAACGCTTTGAATGTTAAAGTCACTGCAACTGTTATTGCTAACAGCAAACTCCATCCTTGTCAGAAGCTAATACATCTTTAAATATTATCAATTTGTAATGAACAAATTGGTACCATGTTATGAGGCGAAGAACACCTTGGGCTATAGACCCAGAGTTTATTTCAATCAGGCACAAAGCACGAAGCAGAATTGTTTGCAACATCCACTTTCAAGACCCAGTACATGACACCAGTTCACTCAACTGGCTGCACACCAGATCTACACCCCGCTCCTGCCACTGTGAATAGGTAAAGGGGGCTCTCCTCACCCATTGTGTGAATGTCACACAGGAGGGATTCTGGACGGCCATCTGTTAATTTCGCCAGTATGTCCTAGGGATACAAGGCTCACCCGGCCCACTGCTGATTGAAAACCTTGGGGCATCCTGCAATGCAAATTAAAGTTGTTCAGCTACCAGCAAGAAACCATCACACAGGTCTGACCAGGTCATATAGATGGGTACAAGGAATATTAAGCACTTATCTCCATCAAAACTGAAGGACAAAAAATGGAAGGACAGGAGCTAACTAAATGTGGGGGAGGGGAGGGGTGCAAGAAGATAGGGTGAACAGACTCAGGAGAAGGAACAAGGACTATCACTACTACTTGCAGTTTAACATAGAAAAACTTCCCAAGATGTTTCATGGCAGTAAAACTGCGAGTGAGGAGTTGGAGATTGATCAAAGTCATGGTTGAATAGATAGGTTCTGAGATAGTTCATGGGTGGGCGGAAAGGAAGCATTGCATGGGCAGAGCAAGTGAATAAAAAGAGCAAGAATTGGAAGAATGCATAAATATTTTGATATGCAGGCTCAGAAATATTGTTAGGCAGCAGGCTTTATTACTAAATAGGAGAGCCAGAAAAGAATATTAATGTTCAGGTCGAGTACAATTGGTTGAAATATTTTCTTTTGTTGAAACATTATAGAAGGGGGCACGAGAGGGAGCTGAGGGGTGGTTAAAGCACAGGCAGCAGGTACTCACCAGATCCACATGGCACACGTACCCCATGCCCAGACAGGAGGAGGCCTCTTTAACATTCAAAAGTCAGGGTCCAACTACATTCTAACCTACGGCAACGAGGTTGGTACCTGGTGCCAGACTTGCCAGGAAAATCTGGCGACAGGTTGCAGCAGACCTAGAGGAGGACCAAAAAGTTTTACAGTTTTCCTTGAGCGCCAGAATGAGCGGGAGTTCTGCCCTAGGCCCCACAAAAAAACATTGGGCCTCTTCTATCCCAGGATTCCCGCCATCTCCTCAGACCACACCCCTTCCGGATTTACCTTTGCCAGGGACTGTTCCAGTGGGTGCTTGGCAGCAGTATCCTGCCATACTTGCTTGTTGCTGTCCACTGATACAGCATCATGGATGCTGGGTTTGGGCAGTAGTCAGGCGTAACTTATTGAAATGAGACCCAGGAGTTAAAATGACCTGACCTCATATAAACTAGTCAGTTATACACTAGCTCCACACCCAGAGTTAAAATCAGGGGTAATTATCGTTAATCTTACTCTAACCTACTCACAAATAGTGTCCAAAAAATGGGTGCGACACAGAGGAAAATGGGCTCCAATTCTTTTCCGCACTTCTGTTCTCAGTTAGCGCTGCACTCAAACTTCCTCTATGACTACTGCGGTATCTGCAACTAGCTGTGCCTTCAGAAGGTATAGCAATGTAAATTACATATAAATGAGTGTTGGATAGCTTGACACACAATTTTCCTGCAATTGCACTAGTGATGGATCAGGAAAAGCCTATTGTCATGCAGGCCACCTGCCAAGAATGAGGCACACGTTATTTCGCCACATGAATATTAACAACTTAAAAATGTTGCTGGGAAGAAAAAAGGGCCTATTACAAGGAATTGCCAGGCCCCTTGCCAGAAAGACCTTTTTTGCATACTAGCAAACAGTTTTTGAACAAAAGTCCCAGTCCCTGCTTCTCCAATACACAGAAGACCTGGTCAGACCAGTTTAGTCACATGACTAACTGGCTGTTTGAATTTGAACTTGCCACAGAGTGTTTAAAATGGAGAAAGCTCTTGGCTTCAGGACTGAAAAGACTTCTCTCCTGTCTGCTCTCATCTTTCTCACGGAACTGAAGACCCATTGAAGACACAGGAACCCCAAGAGAGAAAAGTCTCCTACAGTGAACCAGGTTTAAGAAAAATACTGGGCCCCAACGAAAAGCAAGACAACCGACAATCAAGGACTACAGTGAACTCAAAGCACAGTAAAAAAAAACCCTCTTCAGAGATTGCCTCAAACTATTGTACTTTATTTTTCTTCTGCTCTTTTCTGTCTCAATTTACATGTGCGTATCGCATATGCATGCTAGCATGGCGTGTGGTGTGTGTCTGTAGGTGTTAACTGAATTAGAGTTTAATTTTAAGTTTTAATAAATTTCACTTTTCTTCTTTAAACCTAAGGAAGCCTGTTTGTGCTATTTTTGTGCCTTATAATTGGAAAGTGGTGAACAAGCATTCACCAAGGGGGAGCCCAAAGCACAGTGTGTTTAAAATTAAACCCTGTTACAGCAAGACCAGGTGAAGGCTCTAAAAGGGAACCCTAGACACCTTTCTCACCTGGTCGTAACACTGGCCTCATGAAAACTGGGCACAGCTACTTCCTGAGCTGCCATTTCAGGTGCTTTTGGACTTACAGTGACAGGTGGTATCATCACTTTTGGTTTGTTCGGAATTCTTCTTCATTTCCTCGATAGTAACTTTCATTGCATCCTTTGTAATCTTTCAATCTTTTAATGACAAATTTGCAAAGGCAGGCAAATGGGGTTGAGATACATGAGCTAATTGAATGCTGCCCCAATTTTGCTAAGCCCTTGCTTTAATATTTCACTAAAGTCACGCTGCTTGTATTTCCATGTCACTTTTATACCCCATGTTCACCCAGTTTGATTGTGCCACAAGGAAGGTGGAGAAGGCTTAATGCTCTGATATGTGCAGAAGAACATTATTTAGCAGGCTCTGACTGCCAATGCAACTTTTTAAATTATTGACAAGATTTGAAAGGGTTGATTTTACAAATTCACACAACTAGGGAGGAGCTTTGTGCACCGTAAGTGGGATTTCAGACGTGAGGGATTTTTGTCCACAAGAGTGGAAACTTCCTACGGCTCACTGACATCTGCGGAACAAACAAGCTTATACTACAACAACAACTTATATTTATATTGTTGCATTATTGCTTTCTTCTGCAATAAGGTACCAAACAATCTTGAGCTGAATGGTGATTAAACTATGGTTTCTTTATTGTGAAGTAACAAGTTTACAAGAGAGCTCTGTCATACACGTGTGACTAGGTTATTAACACGACTCCAACTGCTCTATCATTTGTTGATTGACATCACTTCCTGTGATGATATGTGAAGTATTCAAACTGTTAAAGTGATATCACAACATATAAAGCACCTTCAATGTAGTAAAACATCCCAAGGTGCTTGGCAGAAGGGTTATACAACAAAGTATGACACCAAGCCACAAAAGGAGATATTAGGCCAAATGACCAAAAGCTTGGTCAAGTAGGTAGGTTTTAAGGAGCGTCTTAAAGGAGGAAAGAGATGTAGTGAGACAGAGAGGTGTAGGGAGGAAATTCCAGAGTTTAGGGCTTTGGCAGCTGAAGGCACAACACCCAATGTTGGAACAATTAACATCGGGAATGCTCAAGAGGCCAGAAATAGGGGAGCGCAGACATCTTGAACGGTTGTAGGGCTGGAGGAGATTACAGAGATAAGGAAGGGCGAGGCCATGGAGGGACTTGAAAATACAGATGAGAATTTTTAAATTGATTCAATTGCTGAACCGAGAGCCAGTGTAGGTCCGCGAGTCGAGGGGTAATTGGGACTTGGCATGTGTTAGATTACAGGCAGCAGAGCTTTGGACTTAAGTTTATGGAGGGTGGAAGATGGGAGGCAAGCCAGGAGGCCTTTGGAATAGTCAAGACTAGAAATAACAAAGCCATGGAAGAGGCTTTCGGCAGCAGATGAGCTGAGGCAGGGTTGAAGTTGGGCAACGTTACAGAGCACTTTCAAACAACAGAAATTCAGCTTAATATCTGCATGTTTCAGACTGTGTTCATTTATTTCTGTCATCTAAAAGTACAATCTGTGGCATCTCACTGATATGAACATTGGTCACCAACATGTAGTGTTACAGTGGAGGAAGAGAAAGGTTCATCCCTCCATGGCCTCATTCCTCCCTATGTCTGTAACCTACTCCAGCCCTACAGTCCTCTGAGATCACTGCACTCCTCCAGTTCTGGCCACTTCATCATCCCCGATTTTAATTGCTCCACCATTGGCGGATGAGCCTTCAGCTGCCTAGGTCCTAAACTCTGGATCTTCCTCCTTAAACCTCTCCACCTCTCTCCCTCTCTCTCCTCCTTTAATACGCTTCTTCAAACCTACCTCTTTGACCAAGCTTTTAATCATCTTCCCTAATATCTCCTTATGTGACTTGGTGTCAATTTTCTTTTTGATAACACTCTTGTGAAGTGCCTTGGGAAGTTTTACTATGTAGCAGGTGCTATATAAATACAGGCTGTCATTGTTGTTGATACCCAGTCTTGCCCAAGCCAACAGGGAGGTACCAAATGCTTCTGCAATTGGTTAAAAGCAAGTTTCAAAAAGTGCAATCTGCTGTAAATCATTTCATCAGAGTCACAGGCCAAACACTTGATAGATTTTTCACCCCAATTCAGGAGGTGCATGGCGAGACAGCTCGGCAAGTGAGAATAGCAGTAAAATTGCACCACCTTTCCACTTGGCCCTTCCTTCATGGACATTGGGTTAAAATCCTGGAACTCCCAATGTAACAGCACTGTGAACACACAGCACACAGAGTGCAGTGGTTCCAGAAGTGGGCCCATTACCACCTTCTCAACAGCAGCTAGGGATGAGGAATAAAAGCTGGCAACACCCGCATCCCGAAAATGATTTTTTTCTTTATTTAGAAGTGAGTTATCCCTCAGCAATATTCCAACAATTGGAGAGGAATTCTTTTTAGTGATTAGGTTTACATACCTCCGAATTTTACATTCACATGAGCATGTCTACATTAGTACTTAAGGGTGTTTGCCATATTAGAATGGTGCAGCATTGTCACATATAATTAAAAAGTGGTAACATTGTCTTTTTACCGTCAACACAGCAAGTATAACCCAGAAAAGTCCACTTGATTTATCCAATGTGTTACATAACTGGTGATTATTTTGTTACTGAAGAATTGAATGGCGTTCTAGCACATAAAGGACATGAATTTGGATGGTTTCCAAGCAGCAGCACATCTACTTCACACGCCAGAATCATTATTTTGTTTCCTGTAAGTAAACAAGTTTTGGCTGCTTGTTCCCACGCCCTGGGGGAGCAACCATCAATATAGTGTCAGTAAATCTCAAAACAAAAACTGGGCCAAGATTCGGCCTGGGCTCCAGCACACTGTGACTCTAACACATTCCAGATAAAAAGAGACTGTTGTTTCGACCGAGGTGGGAGCACTGCAAAGTTTATTCTAGTTCCACTTCTCCACCAGTCACAACATATATTTAAATTTTTTCCCACTTGCTGATATGGTCAATCATAGACTCTATTTTTATCCCAGAATAAAACACATCAGCCAGGTTTCTTTAATAAACAACAAAATTATCAGTTTATTAAACAAGTCTTAACCAGTAATGAAGTAAAGCATAAACACAGATTGAAATATTAAAGTTCCCTTTTTACCTTAGCCCCTCATACTCACACAAACAAACACACACACACACACATACACCGGTTAACTGGAAAAATAATGGGATTTTTTGTTTTTAGAGCTCTATTACAGACCAAAAAACACTTGGGCTGAATACTTGCTCATTCTTGAAGAAACAGCAGATGAGATATGTTAGGTTCCAAAAGTGGCATACAGTCTGGCCTCTGAGTACATGTAGATGGGTCACTGGGATCTTTTAGAATAGTTCTTTTCAGGCGGCATTGAGAATTAACTCAGCAGGCTTTTCTTCAAAGTCAGGAGATGAGATGAGTTGACACAGTGGACTTCGCAGGGTCTTTTAGAGAGGTGCTGGAAAGCTGAGCTGGGTTGTGGTCTTCTCTCCTTCCTTGGGAATTCCCATCTCTCCTTGGAAATTCTCTTCTCTCCTTGGAAGTTTTCTCGCTTTTTATACAGTTCAACCTCAACGCAAAACAATTCAAAAGTGAAACTGACAACAGGAGGTCAACCTTTTGGCCTTTGTCAATCTTGACCTGTCACTTCTTTGTAAACAACTTCTCCAGGTGTCCAAAGATCTTTGTTGTTTTTTGAGCTGGAAGTCAGGTGGTTTCCTGGAAAGGCTTGTTTTCCTCACAAGACCTCTCAATGCCCCTTTTAAAAACATTTCCAGGGACTGTTTTTCAAAGTCAAGTGTCCTTTACATGACCCCTTTTGAAAACCCCAAAGTTTAACATTTCTTCAATCTTTCAAAAATGAATCTTCAAAAAATATATATGAAAAATATATTTTATAACACTGTCACCAACAGGATGAACCCCTTTTAACAATCAAAGAATTAACACTGACTTTAAAGGGGAAAAGTCTTCATAATAAAAGTGGAAAATGCTTGAAATATGCAAGAGCTTGGGCATAGATAAAAGGCAGGTTGAAGTATTTTGACTGTATAGCCTTATGTTAATTTCAGAATAAAAGGATCTGGTAAGCATTTTGCTTAAAAGAATCATGCATCCTTTTGTCACAATAACTCTATGCACCATGCGTTCCAATGGCATTCCCATGTCCAATAACTCTTTATCATTTACCAGTATTCTTCCTGAAGATTGTATGGTGTAGATTTGAACTTGCCACCTAGGCATAAAACCAGGGTGTGGTTTGGTCGTTCTTTATATTCATACAGCCTCCCTTCCTCTATAACTTCCTCCAGCTTGGTCAATGATGGTTTGAGAGAACCCTAGTTTCTTGTCCAACCCCCACTTCTTTCAACCTTCCATTGGCAGCTGTGTCTTCAGCTGTCTAAGCCTTACGCTCTGGAATTCTCTCCCTAATCCTCCCCACCTCTCCACCTATCGTTCCTGATTTAAAACACTCCTTAAACCCTCATTGACCAAACTTTTGGTCACCTACCTTGTTCTTTGGCTTGGTGTTAATTTTTGGCATATTTCATTATGTTCAAGGCGCTCTATAAATGCAAGTTATAGAAATGAAAATTGGATGATTTGTATAATGGACTGCCAATCCACAATGCCGGTTTTATTGCCGGCAAATTGAAAACTTGCCCCTATGTCTCTAAAGGATAAGAAAAGACCAGGAGTAATACATTCATACTAAGCACTCCTCCATCTCAAATCATAGAATGGTACAGCACAGGAGCACACCATTTGGCTCATCATGGCACTGAAAATTGAACACATGATTAAAAGTGAATATATTTCCTGCAAGAGACCTTCGATTTTATGAGTTACTTGCTGTCCCATGGTGGGATATTATTCAGCATCTCCTGCTGTAGTGGAAGCCACTGGAAAACTGTTGTAGTATGCAACACATCAGTACAAATTACACTAGTGAAGGCACCTTTGCAATGGGAGCGAGTCTGGTGCAAAGAACTGACATTATGCACATAAATGGAGTATTTTTGGGATGAACAAAGGCCAGTGGAATAATATACACTGGAGAAGTAGATTGGGATGTTAATGGCAGACTCAACTGGTGAAAGGGAAAATGAGGCATTAAATCAAAATTAACTATTTTGGAAGATGCAGAATTCATTTTTTTCAATAATATCTGTGCACGCAGAGGAATACTTTGCATTGAAAGTGTTTCTTCTAGTCTTCCCTCCTGCATTAAAGTTCATATTAATTTTTTGCAATTGTCTCCATCAGAGTACATTATGGGAAAGAAAGGGGATGAAAGGTGCCAGTGGTTACTGAGGGAGAAATGGAAGCTGGAGATGGATGGGGTGAAAGGTGCCAGCATGAACTGAGGGGGAGAAGAATACCAATGTAAACTAGCAGAGGGAGGAGAGCACTGGTGTGAACTGAGGGTGCAGTGTATTGACATGAATTGGGCAGGGCTTAGGATGGTTAGCACGAAACAACACCTCTGTGAATTGGCTGCAGACGGTTAGTGTCCGCATGATGGTAGCAGGAAAGGAATATCTTGTGAATTGGACGGAGTGACTGTTGAGGTAACTTTTGGTGAAGTAATGGGATGGCTGCTCATTAAGTATTGAAAAACACAAATACCACTCAACTTTCCCATCATTTTTTAGATATTGAAATTTTAAAAGTGTCAATGAGTCAGAATGGACTCTTCTAAATTAATAATTTTTGAGAAGAGCATGTTCCAGCACTTCCCTAAAAATGTATTCACCAGTCAATGGCAGTACTCAGCCAAAATGCCAATCAGGTCTTTATAGATTCATCAGGAGACCACATTGAGTTGAATACTGGGGCCTTACCAAGCCTGCTTAGAAAGGCACCCCTCAGCTGAAGATCCTTCCCAAAACTCTCAGATAGGGATGTGTAAAGCTGCACATATACAAAATATTGTTGCATTATGACTTCCACAATGTCTTATTTCTTCACAGTTATACAGTAACATTTAAGTTAGCAATCTGACAACCTTGTTGCTCTGGTTTGTACAGCAGGCCCTTGGCACTTAAAATTGTTACTATATTCAGATATTTTTGTAGATGTTCATGCGTTGTAAGATTCTCAGTTGTGTAGTAACATATTAACATTTGTAACTTAAGGCCTTGAAATTGTGCTTTGCAAAGTTTAGGTATAAATGCTTACTGAAACCCATAATGTAATGGTCTGCATGTCCCCTTCTTGTTGGAAGTTATCCATGATTCCATGTGATCGCTTCAACTTCAAAAAGGGAAGAACAGTTGCTGAGACTAATACCAAAAGAAAACTTCAATTAACATAAAATAGACGAAAAGAAACACAAACAATATATTTACAATAATTACACACTTTACTAATCTCCTCAAAATATCTAACCAAATAGGCACTTCTAATGTGGTAACCGTCAACCTAAAATTGATTCTTGAAACTCTGTTGATCACATGGTGAAGTGTTACTGCAATGCTCTGAATGACTGACCACTCCACCTTGCCACCTCTTGTTCCACCTTCAAAATCATCCTCAAGATCAATGCCCTTGGCCATGTTTTCTGCAGTGTTTGATTGCTCCATGATTGATTTCTCTGTGCTGTGTTTGTAAGACTGCTCACTATGCTGTCAGTCAACCCTGAAGGGGCATGGTTCCAAAGTTGAAACTAAAGCAGATCTGGGCAGCCATCTGAATAAAGCCTACACACACAGAAATCATGACTCTGGTTTCTTCATGCTTGGGGTACGAAACATAACATCTGGCACTGAAGATGGCAAGTAATTTAGATGTACCGGCCCCAGAGCATTTCCTGTCATCACCAGGAGATCCTCCCATTCCGTGGGACAGATAGTTTGAAACCTACTTGCTCACGATGGGTATGGATGGTATGGATGTAGCAACGACCTGCAAGAGACGATACTCGTGCATTGCCTCGGAGCAGAGGGCCAGTGTATATTCAAGCAGCTAACGGGTGATATATCTACATTCGATAAGACGTTAAGTGTTCTCGAGAATACTTTGGCCTGAATGATACACATTCTTCCAGAGATGCCAGGGAACTGATGAGCCCATAAAACAATATGTAGCAGTATTATGTCAGCTGACTTCTACTTGCAAATTTGACACAATAACTAATGAACTAATTCCTGACCAATTGAAAAATCTTCACTCGCAGGAAATATAAAATGACGACTCATGGAGGATGATGGTTTGACTTTATAAAGGCCACGACCTTGACCATTCAAATCAAATCCGCCATGTTAGATTCGAAAATGTTCCACAAAAATGCACCCTCAGGCTCAGGGTTGCAGAGACAGCTTGCCCAATCAGCTCAAGTGCAAGGGACACGAACAAAGAGACCTCAGCAGGCTCATCAACAACTCACCCTACCACAGTCAGGCACCCTCAAAAATATGCCCAAATTGTGACAATAGCCATGGATTCAAAACATCATGCCCGGCACAAGGGAAAAAGTGCAACTCATGCTCAAAGGTACATCACTTCGTAAAGGTATCCAGGTTGTCGAAGAAAAAGACTTCATCCCTTTGACATGTGGAGAAACCTATTCCTGCGAGCGAAATACAGTATGTGTATACTAACGCGGACAGTAAAGTGCCTGGTCCTATGATTGGGAGTCACTTCAAGGATTACACACTTGCGATCGTGGGCATTTCAGTGTCGGTCCTCATTGATGTGGGTGCAAAAGTATCAATATTGAGCGAAGACCTGTACTGTCATTATTTTTGCAACTTTCTCTCACTCCCAAACAGACACTCTTCGAGTTTACGATGACTCAATTATCCCAGTCTTCGGAATGATCATACTTTGAGTGTGCTACAAAAATGTCAACCTTGACAAGTTCACATTCTCTGTGGCCAAAGGCAGGAACCTGATGGGGTAAACCTGTTCAATAAGCTTGGCTTCAAACTTGTGGACCCCACTGGAGCACAAATTAATGTGATCAATGATACAGACTATGCACGACTGCATCCTTCCTTATTCACCAGATTTGGGGAGATTAAGGAATACTGTCACGCTCCTCATGTCGGCATGTCCATTCTGCCTGTTTTGTAAAATTTGAGACGTTTGCCATTCGCAATCCGTGCCGAAGTGTCACAGGAGCTGAAATGACTGGTAGCAGATGGTATCATTGAACAATTTAACTCATCTCCATGGATATCAAACCTAGTAATTGTGTGACGCAAAAATGGAGAACTTAGACTATGCGTTGACCTTAAGTCGGTCAACAAAGCAATTATTCCAGACAAGTACCCCCTCCCTACTATCCAAGAACTATCAGCATCATTTCATGATTCCACAGTCTTCACGAAGCTCGACATGTGACGAAGCTATCTTCAGATACCACTGACAGAGTGAAGCCAATATCTTACAGCCTTTGTTACAAACGACGGTGTGTTTCAGTACCGCAGAATGCCCCACGGACTAAGTTTAGCACCTAGTGTGTTCCAGAACATTGCCTCTTCAGTCTTGTCAGATGTCAAGGGGATGCTCAACCTTCTCGATGATGTCATCGTCCATGGAAGGGACAAAGCAGAACACAATCAGCAGTTATCCGCAGTGCTTGCTCGACTCACACAACACAGTTTGACACTCAACAAGGGGAAATGCACATTTGAGGCATCTGAGATTGACGTTCTTGGGTACAAAGTGACAGCATCTGGAGTAAAATCTATGTACGACAATGTCAAAGTCATTCACGCGCTTCCGACCCTGTCTAATGTGAAAGAGTTGGCATCGCTCCTTGGCACTACCACCTTTTATCACAAATTTGTGCCCCAGTACACGGGAATTACAGAGCCTCTTCGAAAGCTACTGGACAAAGATACACAATGGAAATGGACAATTGCACAGCAAAAGCTTTTAACACTTTAAAGGTGAAGATAGCATCTCTGCCAGTCCTCGCACATTTCATCCCACATGCGGAAACATACATCATAATAGATACATCAGGAAATGCAGTAGGAGCTGTGCTCTCACAGTACATTGCAGGAAGCAAACAACCAATCGCGTCTGTATCACATCCATTGTTGGAAACTGAACACAAATAGTCCACTGGAGAGCAGGAAGCACTAGCCTGTACTTACACTTGTGAATATTAGCACATGTATCTCTATGGTAGGAATTTCACCCTCCACACAGATCACCAGTGCTGAATACATTGTTAGCCATGTCAGGATCTGGTCATCAACCTCTACCCATCTACCGATAGGCTGATTGTCTTCATCAGTACAACTTTGAGGTCGAGTATGTCGCAGGTTCACGCAAACCAGTAGCTGACCTGCTTAGCCACACTATTGTTGCAGACAGCGTTAGCAATAGCGAAGCAACTCGTGACATCGAAGACTATGTAGTCACGGTGATTTCACACATGACTGTGAATCTTATGACTTGAGAGAAGTTGAAGGCAGCGCCGATGTCAGACAGCGAGCTGCAGAAAGTAAGCCAACACCTAAAAACTGACTGGCCTTGCGAAGAACTGGTTCTGTATTACAGAATACGCAATGAGCTTGCATTGTTTGATGACAACTGTATCACATGTGAAACTCAAGCGGTTATCCCAAAAGCCCTACAGCAACAGGTATTGTATCTTGTCCATGAAGGACATCCAGGTGTCGTTCAGATGAAACAACAATCCCATGAAGTAGTCTGATGGCCAGCAATAGATCATCAGAAACTGTAGCATGTACACTCAGTGAAAAATCTGCTAAACCGTGTCCCACACGTCTATAACTGACCCTATAGCCAACAAAACCATGGCAACAACTCTCAGTAGATATTTTCAGAGAAGTGCATGCAGCCCCTAACTATCAATGTTTTGTACAACAAAAGCTTGTTGTTCATGATTAAGATAGCAAGTAGTCAGAAATCTCGACAACAAACTCCATAACCATCACTTCTGTCAGTGACATTCTAGACAAGTTGTTTACAAAGTGGGGTTTTCCGGAGACTATCACTACGGACAATGGACCACACTTTGTTTCCAGTCAGTTCACGGAGTTCCAAGCAAACTATAGAATTCACCACCATCTGACATTGCGATACAACTCACAATTGAATGGCGGTGTCAGGCGTTTCTACAGGGTGATCAAGGACAGTTTGAGAGTTAGCATGTCTGAGGGGAAAATGTCTGAATAATCCATTCATATCTTCCTTTGCACATATCGATCCACCCCACACACTCTGACCGGAAAGACACCGGCCGAACTTATGATTGGTTGCAACATTCGCACGCTGCTAACCATTCTTCAACTGTCATCGCCATCTAATGTGAAGGTTAGAGAGAAAGCAGAAGAAATTGCAAATTGACAAGGCAAAGTAAAAGTTTACTTCGCTAAGCGAACACATGCAAGGAAACCGCGATTCGCTGTCGGAGACTGGGTTTGCATCAAACATTCAAATCCCAACCATAAGCTCACGTCGTCTCCATTGTGACTTAAACAGATCAAGTGGATGCTCGGTACCAACAGTTATCTCTTGAATGACAACACCAAGTGGAATGCAAAATGCTCGATTGTGAGCAGCCCTGGAGATTTCGACAATTGTGACTACGAGGTACCTTTCCTTTTCTGATTAGTGATCATGAGGTTGATCATCTACCTCATCCAGATGATGGCACTGAACCACAGCCACGTCTTTGTCAATCTCAGTGCTGTCATAGGCGACCTCCGTATCTCAAAGATTATTTGTGTACTTAGAGGAACGAACAGACTCTGAGAAATGATTCAACATTTACCTGTTTGGTGCTTATGAAGGTTTAATTCAAAACAAGCTCTTTAGTCTACAAGGGGAAAAATATGTTGTGTTCGATTGCTCAGTGATTGATTGCTCTGCGCTGTGTTTGCAAGATTGTTCACTATGCTGTCAGTCAATCCTGAGGGGTGTGGTTCAAAAAGTGAAATTTAAATAGGTCCGGGCAGCCATCTGAATAAAGCCCACACACAAAGAAATCGTGAGGGTAGTTTCTTCATTCTTGCGTATGAAACAGAACACTTTCAGGCACCTCTACCATCCCTTCCATTGCTGCTCTGTGCTCATCATAAATTATGTTGATAATTATGAAACACAGCTCCTTAACCATTCAATTGTGTGTTTTCTAAAACTTGTACTTTGGAATTTGTAACAAAAGAAAGGGGAAAATCATAACCAGTTAAAGGAAGAGCTCACAGCACATTTTATACAGCAGGATGGCAATATTGTGATAATCATCAACTTAAATACAAAGTCATAATCATCATACACCTGAGGCAAGATTAACTAATCAACAGTACTGACAAGAGATCTTGTAAACTGAGACAAAAGTTCTCAACAAAGACTAGGCCAAAAAGGACCATAGCAGGATTATTCAGGCCCAATTGGCAGAACTGGTTGGGACTAGGCCTATAAATCATGGAGTGTTACCTGTAAGAAGTCATAAGCATGATTTCCAGACCTTTGAAGGTTCAGTCCAGAAGGGGCAGTATTTGGGGAAGACAAGTGGTTATCAGGCCTACTGGAGGATGCAAATCACAGGAAATGGGCAAACAATGGTATAGAGGGAGAAGGGGCAGGTGTCAGCTAGACTTCAGGCAGAGTGAGATAAGGGGAAGGTGAAATCCTAAAATATATATTTTATGAATTAGGGATAAATATACTTGTGGAAGAGGTAGTTATCATTGAAAAGTGAAGTACTGTCTTCACAACTGTTATTCTGAGGGTCCAAGAGTTAACAGAAATCTAAGTGCAACTCAGAAATGTAACAAATAAACATATTAGGCATCTTAATAAATAATAGAATTGGTTTAATCCCTAGTTCATAACGCAATCAGTTTAACACCTGATCTTGCTGAGTTACATCATCTTAGCTGGGAAAGCCTTCGGCACAATCCAATTTGCCACAGTGTTCCTGGATTGGGGAATGAAAAGATGAAACACAGTTCTCAATCCTAATCACTATCCAGAAACACTTATTGGCAATTCACCCTAATAAGGAGAGAATCAGGTTCACCTGCAATGTTGCCCATATGTGAACATATTGCTGACATTCACTGTCCAGGTCTGCAATTGAAGAAGGCAGTAATTGTTTAGCGAAGTAGGGGTGTCAGGATCCAAAGAGCCATGACCCAGTGTGGACCCAGGGAGACAGGTCCCAGTGTGGACCCAGGGAGACTGGTCCTAGTGTGGACCCAGGGAGACAGATCCTAGTGTGGACCCAGGGAGACTGGTCCTAGTGTGGACCCAGAGAGACTGGTCCTAGTGTGGACCCAGGGAGACTGGACCTAGTGTGGACCCAGAGAGACTGGTCCTAGTGTGGACCCAGGGCAACAGGTCCCAGTGTGGACCCAGGGAGACATGTCCCAGTGTGGACCCAGGGAGATATGGTTCAGTGTGGACACAGGGGGACATGACCCAGTGTGGACTCAGGGAGACATGTCCCAGTATGGACCCAGGGAAACATGGTTCAGTATGGGCCCAGGGAGTCAGGTCCCAGTGAGGACCCAGGGAGACATGGTTCAGTGTGGACCCAGGGAGACATGGTTCAGTGTGGACCCAGGGGGACAGGTCCCAGTGTGGGACCCAGGGAGACATGGTTCAGTATGGGCCCAGGGAGTCAGGTCCCAGTGAGGACCCAGGAAGACATGGTTCAGTGTGGACCCAGGGAGACATGGTTCAGTGTGAACCCAGGGGGACAGGTCCCAGTGTGGGACCCAGGGAGACATGGAATCATAGAAATTTTAAGGTGCAGAAAGAGGCCACTTGGCCCATCCTGTCTGTGCCAGCCAAAAAACAATCCACCCATTCTAATCCCACCTTCCAGCATTTGATCCGTAGCCCTGCAGATTACGGCACTTCAGGTGCAGATCCAGACTCCTTTTGAATGATTTGAGGGTTTCTGCCTCAACTACCCTTTCAGGCAGTGAGTTCCAGATCCCCACCACCCTTTGGGTGAAAGATTTTTCCTCATCTCCTGTCTAATTTTTCTACCAATCACTTTATGTTTATACCCCCTAGTCACTGACCTCTCTGCTAAGGTGAATAGGCCCGTCACATCCACTCTATCCAGGCCACTCAAAATTTTGTACATTTCTATCAGATCTCCCCTCAGCCTTCTCTGTTCCAAAGAGAACAACCCCAGCCTATCCAATCTTTCCTCATAGCTGCATTTTTCCAGTCTTGGCAACATCCTCGTAAATCTCCTCTGTACCCTCTCTAGTGCAATTACATCCTTTCTGTAATGAGGTGACCAGAACTGCACACAGTACTCAAGTTGTGGCCTAACCAATGAGTTATTTAGTTCCAGCATAACTTATCTGCTCTTATATTCTATACCTCGGCTAATAAAAGAAAGGATTCCATATGCCTTCTTAACCACCTTATCGACCAGTCTTGCTACCTTCAAGGATCTGTGAACATTTACTCCCAGGTCCCTGACTTTCTCTACACTTCTCAGTAGGTACCCATTAATCATGTATTCCTTTGCCTTGTTTGACCCCCCCATATGCATCACCTCACACTTCTCCAGGTTGAATTCCATTTGCCATTTTTCTGCCCATCCGACTAGACCATCAATATCTTCCTGCAGCTATCCTCCTCGCTATCTATCACATGGCCAATCTCAGTGTGAACCCAGTGAAACATATCCCATTGTGGACCCAGGGATCAGGTCCCAGTGTGGACCCAGCGAGACAGGTCCCAATGTGGACCCAGGGAGACAGGTACCAGTGTGGATCCAGGGAGACAGGTACCAGTGTGGACCCAGGGAGACAGGTACCAGTGTGGACCCAGGGACACAGGTACCAGTGTGGATCCAGGGAGACAGTTCCGATTGTGGACCCAGGGAAACAGGTCCCAGTGGGGACCCAGGGAGACAGGTCCCAGTGTGGACCCAGCGAGACAGGTCCCATTGTAGACCCAGGGAGTCAGGTCGCATTGTAGACCCAGGGAGACATGTCCCAATGTAGACCCAGGGAGACAGGTCCAAGTGTGGACCCGGGGAAACAGGTCCTAGTGTGGACCCAGGGGGACAAGTCCCATAATAGACCCAGGGAGACAGGTCCCAGTGTGGACCCAGCGAGACAGGTCGCATTGTAGACCCAGGGAGACAGGTCACATTATAGACCCAGGGAGACAGGTCCCAGTGTAGATCCAGGGAGACAGGTCCAAGTGTGGACCCAGGGAGACAGGTCCCAGTGTGGACCCAGGGAGACAAGTACCAGTGTAGACCCAGGGAGACAAGTACCAGTGTGGACTCAGGGAGACAGGACCCAGTGTGGACCAGGTGGGACATGGTTCAATGCGAACCCAGGGGGACAACTCCCAGTGAGGAACCAGGGAGACAGGACATAGTTTGGACCCAGGGGAACATGTTTCAGTGTAAACCCAGAGAGATGGTCCCAGTGTGGACCCAGGGAGAAACGTTTCATTGTGGACCCGATGAGACAAGTCCCAGTATGGTCCCACGGAGATCTGTCCCAGTGCAGACCCAGAGAAGACATGTTTCAGTGCATATCCAGGGAGACAACTCCCAGTGTGGACCCAGGGAGACAGAATGTAGTGTGGGCCCAGGGAGAATATGGTTCACTGTGAATCCAGGGAGACAAGTCCAAGTGTGGACCCAGTGAGACATGTCCCAGTATGGTCCCAGAGAGACCTGTACCAGTATGGTCCCAGGGAGACCTGTCCCAGTGCAGAACCAGGGAGACAGGTCCAACTGTGGACCCAGAGAGACCTGTACCAGTATGGTCCCAGGGAGACCTGTCCCAGTGCAAAGCCAAGGAGACAGGTCCCAGTGCGGACCCAGGGAGACATGTATCAGTTTGGACTGTGGGAGACATGTCCCAGTGTGGAACCAGAGAGACAGGTTCCAATGCGGACCCAGGGAGACAGGTCCCAGTGTGGACTGTGGGAGACAGGTCCATGTGCAGACCCAGGGAGACATGCCCCATTGTGGACTGTGGGAGACATGTCCCAGTATGGACCCAGAGAGACAGGTTCCAATGCGGACCCAGGGAGACAGGTCCCAGTGTGGACTGTGGGAGACAGGTCCATGTGCAGACCCAGGGAGACATGCCCCATTGTGGACTGTGGGAGACATGTCCCAGTATGGACCCAGAGAGACAGGTTCCATTGCGGACCCAGGGAGACATGTCCCAGTGTGGACTGTGGGAGACAGGTCCCAGTGTGGACCCAGGGAGACTGGTCCCAGTGCGGACTGTGGGAGACATGTCCCAGTGTGCACTGTGGGAGACATGTCCCAGTGTGGACCCAGGGAGTCAGGTTCCAGTGCGTCCCAGGGAGACATGTCCCAGTGTGGACTGTGGGAGACATGTCCCAGTGTAGACCCAGGGAGACTGGTCCCAGTGGGGACTCAGGGAGACAGGTCCCAGTGTGGACCCAGCGAGACAGGTCCCATTGTAGACCCAGGGAGACAGGTCGCATTGTAGACCCAGGGAAACAGGTCCCAGTGTAGACCCAGGGAGACAGGTCCAAGTGTGGACCCAGGGAGACAAGTACCAGTGAGGACTCAGGGAGACAGGACCCAGTGTGGACCCAGGGAGACATGTATCAGTGTGGACCCAGGGAGACAAGTGCCAGTGTGAACCCAGGGAGACAAGTACCAGTGTGGACTCAGGGAGACAGGACCCAGTGTGGACCAGGAGGGACATGGTTCAATGCGAACCCAGGGGACAACTCCCAGTGAGGAGCCGGGGAGACAGGTCATAGTTTGTCCCAGGGGAACATGTTTCAGTGTAAACCCAGAGAGACGGATCCCAGTGTGGACCCAGGGAGAAACGTTTCATTGTGGACCCGATGAGACACGTCCCAGTATGGTCCCACGGAGACCTGTCCCAGTGCAGAACCAGAGAAGACATGTTTCAGTGCATATCCAGGGAGACAACTCCCAGTGTGGACCCAGGGAGACAGAATGTAGTGTGGGCCCAGGGAGACAGGATGCAGTGTGGGCCCAGGGGGGACATGGTTCACTGTGAAACCAGGGAGACAGGTCCAAGTGTGGACCCAGTGAGACATGTCCCAGTATGGTCCCAGAGGGACCTGTCCCAGTATGGTCCCAGGGAGACCTGTCCCAGTGCAGAACCAGGGAGACAGGTCCCAGTGCGGACCCAGGGAGACATGTATCAGTTTGGACTGTGGGAGACATGTCCCAGTGTGGAACCAGAGAGACAGGTTCCAGTGCAGACCCAGGGAGACAGGTCCCAGTGTGGACTGTGGGAGACATGTCCCAGTGTGGACCCAGAGAGACAGGTTCCATTGCGGACCCAGGGAGACATGTCCCAGTGTGAACTGTGGGAGACAGGTTCCAGTGCAGACCCAGGGAGATAGGTCCCAGTGTGGACTGTGGGAGACGGTCCCCAGTGCGGTCCCAGGGAGACATGTCCCAGTGCGGACTGTGGGAGACATGTCCCAAAGTGGACCCAGAGAGACAGGTTCCATTGCGGACCCAGGGAGACATGTCCCAGTGTGGACTGTAGGAGACAGGTCCCAGTGTGGACCCAGGGAGACAGGTTCCAGTACGTCCCAGAGAGACATGTCCCAGTGTGGACTGTGGGAGACATGTCCCAGTGTGGACCCAGAGAGACAGGTTCCATTGCGGACCCAGGGAGACATGTCCCAGTGTGGATTGTAGGAGACATGTCCCAGTGTGGACCCAGAGAGACAGGTTCCATTGCAGACCCAGGGAGACATGTCCCAGTGTGGACTGTGGGAGAAAGGTCCCAGTGTGGACCCAGGGAGACAGGTTCCAGTACATCCCAGGGTGACATATCCCAGTGTGGACTGTGGGAGACATGTCCCAGTGTGGACCCAGGGAGCCATGTCCCAGTGTGGACCCAGAGAGACAGGTTCCATTGCAGACCCAGGGAGACATGTCCCAGTGTGGACTGTGGGAGACATGTCCCAGTGTGGACCCAGGGAGACATGTCCCAGTGTGGACTGTGGGAGACATGCTCCAATGTGGACCATGATCTTCAGGAGGGGAGGGGAGATAACTGGAGGAACAAGTGGGGAAAATATGTAGTGCCTGAATGATTTGTAACAGTGGTGACGAGCGTCTTCTTCACCTTCCTACTGCAGAATTTCAAGAAATGTGTTCATGCAGAAATTGGGCAAGTGGAGGGTCGTTTTTTTTGCTTTGTCTGCATTTCCCATGTAATTAAATCAGAAGCATTACAGAGGATTTTAAGCTGCCGTCCAAAAAAGAGATGAATAACTAGTTCTTTGTTGCTATTCAGGCACTGGACTGAATACAGTCACTGAATGCTCACAGTTCAAACTGAAAACGAGACCTTAGGGAGCTTGTTCTGTCGTAACTTCAGAAGAATTGCTGGATTTTATAGAAACATTCTGCTACATGCAAGCACTTGAAGTGAGTACCTCACAGATTTTTATCATGCAAACTCATCTCCTCATGTTGATAATGCTATAAATATTTCTGGGGTTGTTTGCTTCTTATCTACATAGCAGAAAAGATTTTGGGATAAAGCAACACATTTTTGAGTCAAAATGAACATCACCAGTGAGGAATATTTGGTGAAAGATGCTTGGAACATACACCTGGATGGTAACTCAACACCAGTCTTAAACCTAACTGTGGGATGGATAGACCAGTCAACAGGAAAGCTAATAGATCAAACCATCACTGTCATTTCTGTCATTATTTTGTTCATCACGATGGTCTCACTGGGCTGCACGATGGAATTACCAATGATCAAGCTTCACATTTTGAAACCAAAGGGGGTGCTGATTGCAGTTTTTTCTCAATATGGGATTATGCCCTTGACAGCCTTCAGCCTCGCCAAGATGTTCAGACTATCCTCCATTGAATCTGTGTCTGTCCTTATCTGTGGCTGCTGCCCTGGTGGAGCACTCTCCAATATCTTCTCACTGGCACTGAATGGAGACATGAATCTCAGGTAGGAAACAGCCGGTCAATTGAAGCTTGGCTTTTCTAGCAATTCAGGGGTATAATTGATCTTTGCCAAAATGTAAAACATTTGGAAAAGATCACCAGGCACTGTGTAAACTGTCGACCCATCTGCTATCACATTCACTGAAGACCAATTTCACCCCCTTAAATTTTAAAGGATGTTGTCTCCATTAAAAAATAGCCAGTCTTTTTTTATATTTGTTTACAAATCCATCGTGCAGTGACATAGTTCCCCTCAGTGTGCTTTATTGTGCTGCTTGATTGTACCATCACTGTGCTAAAAAATTAAACATTTGCCTTTGCTCCTCCCCAAGCCAAAAATAGCCTGTCAAATGTTTTTTCCAAGAAGACAGCACCCCTTTAAATTTGGAACCTTAGTTCAAGTGAACCTTTAACAATATTTGATAGCCAAGTTAACTGTTCAGTTATCAGCATCCTCCACTATGTCCCACAGCATTCAATTCTCAATTGCTGCTTTGAGATATCTTCTGTTTACTGATCCATTTCCCATAGAGTTGCCTACAGAAAATCATACCCAAGTGTAGTCCTTGAGTGAAGCAGGATTACAGAGAGGGGATTACTAGATCAGGTGTGCAGATGTAATTCAGTCCTCATTTTAAAGTCGTTCATTCTGTCCTTATCTTCACATTTCCATTATAAATTCCTATATTCACTTTCATAATGGAAACTGTTTTTGTAAACTTGTTGCGCTGTGATTACACCCTCCCAGTTAAAGCCTGGCTACCCGACTCAAACCCGACTAGACCCGACTACATTTATCGGGGTCGGGTCGAAGTTCCGAGTCCAGCGTTCGAGCTCGGTTCGGGTTGGGCTGGACACTGCTTCCGGGAACTCACGGGATCAGGCTTACCCGTGATTCCCCACAACTCCAGCTGCTGGAACAGCCTGCTGCCGGAACAGATGAAGGAGATTCGTGTAGGGTCAGGTCGGGCACGAAAAAAAATTAAAGGGCTCGGGTCAGGCCTGGTTTTAATTTTATACCCAAGAAGGGCTTTACTCCCAGCAATGGTGACCCCACAGCTCCTCCACTGACCGGCAATGTAATTACAGTGTGATAAGTTAACGGCTTTTATTATAAATGTGGATATATGAATTTATAATAGAACAAATTGACATGAAGTTTATTATTTAAATATGCACATCTTCTGCTGAAGCAAACTACTTTCAGTTGATTTACCCCCAGGTTTGCAAGTAGTAAGATGGTTTTACATTACAAGCATCTAGAATCTCAACCCTCGATTATTTATTTGAAATGGTGTAGTACATCATTCACATCCCATTCACAGTGCAGCTCTGTTCAGGGTATTTCAGTGAGAAATATTAGCCAGAGAAATGGTTACTTCCTCCTCTTTACCATTCAGGAATGTAATGACTCAGTATACCATCACATCTGAAAGACAGAAAAGACATAGGATCTTGGGTTTCAACATTAAATGGCAACCCCATTTTTACAAGTGTATATTAAACCCATGACCTTGTGGTCTGCAGAGATGAGTGTGATCGTGAATATATTGTGAGGTGGCTTCCAGTTGGGAGAAGTGCTTCGTGTGGGGAAGCATTGTACAGCAGTGTTTTTGGGGGGGGGGGGGGAGAGGGGGGCGTCTTAGGGCACTGCTTTGGGTGGGTTAGATGCTTGAAGCAGGTGGGAATAGTCTTGGGGGAGTGCTTTGTTCACTAAATTTATCTTCGTACACTATTGTGATGTGAATATTACTTGCCACTTCCTGGGAAAGCCTGAATGTTATCCAGGTCTTACTGCAGATTTGCATGGCTGTTTTATTACAGAAGGAGTTGCCAATAGAGTTGGACACTTTGTAATTGTCAGTAAACAGCCTTGTTCTCTGCCTTATCATAGACGGAGCTTGATGAAGCAGTTGAAGATGGTTGGGCTGACGATGCTTTATTGAGGAGCTCCAGAAGTAATGTCTTTGTTTGTGATAATTAGCCTGCATGGCACTGGCTGCTGGAGGGATTTTCCATTGATGCCTATTGATCTCAGTTTTGTGAAGACTTCTTGGTGTCATATTCAGTCAAATGTTGCCTCGATGTTAAGGGAGTGCGGTAGGCAGGCTGTAAATTAGGTCAGGACCCAGAATTGCTCGATTTCAACCCATCATCAAAGTTCCCTGATGGTCTTGCAAGGGACAGAGCCTATGTCCTCCCCAAATAAGGCCATCAGAGCAGAAGGCCCAGGGACAAGGACTCCAAGGAAGAGATGTACTAAACATTCCATATACAGTTGTGGAGACCATCTTGAGGGTGCCAGTCAGGTTCATGGCCTGGACTCCCAAAGCATAAGGTAGAATTCAAAAAATTTCAATCTCCTTATAAAAGAGCTAACAAGATACCCTGGGAGAGATCCCAGCATCTCCGTCAGACAACCAGGCCACAGTTAATGGGGACAGTATATGCCCGAGATGTGCAGGCATCTGTCAGGGCCATAATGGTAGGAAGGAAGGTGAGGACAAGGAAAACCCTATGAAAATTCTGGGAGGGAGGGGAAAGGGTGAGAGCAGAAGTGTGGGAAATAGATCGGACATGTTTGAGAACCCTGTCAATCACGGTGGGGAAGAATCCTCAGTTGAGGAAAAAAGGATGACATATCGGAAGTGCTAGTATGGAAGGTTGCATCATCCAAACAGATGAGACAGAGATGAAGAAACTACGAGAACGGAATAGAGTTCTTACAGTAAGCAGGGGTGAGAGGAAGTGTCGTCAATGTAGCTGTAGGGGTCAGTGGGATTATAGTGAATAATGGTTAAGAGCCTATCTCCAGAAATGGAGACAGAGAAGTCGAGGAAGAGAAAGGAAGATTAGGAGATGGATCATGTGAAGGTGACAGACAGGTGGAAATTGGAAGGAAAGTTGATGAAATCTTTCGGTTCAGGCTGAGAGCAGGAAACGGCACCGATACGGTCATAGTGTATCAGAAAAAGAGGTGAGGGAGGGAAGCTGAGGAGGTCTGGAACAAAGAAGGTGCCACATATCCCATAAAAAGGCAGCATAGCTAGGACAAGGGGAAGTTTGGTGTGAGGGAAGAGAGTTGGGGTGGAAAGCAAGAGCTCCACGGTCACAATATCAGCAGCTTGTTCATCATGTCAGATAGTAGGATGAGGGGTGCCGAGAGTTGAGAAGGTACATAAAGCAGTAACACACCACCATCCTCAATGTTCTCAGTGATGCCGGATGTCATAGGCCCCATTGCAGCTGGCCCATGCTGCAGAGAACTATCTCCTCCACAGGGCTCAGGAGATGCAGGCATCCTTGTTTCCCTTGTTCCCTGCCAGTTCTGCTCTGCTCCCTTCTATTATGTGCCACCTTGTCCCGCAAGAGAGAGGGCAGAATGTCACTGAATGTGTAGAGCTAGGTTTGGGCGATGTGCCTGCCATAGCTGAATAGCTGTAGTTTAGTAGAGGCAGTGAGAGGTGGGTGTGAGCCTAGCAGCATTGATAGATGTGTGAGGGTGAGGTGGAGTATCTGGAGGTTAGGCCTCAGTCCTGAGTGCCAGGGAGTGCTGCTGGGTGATTGATGGGGGTGTGACTCATTGAGTAGCATGAGAGGTGAGTGGTGTGGTGGGCAGGGGATTTTATATGAAGACGCATTTACTGACCTTGATGTCCAGCATGAGGCAAATAGAATGCTTCTTCTTATGGCACTGCTGTCAGATCCTCAGGTCCAGAATCCAGATGTTCACCTTCCTGGCTATCTGCTCCACTCTCTTCTGAAGGTGCTCCTTGAGGGTCCCCTGGTCTTCCTGCAAACCCAGGGCATCTCTCCTCCTGCCCCTCTGTACCACTAATACCTCAAGCGCATGTCCGTCAATATGGAACCCTCTGGTATTCATTTTGCAATACTTTACATTACAGCAATATTGTTGAGTGCAGCTTCCCTTTAAGGTACAGCTGCCTTTAAAAAGAGCAGGCTGGCTACACCACATTGTCTGCAAACAATGCTGCTGGGACCCCTGCTGTGTGCAGAGACTGCAGGCAGCGTTCAGGAGTAGAAAGCAGCACGGGAGCTGTGCAGGCCAGTGCTATGTTCATTCAGATGAGGTGGGTACACCAAGTTTGCATGTTGCCTATCTTGATCTGTGGGCGCGGGCTGATCGCAAATTTTGATCCCCTGCCTGAATAATAGCAATCAAATTTTTACTTTGTAGTGTCTCTGTGAATTAATCTAGTGCTTTGGAGTAGGAGATTGATTGTCGAGGTAGATTTTGGGTAAGTGATGGAATGATTGAAAACCCAGATGTCACTATTTTTCCTTCTTAAAATTTAAAATCTATTAATTGCGGTGCATATAAGTGCTAAAATTAATCAGAATGTGCAATTTTTAATGTACAAATTCAAAAATGTTCCTTGGAGTTGTTCCAGTAGTGGGGAGGGAGGTGGATGGAGTGTGTATGTAATTCTAAATGTGCTGCCTTTAGCTGTGACTGAAATAACCCAAAGGCCAATAAAACTTGGTTTGAATCCTCCATCTGTCATTCGAAGTTAACTAAAATATTTTTATCCCAGAAATAGATTACTTGCAGTTATCGGGAGAAAAAAGGTTTCAGAATATCAAGAAAAGTAATTTATTCCCAACTGGCAAGTAGAGAATTGTTTTCAAGTGAAAGTATTCAGGTTTTCAGTTGTGATGGTATATGGGCACCACAATGCTTTGCCAAAGCATCTGTTTATGACACCAGATAGTGGTTGTCAGTAAACTATTTAGCTATTTTGGCCAAATCAAATTCTTTCTTCACCTTACTTACATCTACACAATTATACGTCCAGTATGAGTTGGACAGGAAATAAGAGCAGAAAATCGGTAATCTAACCATGAGGCTGCAGTATCCTCACCACACAGATTTGTGAAGGGTCATTGTGGTTTTGTTATTACATTTAACATAAAGGGCCAGCACACTTTTAATTCATTCCATTTAACATATTCCAACAGCTTGTCTGAATATTATCCCATTATTTGTGATTTTATTATCGATCCTCTCAACACTCAAAAAACTTCAGAATTGCTGAACATACCAGTCTCTGATGGGAAACATCCTGGAATAGGATTTCCATCCCCTACCTCCTTAAAAATGAGGATGGGGGCAATTTTAACTGGGCGTGGGTTTCGGGCATTAGCAGGATAGGGCAAGAATCAATTCCCACCCCGCACCCTCCACAACCTGGCATTATTAATTTGAGGTCCAGGCCTCATTTACATCCCACCACCTGTGGCAGCTGGCCGACAGCCAGCAGGCAAAGATTGGATGGCCCTACAGTCACCTGCTGCAACATAGGGGAGGGTTTCTGCAAGGTCTTATGGGTAGGAAGGGAGGGAACCCAGGTGAGCAGAGGCCCAGACTTTCTTTGTGGGGCCTGCTCCTCCTGGCCTCACAAAGACAAATTTGAAACTTACCTTCTAGGGCCTTTGCTTCTGTGCCGACTAGTTTTACAAAGCCAGGTGGCCCCAATCAATCAACGATTAAAATATCATTGGGATCTGGATGACCCCAATTTGCATGTGTTAACAAGTCAAACGGGTGCCTCAGCCACCTAAAGAAAGGGTCCAGTGAAAGCGGTGGCAGGCAGGAATAGAGCAAGAATGAGGTGGTATATATTCGTAAATAATGTTAACTGCGTGGACACCCCATTCTATTCGGTAGGTATTACAGGAAATAGTCCCGCTGTAGAGATTGAACTATCAGTGAAGAGATAAATATTACCCAGCACTGTTACAATCAGTAACATTGTATTTTAGAAGTGGCAACTAAATTGTCCTTGCCTGATCTTTGCTGAAGCTTTATTTAATATTGTCTCCCTTATTCTCTTTGCAGTATTGTGATGACCACATGTTCTACAGTGCTGGCACTTGGCATGATGCCCCTTCTTCTTTATCTCTATTGCAAGGGCCTATCACTGGCAAGTAAAGTTCCATACAGAGAGATTTCCATAACCCTGGTCTTAACGCTCATTCCTTGTGGCATTGGCATTTTCCTCAATGACAAGTACCCAAAGTACTCAAAGATCATAACTAAAGTAAGATACTTGTCAGTATTGCAGCATGCTATCACTTCTGTTTAGTTTCTGTCAAAAATATTCATAAATTAAATGAATCCTCAAACTAATGACATATTTAATGATAATATTTATTGTATCTGTTGTAGCAATCTTTCTCATTGGCTAAGAGTCTCAGAGGTAGGCTTTCAGCTTTCCGTCCACATGCATATATAACTTTGCAGACCAAATATAGAAGCCAACAACTTTCATTTCATTCATTTCACTGGCAATGAAAATCAGGCTGTTCCTATCATGACAGCCAATCCTCAGCAGTTTTATACCCAGGCTGCAAGTTTGAAATCTCCTTCCAAGAGCAATGTACTGCGAATGCAATTAAATTGCATTACATACTCATAAATCTGCCTCCAGTTCCTTCCCTTTTCCCCTTCCACAAGCATCACTGAGCCACAAAATATCCTGCAAACAATCTACTAAATCTGTGCCCAGGACTGCCAATCCCAGGCATTACCCCAGCTTTCTTTATGAAAATAACTCCCAGAAGCAAGTAGTCAGCCACTTCTTCACCCTACCCCCATCCCCTAAACATGCACAGGAGTCTGTTCACTGCAGTTTGTTTGTCAGCCTCCCGCCTACAATGTCCAGAAACAATCCCATTGAGATCACCGAGACCTACTCCCTCCCAAATTCTCCAAGCTTTTCCATTCCATGCACCCTCCTGATTTCTTGGTGCTTATTGCGTTGCCCACTAGCTCCTCGCCGTAATCTCTCCGTGTGGATAAAAGTGCACAGCACATAGAAGGTACAACACAAAAAGATAGGCAGCACAGTGGCGCAGTGGTTAGCACTGCAGCCTCACAGCTCCAGCAACCTGGGTTCAATTATGGGTACTGCCTGTGCAGAGTTTGCAAGTTCTCCCTGTGACCACGTGGGTTTTCGCCGGGTGCTCCGGTTTCCTCCCACAGCCAAAGACTTGCAGGTTGATAGGTAAATTGGCCATTGTAAATTGCCCCTAGTGCTGGTAGGGGGATATAGGGAATATGGGATTAGTGTAGGATTAGTATAAATGGCCGGTTGATGGCCGGCACAGACTTGGTGGGCCGAAGGGCCTGTTTCAGTGCTGTATCTCTAAATAAATAAGAGGCGATTCAGCCCAATCAGTGCATGTCGATGTTTACCTTGCACGCAAGCAAATTGTTCTAATCACATTTAACCACCCTGTCACCACATCTCTTCCACACCTTTTCCTTCACCCAATGTACTCTTGAATGTTGATATAGTTTCTGCCTCAACTATTAACCCTGGAAGTGAATTTCACTGCCTCACAACCCTTTGTGAAGAAGTTTCTCTTGCCTTCTGGTCTAAATTTCTTACATCTATTTCTTACATCTTTTTTACATCTTCGTTCTTGACTCCTTAACTACTGGAAACTGTCTCTTCTATCTAGCCTATGCTATCCTTTTATCATTTTAAGCATTTACATTATATCACCCCCAGAGATGGCGAGGATAGGGATAGGTTGTCTACTAATATCCATTATAAGCCCACCGACTCCCACAGCTGCCTCGACTACACTTCTTCACACCCTACCTCCTGTAAATTAATAATGCCAGTTTCTCCGTCTCCGAAGCATCTGCTCTGATGATGCTACTTTCCATGACGGTGCTTCTGATATGACCTTTTTCCTCAACCGAGGATTTCCCCCCACTGTGGTTGACAGGGCCCTCAACCGTGTCCGGCCCATTCCCCGCACCTCTACCCTCACCCCTTCCCCTCCCTCCCAGAACCGTGCCAGGGTTCCCCTTGTCCTCACTTTTCACCCCATCAGCCTCCATATCCAAAGGATCATCCTCCGCCATTTCCGCCACCTCCAGCGTGATGCCACTACCAGTCGCATCTTCCCCTCCCTTCCCCTGTCAGCATTCCGAAGGGCTCATTCCCTCCGCGACACCCTGGTCCACTCCTCCATTACCCCCACCACCTCGTCCCCATCCCATGACACCTTCCCCTGCAATCGCAGGAGGTGTAATACTGTCCATTTACCTCCTCTCTCCTCACTATCCCAGGCCCCAAACACTCCTTTCAGGTGAAGCAGCGATTTACTTGTACTTCTTTCAATGTAGTATACTGTATTCGCTGCTCACAGTGTGGTCTCCTCTACATTGGGGAGACCAAGCGCAGACAGGGTGACCGCTTTGCGGAACACCTCCACTCAGTCCGCAAGCAGGACCCTGGGCTTCCGGTTGCTTGCCATTTCAACACTCCCCCCTGCTCTCATGCTCACATCTCTGTCCTGGGATTGCTGCAGTGTTCCAGTGAACAACAACGCAAGCTCGAGGAACAGCATCTCATCTATCGATTAGGCACACTACACCCTGCCGGACTGAACATTGAGTTCAAGAATTTCAGAGCATGACAGCCCCCCATTTTACTTTCATTTTTAGTTATTTTTTCTTCCTTGTTTTTACATTCTTTTTTACATTTTTTACAATCTTTTTTTGCATTTATTTCATTTCATCTTAGTTTGTTCAGTTTGCTTACCCACTGTTTTTTTCATGTTTGCACTTGCTGCTGTTCAATATTAAGTGTATTAACACCTAATCTGTACTAATGCTTTGTCTTTCAACACACCATTAACATATTGTTTGCCTTTGCTCCGTGACCTTTTGATCAGCTATGTGGCCTGGTCCAATCTAGACCTCCTTTGTTATCTCTTGCCCCACCCCCACCTCACTTGCTTATAACCTGTGACTTTTCTAATATTTGTCAGTTCCGAAGAAGGGTCACTGACCCGAAACGTTAACTCTGCTTCTCTTTTCACAGATGCTGCCAGACCTGCTGAGTGGTACCAGCATTTCTTGTTTTCCTCCAGTTAGTTGTTTAATTGTCCACCACCATTCACGGCTGGATGTGGTAGGACTGCAGAGCTTAGATCTGATCCGTTGGTTATGGGATAGCTTAGCTCTGTCTATCGCATGCTGCTTACACAGTTTGGCACGCAGATAGTCCTGTGTTGTAGCTTCACCAGGTTGACACCTCATTATGCCTGATGCTGCTCCTGGCATGCCCTCCTGCACTCTTCATTGAACCAGGGTTGGTCACCTGGCTTGATGGTAATGGTAGATATGCCGGGCCATGAGGTTACAAATTGTGGTTGAGTACAATTCTGCTGCTGCTGATGGCCCACAGCGCCTCGTGGATGCCCAGTTTTGCATTGCTAGATCTGTTCGAAATCTATCCCATTTAGCACGGTGATAGTACCACACAACACGATGGATGGTATCCTCAATGTGAAGGCGGGACTTCGTCTCCACAAGGACTGTGCGGTGGTCACTCCTACCACTACAGTCATGGACAGAAGCACCTGCAGCAGGCATATTGGTGAGGACGAGGTCAAGTATGTTTTTCCCTCGTGTTTGTTCCCCCACCACTAGCAGCTATGTCCTTTAGGACTCGCCCAGTAGTGGTGCTACCGAGCCACTCTTGGTGATGGACATTGAAGTCCCCCACCCAGAGTACATTTTGTGCCCTTGCCACCCTCAGTGCCTCCAAGTGGTGTTCAACATGGTGGAGTACTGAATCATCAGCTGAGGGCAGACCAGGTAAGGACAACAGATTTCCTTCCCTAGAGGACATTAGTGAACCAAATGGGTTTTTACAACAATCGACAATGGTTTCATGGCCATCATTAGACTAGCTTTTAATTCCAGATTTATTAATTAAATTCAAATTCCACCTTCTGCTGTGGTGGGATTCAAACCCATGTCCCCAGAGAAATACCCTGGGTCTCTGGGTTACTAGTCCAGTGATAATACCACTACGCCACCGCCTACCCCTAAAAACATTTCCCTTCAAATCCCCTATAAACCTCCTACCTCTTAACCTAAATCTATGCCCCCTGGTTATGAACCCCTCAATCACGGGGAATAGGGTCTTCTGATCTGCTCTATCTAGACCTCGCATAATTTTATACACTTCAATTAGGACTCCCCTCAGCCTCCTCTGTTGCAAAGAAAACAACCCTAGCCTATTCAATCTTTCTTCATAACTAACATTCTCCAGTCCAGGCAACATCCTCGTAAATCTCCTTTGTACCCTCTCTAGTGCAATCACAGCTTTCCTATAGTGCAGTGACCAGACCTGCATGCAGTACTCCAGCTGTCACCTAACTAGGGTTTTATATGGTTCCAGCATAACCTCCTAGCTCGTATATTCTATGCCTTTATTTATAAAGGCAAGTATCCTGTATGCCTCTTGACCACCTAACTGGCCAGCCACCTTTAGGAATCTATGGAAATGCACTCCAAGTTCCCTCTGTTTCTCTATTCTTCGCAGTATCCTACCATTTATTGTGTATTCTCTTGCCTTGTTTGCCCTCCCCAAATGCATCACCTCACACTTCTCCAGACATGAACTCCATTTGTCACTGTTCCGCCCACCTGACTAGTTCATTGATATCTTCCTGTGGCCTACAGCTTTCTTCTTCATTGTCAACCACATGGCAATTTTTGTATCATCTGCAAACTTCTTAATCATACCGCTTACATTCAACTCCAAATCATTTATATATATATATATATATATATATATATATATATATACATATCTGGCAACCATTTCTGTCCACTGGTACATTGATTAAAATCAATAAGGTTTGATTGGCTCAGCCAAACATATTGTCACATTGGGTTTCAAGTCACTCGGCAGGCTAGTGCTGCAGTGCCTTCTTTTGAAAATATGCATGAATGTTCTGTGCTGACCATTCCTCTGGTCAAAGACATATCTCTTTTTTCCTCCCACAAAAAATATCTAGTTATGTGCAATGTGTCAATTCCTCTTGCAACAGGGAAGATTAAGAATCTCAATATTCTAATAACTTTTAATGTTAAGATTTTGAGAGTCTATGATCTTATTACATGCAAAAATCACCGTGAGGGTAAAGGCTGCTCTCTTGCATCACAGAATCACAGAATTATTACAGTGCAGAAGGAAGCCATTCAGCCCATCGCGGTCTGCACTGGCTCTCTGAAAGAGGAATTCACTCAGTTCCATTCCCCCGCCTTCTTCCCATAATCCTGCGCGTTCTTCCTTTTACGTACGAACATACGAATTAGGAGCAGGAGTAGGCCACTCAGCCCCTCGAGCCTGCTCCGCCATTCAATAATAGCTGATTTCTCCACATTACCACCTACCCCCGATAACCTTTCTCCCCCTTGCTTTACTGTCATATAACAGTCTAATTCCCTTTTGAATTCCACCACTCTCTCAGGCAGTGCATTCCAGATCTTAACCACTCGATGCGTGAAAATGTTTTTCCTCGTGTCACTTTTACTTCTCTACCAAATACTTTAAATCTGTGCCCTCTTGTTCTCGATCCTGTCCCGATTGAGAACAGTTTCTCTCTATCAACTCTGTCCAGACCATGATTTTGAATACTTCTATCAAATCACCTCTCAGCTTTCTCTTCTCCAAGGAAAACAGTCCTAGCTTCTCCAATCTGTCTTCATAACTGAAATTCCGCATCCCTGGAATAATTCTCGTGAATCTTTTCTGTACTTTCTCCAATGCCCTTACGTCTTCCCTGAAGTGTGGTGCCCAGAACTGGATGCAATACTCCAGCTGAGGCCGAACTAGTTCAAACATGTATGCTTTATTAACCGCTTGCTCAACCTGTCCTGCCACCTTCAATGACTTATGCACATATACACCCAGGTCCCTCTGCTCCTGCACCTCCTTTAGAATTGTACCCTTTATTTTATATTGTCTCTCCTTGTTCTTTCTACCAAAATGAATCACTGACCCCTGGGGAACTCCACTACAAACCTTTCCTCCAGCCCGATAAACATCCATTAGCCACTACTCTTTATTTCCTGTCACTCAGCCAATTCCGTATCCATGTTGCTCCCGTTCCTTTTATTCCATGAACTATAACCTTGCTCACAAGTCTGTTGCGGGGTATTGTATCAAATGCCTTTTGAAAGTCCATGTACACCCCATCAACAGCACTGCCCTGTTACATCCGCAAAAAACTCCAGCAAATTAGTTAAGTATGATTTTCCCTTAACAAATCCCTGCTGGCTTTCTTTAATTAACCCGTATTTGTCCATGTGACTATTTTGACCATGTGAGAGATGCACAAACCTCGCAATTGCTGCTGGCAAGATTAGCAGACAGGTACTTAGCGTGTTTGTATCATATTCCTGTCCACTATTTTAACGAAGACATTAACCTACTTAAAATAAATGGAGTAAAATCACTCCAGCTATTGACCCACAGCAGCAATTGCAGAAGTGGTTTCTGAGAAGTTGCAGAATTCATTTGAGTTGAACTTGGAGACTGTATCATTAAAACAAATTGAGTCACGCTGTTGGTGTTTGAGCCTTTGAGAGATTGTTTCCTTGGAAGTATTTTGTTATTCTAATCTCACATGTTTCTTCTTTAGACAGGGCTGTTTATTCTTCTCATTGCAGCAATAATAATTGGCATCTTGTCAGGAATGTCAATTGGGAATACTCTGTGGATGCTCTTCTCCCCGCGTCTACTTGTCACCACAGCACTAATGCCCACTATCGGATATACTTTAGGATATGCCCTCTCATGTTTATTCAGGTTACCAGAAAGGTAATGTGTGTAATTAATTGCAGTACAAATAGCTTTAGCTTAACATTTGTTTGTACTTTTTATGTCGCTGTTTTGGATCCACCAATTTAAGAATAAAGGATATATTTAAATTAAGCACTAATTACAATGAACATGCATATCAGAGGCTTTGCTACACCTTTCAGGTTGAGATGTAGAAGAAACAAATACCTGGTTGTAAAATAGAAGCTAGCTGTATGTCAAGGTAGATGTTTAGCATCCAGTTGGGGCTGTCAGTATCACAGTAGAAGAGCAACTAGCATATAATGATAGAGAAAGTTCCCGACTCAGAGAAAAATAAAAACTAATTCTAAAATAAAATGCGCTATTTATATCTGTGTCAGATGACCCCTCAGGGGAATGACTTGGATGAAGGAATAGAGAGCGGTATATCCATGTTTGTCGATTACATTAAATTAGGAGGCATACTAAGTTCTGTAGATGGTAACAGAAAGTTACAAAGGAACATAGACAAAGTGAGTAGGCAAAACTGTGGCAGATGTCATTCAGTGGGGAATTGTGAGGTCATCTACCTTGGATCTAAGAAAGACAAATCAGAATTTTTTTTTTAATGGCAAGAGGCTAGGAGTTATGGAATCACAGAATCACAGAATAATACAGTGCAGAAGAGGCCCTTTGGCCCATCGAGTCTGCACAGATGCATTAAAGACACCTGACCTGTCTACCTAATTCCATTTGCCAGCACTTGGTCCATGGCCTTGAATGTTATGACAGGCCAAGTGCTCATCCAGGTACTTTTAAAAGGATGTGAGGCAACACACCTCTACCACCCTCCCTGGCAGTGCATTCCAGACAGTCACCACCCTCTGGATAAAAAAGTTCTTCCTCAAATCCTCCTTAATCATCCCGCCCCTCACCTTAAACTTGTGACCCCTCGTAACTGACCCTTCAACTAAGGGGAACAGCTGCTCCCTATCCACCCTGTCCATGCCCCTCATAATCTTGTACACCTTGATCAGGTCACCCCTCAGTCTTCTCTGCTGCAGCGAAAACAACCCAAGCCTATCCAACCTCTCTTCATAGCTTAAATGTTCCATTCCAGGCAACATCCTGGTGAATCGTCTCTGCACCCCCTCCAATGCAATCACATCCTTCCTATAATGTGGCGACCATAATTGCACACAGTACTCCAGCTGTGGCCTTACCAAAGTTCTGTACAACTCCAACATGACCTCCCTGCTTTTGTAATCTATGCTTCGATTGATAAAGGCAAGTGTCCCATATGCCTTTTTCACCTCCCTATTAACCTGCCCTTCTGCCTTCAGAGATCTATGGACAAACATGCCAAGGTCCCTTTGTTCCTCGGAACTTCCCAATGTCAGGCCATTCATTGAATACTTCCATGTCACATTACTCCTTCCAAAGTGCATCACCTCACACTTTTCAGCATTAAATTCCATCTGCCACTTTTCTGCCCATTTGACCATCCCCTCTATATCTTCCTGTAACCTAAGACACTCCACTTCACTGTTAACCACTCGGCCAATCTTTGTGTCATCCGCGAACTTACTGATCCTACCCCCACATAGTCATGCCAATTCGACATCAACCGTTTTAAACCATCGCACAAAATCAAGATCTATACATACATTGCATTATAACATTACAGGGAAACCTTTAGAAGCCCAAAAGAATGATTAGAATTGGAAGAAATTTGTGAAAAAAGGACCAGAGCCAGAAATTACTCAATGATATTATATGTCCCATTATATATATCATATGTATCGCTTATATCAAATTCCTTCCTCTCCGATTTAAATGGAGGTGTTAATGCATTAAGTACTTGTATGATAATAACTTGGACAGTAATTTGTATGCTATCATTTTTTTGAATTCAGCCAGTACCTATGAAGCAGACTGAACCACCTCCAAGCTGCTGGGTCATTTTGTTTGCTGTAAATTCACTGTCTATTCACATAAGTAACTCTAGCCCCATCAGCACAGCTACCTGAACCATCATAATGGCCATCCAATTGTAGAGCACATTGAAGATCATCATCCAGAAAGTCTCTTTCAACAAGTTTTACTCTGTTTTTACAGGTGCAAACGGACAGTTTCTATGGAAACTGGATGCCAAAATATTCAGCTGTGTTCTACCATCCTGAAAGTTGCTTTCCGCCAAGAAGATATTGGTGCTCTTTACTTATTTCCATTAATTTTCTTGGTGTTTCAACTTTCTGAAGCATTAATTCTTGTACTGATCTATCAAAGTTACAAAAAGATCAAGAAACCTAAGGAACATAGTAAGTAATTTTCTTTCATAGAATCATTTATCTGGCTCTTTGAAAGAGCTATCCAAATTAGTCCCACTCCCCTGCTCTTTCTCTATAGCCCTGCAAAATTTTCCTTTATATTTACTTATTCAGTTCCCTTTGGAAAGTTACTATTGAATCTGCTTCCACCACCCTTTCAAGCAGTGCATTCTAGATCATAATAGCCCACTACATAAAAAAATTCTCCCTATCTCCCCGCTGGTTCTTTTTCTAGTTGCTCCTCATTAACTCTATCAAAACTGCTCATAATTTTGAACACATCTATTAAATCTCCCCTTACTCTTCACTGCTCTAAGGAGAACAATCTCAGCTTCTCTAGTTTCTCCACATAACTGAAGTTGTTCATCACTGGTACCATTCTAGTAAATCTCCCCTGCATTCTCTCCAAGGCCTTGTGAGATACTTCCCAAAGTGTTCCTCATAAATTACAGTAGTTTGAGCTTTCATGACAGCAAGCTAACCTTGCATTACAAAAGCTTCCACTGCAGCACCCAGACAGTGAGTTGTTGCTGCTTGTACTGCAATAGAAGCTGAGACATTGGCCATCAGACACTATATCGTGGTTTGATCCACATGTGCTATTAGAATTGACCACCACATCCACGCTGGAATGGATGGGCTCTAAGTTCTGTGCAAAGCCCTGTGCCAAATTGATATCAGACTCCTCCACGCTCCTTGACATTGACCACAGCCTTTCTGGAAGGCCTGTCAATGCACCATGCATTTCTGTGCACATACTGTTACGACCAGGTGAGAAAGAGGTCTAGGGGTCCCTTTCAGCCTTCACCTGGTCTTACCGTAACTGGGTTTAATTTTAAACACGCTGTGTTTTTAGCTCCCCTTTGGTGAATCCTTGTTCACCGCTTTCCAATTATAAGGCAAAGAAACCAGCACAAGCAGGCTCTCTTGATGCCTACAGATACATGACGCACCCACGCTAGCATGCATACACAATACACCCATGCAAATAGAGACAGAAAAGAGCAGAAGAAAAAGAAAGTGAAAAGTTTGAGGCAATATCTGAAGAGTTTTTAAAAGCAAAATACTGTGGATGCTGGAAATCTGAAATAAAAACAAGAAATGCTGGAAATACTCAGCAGGTCTGGCAGCATCTGTGGAGAGAGAAGCAGAGTTAACGTTTCACGTCAGTGACCCTTCTTCAGAACTTCTTCAGAACTGTCTAGTCCTGTTAGAATCTTATAGGTTTCTATGAGATCCCCTCTCATTCTTCTAAACTCTAGTGAATATAGGCCTAGTCGACCCAATCCCTCCTCATACATCAATCCTGCCAACCCAGGAATCAGCTTAATGAATCTCTTTTGCACTCCCTCCATGGCAAGAATACCCTCTCAGATAAGGAGACCAATACTGCACACAGTACTCCAGATGTTGTCTCACCAAGGCCCTGTATAACTGCAGTAAGACATCTTTGCTCCTGTACTCAAATCCTCTTGCAATGAAGACCAACATACAATTCACCTTCCTAATTGCTTGCTGCACCTGAATGCTTGCCTTCAGCAACTGGTGTACAAGGACACCCAGGTCTCGTTACACCTCCCCCTTTCCCAATTTATCACCATTCAGATAATAATCTGCCTTTCTGTTTTTACAACCAAAGTGGATAACCTCACATTTATCCACGTTATACTGCATCTGCCATGCATTTGCCCACTCACCCAACTTGTTCAAATCACATTGGCGCCTCTTTGCATCCTCCTCACAACTCACTTTCCCCCCCAGCTTAGTGTCATCTGCAAACTTGGAAATGTTACACTTAGTTCCCTCATCCAAGTCATTAATATATATTGTGAATAGCTGGGGCCCAAGCACTGATCCCTGCGGTACCCCACTAGTCACTGCCTGCCACTCGGAAAAAGACCTGTTTATTCCTACTCTCTGTTTCCTGTCTGTCAACCAATTCTCAATCCAGGCCAGTATATTACTCCCAATCCCATGTGCTTTAATTTTGCACACTAACCTGTTATGTTATCAAAAGCTTTCTGAAAATCCAAATACACCATATCCACTGGTTCTCCCTTATCTATTCTACTAGTTACATCCTCAAAAAACTCCAGTAGATTTGTTAAGCATGATTTCCCTTTCGTAAACCCATGCTGACTTTGACCAATCCCCTTTATGCTTTCCAGGTGTTCTGCTATCACATAATTTATAATAGACTCTAACAATTTCCCCACTACTGATGTAAGGCTAACTGGTCTGCAGTTCCCTGTTTTTTCTCTCCCTTCTTTTTTAAATAGTGGGGTTACATTTGCCATCCTCCAATCTGTAGGAACTGCTCCAGAGTCTATAGAATTTTGGAAGATGACCACCAATGCATCCACTATTTCCTGGGCCACTTCCTTTAGTACTCTAGGATGTAGTTTATCAGGCCCTGGGGATTTGTCAGCCTTTAACCCCATTAATTTCCCTAGCACTGTTTTTTTTACTAATACTGATTTCCTTCAGTTCCTCCCTCTGCTTCACTTTCAGACCGGGCAGCCTGTGCTAACTGTCGCAATACTGGGTCGGTTCATTGAGTGTCAGCTAGGGAAAATCCATTTAATTCATTCCCTGGGTTTCCTAACTTTCCAAAGAAAGTCTCAGACAGACAGACCTGGTAATCTTCCTGCAGTACCAATGCAGTCTTCTCTGGGGGGAGCTGGCTTGATCATGGCCTGATCCACTACACATTCAGGGAAACGGCAGAGGGCCATCTCCTGCCACAGCCCTGTCTCTCTGGCTCCTGCGGTCTTTCTTTCACTACTGGGGGGGCTACCACCTTCACCCCCACCAACTCATTACTTAGGAGCAGGTTAACCCCGTCCACAGGCAAACTAGGGACAATCCCTAGGGCCACCGGTTCCGAAACTAGGTCACACTCCAGGTGCACCGGGTGTACAGGTACAGGCATACACTGCCCTCCTTCACCACCATTCTGGTATTCACTGCACTCTCTGGGGGAAAGGTCAGGCCTTTTTCCAGTGAAAGGGATCTAGTGGCCCCTGTGTCCCTGAGAATTACTATGGGCTTGCTTGCCCCACTCGAGGGATATGGGGCTACTTTCCCTTCAGGCACAAAACCCTGATAACCTTCAGAAAGCCAATTAAATTTTCCTGCACCTGCAGTAGTAAGCTTCCTGGGTTGCACACTTACTGCAGTTAAAGCCACAGCTTGTTTTGTTGTGCTTTCCATCAGGGTCCCTCCTCCTTCACTGAGCGGGTGTGCCCTGATTAACCCTTTGCTTTTAGTTTCCAGCAGTCAGCTTTTAAATGCACTGCATTCCTCCAGGTCTCACTCTTGCTCACAGCACCTTCCGTTTTGGCTAGAGGAGGGCCCCCTGTGTCTCCTGCTTTCCTTTCTCTCCCAGGACTGCTTGGGCTCCTATCACCTTCCCACCCTTTGTTCCTTTCAGATTTGTGGGGGCGACTAGGAAAGGTTCTCCCTAGGAAACCGGCTTACAAATTAAAGCAAACTCATCAGCCAGAACGGCCACTTGCTGGGCTCCCTGAACCCGCTGTTCCTCTGCATGGGTCTTTATTGAGAGTAGGAGAGAGTGGTTAAATTCTTCTAACAGAATTACTTCTCTGAGAGTCTCATAGCTGAGCTGTACTTTAAGAGCCCTCAGCCACTGGTCAAAAGGCAGCTACTTACTTCTTTCAAACTCCAAATAAGTTTGATTAGCTTGCTTCTTGAGGGTTCTAAACTTTTGGCAATAGGCTTCCAGTACTAACTCATATGCCCCGAGGATAGCATTTTTTGTCAGTTCATAATTTTATGACCTCTCATCTGGCAACAGAGAATAAACCTCATGGGCTTTTCCAGTTAGCTTGCTTTGTAGTAAAAGAGGCCAGGTCTCAGTAGGCCATTTTAACTGCCTTGCCAGTTTCTCAAAGGACACAAAAATTTCTCTCCATCCTCCTCATTGAATCTTGGAATTAGTGGAATTAGTTACCCAACCCTGAATTCTGTTCCTCCATATTGGCCATGCTTTCACTGGGGTTACTCTGTCATCCACAAGTTAACTGAAGCCGCTTCAGCTCTCTTTCTTCATATTCCTTCTGAAATATTTTTTCTCTCCCCTTCTCCTGCCTTTCATTTTCTTCACGTTACTTCTGGAAGGTTCTCTCTTTCTCCCTCTCCTGCCTCTCTCTCTCTCTCTTTTTCCCCTCTCTCTTTTTCTTTCTCCTCTAATTCAAGTTTCCTCTGTTCCAATTGTATCTTTGCTAGCAACGCCCGGTCTGGGTCTACTTCTAACCCTGTTTCTGCTTCTTCAGATTCAAGGGAAAAATGGTTAGCCCCTAGTCTTAGGAGTTCAAACTTCCTAGCCTTGCCATGTACAGTGATCCCACACTGCTCAACCATTTTCCACAACTCCTCCATAGACAGTGCTTTTAACTTATCCCAAGTTACTTCACCCTGGCTTGGAGAGCAGATAGCTTCAGTTGCAGACATGTTCGTATTCAATCACACACAACCACAAGAAAACCTGTATTGAAATCTTGCTTTTTTTTGATTGGGAACAATTTGGCTTCCCGCTTCCAATTTCTCTCATTTGTCTGTGGGTCAGTTCCGGATGCTAGCACCCAAATTTTTGTTACGACCAGGTGAGGAAGAGGTCTAGGGTTACCTTTCAGCTTTCACCTGGTCTTACTGTAACAGGGTTTAATTTTAAACACACCATGTTTTAGCTCCCCCTTGGTGAATCCTTGTTCACCGCTTTCCAATTATAAGGCAAAGAAACCAGCACAAACAGGCTTTCTTAGGTTTAAAGAAGAAAAGTTGAAATTTATTAAACTTAAACTCTAATTCGGTTGATGCCTATGGATACGCAATGTGCCCATGCTAGCATGCATATGCGATATACACTTGCAAATAGAGACAGAAAAGAGCAGAAGAAAAATAAAGTGAAAAGTTTGAGGCAATATCTGAAGAGTTTTTGTTCTGGTTCTTTGAGCTCAATGTAGAGTCCTTGATTGTAGGTAGTTCTTGCTTTTCATTGGGGCGCAGTATTCTCCTTAAACCTTGTTCATTGTCGGAAACTTTTCTCTCTTGGGGTTCATGTGTCTTCAGTGGATTCAGTGGCTTTTGAGAAAGAGATGGGAGCAGGCAGGAGAGATCTTCTCAGTCCAGGAGCAGACAGACAATCTCTGAGTTCAAACTCTTTGCACAATTCAGAGAAACCCAGGTTGCCAAGCAGATTAGTCATGTGACTAACTGGTCTGATCACGCCTTGGATTGTATCACCTTAGCAGTCTCTGGAATGCTCCTCTTACACACAATACTTGGCGCTCAAGGTCCATTGTGGGTTGAATATGTCAGGGAATGGTTGCTTTGTCCTTCCAAACACTGTCTGTTAATATGCAAATGCCTTTTCCAGCCACGGCTGATCTGTTTAACAAGACCTTTCTTCACTCCAGAAACAGTTTAAAATCAATGTTCATGACAAAATTAATGTGCCTCATTCTTGGCAGGTGGGGGCCTAGCATGACAATACCCATCAGCATTCTTCTGTAGGTCACCCCATCAAAGTGCTCATCTGAATCCTATGCAATAGAACTCATGTGCGACCTTCCCTCCTGTGAGCTGCGACCTGTGCTATGATTGTCCTGTGCCTTGGCTGCAGGTCACTCCTGCCTGGTGTCTCACCATGTGCAGATCTTGCCTCTAAGCTATTCTGTACAGTATGGGCAGTGTCAGTATCAGAGCTGTTGGCTGAGAGAGTGAGAGCAAGTGACGGTGTTTCTTCAACAACACTGTCTTCCTGCTCTTTCACCTCTTGTTCTTCCTCCACTGCCTGGTCAGTTTGCAGGTCTTGGGTATCTGAAAGGAGTAAGGCACATGAGTAGAACTGTGTGAGTAGAGGGGGAATAGTAAGAAGTGCATGCTTACACCATCTACAGGTTGTAAATCAGAAGAGATTGAGGGATGAAGGGAAAGTGGGATGTGAGAAGGAGGATTCGGTATGAGGATACTGTCTCCTTCAATGGTTTCATACCTGCTGCTGGCTACAGCCTCAACAATGGCCACTCCACTGATGGTGGCTAACTAGTCATGTCTGTCTTCTGCCATTTAGCTCCTGCTGCCTCCAGTGCCACCTTGCAAGAGATTGGGAAGTGTGCCAGCGAGTGAGGTTCAATGTGTTTGCGTGATGTGGCTGTCATGGTTGAGTAGCTGGCAGTGTGTGCAAACTGAAATGTGGATGTGAGACTTGCAGCCGTGCTATGTGAGCGTAGATGAAGTGAAGCTATGAATGTTAGGTATCAGACCTGATAGAGATTGTTGGTAGGTGAGTGATGGGAGTGTGGTGCATTGAGCAGTGTCTAAAGCTAGCAGGGAAGTTGGTGTGGTATAGCACTTGAAGATACATTCACTGACCTTCACCACTCATGTGAGGTCTTTCAACTTTTTGAGGCATTGCATCCAGGTTTTCACTCCTGGATTTGACCGACATGGCTATCTGGTTCGACTGCCTTCACAAAATATTTCTGGAGGGCCTCCTGATCCTCTGCAGATAGATCACATTTCTCTTCCTCTCCATCTCCTGCACCAAAGCCTGCAGTGCTGCATCAAAAAATCTTGGAGCCTGCTCTCTGCCAGGTTGTGACATTATTGAGTGTTCCCCACGACAAAATCAGTTTCAGAATGACTTCCAGCACCTGCTGCAGCCAGAATGCATCTCCCCTTTAAGATATGCAGAGTAACGCAGGCTAGTTTTAACTTGTGTTAGCCTTTCACAATTTTTGCACAGTTTGTGTGCTGCCTACATCAGAAGTAGCTAGTGCTAAGTCATCCCTCATCGCGATCCCTGTGCCCATTTACGGGTCCTGTCCAATTTTTCCCCCTGTTTTTCTCTACAGGCTGTGTATTGGTGAAAAAATAGTATTCCAGATCAATGTGCCATCCAGCCCTTTTTTTGTAAACCGCTTCTATTCTTAATAGTCCTGTTTTTCGTACCTCACTCTGGATGGCCAGATTCAATATTAGACACATGTCCTCATGCACCCAATTTGCACTCCTCCAGATTCTGTGAACTGGGAATTTTCTAGCCAAGTACAAGCTGATATTTCATGAGTTTTTGCCAAGCTTTGCCCCCATTGTGCAGCTCTCCTATGTAAATAAGCTCATCACTGCACCTCTGTTCTGTCCTGCTTTAGTACAATCCTTAAAGCATGGTTGGTATTATGGGAGTTGGTAGAAAACTGTTGTTTTTTTTCCATTGGGCATTTTTGTATTTTTGAATCCCTTTTTGGTCTGTGCATTTCTGTATTATTGCAAAACAATTCACTTTAGCAGGTCAAAGTGTCCTTCCTGCAGTCTTTTAATTGTTTTTTTAATTCATTCATGGGATGTGGGCATCACTGGCTAGGTCAACATTTATTGCCCATCCCTAATTGCCCTTGAGAAGGTGGTGGTGAGCTGCCTTCTTGAACCGCTGCTGTCCATGTGGGGTAGGTACACCCACAATGCTGTTAGGAAAGGAGTTCCAAGATTTTGACCCAAACTAACAACTAATAACTAAGAAAGTTTTGGGGATGGGAATCCCTTTGGCTTTCCACTAATGGTGCATAATTAGATGAGGAAGATGATTTCATGAAGGGGTGAAATATTTAGGTTCATTGACACCTCAGGTGATATGCGTACATCTTTCATGGCCAAAAACCTGCATTTATTGGCCATACCTGTTCTACCTGTCAGAGAAGACTCATCTTTGCTACCTCCACTTTATTGTATTGACATTGACTGAACCGTATACATAGAGTGCAAGGTGGGAGGTCGAGCATTGGAATGGTCAAGTCTATAGGTAACATTGGCATAGATGAGGATTTCAGCAGCAGATTAGCTGAGGCAAGTGGAGAGACAGACAGTGTCATGGAGATGGAAGTAGGCAGTCTCAGTGGTGGAGAGGGTATGGAGTTGGAAGCTCAGCTCAGGGTTAAATAGGATGCCAAGGTTGCAAACAGTCTGGTTCAGCCTCAGACAGTGGCAAGGGACAAGGATGTAGTTGGTGGCTTGGGAACGGAGTTTGTGGCAGGGACCAAAGACAATGGCTTCAGTCCTCCCAATATTTACCAATTTAAAATAGCCATGCATCAACAGAGCACCGATATAATAAAGCCCATGCCATGAAACAAGTTACTGTGGTACACACTTAAAATTTCTTTGTATGAACTGTTCAGCTGGCACATTGTTCCAGCCAAGGTCTCCAAGGTCATAACCATCTGCTACATCTTGCATAATTTTGTATCAAAAGAGAAGTCAGGATTAAGTTCAGTCTGCAGGCCAGCAGAAAGAGGATGAAGAAAAGGAGGAAGTCAACATGGAGGTATCTGATATGTAACCCATGAGGTTTGGCTGTCAATCTGTAAATGAGAATTAATTTCAGTAATGGATACATCTCAGACTCTACATCCAGAAGTTTAATGTTGCTACTACCTCTAGACCCACAGTAAGCAACAGCAACCCTCTGCCAGACAATTGCATGAAGCTCAAATTTGGACAATAGAATGAACATTATAGGTTCCCCTTATAGGGGAAGTACAGTGTTAGAGATTTGAGCACTGCGTTATTGTATCACAAGATTAACTATGATCATTTTATTATGCATTGCAGTCTTTGTTGGGGAAGGTGGTGAAGGTTCTGGAAAAATGGTAAATGATGAGGGGAGGCTAAAATGTAACCGCTGAGCTTCAACAGCAGATAATATGCTGAACGTCCTCTGAGGACAGACAACTTTCTCTTTTCATTGGAATGATATCACTTCTGAGGACACAGTCCATTACTGGAAGTAATTCTTGATCACATTAATGAGCAAATGTTGTGGCCTGTGCATCTTATCACTCCACAACAGTCTCCTCCTCTTCTTGCTGACTTGAAATTATCTGCATGTCAGTGTATCTCCAAACTATGTCGAGCCTATAGTTATTAGCAGTTCCCACCTGATTCCCCCATCTGTGAAATCTCTAAGTGGAAGCCCAAGGTTCCAATTGCAGCCATCATTACATTGGAGAGAGAAAGCAGGTCTGCATTTCATTGCTTTGTCTTTGAGGCATCTCTGTAGATATCCATAAGGTCTTTTTTATTATTTCTTTCATGGGATGTGGGCATCGCTGGCAAGAACAGCCTTTGTTGCCTATCCTTAATTGCCCTTGAAAACTAAATTCAGAGGCAGTTAAATGTCAAATGCTGTGGGTCGGGCGTCACGTGCAGGCCAGACCAAGTAAGGACAGCAGATTTCCTTCCCTAAAGGGCATTAATGAACCCAATGGGTTTTTATGATAGCCAACAATGGTTTCATGAGTAATATAAAAGCAAAATACTGCGATGCTGGAAATCTGAATAAAAACAAGAAATGCTGGAACCACTCAGCAGGTCTGGCAGCATCTGTGGAAAGAGAAGCAGAGTTAACGTTTCGGGTCAGTGACCCTTCTTCGGCACTGACAAATATTAAAAATGTCACAGATTATAAGCAAGTGAGGTGGGGGTGGGGCAAAAGATAACAAAGGAGAAGGTGTAGATTGGACAAGGCCACATAGCTGACCAAAAGGTCATGGAGCAAAGGCAAACAATATGTTAATGGTGTGTTGAAAGACAAAGCATTAGTACAGAAGAGGTGTTAACGGACTGAATATTGAACAGCAGCAAGTGCAAACATGAAAAAAAACAGTGGGTAAGCAAACTGAATAAACTAAGGTGAAATGAAATAAATGCAAAAAAAAAAGGTTGTAAAAAATGTAAAAAAGAAAAAAAGAAGAAAAAAAAAGAAAAAACAACTAAAAATGAAAGTAAATTGGGGCGCTGTCATGCTCTGAAATTATTGAACTCAATGTTCAGTCCGGCAGGCTGTAGTGTGCCTAATCGGTAGATGAGATGCTGTTCCTCGAGCTTGCGTTGATGTTCACTGGAACACGGCAGCAATCCCAGGACAGAGATGTGAGCATGAGAGCAGGGGGGAGTGTTGAAATGGCAAGCAACCGGAAGCTCAGGGTCCTGCTTGCGGACTGACTGGAGGTGTTCCGCAAAACGGTCACCCAGTCTGCGCTTGGTCTCCCCAATGTAGAGGAGACCACACTGTGAGCAGCGAATACAGTATGCTACATTGAAAGAAGTACAAGTAAATCGCTGCTTCACCTGAAAGGAGTGTTTGGGGCCTGGGATAGTGAGGAGAGAGGAGGTAAATGGGCAGGTATTACACCTCCTGCGATTGCAGGGGAAGGTGCCATGGGATGGGGACGAGGTGGTGGGGGTAATGGAGGAGTGGACCAGGGTGTCGCGGAGGGAACGATCCCTTCGGAATGCTGACAGGGGAAGGAAGGGGAAGATGCCTTTGGTAGTCACGCTGGAGGTGGCGGAAATGGCGGAGGATGATCCTTTGGATATGGAGGCTGATGGGGTGGAAAGTGAGGACAAGGGGAACCCTGTCACGGTTCTGGGAGGGAGGGGAAGGGTTGAGGGCAGAGGTGCGGGGAATGGGCCAGACACGGTTGAGGGCCCTGTCAACAACAGTGGGGGGGGAATCCTCGGTTGGGGAAAAAGGAGGTCATACCAGAAGCACCGTCATGGAAGATAGCATCATCAGAGCAGATGCGTCGAACACGGAGAAACTGGGAGAATGAATTTGCTCACATCTCTCTCCTGGGATTGCTGCAGTGTTCCAGTGAACATCAACGCAAGCTCAAGGAACAGCATCTCATCTACCAATTAGGCACACTACAGCCGACAGGACTGAACATTGAGTTCAATAATTTCAGAGCATGACAGCCCCCCAATTTACTTTCATTTTTAGTTGTTTTTTCTTTTTTCTTCTTTTTTTCTTTTTTTACATTTTTTACAACCTTTTTTTTTGCATTTATTTCATTTCATTTTAGTCTGTTCAGTTTGCTTACCCACTTTTTTTTTTCATGTTTGCACTTGCTGCTGTTCAATATTCAGTCCGTTAACACCTCTTCTGTACTAATGCTTTGTCTTTCAACACACCATTAACATATTGTTTGCCTTTGCTCCATGACCTTTTGGTCAGCTATGTGGCCTTGTCCAATCTACACCTTCTCCTTTGTTATCTCTTGCCTCACCCCCACCTCACTTGCTTATAACCTGTGACATTTTTAATATTTGTCAGTTCCGAAGAAGGGTCACTGACCCGAAACGTTAACTCTGCTTCTCTTTCCACAGATGCTGCCAGACCTGCTGAGTGGTTCCAGCATTTCTTGTTTTTATATCATTTACTCCATGGTGTTCTGCATTAATGTAATTCCCTCACATACGACAGCAGTGATATTGAGGTACAGTCCTTGTTACGATTTCATTAGGGACTGTAAACTTTTAAAAAGAGAAAGTTGAATTCCTAGTTATTACTGAAAGAATTATGCCACAAGATTTCATGTTTTAAACAAAAAGCTTTATTGTACAAGAGTTAAACAAAGCAAAATATTACTAACTTAATACTACAATTTGAAATCACCTACATTTTAAACTTTAAATCTTCAAACATGAAAATGTATACTTTAAACTCTAAATCGCAACAGAACACGCCCATTTGAGTTTTATTTCCACCCCAACAGTTCCCTTATACTCTACAGGATCTTGGCAGTTTCTTCACTTCTCCTGACCAATCCAAAGTGTACCACAGCTCTTAGGAAATCACGTTGACTTTCCTTAATTTCTCTGCTGTCTTCTGATGTATGAGATCTCTTTAGGGATTCTCCCACTAGCATCTGGCTAGGCAATCCTCAAACTCTCTTTCAACATACAGCAGAGAAATGCAGACTGGCAGGTTTTCCTGTTCTCCTGCCACCTCCACCTGCTCTTCTTCATTTGGGAGAGGTTCATCTCCTGCTGTTCCTTCTTCAAACGCACTATCTAGATTCCACAGGTTTTTAAAAATTATTTTATGGGATCACTGGCAAGGCCAGCATTTGTTGCCCATCCCTAATTGCCCTTGACTACTGAGTGGCTTGCTAGGCCATTTCAGAGGGCAGTTAAGACTTAACCATATTGCTGTGGGTCTGGAGTCACATGTAGGCCAGACCAGATAAGGACAGCAGATTTCCTTCCCTAAAGGTAACCAGACTCTGTGTGGTTGCATTGGACAGGTGGAGTGTTTGATGCTATAATGTGCCCAGTTCCAAGGTACTACTTTATCTTCTATCATAATCCTGGGAAGAACCTATAGAAGGGAAAAATAGAATTGGTAAGCATCTCCGATGCAATGTCGTCAAAGAGAGGGAAGGTTGCAAATCATATTGTGCATCATTCTCCTGCTGTTCAGTTTGATCCTACAGGGATGATTGAGTTAGAGGATAGGAATGATAGTAATAGATGGAGAATACTTACTGTGACATCACACCACCCTCCAAACTCATCTGGTCTATATCCTCCACAGATTGATAACCAAAGAGGGTCAAGGCCATCTCTGGAAATTGTACAAGTTGGTTTGACATAGCTGTCTTACCAACTTTCTTGGTCCTCCCTCTTCTGGGCAATATTGGCATAGAAGCAAACTCAATGAATGAAGACATTAGAAATAGCCAGAACACTCCAAATATTAACCACCACACACCCCCCACCAGCCCCCATCCCCCGACCCCAGTGCCCAGTGTATCTCCTTCCCTGTGTGAGCACACTTCAATGCACAATGCATACTGTTTGTGGTGGCAGTACTCCTCCACAGCACTGCTTTGAACAGATAAGATGTCTCAACAGGATTGTGTGCCAACTTTAATGCATTAAAAGTGTTTGTAGAAATGGTGACATGGTTATCTCCATGATTTGTACACTATTTCCTTGATAGCAATCAGGTAACATTTACATTTGTACCATGCCTTTCCTGCCAATAGTACTAATGTAAGCAAAGGGTGCATTAATCTTTGCACTTGTCCTGAATCAAATGGACTTCTTTCAGGCCTGTAATGACTCACTGTTCTACCTGCAACATTGTAGCTTGGATCTGTATATTAATAGGAGGGGGTCTTTTTGAGGGCCACCCTCCTTTGTAGCATCTACTGCAGCAAGAAGCCCAGTGATTTCTCAAAAGTGCCCTAATTGCTCACATTTTGGACAATGAATTTGCTTCCTGTCTAAATGCACAACAATGGTTGTCTTTTTCCTGTTGCCATGTAATGCTAACAAAGAGACCTCTCCCTTTTAATGACAAACAGCTTCCCTTTAAGAGCTGTTGCCTAGCCAACTTGTAAAATTCTCACACTATTGGTTAGCCATGTGCAAGGAATATATGGAAAGTAGAGGCAACAGTTAGTCTGCAAAATTCATCGGGGCCAGCCCTTCCCAATTGTCGCCACACATGCCATGGGTAAGTACAGCTTATAATGGTTGCTTGGCAGTATGAGCTGTCAAACCTTAGACAAAAAGATTGCTGTCATGATTGTATTACCAAGATAAGAGTCATACAAGGGCTGAGACCAGAACTAAAACAAGGAAAATATCCAAACTGGTTTTGAGAGAGGACTTGATTACTTTGAAAGTAACAGACTGTGGCATTAAAGGGAAATTGAAGTGGGTAGTTTGATATAAAACAGCTTTGCTAAGATTTACAAGCAAGAACAACAAAAGTTTCTTTCCCACTATCTGGTTTATGATAGAAAGACTCAGGATGTAGGCAGAGTGGTGGATGAGATGTAGCAATGTTTTGAAATTTGATATTATTTGTCTCTTTCCCTCCCCAAAATAGCAAGCATAGTAAGGATTCCTGATAAATAACGACATTTCATTTAACCTTAATTCTTTATTCATTTTTTCAGCTTATTTTTATTAAGTCGTTCTACATTTTGTTCACGTGGTACTTACAGAAACAGGCTTGTTGTTAACCTAGCTGAACTTAGTTGGAGAGCACTGCACATTCAGGGAATCAAGGGTTTGTCACAATAAATCAGGCAAGGGAAGAGAGGGTGTTTGGAGGTGACACTGAGTCAGGGTACTGTCCTTTTCAAGGTTTGGGGCAGAATGATGTTTTTCTGTACTCACTCTGTTCAAGCCGGTTTGCACCCTTATTGTAAAGTTGGTGACTAGGGTCCTTCAGAGGAACCAGCTTGCCTGGTGTCTCAAGGGAGAGATCATACAGCATCCATTTTTGTTGGCATTTACTGAAGAGGCTCAGACATGAATAAAGGCTGGTTGAGTGAGGCGAGGTGAGGGAGGACGACCAGCAACCAGAAAATCATACAGTAAATGACAATGGGAGAATACTGGAAATAAATAAGAAAAAAATCTGTAAGTTTGTTCACAGGCCTGAAAACGTCTAAGTGGTGAACTGAAAATGTCAGTTGATAGATTTAGTAAATTCATCAGTAGATGATTAACATTGTGACAGGATTCAAGGCACCATATTGGTGCGACACTTGTTTATGAATATCTTAACAGTGCAGAACTAGTTCAGAAAACACAGTTACGTGTGAACACTCAAGAGGAGCAGTTTGCCGCATTTGCACTTCAGCTAAAACAAAATTGCTGAAGGAATAATTTTGGTTTCTTTTTAGGTGCCAAAATGACTTATGTGCCTGTAGAGAACACAGTGGAACAGCTTACACTTCCTGAATTTGAGAAACCTTGTGACGCTGTGGTGGCCTTCAAGAGCAGTAAACGAGAGTCTTCTACATATGAATGCACAGAAAATAACGGAAAGTTCATAAATTAATTGCAACTTTTTTTTGTTACAAAATGACATTTTTTTTTTAGATACCCCATATTCCATGTAACATGGACTTGACTTCAAAGTGGTCAATGAGCTAATTTAGAAAGATAATGAACTGAATCAGAATATATTGCAGACCTGAGCATGTTTGTATGTTGTTAATTAACAATGTATTTTTTCTCCCACATCTTTGCTGTACTTTAAGTGTCAGTTGAGGTTCAGTGGTTGCTCTCTTATCTAAGAAAGTTATGGCTCAATCCCCATGCCAGTGATGAGCACATAGTCGCGGCTGATACTCCAGTGTAGTATTGAAGGAATACCATCTCTTCAGCTGTTAAACTGAGACCCCATCTACTCTCTCATGTGGACATAAAAGATCCCTGGACACTATATGAAGAAGAGCAGGGGAGTTATCCTGATGTTTTCCTCAATATTTAACCCACACCCCCCCCCCCAACCAACATCACTAGAAAAACATATTATTTGGTCATTGTGGGGTCTTGTTAAACACTGAATTGGCTGTTGCGTACTTTGCAGTGGGGACTATACTTCAAAAGTATTCATTGGCTGCAAAGTACTTTGGGATGTGCTGAGGACCTCTAAGGCCGGCATAAATGCAAATGTTTTCAAACCAACTTCTCCATGAGTCTATGTTATCAGTGAGAATGGTGATCTAAAATCTCTAGCCAGCCATGTTGCAAATTAAAAAGGGCAAATAACATCTCAAGGCTGTATACGGCAGTGTGGATATCCCTAGTTTATCATATTTTTAACTTTTTAATACAACTGAAAGAAAACAGAAATAAGGTGCTTTAATGGTACAGCCATTTCTACCCTACTTTATATATTTAAAGTTGCAAACTGTGGTTGGACGTATTCCTTGAAGTTTCATCACATGACCTTTCATGTCTCACAGCCCCACCCCCACCACTGGTATAGCAACATCTTCATCATGCACCTTCCCAACACCAATTCAGAAGCGATCAGACTCTTCAATACCTGACTGGATGATTCTCATCTTCAGTTTAACAGCTCTTTTTCCCATTGCCAATGTTTTTATAACTAATAAACGAAAGTGAGCAAAGAAAATTTTTTAAAGCCTCCAATTTGTACCGATGGTGCAATGATTGGTTGATGTGCTTGGCAGCCTCACACCATGGTGCCAATTACAGCAGAGTGCAAATCATGCATGTTTGAGCTGCTGATTTACAGTGTTAAAAATATGCAGATATGCTTGGAGCCAGAGGCAGCTCCATGGCCACCCAATGCGCCCATTTTCCATACACCTCCCAAAAGCTGAGCTTTCAGTTCTTTCATGAATGCTCAGATTACTGCAATACAAGCTCTCTGATAAGCTGCGGCAGGAAGGGTTATAAATAGGTAATGACTTGGCTTCTCATGAATGTTTCATTGTGCAAGGAAGAAGTGATGAAATGGTAGAAACAGTCCAGAGACTGTCGTCATGATAAGGTTCCTCAGGATCATCCTATCGGTATGAGTTTCGCTGCCTTCTGCTCTCTCCACTTGCTCAGCTGGTGAGTCATCCTGAGTCTCCTATGCCTAATCCATTTCTGCTTCCTCCAAGTGACGGCTCCTGTCAATAGCCAGGTTTAATGGAGGGCATAACAGGTCACGATGATCCTGGAGATCTTTGTGGGATTGTACTGCAGTACTCCCCACTTAATGATACCAGAAGCTGTACATCAGGATGCCAATGGTGGAGCATAAGCAGCATTGTACCTTTGAGCTGCTACAGTAGATGTTGAATGTAGGGAAGTGGGTGGGCCATAGCACCAGTAAGGAGTCAAGGAACTCTAGCAACCAAACAATGTATCCTGGCCCTTGGAAGATGCTGGGTTGGCAACACATAAAATCCTGCATGTGCTGCCAGGGAACGTGGTGTTCACTTACATTATTTAATGCCTACGATCCACAGACTTATTGCTTTTGATTGAATTAGTATCCTTTAGAATTCATGTAGGGCACTTGTAGCTGTTGGAGCTCACAGACCTCTGCAGGTGCTGTCAATTACAACCAGCACCCTTGGAAAACTAGCAAAATGATGAAATCCAAGGAATACGCTTGCTGCACGCTTGTGTCCATGGTAAAACTATCCAGTCATTGGGCCTGACAAAAAGGGCATCAGTGATCTGGCTGGTGCATCTATGCACTGCCAATTTGCTGATGAAGCCAATGTCCTCTAAGGCCCTCTGAAACGCTCCAGAGTGGGGGGGGAAAGAGTTGTATTAACCATTGTTATTTTTACAGGCATTGAAAGGCGGTGGAGATTTCAGGTCCTCCACCAGCAAATCACAGAGATCTCATACTAACTGCCTGGCAAACTGAAGCTGCCTTAAGCATTGCACCACTTAGAAACGTATGTATTATACAAATGTATTGCATTAAAAATCTTAACAAATGCCTCTTTCTTAGCTCTGCTCTAAAATAAGCTGTTAGTTTTTGAAACCCTAACTTTCACATGGCTATGCGTGGTGCAACAAACTTTGGCACCAGGAAGTGGGACAACACATATCATCACAGAGAATAGTATAATTGTTAACAGGCCAAAAGGACAATAAAACAGAGAAGACAGTATGGATCATAGGCAACAAATGAGAGCAGGAAGGACAGGACTATATCTTAAAATGTTAAAATTATTGCATTTACATGGAACCTTTCTTGACCTCAGGACATCCCATAGCGTTTGACAGCCAATTAAGTTCTTTTGAAGTGTAGTCACTGTTGTAATGTAGGAAATGAGACAGCCAATTTGCACACAACAATCTCCCACACAGCATGAAGTAACAATCTGTTTTAGTGATATTGGTTGAAGGATAAATGTTGCCCATGAGACAGGGGAAAACTCACATGCTCTTCCTCAATTAGTGCCATGGAATTGTATACAGCCACCTGAGAGGACAGTTGGAGCCTCAGTTTAACATCTTTTCTAAAAGACAGCACCTCTGATAGTGCAGTTCTCCCTGCACTGAAGTGTCAGCTTAGATCAGTGGTTAGAATTATAGAAAGATTACAGCACAGTAGGAGACCATTCAGCCCGTCATGTCCATGCCAGCTCTTTGCAAGAGCAACTCAGCTAGACCCACTCACAGAATAAGAATTGTTACAGTGCAAAAGGAGGCCATTTGGCCCATTGTGTCCACACCAGCTCTCCGAAAGAGCAATTCAATTAGTGCCATTCACCCGCCTTCTCCCCGTAACCCTGCACATTCTTCCTTCTTATATAACCGTCTAATTCTCTTTTGAATGCTTCAATTGAACCTGCCTCCACCACACTCTCAGGCAGTGCATTCCAGATCTTAACCACTCGCTGTGTGAAAAAGTTTTTCCGCATGTCACTTTTGCTTCTCTTACTGTCAGGAAAACACGATATGCCAAATGAGAAATATTAATTCATCAGTTAGAAACCTACATTAGACTTTTTAATTGAAAAAAAGTCTGACAGTAAGTTTAAAAAAAACTGGCAGCCAAGATATGCCACCACAATTTGCATTTGAAACAGCCTTGCACATTCAAAGGCTCAACTACAGAAAGAAGACAGGCAGTAACTGAGTGTGCAGCAACAGAAAGCTCTGTGCTCCCCTTTTTCTCTCTCTTTCTCTCCCCCCGGAAAACATCAAGTTTGAAAACCATTTGAGACTGTGGACCCTCCAAGCCTACAAACTGCTATAGCCAGCGACCAGGGAAGGTGAGCCAACTACAATTCTGCCTTCAAGAAAACCCTGAGCAAAGCAGGCCAACCACAAAGTGCACTTTGACCAGTGAGGACTTCAAAAATACAGCTTCAGCTCAGGACTACCGGATCAATCACTTCACAGACTGTGTATTTAAGTTCCATTTATTCTGGGCTTTAATCTAACCACCAAATCTACTTATTCCTCTGTAATCTATTTGTGTGTGCGTGATTCTCATGTGAATATGTGTGTGAATGTGTAACGTATTTGTTTTAGTATTTTTAAATCGGGGTCAGACTATTAAGTATAATAAACTTACCTCTTTCTTGTTTAAACTCAAGAAAACCTGTCCGATTGGTTCTTTCATGATTACAGTAAAGGTAAAAAGGTAAAACACTCACAGAGGTGGTAAGCACAACCACTGTTGAAAAGGAATAAACCCTGTTGCAGTCAAATACAAGAGGGGAGCCTGAGACCCCCTCCTCACCTGGACGTAACACTTACCATTCTCGATCTTTTCATGAGTAAGAATAGTTTCTCCCTATCTACTCTGTCCAGACCTCTCATGATTTTGAATACCTCGATCAAATCACCTCCAAGCCTTCTCTTCTCCAAGGAAAACAGTCCTAACTTCTCCAAGCTATCTTCATCCCTTTCCCTGTAGCCCTGCAATTTCTTTCTTTTCAGGTGCTTATCCAATTCCCTCTTGAAAGCCACAGTTGAATCTGCCTCCACCACACTCTCAGGCAATACTTTCTAGATCCTCGCCACTTGCAGCATAAAAAGGTTTGTCCACGTGTCATGTTCGTTCTTTTGCCAATTACCTTTAATCAGTGTCCTCTGGTTCTCAACCCTTCTGTCAATGGGAACAGTTTCTCTCGATCTACTCTGTCTAGATCCACACATGATTTTGAACACCTGTATCAAATCTCCTCTCAACCTTCTCTTCTCTAAGGATAACAGCCCCAGCTTGTCCAATCTATCCATGTAACTGAAGTCCCTCATGCCTGGAAGCATTCTTATAAATCTTTTCTACGCCCTCTCTAAAGCCTTCACATCCTTCCTAAAGTGCGGTGCCCAGAATTGGTCACAATATTCCAGAGGCTGAACCAGTGTTTTCTAAAGGTTCATCATAACTTCCTTGCTTTTGTACTCTGTGTCTCTGTTTATAAAGCTCAGGATCCCATATACCCTTTTAACCACTTTCTCAACCTACCCTATCACCTTCAATGATTTGTGCACATACATCTCCAGGTCTGATTTTGCACCTCATTTAGAATTCTAAAACTTTTTTGGTTGAAGGACCCCTTTTGAAATGGATTAATAATCACAGACACCTCATCTAAATGATAATATTTTAAACTTCTTGCACATTTACATTTCTGAATGTAAAATTCATCAGTATCCTCTTAAGGGGACTTGCATGAATTTTTTCCAGGCTTGTCTGACATAACTAATAGCTGAAAAATAACACAATAGGTTCAGCAACATGCTTGTTGAATACATCACCTTTCTGGAGTGGCATTAGGCTCAATGGCTCTTGTTGGGAACATTGCTACTGTTTCAGGTCTAACCCTCCACCAACCAGCCCTTCTGCTGTTCACTGGCCTACCTGCACTAGAATATCACTGATATACTGCCTGGTGTGTAGCATTTCTGCCATTGGGATACCGCCAGTAATGACTCCCATTCACATTGTTTTAATGACCCCCTGGAAAGTCTCTACAGACCACCAGGGGTCTGCAGGCCCCAGTTTGAAAACCACTGGCTTAGATTATGTGCTCAAGCATCTGGGGTGGGACTTGAACCCATGATCTTCTAATTCAGAGGTAATAGTGCAGTCACTGAGCCAAGTCTGACATGTCAATCATCTCAAATCCAGGACTGTCTGGCTTCTGTATGTACATGCTGAAATCTTTAAAGGAGAACAATAGTGCATGGATAACTACTGTGAATGCAAAGTAATTAACCTTCTTACTAGTCCCAAAGACTTTCATTTTTAACAGAACAAACTTTTAACAGTGGAGAATAATTTGTAGTCAAAGGACATTTCCATTAAACCCCACTGACTAATATTGCTTCACTGAAATGAAACAGACCAGTATCAGTAATGTTAGGTAGGAGGTCGACTTGGACTATTCTCACTAGTCATGGGTTAGTCTGTTTGCAGCCTTACAAATCTTCACTGGATAACTGTAGGAACTAAGGGGTTAACATCTGCCATGTTTAATCTGTTGTTACTGTATTGCTTGAATGAAACTGTGCAGGTTACAGACCAATACAGTTCACTTGAGGTGCTATAGTTTTTTTAAAAGTAGAATGCTTTTAAGAAATGAAGCGGTTATGCTCGGCAATAGTTGTATTTGTATGTGTATCAATGCATTATATTAGGATTAAGTTGTGTGCTTTCGTGTCTGGAATCATATCGTTATGTGAAATGTATATTTGTATGCTGTACTGGAAAGGCGGTGAAAGACAGGGTGTTTAGTTTAGTGATACAGCACTGAAACAGGCCCTTCGGCCCACCGAGTCTGTGCCGACCATCAACCACCCATTTATACTAATCCTACACTAATTCCATATTCCTACCACATCCCCACCTGTCCCTATATTTCCCTACCACCTACCTATACTAGGGGCAATTATTAATGGCCAATTTACCTATCAACCTGCAAGTCTTTGGCATATGGGAGGAAACCGGAGCACCCGGAGGAAACCCACGCAGACACAGGGAGAACTTGCAAACTCCACACAGGTAGTACCTGGATTTGAACCCAGGTCGCTGGAGCTGTGAGGCTGCAGTGCTAACCACTGCGCCACTGTGCCGCCCCACTGTACAACAAGAGCAGAAGTGACTTTTGAGATAAGGCAGGATGTCTGATGACTGCTCCTCTCCATTTCCATTGAGAGAGACTCAGAGTAACAATGACTGATAGACTTGCAGGCTCATGGGGATGGAAATGTAAATGAAGGTACTCGAAGGCCATTCATAACTGGAATGTTAATGGGGATATTTAACATTCTCCATTGGGGTGGGTGACAATTACTTAGGACATCAAATCATCTGTAGAAACAATGTATGGAAGGTGAGGCGATACCTGACTTATCGAAAGGGTTAAATTGGAATATATCCTAATATGGAATGAAGAAACCCTTGGAGAGGGATAAAAGAAAGGTGCTGACAGACATTGGCGCACACCAACAGAAGAAGAATCAAAGATCATTAGTCAAAAGTGAAGAGACACGTGCCGCATTCAACCAGAGGTCGAGGACCGGTGTTCCACAGTGAATGCAACTGCTTACCACTGCCTTTTGTTAAGTATCACATTTTTGTACTTATTGTGATAAACGTAATAAATTCTGTAAAGCCTGCGAAAACAGATTCGTACCCAGAGTGGTTTGTAGCTAGTCTGAACTGAAAGTCCCTCTGAGATCAGCTCTCCCAACTTAGTCTGTAATTGTAATTGACCCAGGTCTTACAATTAAAGCAAACCTCAGATCTGACACCCCCAATAATGATATTTGATTAATGTTCTTACTCCACTGCTGTAAGCAATTTGCTGCCACGCTAGATATACTCTCTGCAAATTTAGTATTGACCTTGGGAATTCATTGTAGAGATGGTCAGTTTAAACATTGAGAGAGTGGACTCCATTTCTATTCTGGAAATTCAATGGGGAACTGCAGTGCAATGTGGGTACTTATTGCTTCATGAACTTTGGGGAAACCAATTACATGACAGATCTGAAAGGGCCTGTCATACTGCTGCCTGGAAGTCCCCCAGAAATGGGTGAATTCTCCAGCTTTCCTGAAGATGGTCTCAGTTACCTGGCGAATGCAAGTCTGGATGCATGGATCATGTTGCAGAAGCCTCACGCTGCAGCTTGTGAGGAATATGGCATAAAGGTTAGGAGCTGTAGTGACATTGACAGCCACTGGCAACAGTTGACCTGGGCTGTAGATCTATGTACAGAAGCTGTCACAGATCATTCCAGGGCTTCCTTCCCGAATCAAAGCCTGTGATGACACATCTCCTCACCTATTTCTTTGTAAAATTTAGAGCATTTATGCTCACCGTGGAGAGGCAATAACAGAATGGCCTTAACATTCTTTGATGTTGTCACATTCTCCTTTGCTCCCTTCTGCTCTCCTTTTGATCATAACATCAGTTATGTTAGCTTAACATCAGTCATTGGGAAAATGCTTGAGTTGATTATTAATGAAGAAAAAGCAGGTCATTTAGAAAAACATAATGCAATCAAACAGAGTCAACATGGTTTTATGAAAGGGAAATCATGTTTGACAAACTTGTTAGAGTTCTTTGAGGATATAACAAGCAGAGCGGATAAAGGTGAACCAGTAGATGTTGTGTATTTGGATTTTCAGAAGGCATTTGATAAGGTGCCACATAAAAGGTTATTGCACAAAATAGGAACTTAGGGTATTGGGGGTAATGTGTTGGCATGGATTGAGGATTGGCTAACACACAGAAGGCAGAGAGTCGGGATAAATGGGTCTTTTTCAGGTTGGAAAGCCGTAACTAGTGGGGTGCCACAAGGATCAGTCCTAGGGCTTCAGCTATTTACTATCTACATTAATGACTTAGAGGAAGGGACAGAGTGTAATGTATCTAAATTTGCTGATGATACAATAATAGGTGGGAAGGCATGTTGTGACGAGGGCACAAAAAATCTGCAAAGGGATATAGATAGGTTAAGTGAGTGGGCAAAAATTTGGCAGATGGTGTTTAATGTGGGAAAGTATGAGGTAATCCACTTTGGTCGGAAGAATAAAAAGGCTGGTTATTATTTAGATGGAGAAAGACTACAAAATACTGCAGTACAGAGGGATCTGGGTGTTCTTGGACATGAAACACAAAAGGTTAGCATGAGGTGCAAGTAATTAGGAAGGCAAATGGAATTTTGGCCTTTATTGCTAGGGGGTTAGAGTTTAAAAATAAGGAAGTCCTGTTACAACTGTACAGGATGTTGGTGAGGCCACACCTGGAGTACTGTGTACAGTTTTGGTCCCCGTATTTAAAGAAGGATATACTAGCATAGGAGGCAGTTCAGAAAAGGTTCACTAGGCTGATTCCTGGGATGAAGGGGCTGTCTTATCAAGAACGGATAAACAGGTTAGGCCTTTATTCATTGGAGTTTAGAAGAATGAGAGGTGATCTTATCGAAACATACTAGATTTTAAGGGGGCTCGACAGGGTAGATGTTGAGAAGATGTTTCCATGTGTGGGAGAATCTCGAAGTAGGTGACATAGTTACAGAATAAGAGGGCACACATTTAAAACTGAGATGCGAAGGAATTTCTTCTCTCAGAGGGTGGTGAATCTCTGGAATTCTCTGCCACAGAGAGTTGTGGAGGCTAGGTCACTAAATGTATTTAAGGAGGAGGTAGATAGATTTTTGAAATCTCAGGGAGTCGAGGGTTAGGCAGAGCAGGCCCGAAAGAGGAGTTGAGGCCTGGGACAGATCATCCATGATCTTATTGAATGGCGGGGCAAGCTTGAGGGGCTGAATGGCCTACTCCTGCTCCTATTTCTTCTGTTCTTATGTTCTTATAAAGATTGCATTTAGAGGAATCTCCGTAGGGAAACCTATGCTGCACTTTGGTATGTCTAACTATGGGTTGGGGTTGAAAATTTGCTGGGAAGTCACTTGAACGATCAGCCTAACTTTACTTTCACTACTGTTCCGAGCAGAGGCCTGCGGATGAATTTAAGCCTGGGGGCACAGGCCCATCTAGAGAAAGCAATGTAACTCAATACTGATGGCTGGTCCTGCTTTGAAACAGGTACCAGTGTCAAACTGTTTCTTTTTTACTCATTCATGGGATGTGGGTGTTGCTGGCGAGGACCACATATATTGTCCATCCCTAATTGCCCTTGAGAAGGTAGTGGTGAGTTGCCTTCTTGAACCGCTGCAGTCCATGTGGTGTAGGTACAGCCACAGTGCTGTTCAGGAGGGAGTTCCAGGATTTTGACCCAGCAATGATGAAGGAATGGCAATATAGTTCCAAGTCAGGATGATGTGTGACTTGGAGGGGAATTTGCAGATGGTAGTGTTCCATGTGTCTGCTGCCCTTGTTCATAGAAGTGTTCCCTGGTTTGGAAGGTGTTGTCAAAGAAGTCTTGGCGAGTTGCTGCTGTGCATCTTGTAGATGATACATACGGTATCCAAAGTCTGCTAGTGGTGGAGGAAGTAAATGCTTAAGGTGGTGGATGGGGTGCCAATCAAGCGGGCTGCTTTGAGCTTCTTGAGTGTTTTTGGAGGTGCATTCATCCAGGCAAGTGGAAAGCATTCCATTATGCTCCTGACTTGTGCCTTGTAGGTGGTGGAAAAGCTTTGGGAATCAGGAGTCGTCACTTGCCACCAGATACCCAGCCACTGACCTGCTCTTTTTTTTCTTTTTGCAAGGAAAGCAAGCGTCGCTGGCAAAGTCAGCATTTATTGCCCATCCCTAATTGCCCTTGACAACTGAGTGGCTTGTTAGGCCATTGCGGAGGGCAGTTAAGAGTCAACCACATTGCTGTGGGTCTGGAGTCACATGTAGGCCAGACCAGATAAGGACGGCAGATTTCCTTCCCTAAAAGACATTAGTGAACCAGATTTTTTTTTACGACAATTGATCGTTTCATGGCACCATCAATGAGACTAGCTTTCAATTCCAGATTTTTATTACATTTATTAATTGAGTTTAAATTCCAGCTGCCCCGGTGGGATTTGAACCCATATCCCCAGGGCATTAGCCTAGGCCACTAGATTAATAATCTAGTGGCATTACCACAATGTCACCGTCTTGTAGCCAAATCATTTATTGGCTGGTCCAGTTAAGTTTCTGTCAATGGTAACCCCAGGATGTTGATGCTAGGAGATTCAGCGATGGTAATCCCACTAAATATAAGTGGAAGTGGTTAGACTCTCTCTTGTTGGCGATGGTGGGAAAGGTCAGTTAGCGCAGTTGGCTAGACAGCTAGAGTGTGATACAGAACAAATGCCAACAGAACAGGTTCAATCCCTGTATCGGCTGTGGTAGTTCATAGAGACCTACCTCCTCACCTTACCCCATGCTTGAGGTGTGGTGACCCTCAAGCTATACATCACCAACTGTCTCTCTCTAGTGGGGAGAGATGCCTTTGGGACTATGGCTAGAGCAATTAGAGATGATAATGTGTGGCACAAAAGCTAATTGCCCAAGTGTGAATGTTGTCCAGGTCTTACTGCATGTGGGCAAAGACTGCTTCAGTATCTAAGAACATACAATGATAGATTGTCTCCAACCAGCTTGCATACCTCTGTGCTTACTGATTGATAAAATATTGAAGTGTATTGTGCCGATTATATGTAATTGGTAAATACCACTAAATAACTTTGTGACTATGAAGTCAATTGTGCATGGTCCCAGGGGTATTAATGGTACAGTAATTTAGCACATAAGTACTTGTAAGTTCATCCTAGACAGAGTGAGTGTCTCTCATTGTCAAATATTCAAAACCTCAAACCAACCACCAGTGGTCCAAATCTGTAGTAAAAGCTGACAGATTAGTTACTGTTAATCTTAACAATTGCTGAATGGAAACTAAACATTGCAGTAGAGAGTTATACATTAAAATAACTACTGAGAAGTACAGAAGCAGTTCTGAATGTAACATCTGGTAAACTAACCTCAGACTGCTTAAAGTCAGATGGGTAATGTTTTTAGCTTGCTGTGCTTTTTAAAATTAGTGATCATTATGTTAGGGAATAGAGTATTTTTCCTTTTCTTTCTAATGTCAATATTGAGGACTGTCAGGTCTTGCTGCAATAAGACACTTCAGACGTTCAGACAGACTCCCAAAGGAAGTGTCACACTTCATGACATTCATGTTCCATAATCTCTTGAACCACTCTCCTATTTTCCTGTTGATGTCCATCAAAACAAAAGTGACAGTATAATTTAATCTTAAAATTCAAACTTAGAATATCCTGTCAAAATTTCATACACACACCAGCTGGACAAAGGAGCCAGATTTTGCCTGGGCTCAGACTATGCAAATCATGTCAGTGCTAGTGTTATGCTCCCTCCAACCAGCTGAATACCAGCATCAGCTGACAGTCCTGTGTTTTGTTTGGCAGCAAAACTGCTCATGTTCATATAGGGTAGGCGGTGGCGTAGTGGTATTATTGCTGGACTAGTAACCCAGAGACCCAGGGTATTTCTCTGGGGACATGGGTTCGAATCCCACCACAGCAGAAGGTGGAATTTGAATTTAATTAATAAATCTGGAATTAAAAGCTAGTCTAATGATGGCCATGAAACCATTGTCAATTGTTGTAAAAACCCATCTGGTCACTAATGCCCTTTGGGGAAGGAAATCTGCTGTCCTTACCTGGTCTGGCCTACATGTGACTCCAGACTCACAGCAATGTGGTTAACTCTTACATGCCCTCTGAAATGGCCTAGCAAGCCACTCAGTTGTATCTAACTGCTACAAAGTCTATAAAAAGGAATGAAACTGGACAGACCACCCGGCATCGACCTAGGCATTGGAAACGACAACGGCAAACCCGACCCTGCACAGTCCTCCTTACTAACATCTGGGGGCTTGTGCCAAAGTTGGGAGAGCTGTCCCACAGACTAGTCAAGCAACAGCCTGACATAGTCATACTCACGGAATCATACCTTACAGACAATGTCCCAGCCACTGCCATCACCATCCCCCGGATGTCCTGCCCCACCGGCAGGACAGACCCACCAGAGGTGGTGGCACAGTGGTATATAGTAGGGAGGGAGTTGCCCTGGGAGTCCTAAATATCGACTCCGACCCCATGAAGTCTCATGGCATCAGGTCAAACATGGGCAAGGTAACCTCCTGCTGATTACCACCTACCGCCCTCCCTCAGCTGATGACTCAATACTCCTCCATGTTGAACACCACTTGGAGGAAGCACTGAGGGTGGCAAGGGCACAAAATGTACTCTGGGTGGGGGACTTCAATGTCCATCACCAAGAGTGGCTCGGTAGCACCACTACTGTCTGAGCTGGCTGAGTCCGAAAGGACATAGCTGCTAGACTGGGTCTGCGGTAGGTGGTGGGGGAACCAACACGAGGGAAAAACATACTTGACCTCGTCCTCACCGATCTGCCTGTCGCAGATGCTTCTATCCATGACAGTATTGGTAAGAGTGACCACCGCACAGTACTTGTGGAGACGAAGTCCCGCCTTCACATTGAGGATACCGTCCATCGTGTTGTGTGACACTATCACCGTGCTAAATGGGATAGATTTCGAACAGATCTAGCAATGCAAAACTGGGCATCCATGAGGCGCTGTGGGCCATCAGCAGCAGCAGAATTGTACTCATCCACAATCTGTAACCTCATGGCCTGGCATATCCCCCACTCTACCATTACCATCAAGCCAGGAGACCAACCCTGGTTCAATGAAGAGTGCAGGAGGGCATGCCAGGAGCAGCGTCAGGCATACCTCAAAATGAGGTGTCAACCTGATGAAGCTACAACACAGGACTACTTGCATGCCAAACTGCGTAAGCAGCATGCGAAAGACAGAGCTAAGCGATCCCATAACCAACGGATCAGATCTAAGCTCTGCAGTCCTACCACATCCAGCCGTGAATGGTGGTGGACAATTAAACAACTAACTGGGGGAGGTGGCTCCACAAATATACCCATCTTCAATGATGGGGGAGCCCAGCACATCAGTGCGAAAGATAAGGCTGAAGCATTTGCAACAATCTTCAGCCAGAAGTGCTGAGTTGATGATCCATCTCGGCCTCCTCCTGAAGTCCCCAGCATCACAGATGCCAGACTTCAGCCAATTTGATTCACTCCGCGTGATATCAAGAAACGACTGAAGGCACTGGATACTGCAAAACCTATGGGCCCTGACAGTATTCCAGCAATAGTACTAAAGACCTGTGCTCCAGAACTTGCCTCGCCCCTAGCCAAACTGTTCCAGTATAGCTACAACACTGGCATCTACCCTGCAATGTGGAAAATTGCCCAGGTATGTCCTGTGCACAAAAAGCAGGACAAGTCCAACCCGTCCAATTACCGCCCCATCAGCCTACTCTCTATCAGTAAAGTGATGGAAGGTGTCATCAACAGTGCCATCAAGCGGCACTTGCTTAGCAATAATCTGCTCAGTGACGCTCAGTTTGGGTTCCGCCAGGGCCACTCAGCTCCTGACCTCATTACAGCCTTGGTGCAAGCATGGACAAAAGAGCTGAACTCAAGAGGTGAGGTGAGAGTGACTGCCCTTGACATCAAGGCAGCATTTGACCGAGTATGGCATCAAGGAGCCCGAGCAAAACTGAGGTCAATGGGAATCAGGGGGAAAACCTTCCACTGGCTGGAGTCATACCTAGCGCAAAGGAAGATGGTTGTGGTTGTTGGAGGTCAATCATCTGAGCTCCAGGACATCACTGCAGGAGTTCCTCAGGGTAGTGTTCTAGGCCCAACCATCTTCAGCTGCTTCATCAATGACCTTCCTTCAATCATAAGATCATAAGTGGGGATGTTCGCTGATGATTGCACAATGTTCAGCACCATTCGTGACTCCTCAGATACTGAAGCAGTCCATGTAGAAATGCAGCAAGACCTGGACAATATCCAGGCTTGGGCTGATAAGTGGCAAGTAACATTCGCGCCACACAAGTGCCAGGCAATGACCATCTCCAACAGGAGAGAATCTAACCACCTCCCCTTGACATTCAACGGCATTACCATCGCTGAATCCCCCACTATCAACATTCTAGGGGCTACCATTGACCAGAAACTGAACTGGAGCAGCCATATAAATACCGTGGCTACAAGAGCAGGTCAGAGGCTAGGAATCCTGAGGCGAGTAACTCACCTCCTGACTCCCCAAAGCCTGTCCACCATCTACAAGGTACAAGTCAGGGGTGTGATGGAATACTCTCCACTTGCCTGGATGGGTGCAGCTCCAACAACACTCAAGAAGCTCGACACCATCCAGGACAAAGCAGCCCACTTGATTGGCACACCATCTACAAACATTTACTCCCTCCACCACCGACGCACAGTAGCAGCAGTGTGTACCATCTACAAGATGCACTGCAGCAATGCACCAAGGATCCTTAGACAGCACCTTCCAAACCCGCGACCTCTACGAACTAGAAGGACAAGAGCAGCAAATACATGGGAACACCACCACCTGCAAGTTCCCCTCCAAGTCACATACCACCCTGACATGGAACTATATCGCCGTTCCTTCACTGTCGCTGGGTCAAAATCCTGGAACTGCCTTCCTAACAGCACTGTGGGTCTACCTACCCCAAAAGGACTGCAGCGGTTCAAGAATGCAGCTCACCACCACCTTATCAAGGGCAATTAGGATGGGCATTAAATGCTGGCCTAGCCAGTGACGCCCACATCCCATGAATGAATTTTTTAAAAATTAATCGTTATTCTGACTGGGCTACCACCTTGCTTCACCACCCATAGGTATACGTCATCTTGTCAGCAGTTTTCTTTGCAGTAGTTCCAAGTCCGATAGTTTTATCAGCCCCATATTAAGCTAAGACTTGCATCCTTTTACCTGAACATCTAGTAATGCATACCAGTTAACTAACGTTTCAGGTCCGTGCTGACGAAAGGTCATTGAACTGAAATGTTTACTTTGTTTCTCTCTCCACAGATGCTGCCTGACGTATTTCCAGCATTTTCTGTTTTATTTACACATCTCACCTGTCTCCTCTACAATGGATAACACCTTGGCAAAGTCTTGCGGTTCCATAAGCTTGAAGGTACAGAACCGTACCTTTGAATTTGAATAGCTAATTTGGCAATTGTTGGAATAGTCTCGACCTGTCTGCAACCTTTGACATGGTTGGCCTCCAACCTCCTTCAACACCTCATAGCCATTGTCCAGTTGGGTGGGACAGCACTCGCCTGATTCCATGCCTATCTATCCAGTTGCAATCAGAGAATCTCCTGCCATGGTTTCTCTTCCCGCTTCCACAGCATTACTTCTGAAGGCCATCAAGGACTTAGCCCCCTCCTATTTTTTTCATCTACATGCTGCCCCTCAGTGGCACCATCTGAAACCACAATGCCGGATTGAACATTTCTCATTGGCTAATTATCAAGAATAGAAACCCTGTCTGATTTTACCCTCTTTATCCAGACAAGGGGTCTGGTTTTAATGTTTCCAGCTGAGATCAACTAACTCAGCACAACCAAGGGTCCTTCCTTGCCCGTGTGGCCCAAAACTGCATCATGATGTGTATTTACCCACTAAGCTATCAGGAAAACTGTGTACAATAATCTTAGCACTTACTTTGTGTTAAGAAGGAAATGCCAGTTTGGGTGGCAAATGATGCTTTTAGTGGCATTACCAATTCAGGCACTTTTTCAGCGCTGATCTAGAATAGAGACAATGGATTATTGATTATTAAAATGCTAATTAAGACAATTATTAGCCAATTGATCTTGATAGTGTTAATTAGTCTACCATTTTCCCATCTCCTCTGAAAGCACTGTAATTCTAATTTGAACTAAGTTTATATTACTACTAAGTGAGCACCAATAAAGAGTTACAAGGCATGTCTACAAAATCAGCACAGCAAACAAAAGATTCATATGATGAAGGGGGACAATTGCAGAAAACAACATTCACATCACTGGCCATGTCAGATTATTTCCCATTACCGGAGCAGTGTGAAAGGATGTTACGAATCAGTGGCAAGATAATCAACCAGATAGATAAATGTTGGGTCCTGTGTGTAAAGTGTTTCTCTTTGACTCTTGCTCCTCTTCCTGCAGAAACTAACTGAATCTCATAATTCAATACTATGTCTCAATATCTGAATTAGAATTACCTTCAGTAAGATTGAAAAAGCTTTTGCGACAACTCAATTGGCAAGGACAAACAGCTCAAAGGATTAATATAGCACCTTTTACATTCAAAAGATGTTCAAAGCACTCACTAACAGAATACTTTTGAAGTATTTGTAGGAAAAGGCAGCATCCAATTGCACAGCAAAATCCCATAAACAGCAATGAGATAAATGACCAAGTAATCTGTATTTACCATGTTGGTTTAGAGATAAACGTTAGCCAGGATAGAGAACAGTCTGCCATGGAATCTTTTACTGCTACTAAACAGAAGACAGGGCCTTCATTTAATGCCTCATCCGAAATACAGCACCTCCAAAAAGGCAGTATTCCTCCAGTACTAGGCTGAATGTGGTAGCCGACACGCTGGAGTGACACTTGAATCCACAACCTTCTAATTCAGTAGCACGAACGCTACAAATGAGCCCCAGCTGATGTTTACAAGTTATCCATAGTTAAATTCCCACTACTATTAATCGAGCTTAAAAAAGGCACTATAATTGGCTTCAGTCCTCCTAATTCCACAACCTTATACAGTCCAATAACAATTGCTAAAAAAAAATACTGCAGAAGTTGGAAATTTGAAAAAATATAATCTAGTAGTTAGGTGCTAACAGGTTCAAGTCAGCTGTGATGCAAAGGACACAAGCTCATAAAGAAGAAAAAACAAGAAATGCTGGAACCACTCAGCAGGTCTGGCAGCATCTGTGAAAAGAGAAGCAGAGCTAACGTTTCGGGTCAGTGACCCTTCTTCGGAACTGACAAATATTAGAAAAGTCACAGGTTATAAGCAAGTGAGGTGGGGGTGGGGCAAGAGATAACAAAGGAGAAGGTGTAGATTGGACAAGGCCACATAGCTGACCAAAAGGTCATGGAGCAAAGGCAAACAATATGTTAATGGTGTGTTGAAAGACAAAGCATTAGTACAGATTAGGTGTTAACAGACTGAATATTGAACAGCAGCAAGTGCAAACCTGAACAAACTAAGATGAAATGAAATAAATGCAAAAAAAAATTGTAAAAAATGAAAAAAGAAAATAACTAAAAATGAAAGTAAAATGGGGGGCTGTCATGCTCTGAAATTATTGAACTCAATGTTCAGTCTGGCAGGCTGTAGTGCGCCTAATCGGTAGATGAGATGCTGTTCCTCGAGCTTGCGTTGATGTTCACTGGAACACTGCAGCAATCCCAGGACAGATATGTGAGCATGGGGTAAAGTGTTGAAATGGCAAGCAACCAGAAGCTCAGGGTCCTGCTTGCGGACTGAGCGGAGATGTTTATTTATTTTTTATTTATTTATAGATACAGCACTGAAACAGGCCCTTCGGCCCACCGAGTCTGTGCCGACCAACAACCACCCATTTATACTAACCCTACAGTAATCCCACATTCCCTATCAGAGCATGACAGTCCCCCATTTTATTTTCATTTTTACTTCCTTTTTTTTAAACATTTTTTACAATTTTTTTTTGCATTTATTTCATTTTTGTTTGTTCAGTTTGCTTACCCAGTTTTTTTTCAGGTTTGCACTTGCTGCTGTTCAGTATTCAGTATATTTACACCTAATCTGTACTTCTTTTGGGCCTCCTTATCTCGAGAGACAATGGATACGCGCCTGGAGGTGGTCAGTGGTTTGTGAAGCAGCGCCTGGAGTGGCTATAAAGGCCAATTCTGGAGTGACAGGCTCTTCCACAGGTGCTGCAGAGAAATTTGTTTGTCAGGGCTGTTGCACAGTTGGCTCTCCCCTTGCGCCTCTGTCTTTTTTCCTGCCAACGACTAAGTCTCTTCGACTCGCCACAATTTAGCCCTGTCTTTATGGCTGCCCGCCAGCTCTGGCGAATGCTGGCAACTGACTCCCACGACTTGTGATCAATGTCACACGATTTCATGTCGCGTTTGCAGACGTCTTTATAGCGGAGACATGGACGGCCGGTGGGTCTGATACCAGTGGCGAGCTCGCTGTACAATGTGTCTTTGGGGATCCTGCCATCTTCCATGCGGCTCACATGGCCAAGCCATCTCAAGCGCCGCTGACTCAGTAGTGTGTATAAGCTGGGGGTGTTGGCCGCTTCAAGGACTTCTGTGTTGGAGATATAGTCCTGCCGCCTGATGCCAAGTATTCTCCGAAGGCAGCGAAGATGGAATGAATTGAGACGTCGCTCTTGGCTGGCATACGTTGTCCAGGCCTCGCTGCCGTAGAGCAAGGTACTGAGGACACAGGCCTGATACACTCGGACTTTTGTGTTCCGTGTCAGTGCGCCATTTTCCCACACCCTCTTGGCCAGTCTGGACATAGCAGTGGAAGCCTTACCCATGCGCTTGTTGATTTCTGCATCTAGAGACAGGTTACTGGTGATAGTTGAGCCTAGGTAGGTGAACTCTTGAACCACTTCCAGAGCGTGGTCGCCAATATTGATGGATGGAGCATTTCTGACGTCCTGCCCCATGATGTTCGTTTTCTTGAGGCTGATGGTTAGGCCAAATTCATTGCAGGCAGCCGCAAACCTGTCGATGAGACTCTGCAGGCACTCTTCAGTGTGAGATGTTAAAGCAGCATCGTCAGCAAAGAGGAGTTCTCTGATGAGGACTTTCCGTACTTTGGACTTCGCTCTTAGACGGGCAAGGTTGAACAACCTGCCCCCTGATCTTGTGTGGAGGAAAATTCCTTCTTCAGAGGATTTGAACGTTTGAATATTGTTTGCCTTTGCTCCGTGACCTTTTGGTCAGCTATGTGGCCTGGTCCAATCTAGACCTCCTTTGTTATCTCTTGCCCTACCTCACTTGCTTATAACTTGTGTCTTTTCTAATATTTGTCAGTTCCGATGAAGGGTCACTGACCCGAAACGTTAACTCTGCTTCTCTTTCCACAGATGCTGCCAGACCTGCTGAGTGATTCCAGCATTTCTTGTTTTTATTTTATTCCCTATCACCTCCCTACACTAGGGGCAATTTACAACAGCCAATTTACCTATCACCTGCAAGTCTTTGGATGTGGGAGGAAACCGGAGCACCCGGCGAAAACCCACGCAGACGCAGGGAGAACTTGCAAACTCCGCACAGGCAGTACCCAGAATTGAACCCGGGTCCCTGGAGCTGTGAGGCTGCGGTGCTAACCACTGCACCACTGTTCCGCAAAGCAGTCACCCAGTCTGCACTTGGTCTCCCCAATGTAGAGGAGACCACATTGTGAGCAGCGAATACAGTATACGACATTGAAAGAAGTACAAGTAAATCACTGCTTCACCTGAAAGGAGTGTTTGGGGCCTGGGATAGGGAGGAGGTAAATGGGCAGGTATTACACCTCCTGCGATTGCAGGGGAAGGTGCCATAGGACGGGGACGAGGTGGTGGGTGTAATGGAGGAGTGGACCAGGATGTCGCAGAGGGAACGATCCCTTTGGAATGCTGACGGGAAGGGAGGGGAAGATACGTTTGGTAGTGGCATCACTCTGCAGGTGGCGGAAATGGCGGAGGATGATCCTTTGGATATGGAGGCTGGTGGGATGAAAAGTGAGGACAAGGGGAAACCTGTCACGGTTCTGGGAGGGAGGGGAAGGGGTGAGGGTAGAGGTGCAGGTAATGGGCCAGACAGACGTACTTAAACAGGAAAATGGCTCTGGTTGTTAGAGAACACTACCTGCAAGAGCCCCTCCTGCCATGTTGGCAATATATCACCATTCCTCCATCGTCACTGGGTCAAACTCCTTGAACTCCATAGCTAACAGCACTGTTGAGTAGCTTCACCACGCAGAGCACAGTAACTCAAGGCAGCAGCTCACCACCATCTTCTCATGAGCAGTTAGGGATGGGAAATAAATCTTGGCCTTGCCAATGACACCCGCATCCCATGAATGAATAAAAAACAGGTTTTAACTGAGACTGTAAATGCAAGTAAGCCAGCCACATGAAAATGGTTCTACATGTGTTTTTTGGATTTTGAAACGCCTATTTTTTTATTGTAAAATTACATCTGTACATTGAAGCTACTGAACATGAGGGGGGTGGGCAAAGTAGATAAGTTACAAAGAATTTTTGTACTCATGACTGACCACTTGTAATCATTTTGCTATAGAATTTTACAATGAAGATTGAGACACAAATGCACAGCAAGCCAATCAAGAACTGAGAAAGCAGTGCAACACCTGAGGTATTAACCTCTCTTTTGCTGATAAAGGCAAATGTAGCATTTTCTTTTTCCTTACTTTCAGATTTCCAGCATTGCCATAAGTTTTTCTTGTTTTCCTCACTTTCAGATACTACAATGCCATTTAAGAGTACCTCTGTTTGTGAAATTCTGATGTACTGAGTCTAAGTCCAGAAACATGAAATTTATGAAACCCACAACAGAGTAGTAACTATGTACAATCTTTATTTAAAAGGAGTACATAAGAGAAATGTAATTTACACCATTACATTTAATACCAAAAGTAAAAAAAAATTTGGATTTATAGCTAAAGAAACCAATGTCAATGAAGAAATAATTGAGCAATTCAACTCTGCAAGTGACAAGTTAATGAATACAGCTCAGTAAATGCAAGTACTGCAGTTTTAACAAATTTACGATTTGCGTTTCTCAGACAAATTCATTCCTTTACATCAACTTTCACTCACTCAAGTAAAAGTCCACACTAACATGCTTAGTCTGTACTCTCGCCAGAAGGTGATCTTGTGCGTGATCTTACATGATCCCCAGATGCCATAGAGGAATGGCCTCTCTGCTCCTTGGCAGGAACAGGTGATCTACTCTCAGATCGGGATTTGCTGCGGCTCCTACTCCTGGAACGACTGTAGGACTTACGGCCCCTGGAGCGAGATCTGGAAGAGCTTCGACTACGGGAACGAGACCTGCTACGAGACCTGAAAAGGAATCAAAACTTTGAATAGTCACAATACAAACACTATTTTATTAGAACTAATTCTAGAAATGTGTTTGTTATGAGTTTTGCGTCAATTTAGCCCTACCCAATTCACATCCAACCACATATTGCTGAATTGGTAAGACATCCAATAAGCAAAGCCTTATAAAAATAGAACAGCCAGGGGAGATGCAACTGCAGAGTAAAATCTCAAACTATCGACATAGGCTGGTCAACTCAAACTCCTGCTTGAGAGTTAGCAGCTATAACCATTTTTCTTTTTTAAATACACATTTAAGCACACCAATGATGTTGGTGCATCTGCTAAGTTATTAAAGTTACCTTATAAATGTTGCTAGCAAATTAATGATTATTAAACCCAAGATACATGACTTCAATATATTTCAAATTTATTTGGGATTGAAGATCAATCTATGTAACAAAAGACCTGTGTTACATCCTGGGGCAATTACCTGCGTTGTTTACGTTCTTCAACCACCCTGATTTTTCTTCCATTGAGCTCTGTGCCAGAGAGCTTCTCAAGAGCATTCTTCACATCACTGTAGGATGCAAATTCAACAATTCTAGGAAAAACAAAAGCAGGTGTAATTTTATTAACTCTGTAATTACCAAGACAGGGCTTCCTTTCTTAGCATAATACTCTGAGGAATATTCAGAATGCCTAGAGCAAAAAAAAAAACAGATGATGTGGAGTACAGTAGTAAGTGAGCTGTGAAAATGTTAAGACTTCTTTAGTAAGGTTGTTAAACCTTACTCATCATTTATTTCAAAACTATTTAACAGCTTTCTACAATTGTCCAGTTGTAGGTCCACTTCTAGTGAAATATTTTGAAGTTGTACATAAAGCTGTATATGATCTTAGTAATTGATCTGCATCAACACCCAAACCAAAGCTTCGTCTCACATCGACATGGTTTTACAACTGCATTAGCAGATTTCATAACACGTTTTCTTCCCCCCAATCAACAAATTTCAGGGTGTAACTATTTAAATCTCTTGCAACTTACCCTTCATTCATTTTGTGCCTGTGTGCATCCGCAAAGGTAACTTCTCCAGCCTGCCTCATGAAATCTTTCAGATCCTATGCAAGATCAGATCAGTTAGGTAAATCAAAGCATATTAACATCTTTCTCTATCAACTTCCAATGAACATCACTGGAAAAGCAAGCAAAAAAATACATAAATCTAATTTCAGCAAAATTTATATTACCTTCCTGTACAATTCCCTAGGCTATTCAACCAGCCAAATGTAACAAGTGTTCGCAGAGGCACCACCACGACTGAAGACCAGATGGTTCTCTTCACCACCCGCTTGACTGACACTACCCATTCGATGGGAGCCTTCCCGGACATCACCCTCCCTTAAAGGCAGACTCTGGCATTGCCATAGGAACAGGGATTGCTACTCTTGCGCCGTGACCAAGGACTTCTCGCCTCACTCCAATCGAGCTTCCAAACAACCCTACCAGCGAATTTCTCCCAATCAAGGACCTCGCATTTTACAGCAGGCTCTCAGAACTCTCGACTTTAGGACACCTTGTTATCATTTTCAGGGATGCAGCAAGGTAAATGGCACTAAACCCAGTGCCCACCAGTGTTGGTCAGACCACCACAACACAGATTTAGATCACCAATTGACAAAGGTAGGAGCAGATTGGCATTTCAACTAGGCCCAAGAGACCAAGGCACAGCGATTAGGAAAACCAACGGCACTCCACGTCACAAGGCCAACGACACGAGAGGCTGGTAAATAAAGGTTTTAACACTTGGTTAAATTTCAAAAACACAAAAACTGAATGAACACACATTTTAGTTTCAAGGTTAGTAGGCAATCAAGGTTAATTTTTTTTGTATTTAACGTTAGCTACTCAAGTTAAAGGAGCAGTACTTAATTTTGGAAGACAATTAAAGCTTAACCACAAGAGGATGGGGGCCTTCGGTTTTATGTAGATTACCCGATTTTCTTTTTCCCGTTGAGGGCAACTACAGTTCTTTTTAAAAAGACAAAGTCAATTATATTGAATGAAAAGAAATGAGAAGTCTGAGTATTCCTCCTTCACAATGATGAACTTAAGGCATTCCCCAAGCGAAACTTGCTCCCCGAAGGTGCTGACTCTTATCGGAGTACAGTTCTTCAGGTGCTGGTAGTTCCTCAGCTAATTACTTATTGTGAAAGCCTGGACAAGTGCTGGCGAGCTGGTGGGGGTAGGGTGGGAGGGCATCAAAGCCAAGCCCCATCAAATTCTCACGCAACATCTACACATGCACTTTCTAGTAGTGACTACTGGACCAGGAACCCTGGCTTATTTTTTTCACTCCCTGGCCCAGCAGTAAAGGCAGAATGTAGCATTACCCCTGGTGCTCTGACTGAGATCATCTAACTTAACACAGACCAGGTATCTTCATCTGTGCTGCTCAAAACCACACATGATAATCTTCCGCAATGAACCACTGGGGCCCTCAAAAGTCATTATTAAATGTTGTTTCTTTAAGAGGGGAAGAATTCAGCTTGGCACACGGGAGTGACAAATCCTTAAAATACAAGTTGAAAGTCAGAATCATTGCTTTCAAAAAGTCTATAAAGAAGTTTAAAGCTCCCACTTTACCTTAGACCCAGACACTGACATTAAGTATAGCACCTTTGACTGCAGTTTTTCAATTTATGGTAAGACTTGGAGAAATGGCAACTATTATCAGTTAACTGTAGATAACTGGTAACACTTTAAGAGCCATTTTCACAATAAAAAGCCACACATTATATTAAATATTCAATTAACATTTCAGATTTGTCCACATATATGCTTGGAGCAAATTTGGAGACATTTTTAAATAAGAACTCCCTCTAGTTTATCTTTGTCAGCAGGTCAAGTTATTGTACTATTCTGTCACAATTAGTCGCATCACATATAATGTTTCCACTGGTGGCTAGTTACATTCCTTTTGGAAGGAACTGTTCTGACACATTTAATGCCAACTTGTTGAGAACCACTTCTTTTTGTTCTACATCATGTCACTGTGATTCTTTGTAATTAACTGCACTAGACAATTCGTTTTACTGTTTCTTTATATTCAATTTTTGTTTGAATGTAACGTTCATGGCTAGCTTGTCAGGAATGCAGCATTACACCTAAACACTACACTGTAAAATGACTCAAGTTAACTTTGAAAGCTCTAATTACAATTAAACAGTACCAGTTTCATTCATCTCATTTTTTTTTAAAACAATTACACAAAAGTAGTCTCACATAACTGGATATTGCATGCTACATACCTGCCAGCTAACTCTGGAAGACAAGTTCTCAACAATCACTCTGTTTTCTGTACGAACTGGAGGCCCATTTCTGAAATGGATAATAAATGATTGTTGTCTCAGCTTCTATAGCGCACAGGTACTTTATTCTGGAGATGCCACGGTTAAGAAAATATAAAAATATTAAACAGAACATGCGTATCTAATTCCCACTATTTTTAAAATACTAGGATTAAAGACTTCCCCAACTTACACAACTCAAATACCTGAAATTAATTTATTTTAAAATACTGAATATAAAATATTTTCAGTTGGTGAATCATGCATATTATTCAGGAGGTTTGAAGTTTATCCATGAGAAATACTGACTGACCGTTTCCTCCCCTCCATATAACAGACATGAGAAATTCAGTTTCAAAAGGACATCATACTGTCACAAATGCAGTAACAATGAAGGGTCCATAGGAACAAGCAACCCTATCCTAGTGAGAGCCTTGAGACTGTACGGCATCAGGCTATTCACCGCTAAAACTATTGAACCATGTGTCTTCACGCAACATAGAGTGTTCAGTTTCTCAGTCATAGAAACAAGGACCAATGTTTTTGACGTCTGATTCCTGAGGATTGTAAAGCCAACAGCAGTAATTGCTGCAACTGAGATCAGCATTTCTAGGGATTAAAACTGGGATCTTCCACATCGATATGGCTCAGTACCATGCTGATCCTTGAATGATCGCAAGCAACATCTTTACTTTGTTAATAAAGAAATTAATATGGCATTCAATGTAAACATTAGTCAAAAAAAGTTTTGCCACTTACTATTTTTGAATTGGAGAAGCATAGCATTGGGTAACAAATTCAGCATTTCAGGTTATGAAATAAAATTTGGTGCATAATTTATCAACTAATGTCAATCAAAATCTACCTAAATTGATGTAATTATTGTCCTTAAGGAATATATGTTACTGTAATATTCTCAAGTTAAGAAAACAGGTCGATGGACTCACCTTCCTGCACTACGTTGATAGCTCTGGCTAAAGCGACCTTGATAACGTCCCCCTCCTCCACGTCCGCCTCTATTGCGTGCTCTGGCATGCTCAACCGTCACTCTGCACAAACAAAATGCTCATTTATGTAGCTGAAAACACTGCACAGTAACTATCAGCCTTCTAGTTTCTTTTGAGGACGTGCAAGTGTGGGAATGGAGCACTTACCTTTCATTGCACAACTCTTTCCCATCCAGTTCATAAACTGCATCCTCTGCATCTCTGTAGTCTTCAAATTCCTGAGGACAAAACAACCAATTTTTATCTTCCTCAAATGGCTTTCATATTCCAACAATGTGGATTTAAAACCTTATCTAGCCCCAAAATAATCCCAAATTACTGGATAAACATCCTACAAATGAGTGATTGCAAAACCACATTTCTACCTGTGTGGAGAAGACCAAGAGGCTTCAGCTACTCATGTTGGCAGTGTCTATGCCTCTGGCTGCTTCTCCCTTTGCTTTACACAGAAAAATACAGTCAGAAAGCAGGATTAGGTTTGCACCTCCAAAAAAGAGCTGACTCAACAGTAAATCAAAGGTAATAAAAATCACAATCACGTCCTAACCTGCCACTGGTTTCAACAGTTAGGCAAGCATTATAAAAGTTCATTTGGTTGCAGGGGAGTTAAGTCACTTCACACATACTAACAATTACAATTTACCCTGCATTAAAAAACTTACCACAAATCCAAATCCATTCTTCAGATCAATTTCCTTAATTCGCCCATATCCTCTGAAGAACCTCTCCACATTTTTTTCAGTGGCGTAAGGGCTCAGTCTTCCAATGAATACTCGGGCACTCATCTTCACTGACCTAGAATACAACTGTCAAAACAAATAAAATATGGAATACCATCTGCCAAGACAACTTGCATTTATTTACCACCTTTAACAGAGGAAGACATCTCAGAGCCACAAAGGCAAAAACAGACACAGCCAAAGAAAATGGCCAAAATCTTGGTCAAAGGGGCAGATGTGAAAGAGGGCCTTAAAGGAGAGGGAGGTGAGGCACAGAGTTTAGGGAGGAATGCTACCAGACCTGCTGAGTATTTCCAGCATTTCTTTTATTTCAGATTTCCAGCATCCGCAGTGTTTTGCTTTTAGTTTAGGGAGGGAGCCTTGGCAGATACATCTGACAATGGTGGGGTGAAAGGATGAGGGCAGATAAGATGCCATAGTTACAGACATGATGAGTTCGGTAGATGGGCGATTTTGCTCCCGTAAATTACAAATGTAGAGAGGCACAAGGCCATACATATTTAATCACAAGGTTGAAAATTTTTAAGTCTGAGACATTGGAAGACAGTGTCAATCTATTTGAGGACAGGGCGAGAGATGAGCAGGACTTGGCAGCAGGAGCTTTGGAGGAACTGTAAAACACTTTTTTTGAACCTGAACAGGCAACAGAAACATCAATCATTTCTCCCACCACCACCCCACAACTTTCCAGCTGGTCAAAGCCCAAATCTGTACAAGATATCCTTAGTGCTCCAATATTCAGAAAAGAAAAATTAGTATCCTGCTTAAAAACAACCAAACTCTTATTTTTAAGAAAAATCTCTTAGTTGCAGTTATATTCGTATGCATATTTTAAAAAAATAATTCAATTAAATTTCTGAGCTTATCAGCCCTGAAATCGTTAAAATATAGTTTGGCAAAATGTACGCTCATTTTGCATGGATTCCAATTACATTCGAAATAGAAATACCACAACCTCCACCACATCCCCAACCCAGTCCTTTCCATTTCCCCTCCCCCACCTCCTATACTCCATAAAGAAGCTGTCACTTGCATTAAAGACGGGAACACAAATGATACCGCTGGGGTTGAGGAGCAGCCGTGGTTGGTTTCCCCGATTAGAAACAATGGCCAGCCCAGCCCCTGTGGCCCAAGGCCTCTCCAGTTCCGAAAAGCCTGGGCGCTGGGGGGGGGGGGGGGGGAGGCGGCGGCCCAGCGGCCACACTACAACCGTCTAACAATAACCCTACTCCCCCCACCCCCCCACCGCGGCCCACAATCTAAATTGATCTGATCGTTCGACACCCCGCTCCGCGACACCGATTCGGGCTAGCCCAGGTCAAGCCCACTTGTACTATCTTTTCTTACTGTATTTTAACGACTCGCTCAGACGACACAGCAACTCTCCCGAATCTCAGCTCACCTCAAAATGGAAGCCACGCGTGCGCAACCAATCCCGCAAGCACTCTGTGCCGTCACTTCCCGGATGCTAAGCAACCAGCTCGCTCGAGCAAGTCATCACCATGGAGACCATCACGGGAGGGGATGGTTTCCCTCCCCCTCCCCCACCCCCACCCCCACCCCCACCCCCACCCCCACCCCCACCCCCAACCGTACAGCGCTCAGAGGCCCCGCTTTGCACAGGGCGAAAGCGCCGATTGGGCCCGCTCGGCTAACGAACCAAATAGCTGCTCCCCTTCCCCCAGCAGCGCCATTTTTCTCCTCACCATCTTCTCTGATCTCCAGTGCAACTTCCACATCTGTTCTGCGGGCCCAGCTGCACAAAGTTCAATTCCCGCTCCTTTTTTATGCCAGTTACTTTGTTCTCTGTCTTTCTCTCTCTCTCCCCCACTCCTTCAGAACTCTCTAGCGAGAAGAAATCTAACTCTGTGCAGGATTTCTCTCCTGCTCCTTTATCCAGAACCCCTCCAGAAAATACAAAATACAATTTAAAAAGTAATCTAATTGGACAATCCAGCCTGCAACAGTTCTATGGCAATCTTTGTGTCAATTTTACTGATACTACTTATGGCCATTTCTCCTCCAGGTACCTTTAGTTGTTTCTACCAAGCTCCAAATATGCTGTGCCTCATGCTTTTATTCTGCACCCTGATGAAATCAAGATTCATAGAACCATCTCTGAATCTAAATGACTGCTTTCCAGGACATCAAAAATATGAAACTTATAACTTACAAGAAATGCTGGATTCACTCAGCAGGTCTGGCAGCATCTGTGGAAAGAGAAGCAGAGTTAACGTTTCGGGTCAGTGACCCTTCTTCGGAACTTCGGAGTTCCGAAGAAGGGTCACTGACCCGAAACGTTAACTCTGCTTCTCTTTCCACAGATGCTGCCAGACCTGCTGAGTGAATCCAGCATTTCTTGTTTTTGTTTCAGATTTCCAGCATCCGCAGTATTTTGCTTTTAAACTTATAACTTAAGTCGTCTCATCCTACAATATGTAAGCTTTTAAAACACCTAACTACTACTTTGCAATTTATTTTGTCTTCTGCTTTTTTGAATCCTGGTCGTGTTTGGGACTGTGGCCTTGGCCCTGTCACTAAGACTGCCTATTTCTGCCTCCATACAATGATCATCTCCACCACTGCCTCAGCTAATCTGCTGCTGAAACCCTCATCCATGTCTTTGTTAACCTCTAAGCCAACCTATTCCAATATTCTCCTGGTCAGCCTCCCATCTTCCACCCTCCATAAATGTGAGCTTATCCAAAACGCTGCTACCCATGACCCAACATGCACCAAATCCCATTTGATCCATATTGGTTCCTGGCCTGGAAATGCCTCAATTCTAAAATTCTTATCCTTGTTTCAAATCCCTCCATGGCCTTATCTCTCCCTATCTCTGCAACCCCCTCCAGCCTTACAACCATCTGAGACCTCTGCTCCTCTAATTCTGGCCTTTTGAGCATCCCCGATTTTATACGCTCCACTATTTATGGCTTTACCTTCAGTTGCCTAAGTCCTAACTTCTGGAGTTTCCTCTATAAACCTCTTCTCCTTTAAGACAATCCTTAAAACCTACCTATTTGACCAAGCTTTTGATCACCTGCCCCTGTTTTGATGCATAACACTCATGTGAAGCGCCTTGGGACATTTGACAACGTTAAATATGCTATATAAATGCTGGTGTTGATGTTGGTTTCTCAATTAAAAATTATTAGTGTTCTCTGCACTGCAGCTGTGCCCCAATCATTACGTACAGAATATTAGCCAGGCTGTAATTTGATACAGAATACCACATTTGGTACATAATAACACATCCAATGATTGAGATAACATTGTAATATGGAACAAAGCTTGAAGTGCGTTAGTGCCAAGCTTTAGACGTGGTCGTGTTTTGTAACATACCCCAGGCTATGATTTTTTAAATAATTTGTACACAGTTAAGGTTTTGTTTTTGAACACAAAACAAACATACTTAAAAACACAAAAAAATTATACAATGTTCAGCAAAGAAAGCAGTGAACAAAACACAAATCAGCCAGCATGTTTGGGGATTAAGCGGTACGGCATGTTGCGAATCTCCAGAATTTGCTGGCTGATCTTGATCTCAGTCTCTCTGTTATTTTTTAAAACTTGCTGGATTTAAGCATCATTTGTCCACTAAACTTGCTGAAAAATGTTAAGGCTGAAGCTTAGTAGTGTAAGTATCTTTTTAACGACATGATAATTGTTAATGCAATTAACAACTTAAACTTCCAATTTCATTCCTGCAAGTAGTAAATTGTTAGAGATTTTTAAATTGTCTAATATTGATTTTTTTCATACTTTTCCTTTTCTCTCTCTTAATCCGATCCAACTTTCCCTTTATTTCTCTTACTGTACCTAATATGACAAATTAATAGGAACATACAGGAACAAAGTAGGCCATTCAGCCCTTCGAGACTGTTCCATCATTCAATGAGATCATGGCTGATCAATTTCCTAACTCCATTCTTCCACCTTGGCTCCAAATTCCTGAACACCCTTGGCTAGCAAAAATCTAGCAATCTCAGATTTTAAATTATTAATTGAGCTATTATCTACTGCTTTTTGTGAGAGGGAGTTCCACACTTCTACCATCCATTGTGTGAAAAAGTGTTTCCTGTCTTCTTTCCTGAATGGCCTGAATCCACCAGCAGAAAGTAGTTCTCTCCATCTACCCTTTCAATTTTTTTTAAAATCCTAAAAACCTCAATTAAATCATCCTTTAACCTTCCATTGTCCAGGGAATATAAGGTTGGTTTATATAATCTTTCCTCATAATTTTACCCTTGGATTCCTGGCAACATTCTGGTGAATCTGCACTGCACTCCTTCCAAGACCGATATATCCTTTCTAAGGTGTGCTGCTCTCCTCTTTATATTCTAACCCATTAGATATAAAGGCTTACATCCCATTAGCCTTTTTGATTATTTTTCCTACCTGACCACTACATTTTAGTGATCTATGTATATGGACCCCCAAATCTCTTAGCAGCATTGAAATAAATCTTTCATAGTTTTGCCTATCCATTTAATCTACCAATGCCTGCATGTCTTTAATTTTATGCTCCTGTCCACACTACAATGCCACCAATCTCTGTCATTGGCAAACTTGGGTATATGGCTTTCTACTGGGTTATCTAAGTGATTAATAAATATAATGAATCGTAGAGGCCACATCACAGATCCTTGTGGATCATAAATCATTTCCTTCCAATTTGAATGCATACCCATTATCCCTACTCTCAGTCTCCTACCACTTAAGTAATCTCCTAACCAGGTCAATAATTCATTTTCAATTCCATGAGCTTTGATTTTAGCTGACAATTTCTTATGAGCAACCTTATCGAATGCCTTCTGGAAGTCCATATAAACTACATCCATAGACAGTTCCCTGTCTTCTACTTTTGTTACTTCTTCAAAAACATTTCCCATTCTAATTCACCCTCCGTTGTTCCTTTGCTTCTTTCTCAATCCTTAAATCTCATTGGTTAAGGAGATGCTTGTTGGTCCTGCCATTCACGAAGGTCCCAGATGCCCCATTGGCCTTGCCATATCAATATCAATTCGCACTTCCAGCAAGTTATGCTCTTATAATAAAGAAAAGGGTGCATTCAGTTAATCAGCAATAGCAAAGCCACCATAGGCATAGCGTATCAGAAATCAAGTAATGACCAAAAGTGCCAACTGCCCTCAGCTATCATTAAAGAAGAGGTCTTTAGTGAGTAGGCCAGTGAAGTCCCCACTCTCTGATAGCTCAGAAATTTATTTCCGGATTTCTTATTTTTTTGAGCACTCATGATCCCCGAGCGGCTGCTGACAGTTGCTGGCAGCAGCAGCAGTGGGGCGGGGGGATAGTGCAGAAAAAGAACAGCGGAAGGTGAGGGAAGCCCAACAACAAGGTTACCCTGGCTGTGATTGGTGAAGGGAGGAAGAGCCTGGGAGCGATGGTTGGTGGCGGCAGCGGCAGGGTGGGGGGTTTTGTGCAGGAAAGAAATAGCAGAAGGTTAGGGGAGCCCAACAAAAAAGTTACCCTGGCTGGAGGGATTGGGGAGGTGGGGGACGGCATGGGGGGAGGGAATGACATCTGGGAGGGCACAACATTTGAGGGGGCATTTGATGGAGGGAGAAAAGACATGGGGTGGAGGCAGGGGGTGTAACAGAATTGGGGGTGATAGCATGGGAGGAATGGAATGGGGGAAATAGGAAGAAGGGGTGGGATGAGGATGATATGAGAGGGATGAAAGAATGGGATGGGTATGGCATTTGAGGACTGGCATGGGATGGGGGATTTAAGAAAGTACACTAATGTGACCACAAATGTTTTGTGGCTCTCTCCTAGTAATATAATAAAATATATTTTTTTTTTATCAGTGCATGCCATTGTTCACATATATATTATATATGTACATATATTTACTTGCAATTTTCCCATGCTATTGCTGGTGTTGAGCCAAAGTACATACTGTTTTCTGACAATGAGGTATTATTAACTAAGTGTGATGGTTAAAGTGTTACTGAATGTAAGTGTGACACCAGAAATGCACACTATACAGTAGACTTGAAATATGTTATAGATAGATACAAGGAAATATTTGGAAAGCTAACATACAGCTTTTGGAGGAAAATTTGCATGCATATTTTGATTACGATGAACAGTCACAGTAACTTTGCTGTATTAAGTAACTGCAAAATAACGAGAGGCTGATATGCTTGATGCTTGATCTATCAAATCCTTTCCAAAATAGAACACAGACACATGCCTAATTTGCGAATGGTTAAACCCTAATTCTTAAAGGATTACATTTGTTGATTTAGAACATAGTGGAAATTTTGCACAAATTAAAAATTACTGAATCAACTAGTTAGAATGCAGGCCTACTCAGACTCCCTCCCCTAACTCTTTTTCCGGTACATTGATGACTATATCGGTGCCGTTTCCTGCTCTCGCCCCAAACTGGAAAACTTTGTCAACTTTGCCTCCAATTTCCACCCTTCTCTCACCTTTACATGGTCCAACTCTGACACTTCCCTTCCCTTCCTCGACTTCTCTATCTCCATCTCTGGGGATAGGCTGTCTACTAATATTCATTATAAGCCCACCGACACCAATGGTTACCTCGACTACACTTCTTCACACCCTGCCTCCTGTAAGGACTCCATTCCATTCTCCCAGTTTCTCTGTCTCTGACGCATCTGCTCTGATGATACAACCTTCCATGACAGCACTTCCTCTTTCCTTAACCGAGGATTCCGCCCGCACTGTGGTTGACAGGTCCCTCAACCCTGTCTGGCCCATTTCCCGCACCTCTGCTCTGACCCCTTCCCCTCCCTCCCAGAACTGCGACAGGGTTCCCCTGGTCTTCACTTTCCATCCCACCTACCTCCACATTCAAAGGATCATCCTCCGCCATTTCCACCACATCCAACGTGATGCCACGACCAAACGCATCTTCCCCTCCCTTCCCCTGTCAGCATTCTGAAGGGATCGTTTCCTCCGTGACACCCAGGTCCACTCCTCCATTATCCCCAACACCTCGTCCCCTTCCCACAGCACCTTCCCATGAAATCACAGGAGGTGTAATACCTGCCCTTTTACCTCCTCTCTCCTCACTATCCAAGGCCCCAAACACTCATTTCAGGTGAAGCAGCGATTTACTTGTACTTCTTTCAATTTAGCATGCTGTATTCGCTGCTCACAATGTGGTCCCCTCTACATTGGGCAGACCAAATGCAGATTGGGTGACCGCTTTGCGGAACACCTCTGCTAATCCGAAAGCATGAACCCGAGCTTCCGGTTGCTTGCCATTTCAACACATGCCCCCGCTCTCATGCCTACATTTCTGTCCTGGACTTGCTGCAGTGTTCCAGTGAACATCAATGCAAGCTCAAGGAACAGCATCTCATTTACCGATTAGGCACACTACAGCCTGTCAGACTGAACATTGAGTTCAATAATTTCAGAGCATGACAGGCCCCCTTTTTTATTTTTATTTTTTATTTGTTTATTTTATGTTAGTTTGTTTCAACATTCATTTTTTTACCATGTGCCTGCCCACTGTTTCTTTTCATGTTTGTGCTTTGAGCCAGGGTTGTTCATTTTCTGTCAATTAACACCCTCTCTGCACTAACGCTTTGTCTTTCAGCACACCATTAACATACCATTTGCCTTTGCTCCATGGCCTTCTGGTCAGTTATTCTCTGTGACCCTGTACTATCAACACCTTCCCTTCTGTTATCTCTTTCCCCACCCCTGCTTTATTTGCTTAAAACCTATTACATTTTCTAACCTTTGCCAGTTCTGATGAAGGGTCACTGACCTGAAACATTAACTCTGCTTCTCTCTCCACAGATGCTGCCAGACCTGCTGAGTATTTCCAGCATTTCTTGTTTTTATTTCAGATTTCCAGCATCTGCTGTATTTTGCTTTTATTTATTATAGTTAGAATGCCGATCTGGTCTGAAAAATAAATGGCACAATTTCATCATCAATAATATGATCAGGTTGGTCAGTGCTAATATCTTGATTTATAATCCATATTACATCATAACCCTAATCTTTAATGCTACTACAATGTCCCCTTGGTGTTATGTTGCCAGTTTCTTTTACTGCACAACATATTAACCACATACTTTTGATTTAGATAGCGTGCCTGTTACTCTTAAAATCAGCAACTTTAATCTGGTGCCTTTGATCAAAATTCTACTCACTAAACCAACTCAGACAGACAGTAACAAAACATGTAGTTACTATGGAATGAATACATCACATCTGTCCTGTTTCGTAGTGATGAAGTCCTGGAGTCATTTGAGTCACAGAAGGAGGCTATTTGGCCCATCAAGTCCATGCCGGCTCTCCACGGAGCAACCAGTGAGTCCCATCCATGTAGCCCTGCAACTTTATTGCCCTCAAGTGCCCATCCAATTTCCTTTTGAAATCATTGATTGTCTTCACTTTCACCACCCTCATGGGCAGCAAGTTGCAGGTCATTACCACTCGCTGCGTAAAAAAGTTCTTACTCACATTCCCTTTGCATCTCTTGCCCAAATTCTTCAATCTGTGTCCCCTAGTCCTTGTATCATTAGTAAATGGGAACAGGTTTTTCCTTGTTTAACTTATCTAAGCCTGTCATAATCTTGTATACCTCTATCAAATCTCCTCTTGATTTCCTTTGCTCCAGGGAGAACAATCCCAGCTTTTCCAACCTAACCTTGTAACTAAAATCCCCGATCCCTTGAACCATTCTGGTAAATCTCCTCTGTACCCTATCAAGAACCCTCCAATTTTTCGTAAAGTGTGGTTACCAGAACTGAATGAAATAAACTAGTTGGGCCTAACCAGAGCTTTATAAAGGTTCAGCATAACTTCCCTGCTTTTGTACTCAGTGCCTCTATTTATGAAGCCTAAGATCACATATGCTCTGCTAACCACTCTGTCAATATGTCCTGCCATCTTCAAAGATTGATGCACATGCACCCCGAGTTCCCTCTGTTCCTGCACATTCTTTAGAACTGTGCCATTAAGTGTATTTTGCTTCACCACATTCTTTCTGCCAAAATGCATCACCACGCACTTGTCTGTATTAAATTCCATCTGCCACTTGTCTGCCCATTCTGCTAGCCTATCTATGTCCTGTTGCAGATGGTTCATATCATCCTCCCTATTTGTCACTCCTCCAAGTTTGGTATCATGGGCAAATTTTGAAATTCTACTCTACTTTCCAAGGTCCAAGTCATTTATATACAGCAAAAAAAGTAGTGGCCCTAGCACTGACCCTTGATGAACACCACTGTCTACCACCCTCCAGTCTGAAAAACCACCATTTACCACAGTTCACTGTTTTCTGTTCTGAAACCAATTTTTTTATCCAGTTGGACACTGACCCTCCTATTCCAAAAGGCTCAATTTTGTTAACCAGCCTTTTATGCGGTACTTTATCAAAAGCATTCTTAAAATCAATAAAAACATCCACCGCATTCCCTTCATCAACCTTCCCTGTCACTTCATCAAAATATTCAATTAGATTAGTCAAGCATGATCTGCCTTTTACAAATCCATGTTGGTTATCCTTAATTAACTCAAACCTCTCCAAGTGCCTATTGATTTTTTCCCTGATTATTGTATATAAAACCTTACCCACCACCGATGTTAAACTAACTGGCCTGTAGTTGCTAGCACTGTCCTTACACCCTCTCTTGAATAAGGGTGTCACGTTTGCCACTCTCATATCTTCGGGCATCTCCCCCATATTTAGGGAAGACTGGAAGATTATGGCAAGCCCATCCGCTAACTCCACCCCCTCCTTCTTTAGCAGCCTGGGATGCAAGCCATCCGGACCAGATGACTTATCTACCCTCAGCATAGCTAGCCATTCCAGTACTTCCTCCCTCTCAATTTTTACCCTATCCATTGCCTCTACTCTCTCTGCTTCTACCGATATTTTGTCAGATTCCTCTTCCTTAGTAAATGCCAATACAAAGTACTCATTAAGTATTCTAGCCTTTCCCTGTGCCTCAAAGTATCTTTTACCCTCTTTGTCCCCAGTAGGCCCACTCCACCTCTTACTATCCGCTTAATATTTACACGCTGGTAGAAGATTTTTGGGTTCCCTTTTATGTTAACTGCCATTCTGTTCTCATATTCTCTCTTTGCCAGTCTTATTTTCCTCTTCACCTCCCCTCTCAACTTATTGTATTTGGCCTGGTTCTCACTTGAAGAATTTACCCGACATGCATCATACACCCTCTTTTTTTGTTTCATCATAATCTCTATCGTCAGCCAAGTAGCCCTGTTTTTGGTTCCCTTACCTTTCTCCCTTGTTGGAATGTACCTAGCCTATACCCGAAGCATTTCTTCCTTAAAATAATCCATTGTTTCGTTACAGCTTTTCCCGTCAGTCTTTGGTTCCAGTTTACCTTGGCTAGATCCCTTCTCATCACATTGAAATTAGCCCTCTTCCAATCAACTGTGTTGCAAGTGAAAAGGGCTGAAAAAAAGCATCAATCGTCCTGGTGGCTGATATTCTAATGAATTCCTGTTGAAGGCAATTAATACATATTAAAGAAAAAAAGAAAGACTGGCATCTATATAGTGCCTTTCACGATCTCAGGACATCCCAAAGTGCTTTACAGCCAATGAAGTAGTTTTGAATTGTAATCACAATTGTAACAACCTCAGTAATTTTGCACATATTTCTGGAAAAAAATTGGAAAATTATGGTAAACCTGCGATGAACACAATATATTTGACTCCAGTCATATAAAGTATTTCCCAGCATCAATGCCATATATTATAAAACACTATAAATAATTTTTGCAACTTTTTGGTACTAATTATGTAACATCACAGTCATTGCCAGTAGATATACCTTTCTTGACTATATATCCTCAAGTAAAGTTTAGGAATATAGGAACAGGAATAGGCCATTCAACCCTTTGAGCTATTCAATGAGATCATGGCTGATCTGTGGACTTGACAATCTTAGGCAGTATTGATACTCGGGTAAAAGACAGAGGCTCTGTTTGAATTGATTCTCTGTCTCTGCTAAGTAAGATCAAAGGCAATTGCTGAGCAGTTTGCTGCTTTTTACAGGTGTTTAAATGGTGAACTCTGTGTCAGTGTGCCAAACACAAGCAAGTCAATGGATGATCAGAGTGAATCTGAAGTCACCACTTTACAGCTTTGTAAACGATGTCATCGACAAACAATTGTGCCAAAGAAAGCAACAAAAGCGCAGCACAGGCTCTTGTGAAAGAAGCAATCAAAACTCAGAAGAAAATGATCATTAAAATAAAAGCAAAATACAACGGATGCTGGAAATCTGAAATAAAAACAAGAAATGCTGGAAATACTCAGCAGGTCTGACAGCATCTGTGGAGGGAGAAGCAGAGTTAACGTTTCAGGTCAGTGACCCTTCTTCAGAACTAGCAAATATTAGAAATGTAAAAGGTTAGAAGCAAGTAAAGCGGAGGTGGGGCAAGAGATAACAAAGGAGGTGTAAATAGGACAAGGTTACAGAATAGCTGACCAGAAGGTCGTGCAGCAAAGGCAAACAATATGTTAATGGTGTGTTGAAAGACAAAGCATTAGCACAGGTAGGGTGTTAAAAGACTGAAAATTGAACAGCCGCAAGTACAAACATGAAAAAAAACAGTGGGTAAGTAAACTGAACAAACTAAGATGAAATAACATAAAATAAACACAAAAAAAATTTTTTTAAAGGAAAAAGAAAAAAAAACTGAAAATAAAAGTAAAATGGAGCCCGTCATGCTCTGAATTATTGAACTCAATGTTCAGTCCGGCAGGCTGTAGTGTGCCTAATCGGTAAATGAGATGCTGTTCCTTGAGCTTGCGTTGATGTTCACTGGAACACTGCAGCAATCCCAGGACAAAGATGTGAGCATGAGAGCAGGGGGGAGTGTTAAAACGGCAGGCAACCGGAAGCTCGGTGTCCTGCTTGCGGACTGACCGGAGGTGTTCCACAAAACGGTCACCCAGTCTGCGTTTGGTCTCCCCAATGTAGAGGAGACCACATTGTGAGCAGCAAATACAGTACACTAAATTGAAAATACAAGTAAATCGCTGCTTCACCTGAAATGAGTGTTTGGGGCCAGGGATAGTGAGGAGAGAGGAGGTAATTGGGCAGGTATTACACCTCCTGCGATGCAGGGGAAGATGCCATGGGAAGGGGACGAGGTGGTGGGGGTAATGGAGGAGTGGACCAGGGTGTCACGGAGGGAACGATCCCTTCGGAATGCTGACAGGGGAAGGGAGGGGAAGATACGTTTGGTAGTGGTATCACGCTGGAGGTGGCGGAAATGGCGGAGGATGATTCTTTGGATATGGAGGCTGATGGGGTGGAAAGTGAGGAAAGGGGAACCCTGTCATGATTCTGGGAGGGAAGGGAAGGGGTGAGGGTAGAGGTGCGGGATATGGGCCGGACACGGTTGAGGCCCCTGTCAACCACAGTGGGGGGGAATCCTCGGTTGAGGAAAAAGGAAGACATATCAGAAGCGCTGACATGGAAGGTAGCATCATCAGAGCAGATGCGTCGGAGATGGAGAAACCGGGAGAATGGAATGGAGTCCTTACAGGAGGCAGGGTGTGAAGAAGTGTAGTCGAGGTAGCTGTGGGAGTCGGTGGGCTTATAACTCTTCCATTTAATTTTTCATGCCATATACATTTTAAAGCAAACAAAAATTTTCTGGGTACAGTTCGAGGGGTTTTCCATGGATCCAGCCCCTCAGTTCAGCTTGGTGGTCTTTCCCCATTGAGCCTTTGCTGCGGCTGCCCCAAGCTTTAGTGGGTCCCTCAGCATGTTGTCCAGGACCTTGGAATGTGCCAGTCTGCGACATTCGGTGGTGGACAACTCTTTGCGCTCGAAGACCAGCAAGTTTTGGGCAGACCAAAGGGCATCTTTCACCAAATTGATAGTCCTCCAGCAACAGTTGCTGTTTATCTCGGTGTGCGTCCCTGGGAACAGCCCGTAGAGCACAGACTCCTGTGTTACAGAGCTGCTTGGGATGAACCTCGACAAAAACCACTGCATCTCTTTCCACACCTGCCTTGCAAAGACACATTCCAGAAGGAGGTGGGCAACCGTCTCTTCCCCACCACAGCCACCTTTATCCAAATGAATAATGAAAATGAAGACCAGCAATGGTCATTGTGGAACTCCATTTGTGACCAAGCCCCATTCAGATGCACCCACATTAATGTCAGCCCAACAGCTACTAGGATGATGGCAGACTTGTTGATGTTGTATAGTGTGGAGCCTTGAACTGCATAGAGGTTATATGAAAAGATTAGATCGTTGATGGAATATAAGATACCATTCTGCATAGGAAACTGGTTGAAATCTAGTAGCTATTTTTGGGACGATTTGTAATTTTTCAAATGGCAGAGATCTCTGTCCAGTTTTCTCTTGGATGATCTTTCTCTCAATTTGCCTGTCAACCAGCAATTTTTCCCAATCTCTCTATGCAGCATGATATCTGAGTCTTTTCCTCTGTTGCTCCCTCTTTCTGTCTTTGTCTTTATCATTCAGATAGAAATGCAAAAAGATAGGAAAAGGAGTAGGCCATTTATCCCCTCAAGCCTGTTCCAACAACATTCGATGAGATCATGTTTAATCTGCGACCTAACTTCATATACCAGCCTTTGCCGCATATCCCTTAATACCTTTGGTTAACAAAACTTTATCAATCTCAGTTTTAAATTTAACAATTGATCTCGCATCAATTGCCATTTGCGGAAGACAGTTCCAAACTTCTACCACCCTTTATAGGAACACAGGAACATAGGAGCTGGAATAGGCCATTCAGCCCATCGAGCCTGCCCCACCATTCAATATGATCATGGCTGATCATCCACTTCAATGCTTTTTTCCCACACTGTCCCCATATCCCTTTACGCCATTTGTATTTAGAAATCTGTCAATCTCTGCTTTAAACATACTCAATGACTGAGCTTCCACAGCCCTCTGGGGTAGAGTAAAGAAATTTCTCCTCATCTCTGTCCTAAGTGGCTTTCCCCTTATTTTGAAATTGTGTCCCCTAGTTCTAGACTCCCCAACCGAGCGAAACATCTTAGCTGCATCTACCCTGTCTACCCCTTTAAGTATTTTGTAAATTTCAATAAGATCACCTCTCATTCTTCATAACTCCAGCGAATACAGGCCCAGTTTCCCCAATGTCTCTGAATATGACAGTCCCGCCATCCTAGAAACAAGTCTGGTGAACCTTCATTGCACTCCCTCTATGGCAATAATATCCTTCCTAAGGTAAGGGGACCAGAACTGCACATAGTATTCCAAGTGAGGTCTAGAACAAAGAACAAAGAAAATTACAGCACAGGAACAGGCCCTTCGGCCCTCCAAGCCTACGCCGATCCAGATCCTCTATCTAAACCTGTCGCCTATTTTCTAAGGGTCTGTATCTCTTTACTTCCTGCCCATTCATGTATCTGTCTAGATACATCTTAAAAGACGCTATCGTGCCCGCGTCTACCACCTCCGCTGGCAACGCGTTCCAGGCACCCACCACCCTCTGCGTAAAGAACTTTCCACGCATATCCCCCCTAAACTTTTCCCCTTTCTCTTTGAACTCATGTCCCCTAGTAATTGAATCCCCCACTCTGGGAAAAAGCTTCTTGCTATCCAACCTGTCTATACCTCTCATGATTTTGTACACCTCAATCAGGTCCCCCCTCAAACTCTGTCTTTCTAATGAAAATAATCCTAATCTACTCAACCTCTCTTCATAGCTAGCGCCCTCCATACCAGGCAACATCCTGATGAACCTCCTCTGCACCCTCTCCAAAGCATCCACATCCTTTTGGTAATGTGGCGACCAGAACTGCACGCAGTATTCCAAATGTGGCCGAACCAAAGTCCTATACAACTGTAACATGACCTGCCAACTCTTGTACTCAATACCCCGTCCGATGAAGGAAAGCATGCCGTATGCCTTCTTGACCACTCTATTGACCTGCGTTGCCACCTTCAGGGAACAATGGACCTGAACACCCAAATCTCTCTGGACATCAATTTTCCCCAGGACTTTTCCATTTACTGTATAGTTCACTCTTGAATTGGATCTTCCAAAATGCATCACCTCGCATTTGCCCTGATTGAACTCCATCTGCCATTTCTCTGCCCAACTCTCCAATCTATCTATATTCTGCTGTATTCTCTGACAGTCCCCTTCACTATCTGCTACTCCACCAATCTTAGTGTCGTCTGCAAACTTGCTAATCAGACCACCTATACTTTCCTCCAAATCATTTATGTATATCACAAACAACAGTGGTCCCAGCACGGATCCCTGTGGAACACCACTGGTTACACGTCTCCATTTTGAGAAACTCCCTTCTACTGCTACTCTCTGTCTCCTGTTGCCCAGCCAGTTCTTTATCCATCTAGCTAGTACACCTTGGACCCCATGCGACTTCACTTTCTCCATCAGCCTACCATGGGGAACCTTATCGAACGCCTTACTGAAGTCCATGTATATGACATCTACAGCCCTTCCCTCATCAATCAACTTTGTCACGTCCTCAAAGAATTCTATTAAGTTGGTAAGACATGACCTTCCCTGCACAAAACCATGTTGCCTATCACTGATAAGCCCATTTTCTTCCAAATGGGAATAGATCCTATCCCTCAGTATCTTCTCCAGCAGCTTCCCTACCACTGACGTCAGGCTCACCGGTCTATAATTACCTGGATTATCCCTGCTACCCTTCTTAAACAAGGGGACAACATTAGCAATTCTCCAGTCCTCCGGGACCTCACCCGTGTTTAAGGATGTTGCAAAGATATCTGTTAAGGCCCCAGCTATTTCCTCTCTCGCTTCCCTCAGTAACCTGGGATAGATCCCATCCGGACCTGGGGACTTGTCCACCTTAATGCCTTTTAGAATACACAACACTTCCTCCCTCCTTATGCCGACTTGACCTAGAGTAATCAAACATCTGTCCCTAACCTCAACATCCGTCATGTCCCTCTCCTCGGTGAATACCGATGCAAAGTACTCGTTTAGAATCTCACCCATTTTCTCTGACTCCACGCATAACTTTCCTCCTTCGTCCTTGAGTGGGCCAATCCTTTCTCTAGTTACCCTCTTGCTCCTTATATATGAATAAAAGGCTTTGGGATTTTCCTTAACCCTGTTTGCTAAAGATATTTCATGACCCCTTTTAGCGCTCTTAATTCCTCGTTTCAGATTGCGCCTACAATCCCGATATTCTTTCAAAGCTTCGTCTTTCTTCAGCCACCTAGACCTTATGTATGCTTCCTTTTTCCTCTTAGCTAGTCTCACAATTTCACCTGTCATCCATGGTTCCCTAATCTTGCCATTTCTATCCCTCATTTTCACAGGAACATGTCTCTCCTGCACGCTAATCAACCTCTCTTTAAAAGCCTCCCACATATCACATGTGGATTTACCTTCAAACAGCTGCTCCCAATCTACATTCCCCAGCTCCTGCCGAATTTTGGTATAGTTGGCCTTCCCCCAATTTAGCACTCTTCCTTTAGGACCACTCTCGTCTTTGTCCATGAGTATTCTAAAACTTACGGAATTGTGATCACTATTCCCAAAGTAGTCCCCTACTGAAACTTCAACCACCTGGCCGGGCTCATTCCCCAACACCAGGTCCAGTATGGCCCCTTCCCGAGTTGGACTATTTACATACTGCTCTAGAAAACCCTCCTGGATGCTCCTTACAAATTCCGCTCCATCTAGACCTCTAACACTAAGTGAATCCCAGTCAATGTTGGGAAAATTAAAATCTCCTATCACCACCACCCTGTTGCTCCTACATCTTTCCATAATCTGTTTACATATTTGTACCTCTATCTCACACTCGCTGTTGGGAGGCCTGTAGTACAGCCCCAACATTGTTACCGCACCCTTCCTATTTCTGAGTTCTGCCCATATTGCCTCACAGCTCGAGTCCTCCATAGTGCCTTCCTTCAGCACAGCTGTGATATCCTCTTTGACCAGTAATGCAACTCCTCCACCCCTTTTACCTCCCTCTCTATCCCGCCTGAAGCATCGGTATCCTGGGATACCTTGGTAACCAAGGTTCTATACAATTGAAGCAAGACTTCACTCCTCCTGTACTCAAATCCTCTTGCGATAAAGGCTAACATATTATTAGTCTTCCTACATGCTTGCTGCACCTGCATATTAGCTTTCAGTGACTTACTGACAAGGACACCAAGGTCCCTTTGTACATCTACACTTTCTAATCTTTTACCATTTAAGAAATACTCTGCACATCTATTCCTCCTACCAAAGTAGATAACCTCACATTTTTCCACATTATATTCCAGCTGCCACGTTCTTGCCCATTCACTAAGTCTGTCCAAATCCCCTTGAAGCCACTTTTCATCTACCTCACAACACATATTCCCAACTAGTTTTGTGTCATCCGCGAACTTGGAAATACTACATTTGGTCCCACATCCAAATCATTGATATATATTGTGAATAGCTGGGGCCCAAGCACTGATCCCTGCGGTACCCCCCTTCCAATGCGAGAATGACCCATTTATTCCTACTCTCTGCTTTCTGCCTGTTAACCAATCCTTAATCCATGCCAGTATTTTACCTCCTATCCCATGTGCTTTAATTTTGCTAACCAATCTCCTGTGGGGGACTTTATCAAAAGCCTTCTGAAAATCCAAGTATACCACGTCCACCAACTCCCCTTTATCAATTCTGTTAGTAACATCCTCAAAAAACTCCAACAGGTTCGTCAAACATGATTTCCCATTCATAAATCCATGTTGACTATGCTCAATCAGATCATTATTATCCAAGTGTCCATTTATCACATCCTTTAGAATAGATTCTAGCATTTTCCCAACAACTGATGTAAGGCTGACAGGTTTGTAATTCCCTGTTTTCTCCCTCCCTCCCTTCTTAAATAGTGGGGTGACATTTGCGTCCTTCCAATCTGCAGGAACTGCTCCAGAATCTATAGAACTTTGGAAGCTGATCACCAATGCATCCACTATCTCCATAGCTACCTCTTTCAACACTCTGGGATTTAGAATATCAGGTCCTGGGGACTTATCAACCTTCAGCCCCATTAATTTCTCCAATACAACCTTCTTATTAATATTAATTTCCTTCAATTCCTCATTCCCCCTAAACCCTTGGATCTCTAATTCTGGGAGTTTTCTTGTATCTTCCTCAGTGAAGACAGACACAAAGTAATCATTTAGCTTCTCTGCCATTTCTCTATTCCTCATTATAAATTCTCCTGGCTCTGCCTGTAATGGACCCACATTTGTCTTAGCCAAACGTTTCCTTTTTATGTACATGTAGAAGCTTTTACAGTCTGTTTTTATATTTTTTGCTAGCTTACATTCATATTCTATTCTCCCTTTCTTTATCAGTTTCTTGGCCCTCCTTAGCTGTATTCTAAAATCCTCCCAATCCTCAGGTTTACTACTGTTTCTGGCAACTTTATAGGCCTTTTCTTTTGATCTTATACAATCCTTAGCTTCCATTGTTATCCATGGTTGACTGCCTTTACTTTTGGGTTTTTTGTGCCTTGAGGGAATGTATAGTTGCTGTAAACTATGTAATATTTCTTTAAAAACTATCCATTGCCTATGCACTATCATACCTTTTAATGTATTTTCCAAATCCACTTCAGCCAATTTGCCCCTCATACCTCCTTTGTTCAAATTTACTACCCTGGCTTCAGATTGAACTACCTCACTTTCAAACATAATGAAAAATTCTATCATATTATGGTCACTCATCCCTAAAGGTTCTTTTACAACAAGATTATTAATTTGTCCTTTCTTTGTTATGGGTAAAAGTTTTGGCTCTAATTTTCATATTATGCCCCCTGGTCCTAGACTACCCAACTGGTGGGAATAGTTTCTGTTTATCCACCCTACCCGATCCCCTTAATATCTTGAAAACTTTGATCAAATTACCCCTCAACCTTCTAAAGTCCAGGGAATGCAAAACTAGTTTGTGTAATCCCTCCTCACAATTTAAGTAACTCTTTCTGTCCGTTGATGTGTCCCTTAATCTATTGTCATTGTATTTATGTCTGTCCCGGCAAATATTTAGCTACGAATTGGGCATGCACGCAGTATCATTGCATTGTAGAATAAAAGGCTGGCAGTGGAGAAATGTTTATTTACTTCTATATATGCTGGGCAGGCAGAAGTGTTGAATTTAGTTCAGTTTAGTTAAGTCAGGATGAACCTCTGTAAATTATTAATTTCTCATATTTTACTGATTCCAAATGTCATAGTAGGCAAAATTAATAATTCAGCAGCCAGGGAAAGAAATGTCATAACAGTTTAAAACAAAATGAGTCTGACTTGGGGAAAGCAGACAAGAAAAAAAACAGTGGGCTGATCTGGGTGACCCCTGTCACAGAACCATCATGAGGAGTGAAAGGCAACAACCAGAAGTTTAATGGTAATTTTAACAGGTGTTACACTTATTCATTAAAGTATAACCGGGCGTTACTTCAGGCATGTGGATGAGGTGAGAAGAAGATGTGAGGGGGAGCAAAAGAAGGGGGAGGGTCAAAGAAGAGGAGAGGGGAGAGTGCAGCAAGAGAGAGATGGAGGATGGGGGTAGGGTATATGGAGATAGGGGGCAAAGGAGCAGGGAGTAATGGGAAGGCATAATGGGAATGCTACCTAAGGCTCGGGCAAACTTTTTCAGCTAGGTAGGGGTGTCTGACTGGCAGACTGTTGAGAGCAAGTTGGTGGTTGTCAAAGCAGGTGTTGGGAGGGGGTGACCTGGGCTGGAAAACAATCCGTGAATCTGTCTGGGCGCATGGTGGGGACGTGGGAGGTTGTTCCTGGTTGACAAGCTGAGGATGGAGGGGAGACAGGAGGAGTTAAAGGAGTGAAGGAAAGGGGGAGAGGTGGGAACACAGGGAGAGAGAGGAAAGTAATGAAGGGAAACAAAGGGCAAGGAGAGGATGAAGGAGAGCAAGAAGAACAGGGACCAGAAGAATGATTGTAAAAGGAAGGCAATAGGTTGACTTCAGTGAGCTAAATGATGCTTAGTGGGTGGCCGGAAAGAAATGTGTTCAGGTGAGGAGAATGGGTTCCAGTCACCATCATGATGATCAGTGTGGGAACATTATGTTCTGGACTGAGGAGAGTGGGGTCCAATCACTAAGATAATGCTCAGGGGGAGTTGGCTCCAAGCACCTAGGTGATTCTTCTGCTGCATTTCTGCTTAATGAGAGGATTATAGAGATCTTGTTGTGTGCGACAGGAATTACTGTTCAATGGCGGAAGGGGTTGATTTTCTGGGCCACTTGACATTTCTGCTCAATTGGGAGGGGGCAGGGCAGTTTGCTGTACAGTCAAGGAATTATTGCAAAGTGGGAGTTGGTGGGGGAGAGGTTAATTGTGGCTTTGTTATCACATCTTGGGGGTTGTTGTGGGAGGATATGCAATTAGTTTGCGAGAGGTCGGCCTGGTACTTTCAGCGGAGGGAGGGTTAGCAGTTTGTTCTTGGCAGGATGGAGGCTCACAAAAAGGTGGGGGTTGGTGGTGTGGTTAGGTGCCTTAGACAGTTTTTAGTCTAGATGTTTACTGGCTTGAATTTTACCTTTATTGCTCAGGTGCCATTCTGAAATGATCTCATGCTCTAGAGACAGCTGTTGCACTTTGCAACTTCATGCTATTTGGCTTCTGCTGTGTTTCAACGGTTATCTGTACTCAATGATAATTGACTGGGCACTACAAGTACATCTTTGACCAGGATATTTATTTATTGGAGGAGTGGGTTGTTTTCTGTTCAGTGAGGTGGAGTGGAAACACTATTTCTTCCACTTTCATGGCTCCAGGTATTGTGATGAATGTTTACTTGCTTGCCTGCTCAGATGCCATTTTGCAGGGATTTTCAAAGATGATTCCATGCTCTAGTGCAAAAGCTACTCAGTGGCTGTTTTGCTTTGCATGCTTCAATCCCTCAGCTTCTGCTGTGTTCCATTGGTCTTCCGTATTCCCTGACGATTCACTGTGAGCCATGTTCACCATGTTCAGGTCTACAATGCTGTTCCTTGACACAGACCCCTTTTCAAAATTTTTGAATGTTCTTTGAGATACTCATTAACTTAGGTAACCTTCAAATGGATTTTAAATTAACGGCTAGTGAGTTCCGATCACACAGGTTCTTTTCGCAGTATGGTCTGTTAATTTAACAGTTTCTGAGATGCAACAATCATGATTGTTTTCCCCAGAAAGGAGTATCTGATGATGATTAAAGGTTCAGTTTGGGGTGTTGCATTATTTAAAGTCCTACCCTATTGCTCTCAATTAGTCACATAACGTTATTTCACCACACCATCTATAGGCACAGTATTTCTGAAATTTTGAAACAACTTATCAGTTTAATGGCTGAGAAATAAAACTAGACAGAAATGTACAAAGAAATGTACAAGACTATTCATATGATGAGCAGGGATAGGCACCAAAATGTTGCACACAGACATTTGACAAAATTGTTTACTCAGCCACGGAAATGGGGGCAATTAAGCAGTATATTAAGTGTATAGTGAATCTAATGCCATCAAAACACAGTCCAATTTAAAACACATTTCTCCCTATAAAGTAGCTAAGCATACAGACCTCAATGGAGAGCAGCATAAGCGTATTAGCTGGCTAGCAAGCAAAATAGTATGCAATGCCAATGTGAATTACTTTTGTTTCTTACTATTAATCAAAACAACAAATGAATTTATTGAAATAAAAACAAGAAATGCTGGAAATACTCAGCAGGTCTAGCAGCATCTGTGGAGAGAGAAGCAGAGTTAACATTTCAGGTCAGTGACCCTTCATCAGAGCTGGCAAATGTTAGAAATGTAATAGATTTTAAGCAAATAAAGCGGGGATGGGGCAAGAGATAACAAAAGGCAAGTTGTTGAGACAGAGGGTCACAGAGAATAACTGACCAGAAAGTCATGGAGCAAAGGCAAACGGTATGTTGATGGTGTGCTGAAAGACAAAGCATTAGTGCAGAGAGGATGTTAATTGACAGAAAAATGAACAGCCCTGGCCCAAAGCACAAATATGAAAAAAATCAGTGGTTAGGCACATAGTAAAAAAAAAATGATGAAACAAACTAAAATAAAATAAACAAATAAAAAGTAATAAATAATAAAAAAGAAAAAATAACTAAAAATAAAAAGGGGGACCGTCATGCCCTGAAAATGAATTTATTGACTTACTTTCTCACCACTATGTTGGACACTGACTTAGTGAGATACCTGGCATTTTAGTGCTTGCACATGTAGTCAATGTTTGCCCGAGCAATTGTAGCGATGCAGAATATTCCAGATAGATGCCCATCTATCAGGAATGACCTTGATTGCACTCTCAACCCTCTCTCTCTGTGTCTCTCTACCCCCTCTGTGTGTCATCCCTCCCCTTTGTGTCATCTCCCCTCTCTGTGTTGTGACCCCCCTCTCTGCCCCTTCTTGCTCTCTCTTTCTGTGCCCCCTCTCTGCCCTCTCTTTCTGCGACCTCTATCTCTGTCCCTCTTGCTCTCCCTGACCCCCCTCTCTCTTTCTTCTCTCTCTCCCCACTCCCCCTCTCCCAATCTCCCCTTTTGTCCTTTCTGTCCAGAAAGAACATGTACACACATTGCGCCTGTTTCAGCTAAACAAAATAAGTGACAGCCATTCACTGGTTCATTCCTCAGGTCAATGCCTTGACCAGAGTCCAGCTGCCCAGTTTAAATTTCAAACAAAGCTTGGCAGTTAACTGTCAGTCACCATAAACTGGTGCATTCTCCACGGCAACACCTCTACCAACCAAACTGCACTCTCTTCTCATAAATTTGTTGCTTTCCCTTACATTGGTATTCTTGCAAATTGTCCTGATGAGTGCAAGACGAAAAGCTTCGACAAAATGTCTGTTTTCAGAAACTCCCTGCTCTTCTTTGAAATAGTGCCATGGGACTGTCCCCAGGATGAACTTCGTAAGAATGTATCCTGGTGTTGATGTAGCTAGATGCTTTTAAAGGGATTATTTAACTATGAAGATATCTTTGTCAGCACATGCATTTAATATCCAAAAAAGACCAAATTCTGGATGCTCATTATGATTTTATTGGTTGTTCCATAAAATGAACTTGGTCACCTTCTGTGATTTTAATGTGGTGTTAAGGAAAAAGTACATCATGCAATTCTTCATATTGGCAATGGTCAATATATTGCAGAAATCTGTTTAGCGCTGCATAATACTGAAAAATGCAGGAAATATCACCTGGGTGTAGAAAACACATGGCCTCACTTTGAGCATGGCTAGTTTGTGCTCAGAATGTTTTCCATACACTAAGGCTCGAGCTCGACTTACTCAGTTCCAGACAGCCCGACAAACCAATATTCTTAACCTAAGGATGATTTTAGGGTAGGCGGTGGCGTAGTGGTATTATCACTGGACTAGTAACCCAGAGACCCAGGCTATTTCTCTGGGGACATGGGGTCGAATCCCACCACAGCAGAAGGTGGATTTTGAATTTAATTAATAAATCTGGAATTAAAAGCTAGTCTACTGATGGCCATGAAACCATTATCGATTGTTGTAAAAACCCATCTGGTTCACTAATGTCCTTTAGGGAAGGAAATCTGCTGTCCTCACCTGGTCTGGCCTACATGTGACTCCAGACCCACAGCAATGTGGTTAACTCTTACACGCCCTCTGAATTGGCCTAGCAAGACACTCAGTTGTTCCTAACCGCTACAAAGTCAATAAAAAGGAATGAAACCGGACGGACCACCCGGCATCGACCTAGGCACCGGAAACGACAACGGCAAACCCAGCCCTGTCGACCCTGCAAAGTCCTCCTTACTAACATCTGGGGGCTTGTGCCAAAGTTGGGAGAGCTGTCCCACAGACTAGTCAAGCAACAGCCTGACATAGTCATACTCACGGAATCATACCTTACAGACAATGTCCTAGACGCTGCCATCAACATCCCCGGGATGTCCTGTCCCACCGACAGGACAGACCCAGCAGAGGTGGTGGCACAGTGGTATACAGTAGGGAGGGAGTTGCCCTGGGAGTCCTCAACATTGACTCCGACCCCATGAAGTTTCATGGCATCAGGTCAAACATGGGCAAGGTAACCTCCTGCTGATTACCACCTACCGCCCTCCCTCAGCTGATGACTCAATACTCCTCCATGTTGAACACCACTTGGAGGAAGCACTGAGGGTGGCAAGGGCACAAAATGTACTCTGGGTGGGGGACTTCAATGTCCATCACCAAGAGTGGCTCGGTAGCACCACTACTGACCGAGCTGGCTGAGTCCTAAAGGACATAGCTGCTAGACTGGGTCTGCGGCAGGTGGTGGGGGAACCAACACGAGGGGAAAACATACTTGACCTCGTCCTCACCAATCTGCCTGCCACAGATGCTCTGTCCATGACAGTATTGGTAGGAGTGACCACCGCACAATCCTTGTGGAGACGAAGTCCTGCCTTCACATTGAGGATACCGTCCATCGTGTTTTGTGGCACTATCACCGTGCTAAATGGGATAGATTTCAAACAGATCTAGCAATGCAAAACTGGGCATCCATGAGGCACTGTGGGCCATCAGCAGCAGCAGAATTGTACTCAACAACAATCTGTAACCTCATGGCCCGGCATATCCCCCACTCTACCATTACCATCAAGCCAGGAGACCAACCCTGGTTCAATGAAGAGTGCAGGAGGGTATGCCAGGAGCAGCGCCAGGCATACCTCAAAATGAGGTGTCAACCTGGTGAAGCTACAACCCAGGACTACTTGCATGCCAAACTGCGTAAGCAGCATGCGATAGAAAGAGCTAAGCAATCCCATAACCATAGGATCAGATCTAAGCTCTGCAGTCCTGCCGCATCCAGCCGTGAATGGTGGTGGACAATTAAACAACTAACTGGAGGAGGTGGCTCCACAAATATCCCCATCCTCAATGATGGGGGAGCCCAGCATATCAGTGCGAAAGATAAGGCTGAAGCATTTGCAACAATCTTCAGCCAGAAGTGCCGAGTTGATGATCCATCTCGGCCTCCTCCTGAAGTCCCCAGCATCACAGATGCCAGACTTCAGCCAATTCGATTCACTCCGCGTGATATCAAGAAACGACTGAAGGCACTGGATACTGCAAAACCTATGGGCCCTGACAATATTCCGGCAATAGTACTGAAGAACTTACCGTGCCCCTAGCCAAGCTATTCCAGTACAACTACAACACTGGCATCTATCCTGTAATGTGGAAAATTGCCCAGGTATGTCCGTACACAAAAAGCAGGACAAGTCCAACCGGGCCCCATCAGCTTACTCTCAATCATCAGTAAAGTGATGGAAGGTGTCATGAACAGTGCCATCAAGCGGCACTTGCTTCGCAATAACCTGCTCAGTGACGCTCAGTTTGGGCGCCGCCAGGGCCACTCAGCTCCTGACCTCATTACAGCCTTGGTTCAAACATGGACAAAAGAGCTGAACTCAAGAGGTGAGGTGAGAGTGACTGCCCTTGACATCAAGGCAGCATTTGACTGAGTATGGCATCAAGGAGCCCTAGCAAAACTGGAGTCAATGGGAATCAGGGGGAAAACCCCTCCGCTGGCTGGAGTCATACCTAGCGCAAAGGAAGATGGTTGTGGTTGTTGGAGGTCAATCATCTGAGCTCCAGGACATCACTGCAGGAGTTCCTCAGGGTAGTGTCCTAGGCCCAACCATCTTCAGCTGCTTCATCAATGACCTTCCTTCAATCATAAGATCAGAAGTGGGGATGTTCGCTGATGATTGCACAATGTTCAGCACCATTTGTGACTCCTCAGATACTGAAGCAGTCCGTGTAGAAATGCAGCAAGACCTGGACAATATCCAGGCTTGGGCTGATAAGTGGCAAGTAACATTCGTGCCACACAAGTGGCAGGCAATGACCATCTCCAACAAGAGAGAATCTAACCATCTCCCGTTGACATTCAACGGCATTACCATCGCTGAATCCCCCACTATCAGCATGCTAGGGGCTACCATTGACCAGAAACTGAACTGGAGTAGCCATATAAATACCGTGGCTACAAGAGCAGGTCAGAGGCTAGGAATCCTGAGGCGAGTAACTCACCTCCTGACTCCCCACAGCCTGTCCACCATCTACAAGGCACAAGTCAGGAGTGTGATGGAATACTCTCCACTTGCCTGGATGGGTGCAGCTCCAACAACACTCAAGAAGCTCGACACCATCCAGGACAAAGCAGCCCGCTTGATTGGCACCCCATCTACAAACATTCACTCCCTTCACCACCGACGCACAGTGGCAGCAGTGTGCACCATCTACAAGATGCACTGCAGCAATGCACCAAGGCTCCTTACACAGCACCTTCCAAACCTGCGACCTCAACCAACTAGAAGGACAGGGGCAGCAAATACATGGAAACACCACCACCTGCAAGTTCCCTTCCGAGTCACACACCATCCTGACTTGGAACTATATCGCCGTTCCTTCACTGTCGCTGGGTCAAAATCCTGGAACTGCCTTCCTAACAGCACTGTGGGTATACCTACCCCAAATGGACTGCAGCGGTTCAAGAAGGCAGCTCACCACCACCTTCTCAAGGGCAATTATTGATGGGCAATAAATGCTGGCCTGGCCAGTGACGCCTACATCCCATGAATGAATTAAAAAAAATTTTTTTTAGCCGAATGTTCAATTTAGCTTACCAGTACTCTGTGCAGGTAAGCTGCATGATTTCAGTCATTTATACTCCTTCAACCTGGCCTGTCTTGACTCTTGTCAATTGGAACAGAAAAATGGGTTTTTAGCCAAATTCTTTATTGCCAGAAACAGCATATGAGGTTAGAAATCTAATCAAACAAGGCACTTCTCAAAGGAAAACCATGGGATTAGAGACCAGAGAGGCTGGTTGTGGTGAGGTTCATAAAGTTCCAAATTATTAAGTAAAATACAATTGATTGTGGTCCAGTTTCACATTACATGGCAAGCATCATGTACCAGTGCCAAAGACTGGCTGTACATATAATGCTGTGGGAAATGCAGCACTTTGTATCATTTCTTCAAAGGATGTTGAATGATGTATCTCAGCCGACTTTGTTGCAGTAAACAGTCGGTTTTTTAGGTGAACCGATTGCTATCAGCCAGCTGAAAAATTATGTTGAGCTGAATATTGTTCTAACCAACAGCCAGTTTGATACAGGTCAAGTGAACTTCTCTCCCAAAGTTTTTGTATGGAGATAAAATGAGTAGCATCTTTATGACTTTATGTATCAAGAACAGTGAAGTATATGAAGTACAAAACCAAAATACTGCGTATGCTGGAAGCATTCAGTAGGTCAGAGAGCATCTTCGGAGAAATAGTTCACGTTCCACGTCAATGGCCTTTCAACATAACATTAACTGTTTCTCTATCCATAGATGCTGCCTGACCTGCTGAGTAGTTCCAGTATTTTCGATTTTTATTTAAGCACATGAAAAACATTGCTTTACTTAAATCAATTGTTGGTGGAGAACCTGAGTCTCAGACTGATAGTTTATATTCATTTCTCCTTATGAAGAGAAGTGTATGATACATTGCAGTAGGTGGTGTACAAAGAGCATAACTCTATTATGATCACATGGTCTTTCCATAATTTACCTATGCCTTGGGCAGAAAAAAGGTACACGTTAATAATAATTTGCATTTATAATGCGCATTTAATGTGCTTAAAAGCCCAGTCGCTTCACAGGAGTGTAATCACACAAAAATAGACATGATGCCAAAGGAGACATTTGAACAAGTGACCAAAAGCTCAGAGGAAGTGATAAGTTTTAAGGAGGAGTTGCAAAGTGCTTCAGGGAGAGAAATTCCGAGCTTAGGGCCTAGGTGGCTGAAGGCATGGCAGCCAATGGTGAAGGAATTAGGGGACCAAGAGGCCTGAGTGCTGGAACACAGAGATCTTGGGTGGCTTTAGGGTTGAAGGAGGGTACAGATACAGGGAAGGGTGAGGCCAAGGAGGCATTTGAACACAAGAATGAGAAAAATCAAGGCTTTGGTGGACCAGGAGCCAATGTAGGTCAATAAGCACAGGGGTGATAGGTGAATGGGATCTTTCAAGTTAGCACACAGACAGCAGAGCTTTAGATGAGCTGAATTGTACGGAGTGTGGAAAATGGGAGATTGACAAAAGTATGATAGTTCCAGAATGAACAGAGATGGGCAATATTAGAGGTGGATGTAGGTGGTCTTTATAAGGGAGAAGACAGAGTTGGAAGCCCAGCCCAGGGTCAAATAGAAGGCTGAGGTTGCGAACAGCCTGAGACGGTGGCCATGGAGGGGAATGGTATTGGCTAGGGAAGAGTTTGTCAGGAATTGATTCCATTCCCGTCCCTGACCACCATTTCAGTCTATTTGCAACCTCAGTAATATTGCCAGTCTTCAACCCTGGCTTGCTCATTTGGCTGCTGAAACCATCATCCATGCTTTTGTTACCCCTAGACTTGACTATTCCAACGCTTTTCTGGCTGACTTCCCATCTTCCACCCTCCATAAACTTATCTTACGAGATGCATTGCCTGCAAACACAAGTGGCTAGTGACAGTAAACATAAAAGATCTAGTGTAGAAATCCCCAAAATGGGACACCAAAGTTCTATGAGTTTAGGTAAGAGTGATGCATTCTTATAGGAAGAGCGCATCTACTCCACATCTGGCAACCACAATCGCTACATCCATGTGCATTTTTCAGTGTTGATTGGAGACTTAAAGCATGGTGATGAGTTTTCCAGCTGACTCAAAATGTATATCATCACTTTAATTGGAAAGGAAATGTCACCAGCTTGACATTTTACAAAAATTGGACCATGGGCCACAAACTTACTGATCCCTATTGCTGGGTGCATATATTTCAATATAAATATTGTTGGGAGTGTGACATGGGAACAACGATGAACGATACCATTACCCACTCCAACAGTACCTCTTCTACTTACATTTGTTGATGCAAGATAATTTAGGAATTGACCCAATAGGCCAAAGATCACTGGTTAGGCCTCAGTTGGAGTAGTGGGCCTAATTCTCCACTCCCAATCTGACTTGGCTTCCTATACTGTTCCAATGAAACGCAATGAAAGTTCACGGAACAACTCCTCATCTTTTCTTTCGATTATGTACTACGAAGCCTTCTGGACCCAACATGAGTTCAACAATTTTAGACCATAACAACTGGTCCCTTTTTGGGGGGGGGGGGGGGGGGGGGGATGGGGAACAGCAGCTGCTGGCAATGATTCTGCTACTACCATCTATACCTCTGGGCCCATTGTTCGTTTCTTTCTCATTGCATTTCCACCCCCTTTTGCCTTACACCAGTATCTCTTTTGTCATTTAATCACTCTCACCTTCCACTCTATCACACTTTCCCATTTCTTTTCCTGCCTCTGTACTTGCTTAAACAGGTTACATCTCTTTTCCCAGTTCTGATGAAAGGTAATCAATCAACTTTTTCTCTCTCCACAGATGCTGCCTATTCTTTTCAGCATTGTTTTTATTTCAAATTTCTGGCCTCACAGCAGTATTTTGCTTTCTTTTCCTATGTGACCATTTACAGTACTGCAATTGCAATCCAACATTAGCTATCTACAACAGTTAATACTGATCAAAGGAAAATAAGAACTTGCATTTGTGTGACACCTTTCACGACCTCGGGATGTCCCTAAGCACTTTACAGCCAATTAAGTACTTTTGAATTGTAGTTACTACTGTAATGCAGGAAATGTGGCAGCCAATTTGCAAACTGCTCGAACCCACAAACAGCAACAAATTAAAATTACCAATCTGTTTTAGTGATGTTGGTCGATTTAGCTCAGATGAGAATTCTTCAGCTTTTCTTAGCGTACCATGGGATCTTTTATGTCCACCTTAGCAAACAGATGGAGCCTCAATTTATCAGTAGAGATGGAAGGTGTCATCGACAGTGCTATCAAGCGACACTTGCTTAGCAATAACCTGCTCAGTGATGCTCAGTTTGGGTTCCACCAGGGCCACTCAGCTCCTGACCTCAGTACAGTCCTGGTTCAAACATGGACAAAAGAGCTGAACTCAAGAGGTGAGGTGAGAGTAACAGCCCTGGACATCAAAGCAGCATTTGACCGACTATGGCATCAAGGAGCCCTAGCAAAACTGGAGTCAATGGGAATCAGGGGGAAAACCCTCTGCTGACTGGAGTCATACCTAGAGCAAAGGAAGATGGTTGTGGTTGTTGGAGGTCAATCATCTCAGCTCTCGGACATCACTGCAGGAGTTCCTCAGGGTAGTGTCCTAGGCCCAACCATCTTCAGCTGCTTCATCAATGACCTTCCTTCAATCATAAGGTCAGAAATGGGGATGTTCGCTGATGATTGCACAATGTTCAGCACCATTCGTGACTCCTCAGATACTGAAGCAGTTCGTATAGAAATGCAGCAAAACCAGGACATTATCCAGGCTTGGGCTGATAAGTGGCAAGTAACATTCGTGCCACACAAGTGGCAGGCAATGACCATCTCCAACAAGAGAGAATCTAACCATCTCCCCTTGACATTGAATGGCATTATGATTGCTGAATCCTCCACTGTTAACATCCTGGGGGTTATCATTAACCAGAAACTGAACTGTAGTAGCCATATAAATACCGGGGGTACAAGAGCAGGTCAGAGGTTAGGAATGAAATTAAAGTTCTTTTATCTGAATGCACGAAGCATCTGTAATAAGATAGATGAACTAGTGGCACAAATAGAGGTAAATGATCTAGATCTAATTGCCATTACCAAGACATGGTTACAAGGAGATCAAGGTTAGGAAATAAATATTCCAGGGTACACAATATTTCGGAGAGACAGACAGAATGGCAAAAGGAGGGGTAGCCCTGATAGTAAAGGGTGGCATCAGGACATAAATAAGAAGGATCTGGCCTCAGAAGATCATGAAGTAGAATCAGTTTGGGTGGAAATTAAGAATAGCAGGAGTCAGAAAACACTGATGGGAGTAGTTTATAGGCCCCCTAACAGTAGTTATATTATTGGACAAAACATTAACTTTTTTACACACGCCAATAATTTCCCATTTAATGTATTAATTGTGGGGGATTTTAATCTGCATATAGACTGGGACAATCAAATTGGCAACAGGGGTCTAGAAGATGAGTTTGTAAAATCAGTTTCTTGGAGCAATACGTTGTAGAACCGACTAGCTATAAAGCTATCTTAGATCTCGTATTGTGTAACGAAGCAGTGTGATAAGCAATGACACAGTAAAAGATTCACTGGGAAATAGTGATCATAATACCATTGAATTTCATGTTAAGTTTGAAAGTGACATTTCAATCACAAACAAGAATCTTAAACTTAAACAAAGCCAATTACTAAGGTATGAGGGGAGAACTGGCTAAGATTAATTGAGTAAATAGACTGGAAGGCATGGTGGTAAATGAACAATGGGAAACATCTAAAGAAGCAATTCAAAGGGTTCAACAAAAGTACATTCCGTTCAAAAACAAAAACCTGTCAAGAAAGACCCATCCTTGGCTCACTCAGGAAGTTAAGGAGAGTATTCGACTAAAAGACGAGACTTACAATGTTATTACAGTGCAGGAGGCCATTCAGCCCATCGTGTACGCACTGGCTCTCTGCAAGAGCAATTCCCTCAGTTCCATTCCCCTGCCTTCTCACCATAATCTTGCACATTCTTCCTTTTCACATTCCTGTCCAATTCCCTTTTGAATGCTTCAATTGAACCTGCCTCCACCACGTTCTCATGCAGCGCATTCCAGACCTTAACCACTCACTGCGTGAAAAGGTTTTTCCTCATGTCACTTTTGCTTCTCTTTCCAAATACTTTAAATCTGTGCCCTCTTGTTCTCGATCCTTTCACAGGTGGGAAGTTTCTCTTTATCTACTCTGTCATGATTTTGAATACCTCTATCAAATCACCTCTCAGCCCTCTCTTCTCCAAGGAAAACAGTCCTAACTTCTCCAATCTATCTTCAGAACTGAAATTCCTCATCCCTGGAACCATTCTCGTGAATCTTTTCTGTACTCTCTCCAATGCCCTCATGTCTTTCCTAACGTGCGGCACCCAGAATTGGACGCAATACTCCAGCTGAGGGCGAACCCGTCTTATGCAAGTTCAACATAACTTCCTTGCTCTTGTACTCTATGCCCCTATTCTTTTGGGCCTCCTTATCTCGAGAGACAATGGATACGCGCCTGGAGGTGGTCAGTGGTTTGTGAAGCAGCGCCTGTAGTGGCTATAAAGGCCAATTCTAGAGTGACAGGCTCTTCCACAGGTGCTGCAGAGAAAGTTGTTTGTCGGGGCTGTCGGGCCCCTATTAAAACCCAGGATACTGTACATTTTATTAACCGCTCTCTCAACCTGTCCTGCCTCCTTCAATGACTTATGCACATATACACCTAGGTCCCTCTGCTCCTGCACCCCCCTTTAGAATTGTACCCTTTGTAGTTGCAAGTCTGAGGATTGGGAATGGGCGGCACAGTGGTTAGCACCACAGCCTCACAGCTCCAGCGACCCGGGTCCAATTCTGGGTACTGCCTGTGTGGAGTTTGCAAGTTCTCCCTGTGTCTGCGTGGGTTTCCTCCGGGTGCTCCAGTTTCCTCCCACAGCCAAAAGACTTGCAGGTTGATAGGTAAATTGGCCATTATAAATTGCCCCGAGTATAGGTAGGTGGTAGGGGAATATCAGGACAGGTGAGGATGTGGTAGGAATATGGGATTAGTGTAGGATTAGTATAAATGGGTGGTTAATGGTCGGCACAGACTCGGTGGGCTGATGGGCCTGTTTCAGTGCTGTATCTCTAAATCTAAAATCTAAACCAGCAATGGGCCATCAAAAAGTTGATAAAAAGGGAAAAAATAGAACGAGAGTAAACTAGCCAGCAGTATAAAAACATATTGCAAGAGCTTTTAGAAGTACATGAAAAGGAAGTGAGTAGCTAAAAGTAGATGTTGGTCCCTTAGAGGCAGAGACAGGAGAAATCATTATGGGAAATGAGGAAATGGCAAAGGCATTCGACAAATATTTTGTGTCTGTCTTCACAGTAGAAGACACAAGTTCCATACCAGAAATAGGCAGTAACCTAGGGGCTAAAAAGTGAGGAAATTAAGGATATTGATATCAGCCGAGAAAAAGTATTGGAGAAACTTGGACTAAAATCTGACAAGTCCCCAGGACCAGATGGCCTACATCCTAGGGTTCTAAAAAGAGATAGCTGCAGAGATAGTGGATGCACGGGCTATGATTTTCCAGAATTCCTTAGATTCAGGAATGGTCCCAGCTGATTGGAAGTTGGCAAGTGTTTACCTCCTTTCTTGAAAAGAGGTGTGAGAAAATGGGGAACTATAGGCCAGTTAGCCTAACATCAGTCGTTGGGAAGGTGCTGGAAAATATTATTAAAAGAAGTCTTAACATTGCACTTGGAAAAGCACAGTATGATTAGAACAAGCCAGCATGATTTTACTAAAGGGAGAACCCATTTGACAAATTTATTAGTTTTTTTGAGGATGTAACTAGTAGGGTAAAGGGGAACCAGTAGATGTAGTATACCTGGATTTTTAAAAGGCATTTGATAAAGTGCCACATAAAAAAAAATAGGCAAGGGCTCATGGTGTTGGAGGTAACAGATAAGCAGAGTATGGGCACAAATGGGGCATTTTCAAGTTAGCAGGGTGCTGCAAAGATCAGTGCTGGGTCCTCAGCTATATACACTCTATAATAATGACTTGGATGAAGAGACAGAGTTATGTATCTAAGTTTGCTGACAGTACAAAGCTCGGTGGAAAGGTCATCTGTGGGGAGGATGTAAAAAGGCTGCAAAGAGACAGACAGGTTAAGTGAGTGGGCAACAAGATGACAAATAGAGTATAATATAGGCAAGTGTGAAGTTGTTCACTTTGGTTGTTAAATAAAAAATATTCTGCTTTTCTAAAAAGGTGTGTAACTGTTAAGTGTTTATGTTCAGACACACTTGGGGGTACTCGTACAAGGAACGCAGAAAGTTAGCCTGCTGCACCTGCATGTTATCAGGAAGGCAAATGGCATGTTAGCCTTTATTGCAAGGAGATTGGAGTATAGGAATAAAGTCTCGCTAAAATTGTACAGGGCTTTGGCGAGACCGCACCTGGAATACTGTAGTTTTGGTCTCCACATTTAAGATAGGATAAAGTTGAAGTGGAAGTGGTGTAGTAAAGATTTACTAAATTGGTCCCTGGGATGAAGGGGTTAGCCTATGATGATACTGAGTAAATTGGGCCTATGTTCTGTGGAGTTTAGAAGAACAAGGTGATCAAATTGAGACATACAAGATTCTGAAAGGGTTTGATAGGGTAGAAGCAGAGATATTGTTTCCACTGGTCAGGGAAACTAGAAGTCTCAGGATAAGGGGCCAATCATTCAGGACGGAGGGGAGAAATTACTACACAAAGGGTTGTGAATCTTTGGAATTCTCTACCCCAGACGGCTGCGGATGCTCCATTATTGAATATATTTAAGGCTGGGATAGGTAGATTTTTGGTCTCGCAGGGAATCAAGGTATATGGGGAGCAGACAGGAAAGTGAAATTGAAGCCCAAGATCAGCCATGATCATACTGAATGGTGGAGCAGGCTCAATGGACCATATGGTCCACTGCTATTTCTTGTGTTCTTGAATCCTGCAGCGAGTAACTTACCTCCCGACTCCCCAAAGCCTGTCCACCATCTACAAGGCACAAATCAGGAGCCTGATGGAATACTCTCCACTTGCCTGTATGGGTGCAGCTCCAATACTCAAGAAGCTTGACACCATCCAAGACAAAGCAACCCGCTTGATTGGCACCCCATCCACCACAGAGACACAGCAGCAGCGTGTACCATCTACAGATACACTGCAGCAACATACCAAGGCACCTTCCAAACCTGCAACCTCTACCATCTAGAAGGACAAGGACAGCAGATGCATAGGACCACCACCTGCAAGTTCCCCTTCAAGCCACACACCATCCTAACTTGGAACTAAATCGCCATTCCTTCACTGTTGCTGGGTCAAAATCCTGGAACTCCCTTCTTAACAGCACTGTGGGTGCACCTACCCCATATGGACTCCAGCAGTTCAAGGCAGCTTACCTCCACCTTCTCAAGCGCAATCAGGGATAGGCAATAAATGCTGACCTAACCAATGATGCCCACATCCCATGAGCAAATAAAAAAAGCCATCTTCTACACCCTAGACTGTTTAGTCCTAATTTTGGGTAGGCCATAAAAGGGTTAAATGGACAGGTTGCATAGACTAGGCTTATATTTCAAAGTATAGATGATTAAGGGATGATGAGAATGGAGAGGGGAACCATTTTCTCTGGTGGGATTGTCTAGAACGTGGAGACCCAACTTTAAAATTAGAGCTAGGTTGTTCAGGAGTGATATACTTCATGCATTGGGTAGTGGAAATTTCTCCCCCAAAAAACTTGAAATTTCCAATTGACCTAGCCTCAGAGACTTGTTGTGCAAAGACATTAAGGGTTACGGAACTACAATGTTGGATGAAGTCAAAACGTAGATCACTCATGATCTAATTGAATAATCCTGTTGCTGAAATAATTCCATATATAAATTTCTCACAAATCAATTACATGGCTAAATTGGAACATTACTTTTTTTTCCCTCCATGCATTTTTTGAAAAAACACCACGTAAAGAAACATTCACACAAATTTCAGCTGAAGAATTTTATTCTGGTATTAGAACATGATAAAACTACATTTAGCAAAATACAATTTTACAACATAAGCCATGTGAAAAATTCTAGATTAAAAGGCAATTCTAGCCCTTGCACTGAAAGAAAATTATTTCTCCTATTTTTGTCAATAATGACAGAAGTCCTGCTTGAGTGTATTTTTAAGTTTATATATGTGGGCTTCTGTACAATGGGACTTGAGACATGACTAGGTGCTATATAAATGCAAGTTTCCACTCACTGCTACTAGTGGTTTTGAGAAAATTTGCAATTTATATCCTATCGATCTTGAAAATTAAATAGGTTAACTTTCCTTTAGATATCTTTAAGTACCGCGAAGGTTAATTTCTTCACCTGAACCCAATAGGGTGATTACAGATTAAATAGTAGCCGTTTAAAGGGAATTGGAAAAATACTGAAGAAACAAAAATTGCAGGAATGTAGACAGAGCTGGCAAATGGACCCAATTGGATTGCAGTGTACTTATTCGATGATTGCATCATTTGTGCAATGTCGCATTTTACTTATTTTTGATTTTTCAGCTCTTTTGAAAATGTTAACTTAGAACAAGTCATAACTATTACCCTTCAACATGGATAAGTGGTGATTCTTCATATGCAAATCCAGACCTTCATGTGCAGGCAGACTAATTGTTCAGGATGCCAGATTCAGTGTGTGGGGACCATCTGCAGGAGTCAAAGACAGACCAAAAGCAGGGACCCAACTGATTTCCCCCTCCCTCGTGCGAAGGAAAGATCACGGAGCAAAGATAATTGAGCCAAAGGTCGTCCTTGTGTATGGCTCAATTACATATTGCCATTACAGTTCATAAACCCTCTTCAGGTCTGGTGTTTTTCCACTGGAAACTCCTTAAGCTCTTAAACCAATTCCTGTGAACAACCTCAAACAACTCCCTTTCAGATCTATTACTTTTAAATTTTTATTAGTGGATAAAATAAAGTTATGTCCCTTATTAACTCAACAAGTCTGTTTTTAGGTAACTATTTAGTAAATGCAAGTTACTCATCTCTGCTATGTGTTCTTTATATTCCACATGCAATAATAGCAGAGTGCCCAAGTCGCAGTTGGTTAACCCTAGTAAGATTAATTCCAGTCAGTGCTACATTATAAATGGAAATTTGACAATGGCTGTTGTGCCAATGGTGTTTCTGAAACCGTAGCTGCTTGCAGTGAGAACTATAATGCAGAAACTACATATAGACAAAAAACAGCAAGTGCTCACATCTACTGAACAAAGGAAGTACCATCAGGCAGATCTGATGTCATGCTGGACATCCAGCACATGAATGCGATGTAAGGGTAGACCTCTGTGGTCCTGTACAGGCTCACTTACATTGGAACAATGAATACTTGGACAAAGTACCAGAGGGTGAGCAGCACCTGTAGAATTGCATCCCAAAGAGCAAAGTAGCAAGGAAAATAGCGTGATAGAAATGTTATGCCCTCAATAAGAATGGTCTTCTACATTTCCTGGACGTGCATACCCCCACCACCCCTCACAAACCATGGGTTTCATATTGCCTAGCCCAGCTCCCATGATTAAAGTAGTAGGGTGGAGGACCCATTCTTAGGACACAGTTCTTGAGTAGTTGTACAAAGGTCACGTGGAAGGCTCCCTTACTCAGACATTCAATCCCTTGGGATGCGGAGAAATTCTGAAAAACCTTATCCCAATTTAAAATAGCTGTATCTCTTCCTATCAAGCACTCAAAAGATCAATTTCACTGCTGGGGTGGTTCCACTATAACTTTTGAAGCAACATAAAATACAGAACCACCATCTCTATTCACTCAACTCTTGTTGCTTGCTCCAGGTTCTCTTTATGGGCTTGTTGGTTATGATGACAAATGAGCTTAAGGTCATTGTCTTGACAGTGATTTATAACACGTTGAATCTGATTTGTATGCCACGTTCATTTTTTGCTGCATTGACAGTTACAAAAATGCAGCCTGTTCAGTTCAAGCAACATGTGTGGCTTCAGAGTAATTTACAAGTGATAACACATCTGCTTCCCAGAATGCAAGGGAAAATTTATTACCACATGCAACATCACTTCAGGCTTATACAAAAACCTTTACAAAATTCCACTATTGCAGATGGTATTGAACAAAATTTATAATCAATCTGCAAAATGCACAATATTTTGTGCAATGTGTTCATTTTAATTGTTTTTATAGACAAATCAACATTAGCTCTTATAAAATAAGCATGAGGGATGCAACCAAATTTTAAAGACTCAGTATGGAGTGAAATAGGGATTCTGAATACTTCCCTGATCAGCCTCAACAGCTCCCAATTGCTATCTAGACATCAGCTGAGGGAATTGGGAGGCCAAGCTTTCCCAGCACCCCCTCCCCTTTGAAAGGCCAAAACTGTCCAAGTTCACAACAAAAATAGCCACTTGACCAAGGATGCTTTCATCCAAGAGCCACACCATAGCGTGAATCACTATTTCCTGGAGAAGAAAATTTAGCGAAGACCAAATTTAGCTCAGCAAAAAGGATCAAACCTTGGATTTCTGGTAATTTAAAAATCAAGTGAAATCATCAAAACTAGCTTCTGGAGCGGTATGGAAATAAATTGATCTTTTACAATACAACCAATGGATTAAAAAAAAACACAGCATTAGGACATTAAAAATTCTCCCCCCATCTCATCTAGGAAACAAACTACATTTATTCTCATTAGCTCTGCATGCATCTCGAGGATACTATAATTGGGCACTGTAAAAACAGTACAATTGTGAAGACGCTGGTAACTTTACCATAAACATTTCAACACAACTATCTGGGAAGATAAACATTCATTCTTTAACCCAGTAAGTATTACAGCATGTTACTCAAATTCCATCTCTACTCTAGCAAAGACAATTGTTAGGAAAGAAAGTGTTACCTAAATACTAAAATTATAGGAAAACACCAACAAGGCAGGATTTCAAATATTCAAAAGAACTGTGCATTTAACATGACAAGACATGGTTGTTCCTTAACCCAACTTAAAAACTTAGTGGTGTAATAAAGATTTGCTAGTAAAATGTCAAACTTGCCTCGTGATGAGAAAACACTCACCACATGCCAGATGATATGCAGATTTGTGTTTATGTAACCCATTAGGACATCTTTTTGTGGAATATTTATTTAAAGCAATGTACAAGAAAAACCATGAAATTGCATTCAATATTGCAGATAGATAAAAACTAAGATTAACTAATGAAATCAGTGAAAAACAAAAAGCAAAGTGGGTAAATCATTCTGAATAAAAATGAACTTAATCAAGTCAAAAGTACTTCCAATAACTGCACATATTGTGGATTAAAGTAAACAATTTTCTGTACTCCTTTTGACAGAAATTCACCACTTCCTACTTACCATATTTTACATCAACTTTCACTCATTTTGGGGGTAAAAGTCCACTTTTGACATTAACATTTAGTCAGCACTCTCAACAGAAGGCGATCGGGATCGGGAAGGCGATCGGGACCGGGACCGAGAACGGGATCTTGCACGCTCCACTGACACTGGTGATTTGGATGGTGAAGGGGAGCGGCCTTTCTGCTCTTTAGCAGGAACAGGCGATCTACTACGAGAACGTGATTTACTGCGACTCCTACTCTTTGACCTACTGTAGGACTTGCGGCCTCTGGAACGAGAACGACTACGCGATCGGCTACGAGATCTGGAAGAACTGCGAGTACGGGAACGGGACCTGCTGCGAGACCTGAAAATTTAAAAAAATAAGTGGGGAGAAATATTATGTCATACTACCTCAACTTCATAGGTTATCCAGCTGCTCTGGATTTATCAATTTTGGAAATGAATTAAAGTGGGTTGCCTTGAAAGTATACCTACATTGGACACTACCCAACCCAAAGCCATTACCAACATACTAGTGCTACTGCTTTCACAAGACATGGTCATCTTAAAAAAAAAATTCACTTGGTGCTCTATACAGTGTACCACAAAGAAGTCAACTTGAGTTCTTCATTTCCCTACATAAACCCCAAAGATTACACAAAATTCTAAACCACACTAGGGCGGTCTTTCCATATTTAGGAAGCATCCTGTAATATTTACCTGTACTGTTTGCGCTCTTCAATCAGTCGGATCCTCCTTCCATTAAGCTCTGTGCCAGAGAGCTTGTCAAGTGCATTCTTCAGGTCACTATAAGAGGCAAACTCTACAATCCTATAAAAGAAAACCAAATAATCATGACGATCTGCTCAGGCCCTTCTCTTGAAAGAAAGTGACCTGATAGAAATCTTTAAAATTACGAAGTAGCACTTCTGTTTACAGATGAATCTAGAACAAAGGATTTGGGGGGGGGGGGGGGGTGGAAAGAAAACACCTAAAATACCAAGGTAGTGACTAACAAATCAAGAGAAATTAGGAACAATGTCTTTACAGAATGGCGAAGATGTAGCTGCCACTAAGTAGATGAAACAAAGTCTGACATTTGTGGGGAACATGAGGGAGAAGGGAAGGAATGAATAAGGGCAGCACAGTGGTTAGTACTGCAGCCTCACAGCTCCAGCGACCCAGGTTCAGTTCTGGGTACTGCCTGTGCGGAGTTTGCAAGTTCTCCGTGACTGCGTGGGTTTCCGCCGAGTGCTCCGGTTTCCTCCCACAGCCAAAGACTTGCAGGTTGATAGGTAAATTGGCCATTATAAATTGTCCCTCGTGTCAGTAGGTGTTAGGAGAATGGTGTGGATGTGATGGGAATATAAATGGGTGGTTGTTAGTCGGCACAGACTCCGGCCGAAGGGCCTGTTTCAGTGCTGTACCTCAAAAAGAGAGGGTGGGCTGTATAAAACATTTTAGCCAAATGGTCAGTTTGTGCAGATTCTAGGTAAAAGGTAAGCAAGAATAAGTTTTCCTAAAGTTTGCTTAAGTTGATTTTTCAAACTGCAGAGAATGCTTGAGGTTTTGCTAAATTTTTTTTTTTTTACATCTCTGCCAATTGTATTATTTGAGTATCACATCCAATTGCAATCAGCCTTTAATTCTATTATTGCAAATTTTTTTTTATTTTTTTTTTTATAGCAACCGTCACAAAAGTGACTTCAAATGATTTTAATCCACTACCTCGAAACCTGAATTTAAAAAAACAGATAAGTTAACTACACTAGCAGCTAAAGATGGCCATCCTAATTTGCATCACTGTACTCCACATTCCAATGCATTGAGATGGAGATGAATTGTCTGCACAGACCGAGCAAGACCAATGACCCTGGGGAATCTGAGTGAACTATCTATCCTATTCCCATTAGCAAAGCAATCACCTGAATATTAAACAGGTGGAGACGAACCACTCAAACCTACTCATTTGAAAAATGGGACCAGGGTTGTGAGAAGGGAATTCCCAGACATGGACTAAGTTGAAAGAGGGAATTCACACGGTTAACTACCACGCTTGAATCACTGGGTGACAGTCATGTAACTGGCCCACCATCTGTGGTTCAACCGGTGTTTTCTCTGCAGCAACCAGACAAGAATTAGACACCAAGATGACCCAAGTGGGGTCCCACCTTCATCTCTCCCCCGCAATCCACCTTGCAAACTGTGAAGCCGGTCTGCTAACTGTGACCACCGAGGCAGATCACTGCTGCAGACAGAGACCCTTGGAAGGAAAGCAGCCGCACTGCCATCTGCAAACCACCGAATCAGCCATCCACATCTTCAAACCAGAAGCCTCAGCACCAAAGGAAATTCATGCGTCCACTGAATTCAGCCTGAAGCCAGCTGAGTCACCAACCTCCACACACTATATCTCATTTCTTTGGACTAACCTGTTTACGTGTGAGAACTTTGTGCATGAGTAAAAGTTGGAGCATATATTTTAGATCAGTTTAAGTAAAATAAAGCTAACTTTCATTAAACTCAAGAAATCTTGTCTGATTGGGTCTTTTGATCACAGTGCTTAAACAGTTAAACACTCACTGAACTGGCAAGTATATCCATTTCGAAAAGAAATGAGGGGGATAAGAATGGAACCCTTCGACCCCTCCTCACCTGATCGTAACACTATCAAAACCACTATGCACCCATCCCTTTTAACATGTCTTTGTAATATGAACTTAGGGCAGGGTAGAGTACCTTGGTTTACAGTTGACAAAGTATGTTGAAACCCTGTTAAGCTTCTAATTGTAACGGTTACCAAAGAACAGTTTAAGCTGATCAAGTTATCTGTGCAAGAGACCATATAAGGAAAGTGTTGGCAACATTCCAAAAGACTAAGTCAGCTTGCTCGAGCAGAATGAGACAGGTATCTGTGAGCTATGTGGCCTGGGCTGTTGTGTCCATACCTTATATGGTAATGTCGCATGGACTTAGAGAACACAAGAAAGGATAAAAGGAAGGGTTTGAAAGGCTCTGGCGCACAGCAGAGAAGGAATCACACCGAAGCAAGTGAGAAGACATCATCAACTGTGCCCTTGGCTCATATGGGAGGTAAAAAATGATTGCAACCAGTTAAGTTGTAACAAATCTGGCATTAGATTATTAACGCTGAATGAATTCTCCTGAAAGATCTGTTGCTTTTTTGTCTTGTCTGCGAAACCTGTCTAAAATGTACACAACTAAAGCAAAATGTTTACTGTACATTTTCCTTGGTGAAGATGCCAAAATTCAGATGGTTTCCATTCAAACCAGCAGTATCAAGCTGTTAAAATACCAACTCATTCCTGTAACTTACCCTTCATTGAGTTTGTGTCTGTGCGCATCTGCAAAGGTTACTTCCCCAGCTTGTCTCATAAAATCTTTCAGGTCCTAAGCAAGATCAGATCAATTGGGTAAAAAGGAGTACATTAAGATGCATATTCTGTTATTTTCCAATATACAAGATTATTGGAAAAATGTTAAAAAAACAATTCTAATTGTATCAAAATTCGTATTACCTTCCTGTACAATTCCCTAGGCTATTCACCCAGCCAAATGCAACAAGCACTCGCAGAGGTACCACCACGACTGGAAACCAGATGGTGCTCTTCACCACCCACTTGACCGACGCTATCATTCGATGCGAGCCTTCCCGGACATCACCCTACCTTAAAAGGCAGACGCTGACGTTGCCATGGGAACAAACATTGCTACTCTTGCGCCGTGACCAGGGACTCCTCACCTCACGCCAATCGAGCTTCCAACCAACCCTACTAGCGAATTTCTCCCATTTCTTTCAACCAAGGACCTCATTTTAGAGTGGGCGCCCAGAACTCTTGACTTTAGGAAGACACCATTTTCGGGGTGCAGCATGGAACACTGGCATTAACCAAGTGCCCACCATGTAGGTCAGACCACCACACACAGATCTAGATCACCAAATGACAAACGTAGGAGCGGACTGGCATTTCAACTAGGCCCAAGAGACCAAGCCAGAGCGATTAGGAAAACCAACGGCACTCCTCGTCACAAGGCCAACGACATAACGAGAGGCTGGTAAATAAAGGTTTTAATATTTGGTTAAACTTTGTGAACATTTAAGCATAAAAACCAAACAAATGTCATACTTAAGGCTTTCAAGGTTAACAAACAAGTTAACTACTTCCAGAAAACTGAAACGGACTAATAGTGCTGCAAAATAAACAGTTCACAATCTCCTCAGTGCCACACACCATTTAGCTGCACAGAGGGCAGGAATGCAAATCAGCATCCCCACTAATACTGATAGCAAAATGTCCAGTGCCTTCCTTCATTGTGGGCAGGTTGCCTACTCCCCCTCCCCAGTCAGCTGAGAGAAGGAACTACCCTTGTGAGTAATTATGGGCACACACCCACAACTCACTTCAAATATTCCTGTTCCACCTCTTCCATCAATGAGGCCAACAGGATTAGCATCACCAGAGACACTCAGCAAATCATGTTTGAAAGTAATAGGGCTGGAGTTCTGAGCAAAAAAACAATTCAGGTCAAAAGTGAGACCTTACAAAAGTAGTTTTTTTCATCTTCCAAAACTGAAAAAATATACTATGCGCAAGAAAATACTTAATACAGCGCTTTCAACAGCTCAAACAAGGAATTACAACTACTGAAGGACAAGAAGTTATACTTGACCAAGCCATTTTACAGTAAAGGGAACAATGATCCCCATTTAATTTCACATTATGAACAGTTTGAAAGATCATGCAGATCTGGTATTATGCAACTTAATGTATTTATAAATGTCACTGTCCACAGGCTTGTTTACAATTCTGTGGAAGAATTCAGCTAGCCAATTAACTGCTTTTCAGGAAAGCAAATACAGCAACTTTTCCATCTCCAATGTCAATTTAGCAGCAGCTTGTTGATTAACAAATTTCAGTCTGTCCAAGTTATTTATAGCTACATGACAATTACTTTCACTCAACAATTTCTCAACTTATTAGCTTTTGCTGAGCTCTTAATTAAGCCAGGAAGACAAATATAACCACTAATGTGCCCTTCACTGTAAATAGAATCTTGACTAATCTTGAAAGCCCTATTCATATTTAATTCAAAAGGAAGTACCAATTTCATTTCATACAATTTGTCAGCTGTTTACACCACAAAAATACAATTCAATGATATATACAACATACCTGCCAGCTCACTCTGGAAGACAAATTCTCAACAATCACTCTGTTTTCTGTACGAACGGGAGGCCCATTTCTGTAAGACAATAAATGGAGATCTCTAAGTCATCAATATAGACTGCAGGCGCATTTGAGTCTGGAGACAATTAACAGAAAGTAACTTCCCAAAAAAAAAGTCAATTGATACTGTTCCTCAGTACAGACTTAGAGGCTCTGTCAGGGGTTCAATGATGAACTGTGTGCTGAGCCATGAACACAAGATCCCATGATTTGAACTAACCTGAACAGTGATAACTACACAACCCCAGGAGAGAAACATCAACCAGACCTCCCATTTCTATTCACTGCCATCTAATGTTAATATATCAGGCTTGGCTGTCTGTGGTGGCTCTTGCAGCTGAACCTCAAAGCACAACTCAGGAATGGCCACTTAGGGTACTGGGAAGCAAGGGTTGAGGGATGAAAACCTGACTTTAGACAGAATACCCCAAAACATTTTCCAGCTGCATTGTGTACTTGAAAAAAAGGTATTTATTTGATTACACCCTGGGTCAAGCAATTATGAATCTCAGGTGTACAAGATGGGACAAGTATTATTCAAACACACGACAATATTAATGTATAATCCAATTGTATCAGTCCTGAAAGACTATGTAGCCGTTCTCAAGTTATTTCAAGCTACTGCAAAAAAACACTGGGCTCACCTTCCTCCTCCTCCTCCTCCATTACCACCACGAGACCAACGTTGGTTAAAGCGACCTTGAAATCGCCCCCCTCCACGTCCTCCTCTAGGGCGTGCTCTGGCATGTTCAACTGTAACTCTGAAGATGTTAAACCATTAATATCCATAACACACACCATATACATTGACCATAAATGAATTATTTCTGTATACCTTTCATTGCATAGCTCTTTTCCATCCATCTCATACACTGCATCATCTGCATCTCTGTAATCTTCAAACTCCTAAAAAGAATTGTATTTGTTCATTAAAAGGCTAAATGTCCTCAACTAATAATGTTAATTAGTCAGTCAAGACACTTCCTGTAGGACAAACACCAGTATGGGTTGAACAGCCTTTTCCTATGCTCTAAATACAATGTTACTGCTCCAATTTCAGCTGAGAAAATCTGATATTCTTGCACAAGGCATGATGCAAACTTTCCAAAGACTGGTTGAATCTAAACCAATGACAAGTGATAAGAATAATCAAGTAGTAACCTTGTAATTTTACTCTACAGCTATAGCAATAGTAACTAGACCTGTTGGGGGGGGGGGGGGGAAGGAAAGAGAAAAAAAAACTTACCACAAATCCAAAGCCATTCTTCAAATCAATTTCCTTAATTCGTCCATATCCTTTGAAAAACTTTTCCACATTTTTCTCTGTAGCATGAGGGCTCAGTCTACCGATAAACACTCGAGAACTCATTCTGAACAATGAACACTGTTAAAAAGACATAAAACAAACTCTTCAAACCCTTTTGCTGAGCCTCCAGCTGAAATTTCATTTATCCATCAATTATTCAAGCTTAGGCAGATACTGCTCAACTATGAGTATTATGAACATGGTCATTTGGCAAAGTACTTAAAAGCACTTAGAGAACAATGCCCAGTGAAGAGTTAATGCTGTCAAGATGCGGAAACTTTGCCATGCTCTTTGGCAATACAGAACAAGGTCACAGACCCGAAATGTAAACTCTCCCCACAGATGCTGCCAGACCCATTGTATATTTACAGAACTTTGTTTTTATTTCAGATTTCCAGCATCCACAGTATTTTGCTTTTAATTTATTACACTCTTAACCAGACTAGTCTTACGTACAAAACTCCTCCACCTCCACAGGGCAGGTCATGAGCAGGTAGTATAACTATCATAAAACTTTAAACAGTAGAGAACAAAAAGTGACAGACATATTTATCAGATGTAGAGCCTCAGAGCTGCCACCATTTTAACCCACTGATCAGAGGCCAATTTACACTTTACAGATAAACAAATGCTACAAAGCAAAAAACTGCAGATGCTGGAAATCTGCAATACAAGTTGAAAATATGAGAATACCCAGGTTTAGCAGCAAATAACCAAGATCCGATAAAAAAAATCATATACCTGAAACATTAATTTTAATTCTCGCTTCACAGATGCTGCCTGACCTGAGTATTTCCAACATTTTCACCTTTTATTTCAGATATACAAAGGCATACGGTCCTAGATCCTTTTGGAGGGGGGAGGGGGGGGGGGCGCGGCGGACGGTAGGGGAGCAAAGAGAGATTAGCTCAACCTGCAATAGACTAACGTGCAGGAAATTTTAAACGGGAAATGAGAGGGTGGGGCGACAGCAAAGGCCAGAGAACAGAGGAAGACTGGGCTTTGACAATGCGCAGTCAGGATGACTATACATATTTCAGGCCAGCATTACACTGCGAAGGGGGTCGGGCAAGGGTGTTGGAAATCAAGGAGTTACAAGGCCGGAGAGAAGACAGACTCGGCCTCCCGTCCATAGGCACCAACAGCCCACCCAGAGCCAAGGAGAGAACTAAGGAGTCCCCGGCGGCCCGCGACCTCCTCGAGCGTATTCACTGATACTTTCAGCACCTAACTCCTAAAGCCTAACTCCACACCGGAGCTTGATTTTCAAACCCGCCAAGTTGTTGTGCAGCGCGCGTGGAAAAAAAAAACCCGCCGCCACGGAGCTTTCGATCCGAAATTTCCCAACTACCGCCTTAGCACCAAATAAAACCTCCAGCTCCCGCACAACATTTCCCCCCAAAGCTTTCCATTCCACCGAAAAAAGGCGGCGACAAACAGCGGACACTTTTACCTTCTCCGCCTGAACATTACTCACCAACACCGAGACCTCCACTTCAATGACGCAGTTAAAATAAAAACCATCACAAAATGGAGTCCGCCCGTCGATCATCCACGTCACTTCCGCGCCTCGTGTCTTCGTTTTGCGTCACTTCTGCGCCCCAGTGTCGTCCTCACGCAATAACCACCCAACAAACGTGGCACCTTTCCAGTGGGTCACATGTGTTATAAATGTAAATCATTAACAAAACTATCATAGACTTGTCCAGTAAAATATTTATTGCCACGCATGTCCACTATGCCCTCCATTTATGCCCCTCAGGGAAGTTAATCTGCTGTTCTTGCCTGTTCTGCATATATGTGATTCCAGACCCACAGCAATGTGGTTGATTTTTAACTGCACTCTGAAATGGCCTCGCAAGCACTCAGTTGTATCAGACCGTTACAGAATAAGACAGGATAGACCACCTACCATCGACCTAGGGGCTGGAAATGACAAAGGCACACCCTGCCCAGTCAACCCTGCAAAGTCCTTCTCACTAGCATCTGGGGACTTGTGCCAAAATTGGGAAACTGTCCCACAGATTAGTCTAGCAACAGCCTGACATTGTCATACTCACCAAATCATATCTTACAGCCAATATCCCAGACACCATCAGCACAGACCCACTAGAGCTGGCAGCACAGTGTTATACAGTCAAGAGGGAGTTGCCCTGAGAGTGTTCAGCATTGACTCAAGACCCCATGAAGTCTCATAGCATCAGGTCAAAAATGGGCAAGGAAACTCCTGCTGATTTGCAGATGATATGAAACGTGGAAGCATTGTGAACTGTGAGGAGGATAGTGTAGAACTTCAAAAGGACATAGACAAGTTAGTGGTATGGGCCGACAGGTGGCAGATGAAGTTCAATGCAGAGAAATGTGAAGTGATTCATTTTGGTTGGAAGAACATGGAGAGACTATAGAATAAAGGGTACAATTCTAAAGGGGGTACAGGAGCAAAGGGACATAGGTGTATATGTGCATAGATCATTGAAGGTGGCAGGACAGGTTGAGAGAGTGGTTAATAAAGCATACAGTATCCTGGGCTTTATTAATAGGGGCAGAGATTACAAGAGAAAGGAAGTTATGTTGAACTTGTATAAGACACTAGTTCGTCCTCAGCTGGAGCATTGCGCCCAATTCTGGGCACTGCACTTGAAGAAAGACGTGAGGGTATTGAAGAGAGTGCAGTGAAGATTCACGAGAATGGTTCCAGGGATGAGGAATTTCAGTTATGAAGACAGATTGGAGAAGTTAGAGAGTTCCGAAGAAGGGTCACTGACCCGAAACGTTAACTCTGCTTCTCTTTCCACAGATGCTGCCAGACCTGCTGAGTGATTCCAGCATTTCTTGTTTTTATTTCAGATTTCCAGCATCCGCAGTATTTTGCTTTTATTATATTGGAGAAGTTAGGACTGTTTTCCTTGGAGAAGAGAAGGCTGAGAGGTGATATGATAGAGGTATTCAAAATCATGAGGGTTTGGACAGAGTAGATAGAGAGACACTGTTCCCACTCGTGAAAGGATCGATAATGAGAGGGCACAGATTTAAAGTATTTAAGAGAAGCAAAAGTAACATGAGGAAAAACTTTTTCATGCAGCGAGTGGTTAATGTCTGGAATGCGCTGCCTGGCAACGTGGTGGAGGCAGGTTCAATTGAAGTATTCAAAAGGGAATTAGACAGTTATGTGAACAGGAAGAATGTGCAGGGTTATGGAGAGAAGGCAGGGGAATGGAACTGCGGGAGTTTCTCTTTCAGACAGCCAGTGCAGACATGATGGGCTGAATGGCCTCTTTCTGCACTGTAACGATTCTGTGATAACCACCTATCACCCTCCCTCAGCTAAGGAATCAGTGCTCCTCCATGTTGAACATCGTGAGAATAGCACTGAAGGTAGCAAGAGCACTGACTGTATTCTGGGAGGGGAAACCTCAGTGTCCATCATCAAGAGTGTCTCAGTAGTACCACTAGTGACCAAGCTAGTTGAGTCCTGAAGGACATATCTGACAGACTGGGTCTGCAGCAGGTGGTGAGAGAACCTCATCCCTGAAACCATTCCCATAAATCATTTCTGCACTCACTCTAATGCCTTCACACCCTTCCTAAAATGTGGTACCCAGAACTGGACACAACACTGGCCAAACCAGTGTTTTCTACAGGTTTATCATAATTTCCTTGCTTTTGTACTCTATGCCCCTATTTATAAAGCCCAAGATCCCATACAGAAACATAGAAACATAGAAAATAGGAGGAGTAGGCCATTCGGCCCCTCGAGCCTGCCCTGCCATTCATTATGATCATGGCTGATCATCCAACTCAGTAACCTGTTCCCGCTTTCCCCCATATCCTTTGATCCCTTTTGCCCCCAAAACTATATCTAACTCCTTCTTGAAAACTTACAATGTTTTGGTCTCAATTGCTTTCTGTGGTAGCGAATTCCACAGGTTCACCACTCTGGGTGAAGAAACCTCTCCTCTCAGTCCTGAAAGGTTTACCCCGTATCCTTAGACTATGACCCCTGGTTCTGGACTTCCCCACCATCGGGAACATCTTTCCTGCATTTACCCTGTCAAGTCCTGTTAGAATTTTATAGGTTTCTATGAGATCCCCCCTCACCCTTCTGAACTCCAGCAAATATAATCCTAACCGAATCAATCTCTCCTCATATATCAGCCCCACCATCCCAGGAATCAGTCTGGTAAACCTTCGCTGCACTCCCTCTATAGCAAGAACATCCTTCCTCAGATAAGGAGACCAAAACTGCACACAATATTCCAGGTGTGGCCTCATCAAGGCCCTGTATAACTGCAGCAAGACATCCCTGCTCTTGTACTCGAATCCTCTCGCTATGAAGACCAACATACCATTTGCCCTTTTTACCGCCTGTTGCACCTGCATGCTTACCTTCAGCGACTGGTGTACGAGAACACCCAGGTCTCGTTGCATATTCCCCTCTCTCAGTTTATTGTCGTTCAGATAAAAATCTGCCTTCCTGTTTTTGCTACCAAAGTGGATAACCTCACATTTATCCACATTATACTGCATCTGCCATGCATTTGACCACTCACTCAACTTGTCCAAATCACCCTGAAGCCTCTCTGCATCCTCCTCATAACTCACCCTCCCACCCAGTTTTGTGTCAACTGGAGATATTACATTTAGTTCTCTCATCTAAATTATTGATATACTTTATACTAATATGCTTTATTAACCGCTTTATAAACCAATTTACTAGTTGCAGATGCATATATCAATAACAGTATTGATAGGAGTGACCACTACACAATCCTTGTGGAGGCAAAGTCCCATCTTCACACTGAAGACACTTTCCATCGTGTTGTGTAGCACTACCACGGTGCTAAATAGGATAGACTCAAAACAGATGTCAGTTTTCAGCTACCGACCTCTACCTTGCGCCAACTCTCAGACACTTCTTCCTACTTCCCCCGGACCATGACCCCACCACCGAACATCAAGCTACTGTCCACAGAATTGTCACTGATCTCATCCCCTCTGGATATCTTCCCTCTACAGCCTCCAACCTCATAGTCCCACAACCCAAGACTGCCCGCTTCTACCTCCTTCCTAAAATCCACAAACAGGACTGTCCTGGCAGACCCATTGTTTCAGCCTGTTCCTGCCCCACTGAACTTGTTTCTTCCTATTTTGACTCTATCTTTTCTCCCCTGGTCCAGTCTCTTCCCACCTACATCCGTGACTCTTCTGACGCCCTACGTCATTTTGACAATTTCCAGTTTCCTGGTCACAACCGCCTCCTCTTCACTATGGACGTCCAAACTCTCTACACCTCCATCCCCCACCAGGACGGTTTGAGGGCTTTCCGCTTTTCCTTGAGCAGAGGCCCAACCAGACCCCATCCACCACCACCCTCCTCCGCCTGGCTGAACTTGTTCTTACATTGAACAACTTCTCCTTCAACTCCACTCACTTCCTTCAAGTAAAAGGTGTTGCTAATGGTACCCGCATGGGTCCCAGTTATGCCTGTCTTTTTGTGGGATATGTCGAACATTCCTTGTTCCAGTCCTACTCAGGCCCCCTCCCCCAACTCTTTATCAGGTACATTGATGAATCTATTGGTGCTGTTTCCTGCTTCCGCCTCGAACTGGAAAACTTCATCAACTTTGCCTCCAATTTCCACCCTTCTCTCACCTTTACATGGTCTCTCTCCAACACTTCCCTTCCTCGACTTCTCTGTCTCCATCTCTGGGGATAGGCTGTCTACTAATATTCATTATAAGCCCACTGACTCCCACAGCTACCTTGACTACACTTCTTCCCCCCCCCGCCTCCTGTAAGGACTCCATTCCATTCTCCCAGTTTCTCTATCTCCGATGCATCTGCTCTGATGATGCTACCTTCCACGACAGCGCTTCCGATATGTCTTCCTTTTCGCACACCTCTATCCTCACCCCTTCTCCTCCCTCCCAGAACCACGACAGGGTTCCCCTTGTCCTCACTTTCCACCCCACCAGCCTCCACATCCAAAGGATCATCCTCCGCCACTTCTGCCACATCCAGTGCGATGCCATTACCAAACGCATCTTCCCCTCCCCTCCCCATCAGCATTCCGAAGGGATCGTTCCCTCCGTGACACCCTGGTCCATCCTCCATTACCCCCAACACCTCATCCCCTTCCCACAGCACCTTCCCTTGCAATCACAGGAGGTGTAACACCTGCCCTTTTACCTCCTCTCTCCTCACTATCCAAGGCCCTAAACACTCCTTTCAGGTGAAGCAGCCATTTATTTATACTTCTTTCAATTAGTGTACTGTATTTGCTGCTCACAATGTGGTCTCCTCTACATTGGGGAGACCAAACGCAGATTGGGTGACCACTTTGCGGAACACCTCCGCTCAGTCCGAAAGCATGACCCCGAGCTTCCGGTTGCTTGCCATTTCAACACAGCCCCCTGCTCTAAAGCCTGCCGGACTGAACATTGAGTTCAATAATTTCAGAACATGACCCCCTTTTTATTTGTAGTTATTTTTTATTTTTTTATTTTTATTTTAGTTTGTTTCATCATTCAATTTTTTTTACCATGTGCCTGCCCACAGTTTTTTTTCATGTTTGTGCTTTGGGCCAGGGCTGTTCATTTTTCTGTCAATTAGCAACCTCTCTGCACTAATGCTTTGTCTTTCAGCACACCGTTAACATACTGTTTGCCTTTGCTCCATGACCTTCATGTCAGTTATTCTCTGTGACCCTGTCCTATCAAAACCTTCCCTTTTGTTATCTCTTGCCCCACCCCCACTTTATTTGCTTAAAACCCATTACATTTCTAACCTTTGCCAGTTCTGATGAAAGGTCACTGACCTGAAACATTAACTCTGCTTCTCTCTCCACAGATGCTGCCAGACCTGCTGAGTATTTCCAGCATTTCTTGTTTTTATTCAGTCTTCAGTTAATTTGATTCATTCTATGTGATATCAAGAAATGGCTGAAGGTACTGGATACAGCAAAGGCAATGGGTCCTGACAACATCCCGGTTGTAGTGCTGATGACTTGTGCTCCAGAACTAGTTGCACCTCTAGCCAAACTGTTGCAGTACAGCTACAACACTGGCATCTACCCGACAATGTGGAAAATTGCCCAGGTATGTCCTGTCTACAAGAAAGCAGGACAAATCCAATCCAGACAATTACCGCCCCATCAGTCTACTCTCAATCATCAGCAAAGTGATGGAAGGTGTCATTGACAGTACTATCAAGCGGCACTTACTCAACAATAACCTGCTCACCAATGCTCAGTTAGGGTTCCACCAGGGCCACTCAGCTCCAGACCTCATTGCAGCCTTGGTGCAAACATGGGCAAAAGAGCTGAATTCCAGAGGTGAGGTGAGAGTGACTGTTCTTGACATCAAGGCAGCATTTGACCTAGCGTGGCATCAAGGAGCCCGAGCAAAATTGAAGTCAATGGGAAGCAGAGGGGAAACTCTCCACTGTTTGGTGTCATATCTAGCACAAAGGAAGATGGTTGTGGTTGTTGGAGGCCAAATATTTCAGTCCCAGGACATCACTGCAGGAGTTCCTCAGGGTAGTGTCCTAGGCCCAACTATTGTCAACTGCTTCATTAATAATCTTCTCTCCAACATAAAATCAGAAGTGGGGATGTTCGCTGATGATTACACAGTGTTCCGTTCCATTTGCAACTCCTCAGATGGTGAAGCAGTCTGTGTCTGCAAGGAGCAAGACATAGACTACATTCAGGCTTGGGCTGATAAATGGTAAGTAACATTCACACCACACAAGTTCCAGGCAATGAGAATCTAACCACTTCCATTTGACATTCAATGGCATTACTATCGCTGAATCCCCCATCATCAACATCCGGGGAGTCACCATTGACCAGAAATTTAACTGGCGCAGCCACATAAATACAACAGCAGGTCAGAGGCTGGAAATTCTGCGATGAGTAACCCACCTCCTGACTCCCCAAAGTCTGTCCACCATCTACGAGGCACAAGTCAAGCATGTTATGGAATACTCTCCTCTTTTCCTGGATGATGAATGCAGAAGCAACAACACTCAAGAAGCTCAACACCATCCAGGACACTGCAGCCCACTTGATTGGCACCCCATCCACAACCTTAAACATTCATTCCCTCCAACACCATCACAATGTGCAGCAGTGTGTACCATCTACAAGATGCACTGCAGCAACTCACCAAGGCACCTTCCAAATCCACAACCTCTTGCACCTGGAGGAACAAGGGCGGCAGATGCATGGGAACACTACCACCTGCAAGTTACCCTCCAAGTCCTGCACCATCCTGACTAGGAAATATATTGCCATTTCATGATCATTCCTGGAACTCCCTCTCTATCAACACTGTGAGTGTACCTACACCATATGGACTGCTGTGGTTCAAGAAGGCTGCTCATCACCACCTTCTCAAGGGCAATTAAGGATACTGACCTTGCCAGCAACATCCACATCCAATGAATGAATCAAACAAAAGTTCCTATAGCACCCACTAGCTGCACAAGGTCTCAAACATAGTGACAGATGCCACATGCTCCTTCTCCAGGGCCACCCGGGCCTAAACCACCGTGGAAGAGAGGTATGCAGCCATAGCGACCTTCCCCATGGGGACGACCTGGGCCTATGGATGACCACTTTGGCAAGTTCCAGCAGCAGACCCACAAGGGGGTCCTCCGACCTGCCCGCCACCCTCTCTCACCACACCAGGTGGCCCAAGATCATGAGCATGGAACTGAAGTGGCGCCAGGAGTTTAGCAGCACCCCTTTCAAATAAAGAAATTGGCTGCATCTTCTCATCCTCTGAGTGAATATGATGCAGAGACTTATCCAGGTTGCAAAAGTTACAGGCAGCCTGGGAGTCCATGATATGGCATAAAAATCATTTTGATGGAACTGCTCCATGCAACAATCTCTTACACCAATGGTACAAGGGGAGACTCCTGCATAGAAAGCACTCCTTTGGGGCCTCCTGGCCTTTGCCGAATGTTAAGATGGAAGCAGAAGCATATCCTGCTTCTCCTCCTGCAAAGTTATCAGGAGTTACACGAGGAGGAAAGCTTCTTTTATTTCACCCAGCTTTCAAACATGCTGTCATCTCATTGAAGAATTCAACTGTGTGGCAAATTATCTTTCGTGGCTTGAAGTTGGGCTTTTTGAGTCATTGCAAATGAATGTTTACTACATTCATATGAAATTGTTTTGTCTGATTTTTTTAATACATAGAGGTATTTTGCTGCATAAAATAAATTGGTTAATGCTATCAATAAAGCAAAGAAATGTGTTAAGCATTTGTTTGCTAGTAATTGTAGCCATGAGTTTCAAGGCACAAGGTTTCTGCCACGACAAACCTGCCTGGAATAGATCTCTTTTCCAACTTTGATTGGATGCATTGCTGGAGGGTTGATCACATGACATCTATAAATGTATTGCATTTACCTCGTAAGGGTTGGGTCCCCCATAGTTCAGTATCTTCGCTTGTGGATTTGTGCCAGAACATGTTGTGCGAAAGTTATGAGAACCAGGAGGTCACCCTTGGGCAGGTAAAGAAGGAAAGGCGAGGGGAGAAGGGGGGAAAGCTGAGGGCAGGGAAGAGGGAAAACCTTGACGTCTGCTAAAAGGTTTTAAAAAAGAAAGTTTTCTCTTTTTCTTTAAAAAGTTTTGAAAGAAATGTAGCAGCATGGATTAAAAAATTGGTTGACAAGCAGAGGAAAAGGTAGATATGGTAATTAGGCAATAAAAGCAAAACATGCTGGAAAGCACTGAGCTGGAGAGAGAAACAAAGTTAATGTTTAAGGTCAATGACCTGTCATCAGAACTGGACAATGTTAGAGATTAACAGTTTTTAAGCAACTACAGAGCCGTGGTGGGGAGAAGATAGGATGGTGGGCAGAATTGATTAATTGACAAAAGGAATGATGGTGCAAGGTAACAAGGGTGGTAATGGGACAAGAAACAATGGATGAATTCAGAGGAGGTATAAATGGCAACAGCAGAATAGCAGAGGGGTAGGAAAGCATGGAAAATCTGGTAGGGAGTAGAAAATTCCCATGGCTCAGGAATGTGGTGGGCTCATCTGAAAGTCTGCTGCCCGTATCCTAACTCGCAGTACATCCCGTTCATCCACTCCATTTGTGCTGGCTGTGTTGAAGACACTATTTAAATGCAAGTTAATTTTGTTATTGAACAGCGTGGCTGAGCAAAGCGATCGCTCAATCTGCGATTGGCCTCCCCAGTGTAGAGGAGACTACATTGTGAGCAGTGAATACAGTATACCAGGTTGGAAGAAGTACTAATAAATTGCTGTTTCACAAAGGCGTGTGAAGGGTCCTGGACAGTGGGAAGGTGTTGCATTCCATGCTTGCATGAAAAGTGGCTTGGGAAGGGGATCGGGTGTTTAGAGTGATGTGCGAGTGGACTCAGCTGTCCCAATTTCTCTATCTATTCCGCTGATGTCACTTTCTTACACCGGTGCTTTTGAAATGTCTTCCTTTATCCTGAGCCGAGGCTTCACTCTGGTTGACAGGGCCCTTGACCATATCCATCCCATTTCCTGCACTTCTGTCCTTGCCCCTTTTTCTCCCTCCCAGAACTATGAGAAGGTCCCCTTTTCATCCCGCCAACCTCCATCATAATGCCACCACCAAATACATTTTTCCCCTTCACTTTCAGCATTCTGAAGGGGGCATTCCCTCTGTAACACCTTGGTTCACTCTTCCATCTGCAGTATTTTGAATTGGTTTGAGGGTAAATAGGTGTTGCTCAGATTGGAGAAGTGGTGTATCCAAGAGGCAGTGCTGAGTCCACTTTTATTGTTGGTATATACTTGTTCTTGATTGCAGGAATATTGCAGAATGGGCATGTAAATTGCAAATGAATTTCAACTTAGATAAGTGTGAGGTGGTGTATTGTGGTTGGAGGAAGAAGGAGGCCACCTCCTCCTTGGGGAAATAAAGAGTTGAGATAGTGTAGAGGTGCAAAAGGATCTTGGGGTACAGATACCTAACTCATTAGAAGTAGCAATGCAAGTTGACAAAGCCATTAAAAGTGCAAATGAAGCACAGGGGTTCATTTCTAGAGGAATAGAATTCAAAAGCAAAGAAGTTGTGTGAAACCTATTTAGAAACTTGGTTCGAACACATTTGAGAGAACTGTGCTCAGTTCTAATCTCCATTTTACAAAAAGGATATAGAAACACTGGAGAAAGCGCAAAAAAAAAGATTTACAAGTATGATGCCAGAACTGAGAAGCTACAATAATCAGGAAAGACTGAACAGGCTGGAGTACTTATCTTTAGATAAGAGAAAACCGAGACGTAACCTGATAGAGGTCTTTACAATTATGCAGGGGTTTGATAGGGTAGACATAAAGAAAGATGTTTCCACTTCTCAGGCAATCCAAAACTCGGGGCCATAAGTATAAAATGGTCACCAATTAATCCAATAAGGAATTCAGGAGAAACTGGAATTTGCTACCATATGGTGTGGTTGAGGCAATTAAATATCATTTCAGGGGAAGCTTGATAAGTACATGAGGAAGAAAGGGATAGAAACTTATGCTGATAATATAAGATGAAGTAAGGTAGGAGGAGGCATAAACACTGGCAGCAGACGCGTGGTAACACCACCAACTGCAAGTTCCCCTCCAAATCACACACTTCCCTGACTTGGAAATATATCGCTGTTCTTTCACTGTCACTGGATCAAAATCCTGGAACTCCCTCCCTAACAGCACTGTGGGTGTACCCACACCAGATGTACTGCAGTGGTTCAAAAAGACAGCTCACCACCATCTTCTCAAGAGCAATTAGGGATGGGCAATAAATGCTGGCCTTGCCAGCGATGCCCACATCCCATGAAACAAATAAAAAAAGTTAAGGATAGTATTAGATTAAAAGAAGAGACTTACAATGTTGCCAAAAAGAGTAGTAAGGCTGTGGATTGGGAGTGTTTTAAAAATCAGCAAAGGATGACCAAGAAATTGATGGAGGAAAAAATAAAATGAGAGTAAATTAGCAAGAAATAGAAGAACAGATTGTAAGAACTTTTCAAGTGTGTAAATTGGAAGAGAGCAGCAAAAGTAAAAGTGAATCCCTTAGAGGCAGAGACAGGAGATCTTATAACAAGGAACAAGGAAATAAATGAAAGAGATATTTTATATTTATCTTTAAAATATAAGGCACAAAGAACATACCAGAAATTGTGGGGAACCAGGGACCTAATGAGAGTTAGGAACTTAAAGTAATTAATACTAGTAAAAAAAAGTACTGGAGAAATTAATGGAACTCAACACCCAACAAAATCCCCTACACCTGATGCCCTGTACCCTAGGGTTTAAAAGAGATGGCTGCAGAGATAGTGGATGCATTGGTTTTGATCTTCCAGATCTCCCTAGATTCTAGGACAGTCCCCCAGTGAATTGGAAAGCAGCAAATGTAACCCCGCTGTCCAAGAAAGGAATGAGAGAGAAAACAGGAAACTACAGGCCAATTAGCCTGACATCATTAGTAAGGAAAATGCTAGACTCTATTAAGGACATGGTAACAGGGCATTTGAAAAACAGCAATACAATTAGGCAGCGTCAACACAGATTTATGAAAAGGAAATTATGTTTGACAAATCTATCAGTTTTTTGAGAGTGTCACTGTAGGGTAGATAAGGAAGAACCAGTGGGGCAGTGATGTAGTGGTAATGTCACTGGACTCGTAATCCAGAGGCCCAGACTAATGCCCTGGGGATACAGGTTCAAATCCCACCATGGCAGTGAATTTAAATTCAATTAATTAATAAAAGCTAGTCTCAGTAATGATGCCATGAAACTATCATCGATTGTCGTAAAAACCCATCTGGTTCACTAATGCCCTTCGGGAAGGAAATCTGCTGTCTTTACCTGGTCTGACCTACAAATGACTCCAGACCCACAGCAATGTGTTTGACTCTTAACTGCCCTCTGAAATGACCTAGCAAGCCACTCAGTTGTCAAGGGCAATCAGGGCAACAAATGCTGCCCTTGCCTGTGATGTCCACATCCCAAGAAAGAATATTTAAAAATGTAGTATATTTGGATTTTCAGACTCTTGCTGTCTCCTATCTGAAGCTTTTTCTCCTATCCCATTGTAACAATCACAATCATTGCTACATACCCACTTTGTTGTTCCAAGAATGTCACGCTGGGAGACACATTGAAATATTTGACACAGGCAGAGTGCAGCAGTTATAGAATAATTCCCATCTCGTGTATTTCCTGCAATTGAATTTTCTTTAGAACATTATTTAAAAATTACAGTCCCTTTATTACAGTTGTAAGGCACAAGCTAGCAACTGGGAGAGAGCACTAGTGATAATTTCAATTTCTTTCAGCTATCATGACTTAAAATACACTTCTGACAAATGACCGCAGAGAGAGGTGAATTGTAAAGGTTTTGCTACATTACTGAAGCATATTCAATATTAACTTTCAAAAGGGAATTGGATAAATACTTGAAAATGAAACATTTGCTGGACTACGGAGACAGGGCAGAGAAATGTGACTAACTGATCGCTCTTTCAAAGAGTAGGTACAGGCACAATAGACCAAATGGCCTCCTCCTGTGCTGTATCATTGTATGTATTGTTATGAAAGTGTTTCTATTTTTTGTTGAAAAATATTTTTTGAGGAATTCACAGTCAAACTGAAGAAATGTTGGACCAGTTTTTTTTCAAGCGGGTCATCAAGAAGACACTGAAAGGATTTGTTTGGCAATATTTACTGGTTGACGCATGACTAAAAATAGAACAGAAACCCTGGTAACTGGGGAAGGTGTTTGTAGAAAAGTGACAGGTCAGGAAGTTGACTTTCTGTTTCCAGCATCACTTTTAAATTGGTTTGAAGCTAGGAATGAACTGTTTACAGCGGTTGGAATTTTTTTTTTAAAAACTGAAGGACAGAACCCCCAACTCAGCCCAGCCTGTTCCATCTTTTTAAAAGGAAGAGAACTTCCAAGGAGAGAAGAGAGTTCCCAAGGAAGTAGAGAAGACCACAACCCAGCTCAGCTTTCCAGCACCTCTCTCAAAAAACCCCTGAGAAGTCCACTGTGTCAACTCATCTCATCTCCTGTCTTTGAAGAAAAGCCTGCTAAATTAATTCTCAAAGCCACCTGAAAAGAACTGTTATAAAAGATCCCAGTGACCCCTGTCTATGTGTACTCGGAGACCAGAATGTATGCCAGTTTTGGAACATGACATATCTCATCTGTTTTATTATTCAAGAATGAGCATTTATTCAGCCCAAGGGTTTTTTTTGTCTGTAACAGAGCTCTAAACTAAAATCCCTTTTTATTTTTCCGGTTAACGTGTGTGTATGTGTGTGTGTGTGTTTTATAATAAACTGATAATTTTGTTGTTCATTGAAGAAACCTGTTTAGTGTGTTTTATTCTGGGAAAAATAGAGTATATGATTAACCATATCGGTAAGTGGGAAAATTTAAATATATGTTGTGACCTGTGGAGAAATTGAACTAGAATAATCAGTGCACTCCTCCCGCCTTGGTCCTAACAGTATAAGGCATTTGATAAGGTGCCATACAAGAGGTTGTAACACAAGGGTATAACTAGTGCAGTCCTGCAAGGATCAGTGCATGGGCCTCAACTATTTACAATCTATACCAATCACTTAGAGGAGGGAACTAAGTGTAAAGTACCCATGTTTGCTGATGATACCAAGCTAGGAAGGAAGGTAAATTGTGAGGACAACACAAAGAGACTCCAAAGTGATTGGCCAAGAAGATGGCAAATGGAGTATGTTTGGAAGTGTTAAATTATCCACTTTGAAGAATGCAAAAACAGAATATATTTTAAAAGCTGAGAGACTAGTAAATGTTGGTAAGCAGAGGGGCTTGTACAGAAAACACAGAAAGTTAACATGTAGGTGCAGCAAGAAATTAGGAAGGCAAATAATACATTAGCCATTATTGCAAGGGGTTGGAGTATAAGAGTAAGGAAATTTTGGTCCAAATATACAGGTCTTTGGTGAGACCACACCTGGATTATTTTGTAGTTTTCCTCTCCTTACCTAGGGAATGATATACTTGCCTTGGAGAGGATGCAATGAAGGTTCACTAGTTTGATTCATGGGCTGAGAGGGTTGTTCTATGAGGAGAGATGGAGTAGATTGGGTCTATTCTCTGGAGTTCAGGAGAATGAGAGGGAACTTCATAGAGGGCTTGACAGGGTAGATGCTAAGTGACTGTTTCACCTGCCGGAGAGTCTAGAACTAGGGGTCATAGTCTTAGGATAAGGATCGGCCATTTAGGGCTGAGATAAGGAGACATTTTTGCAGTCAGAAGGATGTGAATGGTTGGAATACTTTACCCCAGCAGGCTGTGAATGCTCAGGTGATGAGTATATTCAAGATTGAAATTGATAGATTTTTGGGCACTAAGGGAATCAGAGATATGGGGATAGGGCAGGAAAGTGGAGTTGAGATAGATCAGCCATGACCTTATTGAATTGCGGAACTTCCTCGAGGGACTATATATCTACCCCTGCTCCTATTCCTTTTGTTCTTATGTAACTATGAGGAAAAGTTGCACAGACTCAGCCAGTATTCCCTGGAACATAGAGGATTAAGGGGTGATCTCATTGTGGGGTTTAAGATAATCAAAGGAGTTAATTTCTCTATCTACCTTATTTCCTGTGATGGGGCATAACTTTAAATTAGAACTTGGCTGTTCAGGGTTAATGTCGGAAAGCATAGATTTTTGTTAGGCAAGGGTATTAAGGAATATGGAATGAAGTTAAGTAGATGGAGTTAAGATACAGATCAACAATGATCTAACTGAATGGCAGAACAGGCTCTAGGGCCTGAATGGCCTACTCCTGTACCTATGTAAATTAAGGACATATCATGATCAGCAAATTAAAACAACACTAGTGACAAAATCACAGGGAAACATCTGCTACTTGGTGGCAATTATTCACATGTGAATGTGCTCATCACAACATGCAGTAAAATAAAACCATGTTCCTTGGAAAATTAAGTCACATATAGTATACAACTTAAATCCCATGAATCAATTAAAGGAGGCTGCCATGCACTCTGACTTACACTTACGTACAGAACAGTTGGCAGTAGGCTTCTGGGACCAATAATGTGGAGCAGCTGCACATGCAAATCACCTTATTCCCTTGATGTGTTCGTGCCTTGGGTGGCAGTTATATACTTAAATCAAAGAATAACATGTTAAAATGAGCAGCCCAAACAGATCAAACCAGTTGAAACTGCTCTGTGAATTCCTACAACTATTTCCCTACACATGCCATGTAGCTCACCTGCAACAGAACAAACTTTTACAATGCAGTTTAATTTATAAAAAGTGGAAGATCCTACTGTTTGTTTTAAGATGTAAAGTTCTAAAACTGAGAAATAGATTGCACCTGAGCACCTGCAAGATATATTCTCTTTGACCAGGAGGTAGATCAGTTAGTATCAAGATTCTTAATGTATTATATTTGGTGGACATACAGGTTAAAAAAACATATACATACCAACTTTATGGGAAGAAGTCTACAATATTTGGAGCTTATTCAATCACGAATGGACCTCCCATGATGTAGGGAATACGGTCTCGATCTTGCCTGTCTCTATCGTTTCTGTGTTATCTTTTTTTGTGCTGATCTTCTGCTGCTTTTTTCTTTTGCTTTGTTCTTAACTTATCTTTTTGCTTCCCCTTCTATTTTCTCTTGCTTTTCTTTTTTTTAAGGGAAAACGTGGCTTAGAAATGAGAGTTCATTTCTTGTAGGATGCATTTTCAGGGGGGATAGCAGAGCTGCGTCCTTCAATAGTTCCCTTCACATTTTCTCCTAATACCATTCCTACTTTCTCCTACCCCTTTGATCCAATTGTGCCCCCTACTTTTTTACTACCCTTTGTTATGAAAGTGCTTCTACTTTTTAATATTTTTGAGGACTCATGTTTTAGAATTGTGGTCATGAATTCATTGGCGAACTGAAGTGATTCCATAGATGTTGGACTTTGTTTTTTTAAAGGGTCACTGGAAAGACTCAGTTTAAAAATAACATTTACTGGATGTCACATGTCTGGTGCCTTCTGACTAAGGGAGTTGTTTACAAGAGAAGTGACATGTCAAGATTTATGGTGCTCAAGAGTGAGTTTCATTTTTGAATACTGTTTTGAGTCAGTTGGGTTTGTAGCCTGCTGAAAGAAACACCCAGCTCATCTTCTCTCCACCTTTCTGAGAAACCCTTCAAAAAGATACAGTTTGTGATAGCTGTAATGCTGATGCCACATTTCTTGTGAGAAGCTTTTGGAAGACGTCCTCTTGACATCTCCTGAACAAACTGCTTCTGAAGAGATCCCAGTGACCTATCTACATGTACTCGAACGCCAGACTATGCTATCTGGAACATAACATATCTTATCCTTTTTCTTCAAGAATTAACAAGTACTTTGGCCAAAGCATCTTTATTTTTCCTTTAACCGGTGTGTGTGTGTGATGGGTACTTAGAAAGGAAATATATATATATTTACTGTCATATTTCAAACTGTATGTTAAAGCTTTGCATATTTATTCACTAAGTCCTGTTTTATAATAAAATAATACTTTTGTTGTTTATTAAAGAAACCTGGTTGGTGGATTTTATTCTGAAGCTAAAATAGAGTATATAATTGGCCGCATCAGTAACTGGGTGCACATTTAAATATATGTTGTGACCTATGGAGAAGTGGGACTAGAGAAAGACAATGCACTCCTCCCACCTTGATTGTAACATATAATTGGGGGCTCTGTGCGGGATAACCCAAAGCCGACGAAGTGCAACTGTAAGTAGGGTAATAATAACTGAAAAGGGGAAAAGCAAAACACCAGATTTCTTGTGCATTAGAGTAAAGTTTACACTACTGGAATGGATTTGTCAGTTGCTATGACCTTTCTGGGGAGGGAGGACTTATCCCTGAGTGATTTGAAAAATTTAACCAAGCCTAGGCTAAAGGAATTGGCAGAAAAGTTGGAGTTAAGAGTTAAAACAAGGAGCTAAGAAAGCACACATAATTGAAGTAATAGCACAGCATTTGAAATTGGAAGAAGGAAAAGGCAATCCAGATGATAATTCAGTTGAATTAGCTACGATTCAGTTGTAGGTGAAGCAGCTTGAACAGGAAAGAGAATTGGAAACAAAAACACTTGAGCTTGAACAGGAAAAATAAATGAAAAAACTTGAACTACAATTTCAAAAGAAAAGAGGAGAGGCAGGAAAGAGAAAAAGAGAGAAAGAGAAAAAGAAGAAAGGGAGCAAGAAAGGGTATCCGAATTAAAAAGGCTAGAACTAAAAAAATAGGGTGGTATTGACCTTGATGAAAATTCTGGTAGGAAAGAACTGACTCCAGCCCAGGACCCAGTGGAGAGCTGTTTAAATTTGTGCAAACTCTCCCAAAATTTGAGGATAGGAACATAGGGGCATTTTTCATTTCTTTTGAAAAGATAGCTAGACAGGTGACGTGGCCAAAGAAAAGCTGGACAATGCTTATGCAAAGCAGGTTAATTGGCAGAGCTCATGAAGTTTATGCCCTGCTTTCTGAGGAGGCTTCTGTAGATTATGAGATGGCTAAAAAGGCTATTCTCACTGTTTATGAGTTAGTCCCTGAAACCTATAGGCAGAAATTTCAGAATCTCCAGAAACAGCCTGGGTACTTATATAGAATTTGAGAGGGTAAAGCAAATTAACTTTGATCGTTGGATGCAGGCATTAAAGGTAGAGGCCACGTATGAGACTCTTAGGGAAATAATTCTCCTGGAAGAAATTAAAAATTCACTCCCTCCATTAGTAAGAACCCACATAGAGAACCAGGTTTCAACAGCCAGACTGGCAGCTGAGATCGCTGATGATTACAAGCTTGTTTACAAGCCCAAACCCTTTGACCGTCACCCCCACAAACCCAAGAAGGATAGAAGATGGAAGGGTGAAAGGAAAGCAAGTAGCTGGGTACAAGAAGGGTTTGCTGGGAACATCCTGGGTTCTCCTCGACAGGTCAGAAAGGAAGACACTGAGGGTGGAAGTGAGATCTGAAAGTCTAAGTGCTTTCTTTGCCACAAGGTGGGACACCATCATGCAGAATGCTGGAAGTTGTGGGGTAAACCTATGGGACTTATTGGGGTACACAAGGCCAATACAGAGAAAGGGGCCCTGACTAAGAGTATGACAGATCAGGCTATAGCTCTGACTGCAGCTGTAAGGCCAAGTGAGGGGGAGGTGAACAAGATACCTGAGAGTTATAGGGAATTCTTGTCAAAAGGAAAAGTAATTCCTTATCCCTCAAGTGAGGCAGGTAAACCTATAGTTATACTTAGGGATACAGGAGCCACCCAAATTCTTTTTCTGGGGAAAGGCATAACATTTCCACCAGAGAGCGCACTGAATGCTAAGGTTTTAGTGAATGGTATCAGCGGAGAGTATATACCTGTACCTTTGCATCGGGTGCACCTGGAGTGTGACCTAATGTCTGGAATGGTATCTGTCGGAGTTGTCCATAGTTTGCTTGTGGATGGAGTTGACCTACTCCTGGGGAATGATTTGGCTGGAGCGAAGGCAGTAGCTTCTCCAGTACTCACGGAAAGACCAAGTGAAGTCAAAGACACAGAGCAGTTGCAGGAAAACGTTCCAGGAATTTTTCCTATATGTGTTCCTATACCCGAGCAATGGCCAAACAAGTTCCATTGCCAGAGGTCAAATTGGCACCACAGACAGATAACTGAATATCTGAAACCTTCTTTGGGGATTTGGATAATCTAAAGGAAATGTTCAGTAGTCTTCTCTGATCAAGGCTCAGCAAGCCGATCCAGAGTTAAGTAAAGTGGGATAATTGGCTCTAACTGAAGCTGAAGCAAAAGGAGTTCTGGAAAGCTACTAAATTAAAAATGGGATTCTGATGAAGAAGTGGAGACCTCCTCATAGATGTGCAGATGAAGAATGGATGGTAGTTCACCAGTTAGTAGTACCACCCAAGTATCACTGGGAAATATTAAGGATAGCCCTTGAAATTCCTCTGGTGGGACATGTGGGGATCCGGAAGACCCAATCATGTACAGGTCAACATTTTTACTGGCCAGGTCTTTCCAAGGACGTGGTGCAGTTCTGCAAAACTTGCCACACGTGCCAGATTGTGGGAAAACTGCAACCTGCCGTAAAACTGGCACCTCCAATTCCCATACCAGTTTTTGGGGAACCATTTAGTAGGGTGTGGTTAGACTGTGTGGGACCTTTACTGAAAACAAAAGCGGGACATCAAAATAAACTCACTATTATGGATATGGCTACTCGGTTCCCAGAGGCCATTCCCTTGAGAACAATTTCTGCTAAACTAGTGGCAGAAAAATTAACTCACTTCTTCACTTGATATGGATTACCGATTGAGATTCAGTCGGATGAAGGTTCCAATTTTATGTCTAAAATTTTCCAGGAAGTTATGGATAATTTGGGTATAAACCAGTTAAAGTCTTCAGCCTACCATGCACAGACACAAGGAGCTTTAGAACGGTACCTTCAGACCCTCAAAACAATGATCAGGGCATACTGTCATGAATATCCCCATGATTGGGATAATGGGTTTGAATTTCTTTTGTTTGACACCGAATGAGTCTACCAGGTTTAGTCCTTTTGAATTAGTTTATGGACATGAGGTAAGAGGTCCTCTAAAACCAATCAAAGAAAAGTTTTTAGAACAGAGGGATGGTTCCATGTTGGATTATGTATGTGTTCCAGGAGCGGCTCACGAGAGCCTGCAAAGTGGCTCAGGAACACTTGAAAGCTTCCAAAAAAACCATGAAGAAATGGGCAGACAAGAATGCCAAGAGTTGAACATTTCAACCAGGGGATGAGGTGTTAGTATTACTGTCTTTAGAGGGTGAACTGCCAAAAGCATGGTTCAGTGGGCCATATAGTGTAGTCAAAAGGATTGGTAAACTATTTGATTGACACCCCAGATCAACAGAAAAGGAATCGGCTGTGTTGCATCAATATGTTGAAACAATATCACCGCTGGGAGGTGGATAAGCACGCACAGGTATGTCAGGTAGTGGGGACAGTGAAGGATGAAAGGGATAGTGAGGATGAGGCAGAAGGAGGCCTAGACAATTCTCAAATTGAACCTATTATCTGGTTAGCTAATACTGAATTGTTAGGGAGATTAGACGCTATGCTTTCATATTTAGATGCAGAATGATGAGAAGATCTAACAAGGCTACTCACAGCATTTAAAGGAATCTGTAGGGATAAACCAGGATGTACAACCTTAGCCACACATTATGTGGATGTAGGAGAAACCTCCCCTATAAAACAGCTTCCTTATCGATTAAGTCCAGAGAAACAGGCCAAGCAGAAATCCAATACATGCTGAAAAATCACCTAACTGAACCCAGTCAAAGCAGCTGGAGTTCCCCAGTGGTGTTAGTGCCTAAACCTGACGGTTCAACTAGATTTTAATTAGACTACAGAAAGGTTAATGCAGTAACAAAGGCAGACTCCTACCCAATTCCTCACTTGGAAGACTGTAATGACAGAGTGGACAGTGCCATGTTTACCAAAGTAGATTTGTTAAAGGGATACTGGTAAGTTCCTTTAACACCCTGAGCTAAAGAAATATCGGCCTTTGTCACACCAGATGGTCTTTTCCAATGCCAAGTGATGCCATTTGGGCTAATAAATGCTCCAGCCACTTTTCAGAGACTAATGAACCAAGTGGTAGCCAGTGTTCCTAACTGTGTAGTTGACCTTGATGATGTGCTGGTATACAGTGACACTTGAAAGGACCACTTGGAACAACTAAAAGCTCCATTTAGAAAATTACAGTCGGCTGATTTGGTGATAAACCTTGCCAAAAGTGAATTTGCAAAAGCACGGGTATATAGCACCTTGGGCATTTAGTAGAGCAAGGACAAATGTTACCAAGAACAGCAAAGCTACAAGCATTGACGGAATTCCCTGCCCCTAAGTCTAAAATCATGAGGTTTTTGGCAATGTATGGTTTCTACCGCAAGTTTGTACCAAATTTTAGCACTATAGCTGCTCCACTGACTGATTTGCTACAAAAAAAGAAAGATAAGGTAGAGTGGTCAGAGGAGTGCCAAGCATCTTTTGAGAGGCTGAAAGCCATTTTGATCAATGAACCAGTGTTGGCTGCCCCAAATTTCACTAAGCCCTTCAAGGTAGCAATTGAAGCTAGTGACCTGGGGGTTGGTGCAGTCCTGTTACAAAATGATGAATAGGGCATAGAAAGACCAATGAGATACTTTTCCAAAAGCTAAATCGACACCAAAAGAGTATCTCAACAGTGAAAAAAGAAACCCTGGGCTTATTACTAGCTCGTAAGCATTTTGAAGTCTATGTCTGCCATGACTACAGAGAGATACTGGTATAGACTGATCACAACCCCCTAGCCTTTGTGGAAAAATTCAAAAACCAGAATGCCAGTCTATTTCAATGGAGTTTACTATTGCAGCCCCATCGCTTAAAGATTATCCACATTGCGGGGAACAACATTGTAATTGCTGAGGCTTTGTCTAGAATTTAACCTTGCTTTGAATTATCTGAGTACAAAGTTGGCACAGGGAATAACTGCATTAGTTATAAGAGTGAATGATAACGAGTATGTAAATGTGTTTTAATATTTTTCACTTTTCCCCCCCACACTTTGTAACAAAATGCATTTAAAAATGCCATTTCATTCCTCCAAGCATGGAGGTGTTATGAAAGTACTTCGATTTTTAAAATATTTTTTGAGGACTCGTGTTTTAGAATTGTGGACATGAATTCATTGGAAAACTGAAGTGATTCCATAGATGTTGGACTGTTTTTTTAAAGGGTCACTGGAAGAACTCTTGTTTAAAAACATTTACTGGATATCACGTCTTCAGCTATATAAACAGGTGCCTTCTGACTATGGGAATTGTTTACAAGAGAAGTGACATGTCAAGATTTATGGTGCTCAAGAGTGAGTTTCATTTTGGAATACTGCTTTAAGTCAGTTGGGTTTGTAGCCTGCTGAAAGAAACACCCAGCTCAACTTCTTCCACCTCTCTGAGAAACCCTGCAAAAAAATCCAGTGTGTGATAGCTGTAATGCCTGATGCTGCATTTCTCGAGAAACTTCTGGAAGATTTCCTCTCGCCATCTATCCTAAATGAACTAATTCTGAAAAGATCCCAGTGACCTATCTACGTGTACTCAGATGCCAGACTGTATACTATCTGGAACATAACATATCCTTTATCTTCAAGAATTAACAAGTACTTTGGCCATAGCATCTTTATTTTTTCTTTAAGCAGGGTGTGTGCGTGTGTGTTGAGTATTTAGAAGGGGAATACATATATATTTACTGTCATATTTGAAACGGTGTTAAAGCTTTGCATCTTTATTGCCTAAGTCTTGTGTTACAACCAGGTGAGAAAGAGGTCTAAGGTTCCCTTTCAGCCTTCACCTGGTCTTACTGTAACAGGTTTTTATTTTTAAACACTGTGTTCACTGCTTTCCAATTATAAGGCAAAGAAATGAGCTCAAACAGGCTTTCTTAAGTTTAAAGAAGAAAGGTGAAATTTTATTAAACTTAAACTCTAATTCGGTTGACGCCTATGGATACACAACACACTAACACTAGCATGCATACGCGATATACACATGCAAATAGAGACAGAAAAGAGAAGAAAAATAAAGTGGAAAGGTTTAAGGCAATATCTGAAGAGTTTTTGTTATGGGTCTTCAAGCTCACTGTAGAATCTTTGTTTGTAGTTGGATTATGCTTTTCATTGGGGCCCAGTATTCTTCTTAAACCTTGTTCACTGCAGGAGACTTTTTTCTCGTAGGGTTCATGTGTTTTCAGTCGGTTTTTAGAGTTCCGTGAGAAAGAGATGGGAGCAGACAGGCAAGCGAGGAGGTCTGCTTCAGTCCAGGAGCATTCTGCTTTCTGTCAGTTCAAACACTGTCTCTTCAATTTAAAACTCAGTTCAAACTCTGCAACAGCCAGTCATGTGACTAACTGGTCTGACCACATCTGTTTGTGGAGATTGAATTGGAGCAGGGAGTAGCTCCTTTGTCTACAAGCACTGTCTGTTAATATGCAAAAATGTCTTTCCAGCCAGGGGCCTGGCAACCTCTTATTCTCTTCCCAGCAACAATTTGAAATTTAATGCCCATGTGGCAAAATTAATGTACCTCATTCTTGGTAATAAACAACAGTATTAATTTAAGAACAAAAAGTACTTGAAAAACTCAGCAGGTCTGGTAGCATCTGTGGAGAGAGAAGCAGTTAATGTTTCAGATCTGTGACCTTTCATCAGAACTGGCAAAGGTTAGAAAAGAATTAAGTTTTAAGCAAGTGAAGAGGAGGGGGTGGGGGAGAGAACAAAGGGGAAGGTGTTTGATAGGGCAGAGGGTGATTAAATAGCAAAGCTGTCCTGGGAGAAAGGCAAAGTGTGTGTTAATGATTGTGGTGAAAGACAAAGCATTAGTCCAGAGAGACTGTTAATAGTGGAATAATGAGCAGCTACATGACATGAAAAGCAGGCACATGATTAAAAAATAATTAAAAAAAGACCAGTCATGCTCTTAAGTTATTGAACTCAATGTTCAGTCCGCCAGGCTGTAGCGCAGCTAATTGAAAGATCAGGTGCTGCTCCTCGAGCTTGCGTTGGTGTTCACTGGAGCAGGCCAAAGACACAAATGTTGACATGAGAGCAGTGGGGAGTGTTGAAGTGGCAAGCAACCGGAAGCTCGGGGTTATGCTTTTGGACTGAGCGGAGATGTTCCACGGTCACCCAATCTGGGTTTGGTCTCCCGAGTGTAGAGGAGACCACATTGTGAGCAGCAAATACAGTATACTAAATTGAAAGTAGTACAAGTAAATCGCTGCTTCACCTGAAAGGAGTGTTTGGGGCCTTGGATAGTGAGGAGAGAGGAGGTAAAAGGGCAGGTATTACACCTCCTGCGATTGCACGGGGAAGTGCCATGGGAAGAGGACGAGGTGTCAGGGGTAGTGGAGGAGTGGACCAGGGTGTCGCGGAGGGAACGATCCCTTTGGAATGCTGACAGGGGAAAATGTTATTTGATCACCCTCTGCACTATAAAACACCTTTCCCTTTGTTCTCTCCCTCCTCCCCATCACTTTGAAACCTAATTCTGTTCTAACCTTTGCCAGTTCTGATGCAGTCACAGACCTGAAACATTAACTTTGCTTCTCTCCACAGATGCTGCCAGACCTAAATTTTTCCAGCACTGTGTTTTTGTTGCATATTTCCAGCATCTGCAGTATTTTGCTTTTATTTTAGTGTTGAATTCACTGCCACTTCTCTTCCAGGAATGCCTACCTTGAAGTTGTTCTGCTCTTCACTCTGATAGGATTTTCGTTTCTCTTTTACCTTGTTCACCTTCATTGCTTTCTATTTCCCCCCTGGTGTTTGATAAAGTGTCTACTAAAACTCGTTTTCACCGCCACATCCCTCAGTGACTGTTTCCAGCTCCGACTTACTCCATGTGGATTCCAACTGAAATTTCATCTTTCATGTTTTGAATCCACCCAGGATTACAGGCATCTCCGAGAAATACAACATTCCTCAGACTGCTGCTCTTGCCGCATCATGAGATTCACTCTCAGTGCCATGCACCGCCGCATGTATACACTGGACTCCTCTTGCCAGAAGCACCACCTCACCTTATCTCAAAGCTGTTCTACTCCGCAGCAGTTTCATTTCATCCTTTGTGTCCTTCTTCGCCTTCACTTCCCCCTGACCCCATCCCTTCTGATCTGACATAAAAACAAGAAATGCTGGAAACACTCAGCAGATCTGGCAGCATCTGTGGAGAGAGAAGCAGAGTTAACGTTTCAGGTCAGTGACCCTTCTTCTGAAGATGAGCTACAAATGAAAAGCGGAGGAAGAGGGCACCCTACGCTCAGCAGATATTCAGGAATCACTGCCTACATTTCAGAGAATCAATGCACGAGGCGTATTTGCGAATTTCACAGAGCTACATCACTAGATGCAGCCAGAACTTCAGTTTTGTTCGCATTACCCGCAGCTATCACCGTGCACCGTGGCCCTTAATTTTTGCGCCATGGGCTCCTTTCAGGCTGCAGCAAGTTAGTGACAGATGTCACCAAACTGGACTCTGGTTTATTCATGAACCAACTGGCCCATCCTCTCACCAGCTTTCCCAACCATTGTAGTCTAACATTACCAACCTCTTTCCTGTTCTACTCACTTCACCCAACACTTATATCTTGGGACTCTAGCATAGTGGTTCAGAGCTATTCGGTTGACTTTTAACTGCCCTCTGAAATGGCCTAGCAAGCCAGTTATATCAAACTGCTACAGAAAGGTCAAAGAATAAAACCACGCAGCATCGACCTAGGCATAAAATACAACGGCATACTCCGCACAGTCGACCCTGCAAAGTCCTCCTCACTCTGGGGACCTGTTCCAAAATTGGGAAAGCTGTCCCACAGACTAGTCAAGCAACTGCCCGATTCATACCTTACAGCCAATGTCTCAGACTCCTCTATCACCATCCCTACATTTGTCCTGCCTCAACGTCGATTCTGGACCCCATGAAGTTTCACTGCATTAGGTCAAACATGGGCAAGGAAACGTCCTGCTGATTACCACCTACCATCCTCCTTCCACTGTTGAATCAGTACTTCTCCACATTGAACACCACTTGTAAAAGACACTGTAGATAGCAAGTGCACAGAATGTACTCTGGTGGGGGGACTTCAAAGTTCATCACCAAGAGTGGCTTGGTTGCTGCTGACTGAGTCCTGAAGGTCATATCTGCCAGATTGGACTTGCAGGTGGTGAGAACACCAATATGGGGAAAAACCTACTCGACTTCATCCTCACCAATCTACCTGGCGCAGATGCATCTGTCCAGGACAGTATTGGCAGGAGTGACCACAGCCCAGTCGTTGTGGAGACTAAGTCCCATAATCACAGAGGTTACCCTCAACAGCAGAATTGTACTCCACCACAATCTGGATTTTAATTTATTCCCTTGTGACGGTGTACAGGTGAGGTGTTACAAATTCAGTAGTCATCTCTTTCCCCAGGTACCAACAGAGCACGCCCCAATATCCCAAAGGAGTTTCTACTCTAATTCAGAGCAATGTACCAAATCTACAGCAATGTTACTTGCAACAGTACATCACGAAAACAGGATTGGGGTAGTAGGGAAAGAAGCCCCCAGACCGCTCATTTCAATAAAATAAATTCTCTAGCGCATTAGCAGCCTCTTTGTAATAAGCATGGTCCTGTACATTACTTTTGACTTTAATTTGTTTCCCAGAATTGAGGTGTCCCATCTCAATTTCTCAGTTCTGATAATGTATGGATGCTTCTACAAGATACAAGGAGGTCAGCGGTTCACCACCACCTTCAAAGGCAATTAGGGATGAGCAATAAATGTTGGCCTTACCCACATCCCATGAAATAAAAAAAAAGGAATGCTTTAAAAAAAAAATCACCAGTAACAATCAAACTTCCAAAGGCTACAGCAGGAATTTCTGCAGTGCCAGTTTTTGAAAACAGGAAGCAGTGTTAAAAAGAAATAAAGAATGCATACAACTTAAAAGGCAAATAAAAAGGCGGCTCTCACTGCAAGGCCTGCAAAAGTCCAAAAAAAGTAATCAAATTTAGTGCACTGTGACTCAGGTGTTCAACCCTACTTGCCTAATTTAGGAAGATGCACGCATGGAATGCAAGGGCTGACCTTCTCTGATCACATCACTGTAGAATCAGACCTATAACCTAATGGGCTTTGCAAGAAGTTGTGGAACTTATGAAATAAATTAATGCAATAGACATGGAGCTCTGTGCTCATCACCTTCCCTATTTACAAGCACTTTAAGATAGGAGTGCAAAAATGTTACCTGCAATTTGAGGAATCCAACAGTGAATGGTATACAGCTTTGGTCATTGAGCAGGACAAACTGGGTATGATTTTTATATACCAGAGCTACATAAAGAATTGAGCTGCTTTCAGCCACCATCCCCCACCCCCCAAAAATGTTACTAAGAGGAAGCTATGACACGACAAACCTACATTTCAGTTGCAGAATGAGGAACCAAAAAAACAAGAATTGCTAACTACACAAAACAAACTTGTACATTTACACAGCAAGATAAAAAAAATCACTATTTGTCAGATGAGGATTCAAATCATTCTATCCAATGAAATATCCACAAATCCAGATAGGAAAACGAACACATTTTTAATGAATTAAATTTGCAACTTTTATTTAAAGAAAAACAAAATAATGAATTGGAATTATATTTCTCACTGGGAAAGTAATAATGCAAATGTAGATGTATCTTTAAATTAATAGATTAATTGAACATTAGGGTGAAATAAATGGGTATCATGTGCATACATTTTTTGAAAACCACTGCATATGAAAACAATACAATTCCAACACACTTCCAATAATTGCAAGCACTCTGGTCCCAAGTAAAGAAATTAAGTTCCATATTTCTTGACAGATATTCACTACTTTCTACTTACATCAACTTCCATTTACTTGGGTAAAAGTCCACTTTTACTATATTAACATACTTAGCACACATTGCTTAATCTGCACTTGCTACAGAAGGCGACCTTGACATCGACCGAGAACGTGAGCGAGAACGAGATCTTGGCCGCTCTGACGCAGGAGATTTGGATGGTGAAGGTGAACGGACTTTTTGTTCCCTGACAGGGACACGAGATCTACTGCGAGAACGGGATTTACTGCGGCTTCTACTCTTTGACCTGCTGTAGGATTTGCGGCTCCTGGAACGAGACCGACTACGAGATCGGGAAAATGTACGGCTACGTGAACGTGATCTGCTGCGAGACCTAAACATCAAGGGGAAAGAAGAACTGCCCATTTAACATGCTCAATCAGTATTTCTCAGTCATTACAAAAACTAATTTAGAGCCCACGTCTGAAACCCCTCTCAGCTTAAAACGTCAACACCATTCGTTGCTGAATTGATTTTCAAAAGTGAACCTTTCACCTCTTCACTCCAGATGCCAATATGGCAAAACATGCAGTAGGTCAATTAGCTTTGTTTCACTCCCCATGCAGCACCCCACCCCCCCCAAATCACAACCCCAAAATGTAGAAGTGCAATCTTCCATTTATGTGAGCTATACAATCCTTCAACTGTATTTTGTTTGAAAGCTTGGCTGTCTTCCTGGGAAGCAAATACTTTAAGAATTTTCTATTCTTGTACAAATTCAAAAACATGAATTTTTCTTTATATTAAAGTCAACTGAAACCACACAGTAATTCTGATTTCTGATTAATGATGTTTCTGCAACTTGACACTTCCATCAACAGTGCCAGTGTGTACCATTTTACTTGGAAATAAAACCCAGACGAGATTTTGTGTGGCGCTTACCTATGTTTAGGTTCCTCAATCAGTCTGATCTTTCTTCCATTTATTTCTGTGCCAGAGAGTTTATCAACAGCATTCTTCAAGTCGCTATATGAGGCAAACTCAACAACCCTAAGGCAAGAATTTTTTTTTCATGAAATTCAACTTTTTCCAATTTGAACACATTACTGAGTCTATTTTTTGGTATATTGATCAAGCTGAAAAATGTCAAACTGAGAAAACTACAGCGGTACCCAACTGTACTGCTGTAGCATTGGCTTCCTGCTCTTAGATCCAAGTGAACCACAAATGCTGAAATACACCAGTGTCAGAAAAAGCATAGTAACAAAACTGTTATTTCACTATATTTCCCAAGTCAGACAAAAGAAAAATCAGGAGCAAAGATATTACACGTGTTAGGATCACCTGATTCATGATTTGTATTAATATTCTAGAGGTAACTTAATTTGGGAATTGAATTTTTTTTTTTTAAATACCTGGTTTGAGAAGCTGGCAAATAAACCTAGGGTGGTTACAAATCAAATATTACCCCATGTTTATTTAGTATCATAAATGGAAGTGCAAAGGCCCTAAACAAAGGGAACCTCTCTGAACTTCTTGATGGAGACATTGAGGCAGCTGCAGACACAATCAGGGGTTTAAATTATTCATATGGTTTTTCAGAACTGAGATTTGGAATTGGAAATCATTAAATTGCTATCTGGGATATCCCATGTGTAACACATTGCTGTGGAGATAGATGATGCAGGGGGTGCCTGTTGGTGTTTTGATCTGTGTGCTTGCTGACAGACAAGTAGTTGGCTTTTGGAAAGCAGCTGGGTTCAGGAGCAAGGAGACCATCAAGAACCAGGGGTGTTTGTGTTTTGAGGCAGGCCTGCGCTCAAGCTGGGAAATCCAGATTTGAGGTGCTGAAGGGTCTCTGGAGGGTTTGCCTAGCCAAAGCTAGAGGGATTGGTCCCAGAAGAAGCGAACTAACCGCCAATATTTTGTCAAGTATAGGGGAACTCTTGAGGTGGTGTAAAAGTCAAGCGGGCGTGTTCTGTTGAGATTTAGATTTTAATGTATTTGTCCTGGTGTTCTGTTAAGATTTTAAGTTTAAAATTTAAGTGTTTCCAAATTGTAGTGTTCAGAAATGTTTTGCTTTAACTCTTGTAGAGTGAAATGTTTGGTTTAAAATATGAAATCTTGTGGCGTAAGTCTCAGGAATAACTTTTAAAAAGAGAAAGTCGAAATCCCAGTTAACAGTCCCTAACGGGATCATAACACACAAACTTATGAACAACTTGCATTTATGGAGCAACTTTAACTGAAAAACATTTCAAGGCACTTCGTAGAAGCTTAACCAGACAAATGTTGATGCCAAGTCAGAGGAGGGGTAACTAAAAGCTTACATAAAGAGGTGGGTTTTAAGGAGGGTCTTTAAGAGATGTGAGGAGAGAAGGGTTTAGCTGGCTGATACCAGCCAGCAACAGCGGGTGCACAAGCAGCAGAGTTGGAGAAACACAGTTATTGGAGGATTAAGCAGCTGGAACATGTTAGAGGCGAGGGCATGACTGAAGCATGAACATTTTTGATTGGGGTCTGGGAACCAATGTAGATTGGTGAGCACAAGGTTGATGTTTCAGCTGGATCTGCAGGAGGATAGGATGTGGGCAGCAGAGTTTTGGATTAGCTCAAGTTTATGAAGTGTACAGGATGAGGGTGGGCCAAGAGAGTACTGCAGTAGTCAAGTCTGGAGGTGACAAAGGTGCAAATGAGGGTTTCAGCAATTGAAGGGTTGAGGGAAGGTGAAGAGAATAGTAATGGAGTCAGAAGCTCAGCTCAGGGTTAAATAAGACAAAGTTCCAAACAGTCTGGTTCAAACCGGACAGTGGCTAGGGAAGAGAGTGAAATTGGTGAAGATATCCCAAGAGGCAGCATTCAGATGAGATTACATCAAAGTTTGTCTCAAAAGATTAGCATGACTGTCACCAAGGGCCAAATTCAGGTACTATTTGGTGCAAGTTTGAGAACTGTTTTGCTAACATGTGGCCCAATCTTCTGCTGAGGACGAATTGGCAAATTGTTCCCATTTAACTATCAAGCTTTTTTTAACACACCAACTTAATTCATTCCTCTGACTCACCCTTCATTCATTTTGTGCCTGTGCGCATCTGCAAAGGTAACTTCTCCAGCTTGTCTCATGAAATCTTTCAGATCCTATACAAGATCAGATCAGTTAGAAAACAAGCCATATACACACTCATTCAGTCATCTTCTAACAAAGTCACTACAAAAGAAACCAAAGCTAATTTCATCAAAATTTATTACCTTCCTGTACATTCCCTAGGCTATTCAACCAGCCAAATGCAAGAAGAACTTGCAGAGGTACCATCACGACTGACGACCCGATGGTGCTCTTCAGCACCCACTCGATGTGAGCCCTCCCGGACATCACCCATCCTAAAGGCGGGCTTTGGCGGTGCCATGGGAACAGGAATTGCTAAATCTTGTGTTGTTACCAAGGGCTCCTCACATTTCAAATCGAGCTTCCAAACAAACCTACTAGCGAATTTCTTTCAATCAAGGACCTCTCATTTTAGAGTCAGCTCTCACAACTCGACTTTAGGACAACTCGTTACCAGCATTTTCAGAGGCGCAGGAACGAACCCCAGCACTTAAGCTAGCGCCCACCAATGTTGGTCAGACCGGCATAATACAGATCACCAACTGATTGAAACGTAGGACTGGCAATTCAACTAGGCCCACCAAGAGACCAAGCCAGAGCGATTAGGAAAACGTCACTCGTCACAAGGCCAACGATACGAGAGGCTGGTAAATAAAGGTTTTAATATTTGGTTAAAGTTTGCACATAATTCAACACAGAAACCAAACAAAAATGTCACATTTAAGGTTTTCAAATAAGTAAGCAATTTAGACAAATTACTTCAATTACATTATGAATGTTAACTGTTAACACTCCTAAAGTTGCAGTACTTAATGAAAATTTTGTAAATGGACAAGTGAAATTAATTTCGTTCAGTACTGTGCACCTTCAAATTTTTTTTGCCGCTGTTTCTCCTTCCCTGGGTTAGGCTTAGTGACAAGTTTGACAACAAACGCAAAGGATCTAGGTGCAACTTGGGCTAAACTTACAGCCAACTAGCCCATGCTCCCGCCAATATTTCAAAATAACCACCTATTTTAAAAAGGGAAGTGCTCCTTATGGTGCCAAGATTTATTGGGTTGACATGGTGGGATGGGGTTGGGGCCACACAAGTAACATTTGAGAAGGAAAAAAGCCTCACGATATTGATCCCTGACCACTACCAACAACCTATGCTAGAAGCATGAATATTGGCAAAACAATGTCAAGATTGGACTTGACTGCAATAAACGCGAAGTAGAATTGCTTGCCAATGGTCAGCATCCAGCCTTACATACAAGAAATTGCAACTTGGTCAGGGTTCTGGAGAACCAATGCTCGCCATGGAATCATACCCAGCATGAGTCACTGGCTTCAGGACAGAATAAAGAAAAACCTGAGGGACAACTGGAAGTAGGGGAAAACAAAACATATAAAATTAAGGAACAGTCCATCACTGCCTTTGACTGGGACTTGTTTATGAATATTGTACATTTGACACATTTTTAGTCTCAAGATAACAGTATGTCTAGAAGGCAAATTTTTGAAATGATTAACAATTACATTAATTAAGCACAACTGGCAAGATTTCAAACAGGAGTCAGGTCATCAAGTTTCTGCAGTTTTCTTCTAAAGATTCCAAATACTAGTGGGAAGACACAATTAACACGGAATGGCATCTTGTGTTTGTATGAACAGTAGCAGCACATCTATTAAATACTTCCTAATGTAGCAATCCCTTTTCTAGAAGTTCAACTCACTATTCATCTCATTTTTAAAGAATCCATTAGTAGCCCGTTCCATACACAAAATTAATGTTGCCACAGGCGTTAACTAACTAATTCCACACATTCTAATAGGGCAAGATAAATTTCAGTTTCCAATCATTGCTTTAGTGCCATTAACTTTCTCATAACTAGTAATATAACAATGCAGGCTTTGACCAACATTTTCATTAAAGATTTTGGCAGTCCCCTGTAATATGTGGCGTCATACCCATTTGATTTCTGATGTAAAATCTGAGCTAACCTTGAACTGACTTTTCATATTAAATTGTATTTAATCTCAAAACAAATATTATAGCAACTGGATAACAAAGTACAATTCACTGTAATATGCAACATACCTGCCAGCTAACTCTCGAAGACAAGTTCTCAACAATCAACCTGTTCTCTGTACGAAGTGGAGGTCCATTTCTGAAACAGATTACATTAAGCAGAATTCAAAACTGTGTTGGGATTCCTTCTATGTTCAACTTTGATTGGAATTTCATTTCTACCAGGCAAACTTCAAGTCGTGGATTCTTGTCATCTGTTGAGTCATATCGAACATCCTCTATTGGGCACCAATTTACTTGTATGGACATTAATATTCCATAAATCACTGGAACTTTTGTTCTGATGAACTGGTATCTAGCAATGAACAAACTAAGTGATTCCTGACAACGCTGGCTGCCACTCAAGTCATCAGGCCCCGCGGTGCGCACATGCGCAGACGGTCTCCTGCTCTCTGCGCATGCGCTTTGTTCCGGCTTGCCAGGACTGGTTAGCGCATGCGCCGATGACGTCATCGCGTGACGTACGCATCTTCGGGCAACGCGCTTGGTTGGCCTCTGCGCATGCACTTTATGCAACGCCAACGGATATTCACGCATGCGTCAAGCTTCGGCTCGAGTTTCTGAAAGTGGAAGGAGATGTTTTGTCGGGCATTTTCTCACAATTATCTAGTCGTTTTGAAGATTTCAGTCTGCATCATTTTTATCAGAAAGAGATGCTCCAAGGCAAGTTGCTCTGAAAAAATTTCCATTGTCTCGGGCACGACATGTGCTCCAGTCCACTGCACTGCACTAAAACCCTTTCCATTGTCTGGGGCTGTGTGAAGGCAGTAAATGTGCTCCAGTCCCTATTATAATTGGCTCGGAAAACATTTCCATTGTCTGGGGCACTGTGTGTGCAGGCAGTGCATCTGCTCCAGTGCCTGTTGTAAGTCGTTCCGTTCCTGCACCCATCAGAGCAGTGCACATGGACATACAGCCACCTGCTCCTGCACCCATCAGAGCCGTGCACATGAACCTGTTTCCCCATCCGCCCTTGAAACAACCATGCAGAGCCTTGTGAGACTCCGCAATTGCCAGCTGCTGCCTGTCAAGTACAGAGGGCGACCAAAGTGGTCAAGCACTTGGGAAAATTCAGCAAGAGACTGAGCACTAAAAGAAACAAGCATGCCGTGTCCAGTGGTAGCACAAATGTGAATGCTCTTGCTGTGTACACAACTGGTGAGGTGGGAGTGCAGCCACACCGTTCTCCATCCTCAGTGTTGCTTTAAAGGCAAAGGTAGATAAGAGCGAAAGAAATAGGTGATGTTGATAGTAGTAGGCAGAATTAAATGGGAGTGGATGGGAAGGCACAGGAGTAGCATAACCACTAGCAGGGAACAGCTGGGCTAAATGGCCTGCTTTATGTTCATAGTCCAAAAGAAATGCGCTTCTTTTTCCAGCACCCTCACATCATTCATGTTGTCCCTGAGAGCAGCATTGAACCATCACGAGACAGGGGCAGTATCATCCTGACTCCTACAGCTGAGGTGGGTACTAAGTGATTCATTGGCAGCATTATCAGAACATGCCTTTACTGCAGAACATAAAGCATGCTCAACAGTAATTTAATTGGAGGGAGGGGGGGGGGAAGCTCTGACACGGATGGTCTTTCCTTATTTCTTTTCATGTAAAACATGCTGTCGAGAAAACAATCCTTGAGACTTAAGGTCAGCATTCAAGCAACGAAGGCAACTGGATCATGCTGCGGAGCTTGTCACTATGTGGAAAGGAACCTTGCATTTATGGATGTAGCGGGAGCCACATTGGGATGCGTTTGAATAGACTGAGCTCAGACTCTTGTGACTTCACATGGACAATACAGTAGTGGAATAGAAAGCCACTCGTGCATTCACCACAAGGCTCCCCAAAAACAATCTCTTTAGTCCTGCACAGCAGAGACTCGGCCTGTCTGTCTCACGGGAATGCTGGTGACACAACACTCATGTATCCATGCACAGCAGTGCTTCGAATGCTTAATGTACTTAATAAAATGCCTCAATAATTAAACCTGGAATTGTTGAGGTTTTTGATGCTATTTTCCCGACTTTGCAACTACACTTCAGATATTCAATTGTGGTGCGGTCCTGGGGGGGTGGGGGAGGTGAGAGGTAGAGGAGGGGGGGGGGGGGGGAAGAGGTTGCGGGGCGGGGGGGTGTAGTGGGAGGGAGTTAAATTCGGAAGTTCAGGAAGAGGGGAATGCAAAAGGCAGGGACCAGACAGCTGCAATGCCTGAAGTACAGTTGAGAAGTAGGGGAGAAAGCTGCTGGATGGGGGATCTGCAGCTAGAGGGAACGACTGGATGGAGAAGGCCGGAAGTGAGAGGCTGTAGAGAGCCGTGCAGAGAGAGCGGCTGAAGACCTTGGTGTCGCCAGGTGCGGGGACCTGCCGGTGCGTCTTTTGCCGGTGCGTCTTTTGCCGTTGCAAGTTTATGGCGCATGCGCAGAAAAACGCACTCCTCCTCTGTCTCCGGCCGCTCCGCTTCCCTCCGTCACCGGCCCGTTTGATCGCCCACCGCTCCTACCAGGCCCGCTCCACTGCCCACCCCCCCACCCCCGCTCATTCGCTCTCTCATTCGGCTATTGTGTGCTGACATGTGTTTGTTAGGCTGCCTCCGTGTGATTATTTGAGCAGCGCCATCTTTAGTCCTGGCAGCTGCCTAAAGTCGCAGACTGTGACATCTTAGTGGGACATGCTGCATTTGCACGTGCCACAGCAGTGCCACCTAGCGGTAGCATTGTCAGCACATGCAGCCATGAACAAATGCTGTTAAGACAGTGATGCTGATTCCATGAATTAATGGGATAACTGAAGGATTACATTATCTAACTGATATGGCCTTATCTTATTTGAAGTGTTGGTAACGCTCAAGTGAGAGATATACCTTTAAATCAATCCAAGTACTTTACAGAGCATAGGGGCACATCCAGCTAGCACTTCATGATAGAATCTGATTAAGTGATGATTCCCCATACCCCTTCGCAAAGGACTAGTATCTATTCTTTTCATTTCTCTAACCAGAATTTTAAAACACTTCATTAGATGTAAAGCACTTTGGGATCTTCTGGAGAAAAATAAGCACATCAATGCAAACTTTCCTTAGAATAGCTATTCACACAAAATAAATCAATCACCTTGATATTAACCCCCACACGAGAGAGGCTCAATTACTTTAGAATTAAAAGTGAGTGGGGCACTTATTAACTTATTTATAAGTGGCTCCTGCAGTGCAATTGGGACCTCCAACTGAAGTTCATTGCTGCGGTGTGAGCTCACCAGGGGTCAGGAACTGACAGTGAAAGGAGGCTGGAGCTGCCAGATCCACAAGTGTTTTTTTCCCCCCAGCACTGTGAGCCAAGAAGAGCTGCAATGGCTCTCCCCAGACACTCAAGGAAGCCTTTGCACCCTCCTCTCAATTGATGGGGAAGGTCCCTGGCTGTAGCCTCCTGCTGCTGCTTTCACCAGTTGTACTTTCTAATTGTCCAGCTGTTGAGCCGGAAACTGACCAAAAAACCTTTGATGTCCTGCCATTAAGCTTGGTAGTCCCTGGCCTTGCTCGGGAAAGTGAGGGTCATCCTGTACATGGGTTGCCTTGCACAATGTTGAAACCAATCCTCCAAGTGAAATTACCCTCATTTAATTCTTCCCCGCCCCCTCCACAGAGCATGTGGGGAGCCAAATCCAAGCAATCGCAAAGTTTCCCACCAAAATTTCTGCATGTGTTAGTTTGCATCTCTATTTTTATATTCTCACTTAACCAGCAATTTACTTTCTGTTGAGCTGTTCTACTCGCCCAGCATTGAGATATCTAACTGAATCTAGACAGCACTGAACAAGCTGACTAGCAATAGGCAGTGAATTACCACCTAAGTGGGCAAGAACAGTGCAAGCATCAAAGAGCAGCATGGTGACAATAAATGCAATCAAAATTGCCAAGTCATAAACTGCTGGGTTGCACCTCCTCATTCCGCATCACTCCAACCAGAAAGCAACAGTACTTTAATATTCAGAAATATATGAAACTATTTAATATGTAGCCAGTGCATGGAAACTTATCTAATAGTTCAACATGACAAGCAAGGTACTCTTTGCAAAAAGGATCCATTCTTTTGAATTCCTCCAATGCTCTTCCCACCAGACGAGGAAACCTAGTCCTTACAAGAGAAATCATCTGTTATATTTGCATGAGCACAAACCCTGCCAAGTGTATATCATGTGCACAGATTACAATAGTTAGTCCCAATAACTTCCTCCCCTAGTTTCACCAGCAAGTTGCCCTGGCCAAAGTGGCTGGCTTTCATACGAGACTTCAATAAGGATTGCATGACACCACAGCAAGCCTGATCCCATTCTCACATGCACTTCCAATAGGTGTTGCTAAAATGTTATCAGGATTGGAAGCTATTTTCAATTTTCCCCTCCCTAATAACTGGCACTAAGGCCAATTGTAGCACTCTTGTTGCTCTACCCAAGATCAGCACAGGCTGGAGATCAAACCTTGAACTTTGCCTGCCTGGACAGCTGAGCTACTCACTGGATCATCTTGGTGAGTTATCAGTGTAGCCCTTAAATAGAATTTATTATGCTCCCATAAAACTCTCACCTTCCTTCACTACGAGGACGGCGTGGGCTAAAGCGACCTTGATATCGTCCTCCTCCACGGCCCCCTCTAGGCCGTGCTCTTGCATGTTCAACTGTAACTCTGTAGAAATATAATATTTAATGAAACAACCCATTTTAATTGAAAATAGTCACACCTATAGACCAGCCCATTTTGACTTTTTGTTTTACCTTTCACTGCACAATTCTTTTCCATCCAATTCATAAACAGCATCATCTGCATCTCGATGATCTTCAAACTCCTAGGAGTAGACGTAGTGGTAATAAAGTATAGCTAAATTTATATACGCAAGTTGTTTTTTTTCCCCTTCAAATGTTCTCAAATTTATAAATATTTTATTGGTTTATGTTACAATGTTCAAATCTGTTGAAGTGAAAAGCAACCTTACCACAAATCCAAATCCATTCTTCAAGTCAATTTCCTTTATTCGCCCATATCCTTTAAAGAATTTCTCCACATCCCTCTCTCTGGCATGAGGGCTTAGTCTACCAATGAACACGCGGGAGCTCATTTTATCTGGTGGCAATCCACAGAAAATAAAGTTACTCACAAGAAGGTGCTCTATTAATTTTGAATACAGAACTGATTTTATCCATATTTAGTAGACACACAACCCAAAACAGATCTATTGTCCAGCATTGCTCTATGAGCTGAATGATATGCTGCTTTACAACAGAGTGCTATGCCATATAATGGGAAATACGGTTGCATAGACTATGTTTGTATATTTCCTTGAATATAGAAAACGGAGGGATGATCTAATTGAAGCATTTAAGATGATCAAAAGCAGTTGACAGAGAGAGAAATGATATCCCCTTGCGGAAGCATCCAGAACTAGGGTGCGTAACCTTAAAATCAGAGGCTGTACGTTCCGAGAGTCAGGAAGCACTTAGTCACAAAAAGGTTAGTGGAAATCTGGAATTTTCTCCTCCACAAAGCTTTAATGATAGTTCAATTGAAAGTTTCAAAACTGAGTTATTAGGCAAGGGTATTAAAGACAATGGAACCAAGGTGGGTAGATGCAGCTAAAATACAGGTCAGCCACAATCTAACTGAATAGCAGAACAAGCTTGATAGGCTAAATGGCCTACTCCTGTTCCTACTTTCTAAAGTTTAGAACACAAGGAAGCTAGCAGGTAGTAGGTGCATAGACATATTGTGGAGTAAAGGGTTACTGGATTTGACTGGGGTTTGGGGGGGGGGGGGGGAGAGAGAGAGGGGGGAAGAGAGAGAGAGAGATGGGGGACTGCAGTCTACTATTATAACAGCAGGGAGTAATGGGACATTTGAAACTGAAATGAGGCAGCAACAGACAAATGCAGAGCGACATGAGGACCAAGCTGCAGCACTAACTGGTTTACCACAAAGTAATACATCTCATAGAAAGTCAGAAACATAAAACTATAAAAGAGCACTATTGAAGGAAAAGTAGTATGCACCTGACAGGAGGGAAAACAGATTTTTTATGTCTTGCTCTTAGAAATTAAGGAACTATGGTGCAGCTCTTCTGTACTGCAAGAGCTGCTCAGATACATTAATTCACATTGTTCAACTTGGAACCCTTTGCTTTCATGAACAAAACAGTTTAAAATATTCAAGCAGCTTATTAAAGTCATGGAATGATGTAACTTGAAACTTTTTAAAAAGTTAGTTTTTGTAATTAAGTCCCAGGTTGTGTTCAGAGAGCTCAGGAAAAACACCACGACTGGAATCAACATCATGGAAAACAAAATGAGCTTTCATCCCAACATCCAAAGACTCATGGGGGAAACGAGGGCCAAAGGGCCTGTACTGCGCTGTAATGTTCTATTCTAATAAAGCACCTGCAGATAGAATGAGGAGGCCAGACTGGGCTTTGATTCTCCCCACACTCATTCGGGTAGGCATGTAAAATGGGCATTGGGCAAGGGACTCCAAGGCAATGGGGGTCTAATGGAACCAGATGCCACAACTTTAGGGACTTTCAAAAGGCTTTTGGATAGGTATATGGATAAAGGAGAATGATGGGGTATAGATTAAATTGTCCTTGACAGAGGACAAAGGATCGGCACAACATTGTGGGCCGAAGGGCCTGTTCTGTGCTGTATGTTCTATGTTCTATGTTCTAATACTTGCTGGGGTGGGGGTAAGAAACGATCAGAGTCATTACAGCACAAGAGGCCGTTTAGCCCATCGAATCTATACCAGCTCGCTGCAAAGCAATCCACTGAGTCCCATCCAACCGCCCCCGCCACACACCAACCTCCATGGCCCTGCAAGTTTATTTCCCTCAAATGTGCATTCAATTTCTTTTTGAAATCATTCACCATCTCCACTCCCACTATCTTCTTAGGTAGCGAGTTCCAGGTCATCACCACTCGCTGCACAAACAGGTTCTTCCTCGCATCGCCCCCACATCGGTTTTGCTAGCATCGTTCATTTAAAAAAAATTAAACACTAGAGGCCTGAATTCAACTTTCTGACCTAAACGCGTGGTGGGGATGAAGCGACAGTGGAACAGAGGAGGATCTGTAGTCCAAGTCTTGGAACATTTCCACAAATGGGCAACGCATGTCTGCCTCTCCGGGGCAAACCTCCCCTCCCCCCACACACACACACACTGCACCAACGAGCCAGACTGGAAATGCGAGTTTACCGCGGAGAATGAATACGAATCCCGACCCCGGGCACAATAATCGCAAACCCGGCCTCACTCAATCACAACGTAACGCGGTCAAAACATCATCAACTCGGTGCTCGGCACGGTCAATGCCACTCTCACCCCCAACCCCACATTACCTTCTCAGAAACTCGACTCAACTGACGCAGGCGAAATAAAAATTGCTCCACAAAATGGAGTCCGACTCCCCACAGCAGCCAATCAGCTCATTGCTGTAACGTCACTTCCGGGCACTGTTGCGTCACCGGCGGGCTAAGATTCGATGTTGAGTCTTTGGCCGCGCTGCCGCAGTGCACCCAAGGGTCCTTCTTTTGGGCCTCCTTATCTCGAGAGACAATGGATACGCGCCTGGAGGTGGTCAGTGGTTTGTGAAGCAGCGCCTGGAGTGGCTATAAAGGCCAATTCTGGAGTGACAGGCTCTTCCACAGGTGCTGCAGAGAAATTTGTTTGTTGGGGCTGTTGCAGTTGGCTCTCCCCTTGCGCCTCTGTCTTTTTTCCTGCCAACTACTAAGTCTGTCCACTGAACAGGAATCAATGTCACAAGCGCAACCTCGAGCATGGTGCTACCCATAAAATTATTTAACCTGAGGTCCAACTAACGTGCACTTATATAGCACTTTTAACATAGTAAACTGTCCCAAAGCATTTCACAGGCGGTTAGCAAACAGAATTTGATATAGAACTGCTTAAGGAGATTTTACAAGAGGTGATTAAAAGCTTGGTTAAAGAGATATTTTAAGGAGTTTCTTAAAGCAGGATCGAGAGGTACAGAGCTGGGGAAATTTAGGGAGGGACTCAAACAAAGCCTAGTACAAACTACATTATTAGTGTAATAATGGTAATTAGTGTAACAAGCTTAATGGTAGATGCCACATAGAAATCTGAAGTTGGTCAGCACATAAAAGTTGAATAGCTTCCTGTGCTGTAAAATTCTACTTCAAACATGCAACATTTTTTTTAAGTGTGCAGCCAACCCATCTATTTCCCTCACCATCCATGCCTCAGATATGTTCCTGTTATTGAGCAAACCAATGTGCTGTATCTAATGCCCACTACTTACAATCTTACAGCTGGAGCTTGCAATGGAGTTCTGGGTTTCCCTAAGTGCAGAGTGGCATGAAAGGTATGACAAGCTTCCAACCATGAAGGTCCATCATCCAAAATGAACTAACTTTTACTCCATAGCAGGATTCAAAACTATTACAGTGATTAAAGGTGGCATTTGCCTATGTAACAGTCACTGAACCTCAAAAGTAATTAATTGTGTACAGCATATTTCAATATAAATCTACATACATTATATAGTTCAGTAATATTACATTTATCTGGTACCTTTAACATTAAAAAGTTCCAAGATTCTCCACAAATAGATCAGAGTAAGAGAAACATTGCACTAGGAAGAATGATTAGCAGGAATAATTGAAAACCTATTAAAAAGTGTTTAAAACTGTCGAGTTGGTGCAGCTGAAGGGTTTATGGGGAAAGTTCCAAATAGAAGGGTCGAGGCAATTAAGAGCTGTTACAAATGATGGGGCAAAGGTAGGGGAATGCACATAAGTCCAGAATCAGAGCAATAGAGTATGCAGAAGAGGATATAAGGCCAGAAGATATTGCAGAGATAGGATGGAGCAATTTGAAGACATCAATTTAAAATTGAATCATTTGGAGACAGGGAGAAAACAAAACCATTGCTGATGTCAGCTAGCATGGGATCCAGGAAGTGAATTTGAGAGGTTAGGAGTTGATTGGGGAGATAGGTGGGCTGGGTGGTGGGGGGAGGAGGGAAGGTAGGTGGGCTGGGTGGTGGGGGGAGGAGGGAAGGTAGGTGGGCCGGATGTGGGGTGGGGGTCGGGGGCAGTGTCAGGGGAGCAGAAGGGCGATCTAATGGAAGTGATGAGTTTGGAAAGGGCACAAATCGTTACGTGTCTAGACAGTAGATAGAGAAAAACGGTTCCTATTAGCAGAAAGGTTGGGAAGCGGAGGACACCGATTTAAGGTGATTTACAAAAGAACCAACTGTGACATGTGGAAAAACATTTTATTCGTGAGTGGTTAGAACTTGCAATGCACTGCCTAAGAGGGTGGCGAAGGCAGACTCAAATGTGATTTTCAAAAGGGAATTGGATAAGCATCTGAATAGAAAAAATTTGTAGGGCTATGGGGGATGGGAATTGCTGAGTTGTTGTTGCATAGACATGGACACGACAGACCAAATGGCCTCCTCCTGTGCTGTAACCATTTTATGATTCTATTATAAATGATGGCAAAAAAAACTGAAATAATGAAGCTTTAGATCTAGAATGGGTGGGATGGTCAGAGAGGAGATGGAGGCAAGAGGAAATTGTAGAGGTATCTGCACAACTGGTCTCACTCTTAAAGATGCTAAAATCCATGAGGTGCTCACATTTGATGTTTAAGATGAGTGGAGGGGCAAGGATTGGGTTTAACTGGTGGTTAGTTGTGGTAAAAAGAGGAGCCGAGGCTTGTCCTCATCCTCTAGCATGTTCCTGGAATTGTAGGCAATTTTGGCTGAGGAGAGAGAGAGACGTGGTTACTGGTTGCCATAGTTGGGTCAAATATTAAGTTTGACGACTAGCTCTGACTTAAGTAAGTGAAAATGGTAACTAGACTGGACGAATGGCAGGGTTGGGAGGCACTGAATTATTTGTGCAATAGACAAAGATGAGGGATCAGTATACAAAATTGACAGCAAAAGGTTCTGTGATAGGCGGAGAGCCAGAAAGGAAGTTGTGAATTTGCGAGTAAACATCAGAGTTTGTTAATGGAGAGTCTCGGGGCTAGAAATTCATCTCGGGCAGTGGAGCAAAATGGGCACAATAAAACTGGCCACCCGTCCTACGTAGCGCCTGATATTTAATGTCATTGACTACGATGTAACTTTCCCACAGGCAGAGAACGAGGATAGTAGTTCTGAAGGACGGTAGAGGGATGTGGGTGGAAGAGATAGTCTGGTCAGAGATCATGCCTTTGGTACAAGAGAACAAGGCTGGCCAAGGATATGACTGGTCGAGTTTATATCAAGGATCAGATTGAGAGGATAGGAGAGCAGTAAAGTCAGAGCAGAGAGGGTCAGGGAAGTTTGGGTATAGAACAGTGCTTATGTACTGTCAGAAGTACATAAATTCTCCTACACAGGATAATTTCCCCAATGACCCCTTTGATCTGAGCAGTAAACATATGGAACCAAAGCAAGTGCATGATGGGAAAAATAATTTCCGCTGCATTTCAACTATTGAAGCAGAGCATCACAATTTAACAAACACCAGCTTTATAAGTAAACTAGAAAATTCAACAGGCCTCAATCAGCTCAGACAGTTGTATCTTGCATCAGATACTCCCTTGCAGAGTCTGGTCTTCCCCTGATAACAATTGGCACTGTAGTTACAAACTACTGATTATTTAACTAGCCTGTTGACTGAAAGAATCACAATCATTGCTGCACAGGAGGCCGCCATTCGGCACATGAAAGAGAATGGCACTTTTCTGAAAGACAGTTGAGGGGTAAGTTTTTAAGATGTTGTTTGAATAGGTAATTTATGTACAAGTGACGAGAGTATAAAAATACTTATTTCCCACCTCCAACTTTTTACTTCACCTATTAAAAATTAACGTTACATGAAGCAATTCCAAGGACATAGCTGTCCTTTGTTACACATTAAGAAAAACACCTTGGATGCAGTTAAGTTACACTGAGTGTCAGGAGGCTAATCGACCATGGAGGACCTTATACCCAAGTCCAATCCTCCTTCATTGGTAGTGCACAGAAGAATAATGATCAGAAACAGGAAGCCTGTATGATTTTACCCACCCAACCTTGCCCTGAGCCTAGTTATAGCATCATGACTGAGTTTCTATTTTTTGTGGTCTGCTTCTTCCTTATGTCTCAGTGGGTTTCTCTCTCTATTTTTCTCCTCTCCTATTGGCTTTCCATTTCTTCCCTTCCTAGTCTCTATGTTGGTCTTTCTGGTTTTTAAAAGATGGCAAGAGTAAAAGAGATCAAACTCTTAAAAACCTCACTTTGGGTAAACAGCACTGCTTTGAAAATGCACTACTTTACAATGACTAATTTCTGTACTGCTGCCAGTACACTTGTGCACAACTTTTGATGTTCCCGCAATGATCAAGCATTATGGTCGAATGGCCTGATCACACTAATTGGCTGAATTCACATGGAGTGCCACAAAGGTGAGGTACTAAAAGGCTGTCCACACTTAGAAGAGCCATACCCCACATTAGACAGCATCTTTAGGAGGGTGATACAAGGAGAGGAAGATCAGATAAAAATCAGAGAGTAGGGATAATCAAAAAGTTATCATTTTAGTTTATGGCATTGTTTCAACTGCTGGATTAGATTACAAGCTTGCTTTGTTTACTGGTTTCTATATATTGCTGGTTATATATTTATGCCAGTTATTGTGATTGCTTTTTATAGGTCTTATTATGATAAAAATTATGAGCACGATGCTCCAGGCCTGATCAGCACAGATGTCAGCAAGGTTGAAGCAGGTTCTCTGTTAATATACTGAACTATACATGTTCAAAAGGGAAGCCATACATCTGAACAGACATCATTTAACACAGGGTACACTGAACAATGAGAAATAGGAAGGCATTCGAAGAACTCTCTAATTTATTTTCTTTTGAAAAAAAAAAACTTTTAGGGCGTTGTTCAATCCTTTTCCAATGCTTCTCAGTACCTGTCAAGTGAAGTGGGTGGACTCTCAGTTTCCTGTCCCCACTGTGGAGCCATTGGGCCCAGCCTGAGCTCTGTAACTTAGTTGGGATTATGAACTTGGCGTGAGAATTGCAGTTAGAGTTTACTTTCTACTCCTCATGAGTCTGCCTCTTGCTTCAGCCTTGAATATTTGTCTGGAAAAAAATACTGGTGTGTTAATTTTTGTTTTTAAAAAACCTCACTGTGCATGTGGCTTTTTTAGGCTAGCACTGGAAGACTGACGTAAAACTGTGCTCATCTACTTTTTCTCTTTAAAGGTGCAATGCTCAACTTCTGACAAAGCATTTCATGTTCCAACAACTAATAGACCCACAGATCTTGAATTAGGTAATTTCAAATTTTATTTATGAATTGATTTCAGAAAATTATACTTGATTTTCTATGCAAGAAAAGTTCACTGTACAAAGGTTCTGGAATGTACCTACAAAGTGTAGCTGGTTCAAATCTAGGTATAGGTTTCTGCCAGTGAATAATTAATCTACAAAACAAATTTCTCATTCAGTAACATTTATCTGCACAGAAAATTAGGGCTCAATTAATCTCATACAGTAAACTGACACCTCATCTTTGTCCTAGCACTATTTTCCTGTAAAGCAGATGCAGCTCTTGCTAGCCAAACACAGTGAACCTGTGCAAAATAATTGTGACAACATCTGATTTGCAAACAGGAATCAGATAGTCCAGAAGCTAGTTGACTGGAAAAAAACAAAAAACCATGCATTTATAGGAGCCTTTCACAACCTCAGGACGTCCCAAAGTGCTTTATAGCCAATTGTGAACTTCAGAAGTGTAGTCACTGTTGTAATGAAGGAAATACGCCAGCTAGTATGCACACAGCAAGGTCCCACAAAAGTGCAATGAAATAATTGACCAGATCATGTTTTTAGATGTTGTTTGAGGGATCAAAATGGTTAGGACTTCTCCACTTTTCTTTAAATAGTGCCTTGGGATCTTTTACATCTACCTGAAACGGCAGATTAGATGTGTTGTCTGAAAGATAGCACATCCAATAGTGCTCCCTCAGAACAGCATTGAAGTGCCAGCCTAGATTGTGTGTTCCAGTCTCTGGAATGGAGCTTGAAGCTATGACCTCTGACTCAGAGACAAAAGTGCTACCATTGAGCCAAGACTGACCAAGAAAAAGATGAAAATACAGTTAAATTCTGCTCTAATAAAATATTTTCACAACAAGCTCAAAGATCACCATGCAGTTGTACTCAGCTAGCAATGGCAAACATTTTATTCAGAGCCTTTCATTTGAAGAGATACCAATTAAATAGTCTAAGAAAATAAAACATTGTGTGATAACGTTTATTTAGTTTCAAAGGTATAATGTGTCCATTATAATTAATAGAAAGACTCTCCAGTTCATATTAGTTTAAGATGTGCCAACAGTTTTCTACAAACAATCTGCTATTATTTTACTCAATCTATCCATTATATATTTAATACCAAAACAACATAGAACTTTTAAACCAGTTCTAATACAAGCAAATTTATTTTGCATTAGTGGACTTTTGTGTATTAACGAAAAAGAGTCACCTTTTACAGGTCAACAAAAATGTAGATGAACAAAGAGAAGCATCCGCAAACCCACAAACAGTCTCAAGTAAAACATGGCAACTATCAGCTTACAGAAGAAAACAGTTTTTTTTACAAACATTGTCTAGTCAGCACTTTCCACGGAACGTGACCTGGACCTTGACTGATTTGTCAGTCCAGAAGGAGACTTTGATCTTGAATGTGCCTGGTTATTTGTTGCTGGCTGATCTTTTCTGTTAGGCGATCTACTGGCAGAGCGGGATTTTCTGCGGCTCCTGCTTCTGGACCTACTTTCCGACTTTAACGGCCTTGATGATGGGGATCTACTACGAGATCTTGAGGAACTTCTAGAATGAGATCTGCTTCTGGTCCTGGAAATGAATGAGATTACCAAGTTTTTTTTACTGTCAAATAATTAGTTATAAGTAATCAACAACTTGATTTATAAAGCTCATTCATGCAGAAAAAAGCCCCAAGGCATTTCACAAAAGCATTTAAAACTTGTGATACATATACAATGTAGAGTGTGCCATATTCGGGACCAGCAATTTGGATAATCTGTGCCAAGATAAAAAAAATGTACCCACTGAGATATCTATGATCTTAATCATTTCCCCTTCTCCTACAGAGACATTGGTATTGAGGCCAGTCAATGACCAGCTCCACAGCAAATCAGAATTCCTATAATCAGTGTTTGTGGGGCAGTCCTTAATACATAGTTGTACAGTAGTAGTTGTCTAAGCCATTAAAATTCAGCTCATGCTCAACATTCAGTGGCACGAAACTGTGAATATTTTCCACGCATGAGCTAGGCTTTTTTGGGGGGCAGTAGGGAAGAGCAACCTTTGTGGGAAAGGTACATGTACTTAATGTTCTCCTAATACACATCCTGTCATGCTTAATAAATCCACAGATGGATTCAAACAATTATGCTAGAAAACAGAGTCTGGCTTAATTTTAAGTTTGCAAATGTCATAATATTAGTCACAACAAACAACCAGATGTTGGAAGCCAATCATGCAATAAGTATCAGGAGTCTTACAATGGAGAGGTGGCTCTATATATCCTTTTTATAGACACTGGTAACTTCCATTTGGTGTCAGACAAAACTCAAAAGTTGAACCAAATACTAAAACCTATGACCGTCACCAATCGAGTTTGTCCATAAAACAAAGGGCATGATACAATAACATTTAAGCGCACAAGAATTTAGCACGCAACTCATTTGAATTGCAAGAAAACAGATTTTTTTTGAAATATTTGTTCGTGATATGAGTTTCACTGGCAAGACTAGCATTTATTGCCCATCACGAATTGCCCTTGAGAAGATGGTGGTGAGTTGCCTTCTTGAATCGCTGCAGTCCATGTGATGTAGGTACACCCACAGTGCTTTTAGGAACGGAGTTCCAGGATTTTGACCCAGCGACAGTGAAGGAATGGCGATATAGTTCCAAATCAGGACGGAGTATGACTTGGAGGAGAACTTGCAAGTGGTGGTGTTCCCATGTGTCTACTGCCCTTATCCTTCTAGGCGGAAGAGGTCACGGGTTTGGAAGGTGCTGTCGAAGGAGCCTTGGTGAGTTGCTGCAATGAAATTTGTAAATGGCACACACTGCTGCCACTGCATGCTGGTGGTGGAGGGAGTTCATGTAGGTGGAGGGAGTTCATGTTTAAGGTGGTGGATGGGGGGGGCCAATCAAGCGGGCTGTTTTCTCCTGGATGGTGTCGAGCTTCTTGAGTGTTATTGGAGCTGCACCCATCCAGGCAAGTGGAGAGTATTGCATCACACTCCTGACTTGTGGCTTGTGGATGGTGGACAGGCTTTGGTGGACAGGTGGTGAGTTACTCGCTGCAAATTCCCAGCCTCTGACCTGCTCTTGTAGCCACAGAATTTATATGGCTGGTCCAGTTAAGTTTCCGATCAATGGTAATCCCAGGCAGTTGATGACAGGGAATTCAGCAATAGTAGTTCATGGAACAAGTGATATTTATATAGCACCTTTAATGTAATAAAACGTCCAAGGCACTTCACAGGAGCATTATAAAACAAAGTATGACCCCAATCCACAAAAGGAGATATTAGGTCAGATGAACAAATGCTTGATCAAAGCTTTAAGGGAGAGCATCAAGGTGAGATAGTAAGATTCTCTCTTGGTGGAGATGGTCATTGCCTGGCCCTTGTGTGGCAAAAATGTTACTGGCCACTTATCAGCCCAAGCCTGAATGATGTCTAGGTCCTGCTGTATGCAGGCACAGATTGCTTCAGTAACAGGTGTTGCGAATGGAACTGAACACTGTGAATCATCAACGAACATCCTCACTTATGATGGAGGGAAGGTCTTTGATGAAGCAGCTGAAGATGGTTGGGCCTAGGACACTACCCTGAGGAACTCCTGCAGCGATGTCCAGAGGCTGGGATGATTGGCCTCCACCACAACCATCTTCATTTGTACTAGGTACGACTCCAGCCTGTGGAGACATTTCCCCCGATTCCCATTGACTTCAATTATGCTCGGACTCCTTGATGCTACACTCTGTCAACTGCTGCCTTGATGCCAACAGCAGTCACTCTCACTTCACCTCTGGAATTCAGCTCCTTTGTCCATGTTTGGACCAATGCTGTAATGAGGTCTGGAGTAGAGTGGCCCTGGCGGATTAACCTGTCTAATTACTTGGTCTCATCTAAAAATATTTCAAAAATAAAATAAGCAATTGAATGAAGCCAAAGGCATAGCAAATGCATTTTTATTTGATTTAGAAATATTGGGTACCAGCAACTTCAGAATTTAGGGATATAAAATGGAAGGTGCATTCTAGTTCCATAAATGGAATCCTTCATGCAAAACAAACAAGACCATTCAAATGAGACCCTACAAGGACTCAATGAGTAAATGCATCAAGTGATGTGCTACTGAACCCCATGTAGGTTTGGTTCCTGATTTAGCTGATTGCAGAAATGGGGGGAATGAGCAAGAGTTCCCACTCCTCATTAATATTCAGTAACCTTACTGGAAAATACATGTACGATATCACGCAACTGCAGGATTAGACTAAGCTGTAATTCTGCACACCACCCCTCCACCCGCCCAACAATAGTTGTGTAACAACAACTTATATTTATATAGCGCCTTTAACATAATAAAACGTCCCAAGGTGCTTCACAGAGGCATTATAAAACAAAGTTGAACACTGATCCGCATAGGGAGATATTAGGCCAGATGACAAAAACCTTGGCCAAAGAGGTGGGTTTTAAGGAGTGTTTTAAAGGAGAAAAGCAAGGAAGAAAGGCAGAAAGATTTAGGGAGGGAATTCTACAGCTTAGGACCTTGGCAGCTGAAAACATGGCCACCAGTGGTGGAGCAATTAAAATCAAGGATGCTCAAGAGACCAGAATTCGACTGGCGCAGATATCTCGGAGGTTTGTAGGTCTGTTGAAGATTAGAGAGATAGAGATGGGAAAGACCATGGAGGGATTTGGAAACAAGGATGAGAATTTTAAAATCGAGGCATTGCTTAACCAGGAGCCAGTCTAGGTTACTGAGCAGAAGTGAGGGGTGATGAACAGTCTGACATTCGTCATCTAAGCATATATTGAACAGATGGTCACTTGAGCAAGGTGATTGGAGAGGTGTCCCTGAAAACTTACTGCAACATCGTTATCAGACTGAGGAATAAAAATGGCGGAAGAGGAGGAAAGGGAACCAAAACTTTTACCTTTGTATTTGGACTGATCTTAGAGCATCTACATCTACTAAATTTTAAATATGGTAGGTGGGTCACAAGATTATATTTCAAAATATTCTTGCCAACTTGGTCCTATAAAAATCCCATTATTAAAGCTCCATGCTTACTTGAAATATCTATGAATGTTTATAGGTAACAATACAATAGGGGTTTTCAATGCTAAATTTGCTAATGTTAACAACACCTTATCTCAGGAACAAATCTGAAGCAATCAGTGCTTGTTCAAAAATGAACACCAGCACAGGTAATTTAAAAAAAAAATTGTAACCTTTTGAAACAATATATTGGTACCTCTTCACTTCAAAAAAGAAATTCAGACATTCATAATTTTTTAAAATATTGATCCCTCTTCAACATGAAAAATCAGACCCTCATCATTCTTTGAAAAATTGGACTTATTTTTCTTGGGAAAATCAGGGTGTTTCTTCAACCACTTCACAACTAACATACTTTTACAACCCCTACCAAGGTAGTTACCTTCCCACCCATCCCTCACTGAGACAGTTCACCTAAACCCTATCTCTTTCCCACCGCCCCATGCTCTCCCTTGGTCCAATTAGCCCCTGCCCTGTAACCCTCAGTGACCTGAAGATAGCACTTGATCTTGATTATCCTTGTGCAACGCCATAGGAGATCCATTAGTCATTAAACATACTAGTTTTCCAGAGCAATTCATTCTTCAGAGAAGGCGAATCAATCAGTTAAAGGACAAATGGTTCCAATCAATTATAAGCAAAAGGTCATAGAGCAATTGAAAATGATCAGTAATAGTTCACTGGACTGGAAACTATAAAGTTGTTTGCATATCACATGGAAACAGTAAGCAAGGACTTTTTTAAATTGAAAGGACAAATGCTAATTGTCTTAGTAACAATTACCTGCGTTTCCGATCTTCAATTAATCTTATTTTTCGACCATTTATCTCTGTACCTTCCAGCTTGTTGAGAGCGTTTTTCATATCGCTAGATGAGGCAAACTCAACCACCCTAAAAAAAAAATTACATTTTGAGAAATGTGCATCTTGTTAGACTGATAATCATGCAATATTTTGCCTCTTGCCCAATAGCTTAGGTGCTAAATGCACTGCCCGGTTATGAACTAAAGTCACAACAGAAGGTCCCCAGTTCGATCCCCAGTCAATGCTAAATCAGCACCCATCGGTGCTGTCACCTGGGACTATGGAGGAAATCAACAAGCATTCTCATCCTAATGGCTAAAGTGAGTACCTGCTGCAAAGTGAGTCTACATGGACATTGGGCAAGCATGGGGTCAGGCTGTGCTATGATGCCTTGCACAATTTCAGCGTCTGCCGATGCTCACTGTCTGGGCTTACAGGTGAAGAAAGGTCACTTAGGCAATGTAGTGGAGGGAACCTGGTGTTCATGGAATCAATACACGAGCATGGATCAACACCTTCAAGAAAAAGGAAGAGAAAAAATTGGAAGAGAGTTTTTTTCAGAAAAGAATGTTTAGGAAAGCTAATCAACATATATGGATATTTCCATTACACTCCACAATTCTATCCATACTGTAACAGGAACCACCAAACTGCCTTGGAGTTGCCCTTGAGGCTGGTGAATAGTGGTATGTATAAAACTCTGAATTCCATAATATAGCTGTGTCTTCTATTCTAGTGAGCCTAAAATCTACTGAAGAATCTTGCTGTTTTCTGTGGTTCTTATAGTGGCTTCCTTGTAATTGCTGCAGCACCTATATCAGATGATATGGAGTCACACAGCACAATCAGAAAGGAATATACTGATTTCAGTCTCAAGGAATGCGTAGAAGATTGTGGCTTTATTTGAGATCGCAAGGCTTTATAGGGTTCAGTGAAACCCACACTTCATTGATTTCTACTACACATTGAGGGGAGATTTAATTAGAAGTGTACAAGATTATGACAGGCTTAGATAAGTTAGATAAGGAATACTGTTCCCGTCAACAAATGGTACAAAGACTAGGGGATACAGATTGAAAGTTTTGGGCAAAAGATGCAGGGGGAATATGAGGCAACACCTTTTAATGCAGCGGGTGTTAATGACCCGGAACTCGCTGTCCATAAGGGTGGTGAAAGCGAAGACGATCACTGACTTCAAGAGGACTTTGGAAGGCCACCTGAGAAAAGTAGACTTGCATAGACTCGATGGACTGAATGGGCTCCTTCTGTGCCCTAAATGACACCAGGTGTGCTCTCCACCACCTCCCCCCCCCCCCCCCCCACCCCCAAGATGATTTGGAGGAGGGGAAAGCATTAAATCGGATGGGATGGTGTCCGCGGGGGGATTCCCGCCACCGCTGAAAATTTAGTCCAGAGTGGGAAGGCCTGTGAATGTCCTTCCCGCTCCGCCGCCAATTGAGGCCCTTAACTGGGCAATTAATCCCCAATTAAGGGCCTCTTCCCACCGCAGCCGCAATTACCCGTGCGGCGGGCAGACCTGTAGGAACAGCCGTGCGGGTTGCTTCCTGGCTTTGGTGGGTTGGGGGGTTAGTCCCACTGAGGGCCACCCCCCTTCCCTTGCTGCTGACTGCCCGTCCCCACGAGACCCCTCCCACCCTGACCTACGTGAGGCCTGGCTCCAGCAATGTTCCTCCACTTCCAGGACAGTCACCTCCAGCAGCAGCCAATGGCTCCGTGGTGGCGCTGCAGCTGCCGGCCTCTCTCCAAGGGCTGAACTTCTGGTGACAGGGTCCTAATTCCTAAAGAAGGCCCGTCATTGTCCACTTATGTGCCTGACTGGAATTAAATTCGGTGGGCCTTCCGGAAAAGAGGTGACATGGGGATCTCGGTGTCGGTTTCTCCCAACGTTGAGACCCCCCACTGCCAGCAGAAAATTCCCCCCATAACTCTACATTCAACAACGCTTCATTAACAAGCTCGAAGCCCTTGGAATATGCAGGCAAATCTTGGATTTTGTCTGGGATGGGTACTCCAGTTCCAAGATCCAAATAATGGTGAATGAGATTCTTATTGACCCTAATGCTCTCAAAATAGAAGAGACACAAGATTGTCACTCGTCCTATCTGACATGATTATCAACAATGTGTTGAAAGACATCGCATGGTATGGGCTTGCAGTGTCTGTTCCAGGTATTGCTTAAACTGTTGTGACACTGATACTTGCAGATTAAATTGTATTGTTGGTAGACTCACCTAGCGATTTACACACTCTATCGAGCATCTTGAACAATGGGCTATCTTGAGAGATATGCTATTGGGGGAAGCAACAAACGCAGTTATGCTTTGCACAGCCCAAAAGATGATCATGACGCTATTGTTTGGAAGATGGAGGTGAGCATCTGCTCCAATTATTGATTCAGCTCATTATCTAGGGGTCCTGATGTATATATATTTGAGTCCTTTGAGACTGTTCAGAAAAGGCAAAGGACAATTTGGACAATCTCATCTTTCTGGAAAGTTCCAATGCAGGTAAAGTTTATGGAATATTACATATCCAAACTGAATTCCATGGATCCGAGCTCCTCAGCATGCAACAAAATGGCTTCCTCTTGACATCTGCATAATCCAGGATGCAATGTCAAGGGAGATTGACAAACTTCTATTTGATTTGGACAGCTGCCCCTATAAATGTAGCAGTTATAGTTCGATGTCAAGGTTACCAATCCATTCAACGGCTTCAGCTGATGCAGTGTGAATGGTTGTGATGCCACCAGGAATGGATCTCTCAGGGCAAGAGTTCAATATGTGGGCGATGGTCTGACCTGGATGGCCACAGTCACAATTTGAGCCAGTCCTCATGTTCCACATGTGGAGCAAGTGGCCACATCTTCCCTGGCCGGTCCTCAAGTGATTGAGGGCTGTCCAGATTTTCCGTGGGATGTTGAAACCTGGGACTTCAGCGCTTGGGTCAGTTACCAGGTTGCAGTTGGTAATGTTAGCAGTCAACCAGGCAGTGTGCCATCGAGTGGTAGGGGTATCGAGGTTTATAGGGTGTGGAGTGTGTTCCAGTAGGGGCTACGAGATTTCAGGCGAGTGTGTTTTATTTTGAGGTCCTGTATCAATGTGCATTGATAGCTGTCAGCCGGTGGTGTTCTTTGAGAAGGATGTTTTTCCTGTGGGCATTAGGAGGTTCAATGTGTACTAGCACAGGAAGCCATTCGAGCTGTGTTGGTCTCAACATCCCAGAAATAATCCTCATGATTTCCCAGAGGTGGATTATCTCCCCTTTTTAGTGTGGCAGCTCGTAGCCAGGTTGAGCAGCATTACTCTGCTGTTGGGTAGACATCTGCCCTGTGGATATTCTTCCACTATGCTGAAGGAAGATAGCTCTTATACAATTAATGGGGAAACTCTATTGCTGGAAGATACTAAGTGTCAGAGCATGTGTTCCTATATCCAGTGCTCTGCAATTACTGAGGTTGGCTTGCAGAGAAGTCAGCCTGCTGCTAAAGTTCCACACCTGCAACTAAGGAAACCAGCATGGGAGTACACTGCATGCCCATGTTGTGTTCAGGAGGATGATGGCAATGCAATCTTACATTTTATGATGAGTAATGCTGCTCACCTAGTGAAAGTATAACTTTGTACTTTTCAGTTATCGAATGACTATACACTGTGGGAGAGGGGAGGCAATCACACTAAAGTGGCTTTAAGATGACACAGATGATGATGGAAGTCAGCCCTCTGTGGCAAGCTTGATAATCCAATACCTGAACCAGATAAATGTACAGTACTCCAGGATACTAGTGATGACCAACTAGCCAGTCTGGCTCACTACTGGAGTCAGGAAATCAGGCTGCCATTTTTTCCAGTCTGCTTCAAATAACCCTGCAATCTTGTCTTAAAAAGTAGGTTGGTCCTGGTTGGAAGCTTACTAGGGCGTTGCACTTTAAAAAAAAAATTCATTCATGGGATGTGGGCGCCACTGGCCAGGCCAGCATTTATTGCCCATCCCTAATTGCCCTTGAGAAGGTGGTGGTGAGCTGCCTTCTTGAACTGCTGCAGTCCCTGTGGGGTAGGTACACCCACAGTGCTGTTAGGAAGGGAGTTCCAGGATTTTGACCCAGCAACAGTGAAGGAACGGCGATATAGTTCCAAGTCAAGATGGTGACTTGGAAGGGAACTTCTGAATCACATAGCTAAGTTCCAAAAATATCCTCGCACATGCCCTGGAATTCCAAAACCTTAGCTTTACCTTTTTGTATCCAAGCTGTTTGGACTTGAGTAAGCTGGCTGTATCCCCTTGGAGACATATACTGGAGTGACCAAAAAATCAAAACGACTTCCATTATTGTACTTTACACATGCAATGAATAAGAACACGATGAAAAACTAAAAACAACTGAAGCATTCTTGTATGTGTCAGAGTAATATTTTTCTATTGTTCAAGGGCTGCTTGGCTGTCATACAGTAACACTATCAGTTACCCAATGTGAGATAGTTCAAGCTACTTTCCCCAAACTGTCTTTATGCTTTGATCAATGTAATGCATTGGGATTCCTGAATTGATTATTCAAATAATTTACTTTCCTAGAAGTGACTGGGACAATTAGAATTGGACATACTCATTTAGTTTGACAATGATAAATGAGAAAGTGCAGATCTGTTGACGAATCAGAGACTATTTAAAATTAAGCAATCTGTATGTGCCAAAACTAAAATTCACTACCAAAGTTATTCATATAAAAGATGTATGTTTAATATTTTTTAAAAATTCCACCCGTACACAATTTTCTTCCCTCATGAAGTTACCAACTCATACATTTCAGTATCTCGCCCAAGTGGCCATTCTTCACATGCCAGTGGGCGATTCAATCAGACACTCCAGTCAATAGTAGCACTGCTATTGACATTCAACTAAGATAGCAAATTCAGGGCAGCTGAGGGCTTGAACCTGGACACTTTCTGGTGTGAATGACTCAATTCTACAGTGGGCAGTTCATTTACCATCTCAGTCACCAGAAGAGTCACTTTCGCCTTCTTTATTTGTCTGTTGTTCCCAATTCACGACTTCAAAGCAGAAACTCATAGAACAATGAAGGTTCTTAGAAGGAATAAATGTTTATTTGGGGTATTTTACAATGACATGCCAATCAGAAAAAGTCAAAAGTAAAAACATGCAGTATACTGAGCAGTATTCAAACGCTACGTTCGCATTAAGTTCATATTTTTTTCCCATTTTTATTTATTTGTTGCCAGAGATACCTTCCCACAGAATCAGTAACATTCCTGATAGTTAACACGATGGTGATTAAATGGAAATAGACTGGTTCTACCACTACTCCAAATCCTCCAAAATAAAATACCAATTTAATAGCCTGACTCAACCGACAAGTTGAGGTAAACAATCCCACATAACTTAAGTCTAAGTAAGTGATGCTGAAGCGCAATCAAGCTCCAGTAAGGCTGCATCTGGAGTGTTATGTTCAATGTAGTCTCATAAGAATGTAGAAAAAATCTAGACTTATTGCAGGCAGTCCAGAAGAGAGCTACAATACTGATTCATGCATTTTGAGGGCTTAGTTTTGAGGAAAGATGCTTTATCTTGGGACTTTATGGAGAAGATGATGATGAAAGGAGACTTGGAGATCATTTAAGATATTTATAGACATGGAGAATTTGGATGCAGTAAAGTTCTTCTGTCAGGGACAGGATTTGAGGACAAGCAGACAGTTTAAAGTTGAGTTGCAAAGAAAATAGAAAAATTAGGGAACTTTTTTCAAGATAGAGGACGACAGAATTGTGAAATAGATTACCAACAATAGTGGTGAAATCCAAGGCAAATTTTATAAAAGGATTGCAGGAAGTCCTATCAGGAAAGGAGATATGAAGGCATTAGCTCCAGAATTACGAAGGAAACTGATGGGTGATTTGGTAGGATAAGCTAGATAGGTGAACCCAAAACGTTATTATGTGACAATAAACAATCAAGCCTGCGACCAAAACTTACAATCTTTTATTGAAGAGCTGAGCATTATTTCAATCAGTCACCCATCCCATACACCATCCTTTCAAAGTGTTCCAAATCTGTCTCGGGAACCATTCTAGTTTTGTTAACAATGCTCGGGAAACAGAGCAGTGCTTACCAGAACTAGGTCCAGAAATTACACAATATCAGTAATTTTGGAGCCCAAAAAAATCGACATGAGCTGGCAGGTGAAAACATGGACTTCTTCATTCACAGCATTCTCTGAATAAACTACAAAATAAAACCAAATTGCAATCTTCATCTTGATATTACTTTGACACAAAAATGCTAAAGCAGTTATCAATCAGCACCATTATTTCAAGTAGCAACATGGTATAGTTACACAGGGTGTATAAAAATTAAAGGTTAAAAAAATACAATTTGCAAAACACAAAAAAATCCCTGCCAATTGAGATTCTTAGATTTGGGATACAGATGGTTTTGTTCCTTTTTGCATCAGTCAACTTTTAAGGCACACTGAGGCAGACTTGTGTAAAGAAAACCATTGCATGTTGTGTGAACTTATATTAACAGCATTACTGTTATACAAATTACCCCCAAAAAATTATTTGATACATTTCAGTACCACTTCAGTATTGTAAGCATAGCTCTCAAACTTTTCAGAGTTGCTGCTCTCCAACTAAGTATGACATATCAAATTCATATACACAAGTAGACTGTTAGCTCATGAAGATATAGGTCCTTAATCTTCTCAGTTCAATTTTCATTGTACATGGCTCCAAAACCTACCAGTCCCATTTTAGACATTATTACTTTTATGCAACCCAGAGAAGCTTACAGCACAGGAAGCGGCCATTCAGCCCACTTCTGCACTGGTTCTTTGCTAGACCAATCGAAAACAAATCCTAATGCCTTGATTTCCATAACCCTTCATTTTGCTCAGCTTCAAGTGTTTATTCAATGATCTCAACCCCATTCACTCCCTGTGGCAAAGTGTTCCATGTCTCAAGGACAAAGATTTTCTCTGAAGCACTTTCCTCACTCTCTATGACTGTTTTAAATTGATGACCCCTTGTCACTGAATCCCCAACCAGAAAAAATAGTCTTTCCCTGTTCACCTTATCAAAACAAAAAGCTTTGTTAAATCTCTTCTTAGCCATCTCTGCTCTCGTGGAAATAGTTTTTTTTAAATTCGCTCATGGGATGTGGGCATCGCTGGCTAGGTCAGCATTTATTGCCCATCCCTAATTGCCCTTAAGGTGGTGGTGGTGAGCTGCCTTCTTGAACTGCTGCAGTCCATGTGGGGTAGGTACCCCAAGAGTGGTGTTAGGAAGTGAGTGCCAGGATTTTACCCAGCGACAGTGAAGGAACAATGATATAGTTCCAAGTCAGGATGGTGTGTGGCTTGGAGGGGAACTTGCAAGTGATGTTCCCATGCATCCGCAGCCCTTGTCCTACTAGGTGGTAGAGGTCGCGGGTTTGGAAGGTGCTGTTGAAGGAATCTTGGTGAATTGCTGCAGTGCATCTTGTAGATGGTACACACTACTGCCACTGTGCGTCGGTGGTGGAGGGAGTGAATATTTGTGGATGGGGTTCCAATCAAGTGGGCTGCTTTGTCCTGGATGGTGTCGAGCTTCTTGAGCATTGTTGGAGCTACACCCATCCAGGCAAGTGGGGAGTATTGCATCACACTCCTGACTTGTGCCTTGTAGATGGTGGACAGGCTCTGGGGAGTCAGGATGTGAGTTACTCGCCGCAAGATTTCTAGCCTCTGACCTGCTCTTGTAGCCACGGTATTTATATGGCTACTCCGGTTCAGTTCCTGATCAATGGTAACCCCCAGGATGCTGATAGTGGGGGATTCAGCAACTGTAATGCCATTGAATGTCAAGGGGAGATGGTTAAGATTTCTCTTGTTTGAGATGGACATTGCCTGGCACTTGTGTGGCACGAATATTACTTGCCACTTATCAGCCCAAATCTGGATATTGTCCTGGTCTTGCTGCATTTCTACAGGGACTGCTTCAATATCTGAGTAACTATAAATACAATTTCCTATCCCTGATATCATATGGTCAATTTATACTTTCCACTTCCTACGGCTTGAAAGTCCTTTCTATAACTAGGTTCCTAAAACCGCACTTAAGACTTTCAGGAAATTATGTATTTGAACCCTCGGTCTGTGTTTATACACACCCTTCTCTCCATTAAATGTATATTCCCTTCCCTGGTTTCTCCTCAGAAAACATTACCTCGCACATATCCACATTAAATTACATCTCTCGCATATCTGAGCACTCCCTTAATAGATCTTTTACAGTCCTCCTCATTGCTTGTCAGCCCCTTACTTATTTAGTGCCCAAATCTAAATCATGTACATATACTGAAAAATGTGAACCCAGCAATCCGAGCAACACTCATTCACTCTAACTCACTGCTTCTTGCCCAGCAACCAACTTTTAATGCTACTGCATTTTCTCTTCTACCATACACCTGAACAATTCCAATAAATCTACTGAGACACATATTATTGAATGCCTTCTGAAAATCCATATACACTTCATCTATTGCATTTCCTTTATCTATGTAATCGGTCATTTCGTCAAACCGCTATAAAGTTTGTCAAAGACAATTCTGTGCTGACTGTGCTTGATTAACCAATGCCTTGTCGCATAATCATTAATTATATCTCAAATTATAGCAACTAAGAGTTCGCTCATAACTGATGCTAAACTAACTGATCTAGTGATCCATTTATCTTTCTCTCCCTTCTTCAACAAAGGTGCTACATTGGCTGCTCTTCAGTTCCACAGCAAAATTTACATATTTAAGGAGAATTGAATAATTGCGACTAGGACCAATATCGTGGTGGGGAGGTTTGTTTGTGCTGTTGGGGAGGGTTTAAACTAGCTTGACAGGAGGTTGGGAACCTGAGTGTAGATTCAGAAGGGAGAAAAGCAAAGCTGGAAATGGAAAGCAGAAAATTAGTAAGTATGGAAGGCAAAGGCAACAAAGGCTAGAAAAAAGACAACGTAGCAGTTGCTCAGTGATTAATGGTATATGCATTAACTCAGATAAAATCAGTGTGAAAGGTATAAAAGGCAAAGAATTGTTAAAAATACATTCAGGAGAACTTTTCTTTTAGTCAGCACGTAGCAAGCCTAACGACAGAAGGCGCAGTTCTGGACTTAGTTTTAAGGAGTGAAGCTGGGCAGGTGGAAGTGTCAAAAGTGGGAGAACATTTTGGTGGTGGCGATTATAATTCCATTAGATTTAGCAGAGCTATGGAAAAGATGATAGACTAAAAGTAGAAGTTTTAAACAGGGAAAGGCCAATTTTAATAAGCTGAGATGTGATTTGGCAAAAATGGACTTGAAATAGCTATTTGAAGGTAAAACAGTGTCAGAGCAGTGGGAGGCAATCAAGGTAGAGACAGACAGGGTTCAAAACAAATATGTTGCCACAAAGGAAAAGTGTGGGGCTACCAAGTCTAGATGCCCGTCCCTAGACGTTAAAGAGCATGCACAGTAGGATAAGGCAAAGAAGGGAAGCTTATATCAAATACCGAGAGCTCAATGCTGCAGAAAGCCAACAGGACTGTAGAAAATGCAGGAGTAAAATTTAAAAATAAAATTAGGGAGGGCATGAAAAAAATATTGGCAAGTAAAAAGCAAGGAAAATCCAAAGATGTTTTATAAATACATAAAGAGCAAGAGGACAACTAAGGAAAGAGTAGGGCCCAGAGACCAAAAAGGTATCCTGTGTGTGGAGGCGGAAGACATAAGCATGGCTCTTAATGATTACTTTGCATCTGCCTTCAGATGATGCAGACATTATAGTTAAGGAGGAGTATGTAATATTGAATAGGATAAACAGAGAGAAGAAATATTAAGTGGTTTAGCACTTTGAGAGTGGATAAATCGGCAGGCTCAAATGAAATGTATCCTAGGCTGTTAAGAGAAGCAAGGGAGGTAGTGGAGGATCTGACCCTCATTTTCCAATCCTCTCTAGCTACAGAAATGGTGCTGGAGGACTGGAAGCATTGTGACATTGTTTAAAAAAAGGGGGGGGAAGGGCCAGTCAGCCTAACCTCGCTGCTGGGAAAATTATTGGGAAAAAATTATGAGGGCAATATAAATAGTCGTTGACCCTGCCATCTCACGTGGTCTTGCTAGTCCCATTGCATCAATTATAGATACAGCAATCCTGATTACTTCCTTGTATCACTCTCCAGCCACATCCCCTTTCCACGCCCCAACCCTACATCATTCTGTGTCCGTCCCTAGAAAAAAAACTATCCCCCTACTCACATACAACTGCACTTCCAAAATCTCAACTATCTAGCCTTTGGCTCTCTGTTTGTCACAACATTTCTGCAGTTGCTGATTTGCTCAACCGCACCCACACCTCCACCTTTGATGCCCTAGTCCCCAACTAAAAGGATCAGTCTCTCTCACCCTGGCCGTTCCCCCTTGGTACAACCCACATCTCTGTTCCCTTAAGTGCAAGGGACGCAAACTTGAAAGCATACGGCAGACAACAGATCTGGCTGGACCACTTAAAACACTATTGGGTTCTGCTCTCGTCTGCTAAAACTGCTCACTATTCCAGGATCATCTTGGAATGCAAAGTTAAGCCCAGTTTCTTTTCTTTACTGAAACCACCTTCTTAAACCTCTCTCTACTGTTTCCCCCCCACCCACCCCCAACAATAAGTGTGAGAAGCTCATGGACGTGGTCACTAACATCAAGACCATCTGATCAGCTGCCTCGGCTGCGCCCCTCCCTTCCACCAGGCCAAACTTCCTATCATGCTCACCCCCACCCTAGCCCTGACATCTCATCTTTCTCTAGTTTCTCTCCTATCACTCGTCATGCCCTCTCTGAGCTCATCTTGTCCACAAGACCCACAGCCTATTCCCTCAGTTCTATTCCCACTAAACTGATCGCCCAACTTCCCCTCCTGGTCCCCACGTTAGCTGATATTATAAACAGTTCTCTCTCTTCAGGTGTTTTCCCTCTCTCCTTGAAATCTGCATCATCACCCTGCTCCTCAAAAACCAACCCTTGACCGCACTGCCCTTGCAAACAACTACACCCATCTCCAATCTCCTTTTCCTCTCCAAAATCCTTGATCGTGTTGTCACCTCCCAAATACGTTCCCAAAACGCCATGTTTGAATCCTCCAATCAGGTTTCAGCCCCTGCCATAGCACCAAAACAGCTCTTATCAAAGTCACAAATGACATCGCATGTGAATGTGACAAAGGTAAGCTTTTCCTCCTCATCCTGTCTGCAGCCTTTGACATGGTTGACCACATCATTCTCCTCCAATGCCTCTCCACTGTCGTCCAGCTAGGTCATAAGAACATAAGAAATAGGGACAGGAGTAGGCAATTCAGCCCCTCCAGCTTGCCCCGCCATTCAATAAGATCATGGCTGATCTGTCCCAGGCCTCAACTCTTCTTTCGGGCCTGCTCTGCATAACTCTTGACTCCCCGAGATTTCAAAAATCTATCTACCTCCTCCTTAAATACATTTAGTGACCTAGCCTCCACAACTCTGAGGTAGAGAATTCCAGAGATTCACCACCCTCTGAGAGAAGAAATTCCTTTGCATCTCAGTTTTAAATGTGTGACCCCTTATTCTATAACTATGTCCTCTCGTTTTGAGATTCCCCCACCAGTGGAAACATATTCTCAACATCTACCCTGCCAAGCCCCCTCAGAATCTTATATGTTTCAAAAAGATCACCTCTTATTCTTCTAAACTCCAATGAATAAAGGCCTAATCTGTTTAGCCGGTCTTGATAAGACAACTCCTTCATTCCAGGAATCAGCCTAGTGAACCTTTTCTGAACTGCCTCCAATGTTAGTATATCCTTCCTTAAATATAGGTTGGACTGCCCTCACCTGGTTCCATTCTCTAAACATAGCCAGAGAATCACTTGCAATGGCTTCTCTTCCTGCTCCCGTACTGTTACCTCTGGTGTCCCCCAAGGATCTATCCTTGGCCCCCTCTTATTTCTCACCTACATTCTGCCCCCTCTTATTTCTCACCTACATTCTGCCCCTTGGTGACATCATCTGAAAGCACAGTGTTAGTTTTCACATGTATGCTGATGACACTTCTCTTGACTCCTCCACTTTTAAAAAATTCATTCATGGGAATGTGGGCATCGCTGGCCAGGCCAGCATTTATTGCCCATCCCTAATTGCCCTTGAGAAGGTGGTGGTGAGCTGCCTTCTTGAACCGCTGCAGTCCATGTGGGGTAGGTACACCCACAGTGCTGTTAGGAAGGGAGTTCCAGGATTTTGACCCAGCGACAGTGAAGGAACGGCGATATAGTCCCAAGTCAGGACTGCGTGTGACTTGGACGGGAACTTGCAGGTGGTGGTGTTCCCATGCATCTGCTGCCCTTGTCCCTCGAGGTGGTAGAGGTCGTGGGTTTGGAAGGTGCTGTCTAAGGAGCCTTGGTGCGTTGCTGCAGTGCATCTTGTAGATGGTACACACTGCTGCCACTGTGCGTCGGTGGTGGAGGGAGTGAATGTTTGTGGCTGGTGTGCCAATCAAGCGGGCTGCTTTGTCCTGGATGGTGTCGAGCTTCTTGAGTGTTGTTGGAGCTGCACCCATCCAGGCAAGTGGACAGTATTCCATTCCACTACTGACTTGTGCCTTGTAGATGGTGGACAGGCTGTGGGGAGTCAGGAAGTGAGTTACTTGCCGCAGGAGCCCTAGCCTCTGACCTGCTATTGTAGCCACAGTATTTATATGGCTACTCCAGTTCAGTTTCTGGTCAATGGTAGCCTATAGGATGTTGATAGTGGGGGATTCAGCGATATTAATGCCATTGAATGTCAACGGGAGATGGTTAGATTCTCACTTGTTGGCTTTTTGCTAATTACCAGACTGCTTATCGAACATCCAGTAGTGGATGAGCGGAAATTTTCTCCAATTAAATATTTGCAAGACTCAAGCCAATGTTTTCAGTCTCCGTTCCCTAGCTACTGACTCCATCCCTCTCGCTGGCAACAGTCGGAGATTAATCCAGTCTATTCGCAACCTTGGTGTCACATTGGACCCCAAGATGAACTTCCGACCTCATATTCATGCCATCACTAAGACCTCCGTAACATCATCTGATTTCGTCCCGATTTCAGCTCATCTGCTGCTGAAAACACTCATTCATGCCTTTGTTACCTCTAGACTTGACTATTACAATGCATTCCAGGCTGGTCTCCCACATTCTACTCTTTGTAAACCTGAGATCATTTAAAACTCTGCTGCCTGTGTCTTAACTTGCACTAAGTCCCATTCCTTGATCACCCCCTGTGCTCGCTGACCTACAATGACTCCACGTCTTGATTTTAAAAATCTCATCTTTGTTTATAAATCCCTCCAAGGCCTTGCCCCTCCATATCTCTGTAATCTCCTCCAGCCACACAACCCTTCGAGATATCTGCGCTCCTCTAATTCTGGCCTCTTGTGATTTTAATCACTGCAAAACTGGTAGCCGCATCTTCAGTTGCCTTGGCCCCAAGCTCTGGAATACCCTCGCTACGTCTCCCCGTCTCTCCACCTCGCTTTCCTCCTTTAAGACACTCCTTAAAATCTACCTCTTTAACCAAGCTTCTGACTTAATATCTCCTTTTGCAGCTCGGTGTCATACTTTGTTTTATAATGCTCCTGGGAAGTGCCTTGGGACGTTTTATTACAGTTGCTGCTGTTTACAAAGGCATAGATTAATCAAGGGCAGTCAGCATTGATTTGTGAAGGGAAGGTCATGTCTGACTGACTTGATTGAATCTTTTGAGGAGGTAATAAGGAGGGTCGATGAGGGTAGTGCGTTTGATGTAGCTTACATGGATTTTAGCAAGGCTTTTGACAAGATCTCACATGGCAAACTGGTCAGAAAAGTAAAAGCCCATGGGATCCTAGGGAAAGTGGCCAGTTGGATCCAAAATTGGCTCATTGGCAAGAATCAAAGGTTCAACAGGTGTTTTTGTGACCCGAAGGCTGCTTCCAGTGGGGTTCTGCAGGACTCAGTACCAGGTCACTTGCTGCTTGTCATATGTAACAATGATTTAAACTTAAATATAGGTGACAAGATTAAGTCTGCAGATGATACAAAAGTTACCCCTGTTGTTGGTAGTGAGGAAGAAAGCTATAGACTGCAGGAAGTGGGCACAAAAGTAGCAAATTAAATTCAATCCAGAGAAGTGAGAGGTAATGCATTTGGGGAGGGCAACAAGGCACAAGAATACACAATAAATGGCAGGATACAGGGAAGTGTAAAGGAACAGAGGGACCACGTTCACAGATTCCTGGAGGTAGCAGGACAGGGAGATAAGGTGGCTAAGAAGGCTTTCCTTTATTAGCTGAGGCATAGAATATAAGAACAGGGCGGTTAGGCTAGAACTGTATAAAACACTCATTAGGCCACAGCTAGAGTACTGCGTAGAGTTCTGATTACCGCATTACTGGAAGGATGTAATCGTACCAAAGAGGACACAGAGATTAATGAGGATATAGGAGTGGAGAATTTTAGCTGTGCGGAAAGACTGGATAGGCTGGGTTGTTTTCTTACAAACAGAGGAGGCTGAGGGGAGATTTAATTGAAGTGTATAACATTGAGGGGCCTGGATAGAGTGGATAGCAGAGAGGTCAATAAAGAGGGGGCACAGATTTAAGGTAATTCGACAGAAGGATTCGAGGGGAGTTGAGAAATGTTTTCACCGAGGGTGGTGGGGGTCTGGAACTCACCGCCAACAGCCTAGGCTGTATATCATGAGGGGCTGATGGCTATCGACCTCAGGTTCTGCTAACTTTTCCAGAAGCAATTCCTTTTCTACAGTAATCTCTAACAATTGTTAGATGCTCTCCTCCAGTACACATGTTTTGACTTGGACCATCATTTGCAAAAACTGATGCAAAGTATTTATTTAATGCCTCTATCATATCTTCCTCCTCTACAATGAGATTCCCTTTCATCCTTGAATAGTGCAATCTCTAATTATTGTTAGCTTTTGTAAGCATATAAAAAAGTGTTACTGTTTCCTTTTATATTAGTGCTGGGCTTTTTCATACTCTCTTTTAGGCTTACAAATCTCCCTTTTCACCTCGCAAGTGCATATTCTATATTCTTAATGATTTTCTTAGTATTTTTGTCCTACTTTTATCACATGCCTCTTTTTTAAGTTTGTTTCATTTTATCATGTTTTGATCCAAGGAATTCTATTGTTCAATGCACTCCTTTTTTTCTCCGTAGAATTATTTATTGTTCTCCTACTCTTACATCATTTATATTCACTACTTCATTTCCCAAAATTAAGCAAGCAATGCTTCGTTAACCTTGATAAACTGGACAATTATTGATCTAGGAATCAGTCCTAGTTGCAGTCTAAAAAAGGGTCTCCACAAGCAATACCTTTATTCTGGTTTAAATATTATTGTCCTGTTGTTCTTACATCATTCACAATATGAATGGAAATTAGAGGGAGTTGTTTGCAAATAATCCAATAAACTAGTTATAGCTCATCATAGTCCTTACAGCCAATATGAACTACGCCCACTTCCCCCATCCTTTTTCCATGGAACATTTTATTATATTTTTACGTTCCTTTCCATGTTAACAAAATTTAAAATTAAATAAAATTAAAGAAATATCCCAAGATAAGGCTAATATAATAGCTTTCTCTTCAATATGATCAAGGAAACCCTATTATCAAATGGGAAATATTAATTTAATCGGTTGGAAACTTACATTAGACTTTTAATGGGAAAAAAATCCTACATAAATTTAAAAAAACTAACAGCCAAGATGGACACTTCAATTAACATCTGAAGTACCAGGAGATTGAACTGGAGACAGAAAGTCTAACAAGAAGCCCAGCCAGGACAGTGGCTTGCTCTGTGACTGATTTATCTAAAATGGCTTCATTAGCACAACAGTCAAGGCAATCCTCACACACACTGAAACAGCCAACCCCCTCCAAGTGCGAATTGACATCCTGGGGCATGTGGAACCTTGAATTTCATTAGAAGGTTCCAGAAAACTTCATTAAAAACAAAGGGGATTGAGAGAACCATGTGACCATCTGTCCATCTCTGAAGAAACTAGAAGTTTTGTTACATAGACAGAAGACAAGCAGCAACTGAGTGCGCTGCAGCAGAAAGCTGCATGCTTCCCTTCTTCTCTCGTTCTCTCTCCCCAGAAAGCATCAAGTTTGAAAACTGTCTGCGACTGGGGGAATCCTCCAAGCCTACAGACCCCTACAGCCAGCAACCAGGGGAAGAGAGCCAACTACAGATTCTGCCTTCAGGAAAACCCTGAGCAAAGCAAGCCAGCTAAAATACACTTTGACTAACCAAGAACTTCAAGCATACAGCTTCAGCCAAGGACTACTGGATCATCTACTTTACAGCCTGTATTTAAGTTCCATCTATTCTGGACTTTAATCCAACCACCAAATCTATCTTTCCTCCTGTAATCTATTTGTTTGTGAGATTCTCGTGTGAATGTGTAGCATAATTCTAGTATTTTTAAATCGGGTTAAAGTGTGAAGTATAATAAACTTACATCTTTCTTGTTTAAACTCAAGTAAACCTGCCCGATTGGTTCTTTCACGCTCACAGTAAAGGTAAAAAGGTAAAACACACACAGAGGTGTTGAGCACAATCACTCTTTAAAAGGAATAAATGATGTTTTTTTTAAATTTATTTTTTATTTTGAGATACAGCACTGAAACAGGCCCTTCGGCCCACCGAGTCTGTGCCGACCAACTACCACCCCTTTATACTAACCCTACAGTAATCCCATATTCCCGATCACCTACCTACACTAGGGGCAATTTACAATGGCCAATTTACCTATAACCTGCAAGTCTTTGGCTGTGGGAGGAAACCGGAGCACCCGGCGAAAACCCACGCGGTCACAGGGAGAACTTGCAAACTCCGCACAGGCAGTAACCAGAATTGAACCCGGGTCCCTGGAGCTTTGAGGCTGCAGTGCTAACCACTGCGCCACCGCTGTGTTGTGGTCAAATAAGAGGGAGGGCAAGAGGGGAGCCTGAGACCCTCTCATCACCTGGCCGTAACAATATCCACCTACAAAATACATGCTTTGTTCACTTTTCCCCATCCCCAGAAGCATAGGGTGGCTAGCTTCTAAATTACGGTCATCTTCTTCACATTTGAGGTTTGAGAGGGACCACTTGAAGTGGGTAGATAGGCAAAGTGGAAGCCAAGACAAACTCATGAAACATTCTGTATCAGTGATTAATTTTTTTAAAATGACAATTATAGTTCTGAGGTCAGCCACACAAATTAAGTTTTTAAAAAAATGATTATGTTAAGTATTTTAATGGAAATAGAGCTACATTTTGCAGATCAATTTTCAAAGAGTAGGCTATTACAAGATCTTAGCCTTAATCATCTCAAACTTTGCTGTGATAACCTGCTACCAGGAATGATGTTCTGCTAAGAGAATTTGAGGAGTTAGGGTCCAAATTAAAATGCAGATCATAGGTAATCATCTCTGGATTGTTACCCAAGCTATGTGCCAATAGGAATAGGGTTAAACAGATTAGACAATTAAACGGTGGCTCCAAGAATGGTATAAGAAGAGGGGATGAATTTTATCAGCCCCTCGGCGCCGTGGCAGGGAGGCCCGTAAAATGTTAGCGGGAGCGGCCCACCTCGACCTACGAGGCCGAGAAGGCCCCGCCGGATATTAGCGGCCCCCTAACCGCTTGGTGGCGGGTCCTTCATTAGAATATCAAAATGAGGATAATTAACATTCAAATGAACTTACCTGCCGAAAGCGGCTGTCCCGCGCCGATTTTACGGCTAACCGGACGCAACTTGCATGCCTTCGGAACGCCGTTGGAGTTCCGACGTGAGACACTGGTGGGGAGGGGGGAGGAATAAAATTATCAGGGCGGGGGGTGCGGGAGCAGGGGAAACACTTATTATTGGTTGCAGGAATGGTGGAAAGGGGGCTGAGGGTCAAAGGGAACAAATTTCAGGCGGGAAAGTTCGGGATATCAATAAAGGTTTTTTTATGGGGGGTGGAGGAGGGCAACTTATATATAGATTACCCATTGGAGGGGGTGGGGGGTGGGAGATAGGATTTAAAGTTGAATTAAAATTTTATTTCCCGGAGACTGGGACCTTTAAATTTTAAATGTCACTGATGGGCTTGAAGCCCTTTAAAAATGGCACCGTGCATGTAATATCGCTGGGCCCGGCAGCAGCACTTCCGTGTCGGAAGGCTGCTGCTTTTACAGCACGGGGCACTGATAACATTCAGCCCAGGGTTTTAATTGATGGGGCACTGGCAACACTACTCAGGAAAGAGTGAGCTATTCCATTGGGATTGGCTCCACTTAAACCGGGCTGGGACCAGTGTCCCGGCCAACTGTATAACTAGGGATGTGGACAGGGCTTTAAACTAACAGAGTCGGAGGAAGGTTTGGGTGAAGGGAGATTTAGAAATCCAACGAGAAAGGTTGAGGCATCGAAACAGTATAGTGTTGTGGGTAAAGACAAACAGAATGGGGGCAGGAAGAAACAGAAAGTTTAACAGAAATTGTACATCAGCAAATAGGGTCATTGCAGGGAGCAGAAGTAAAAAAATGAAATTAAAGGTTCTTTGTCTGAATGCACAAAGCATCTGCAATAAAACAGAAGAACTAGTGGCACAATAGAGGTAAATGATTTACATCTAATCACCATTACAGAGACATGGTTAGAAGGTAAACAAGGTTGGGAAATAAATATTCCAGGGTACAGGATATTTTGGAAAGGCAGACAGAATGACAAAGGAGGAGGGGTAGCCCTCTTGGTAAAGGATGAGATTAGGGCATTAGTGAGAAAGGATCTGGCCTCAGAAGATCATGAAGTAGAATCAGTATGGGTGGAAATTAGGAATAATAAGAATCAGAAAACACTGGTAGTTTATAGGCCTCCTAACAGTAATTATACCATTGGACAGTGCATTAAACAAGAAATTATTGGAGCTTGTCACAAAGGCAATGTAATAATTGTGGGGGAATTGAATCTTCAGATAGATTGGGACAATGAACTTGGCAAGAGTGGTCGAGTGGTCTAGAAGATGAGTTTGTAGCATGTTTTCGTGACAGGTTCCTGGAGCAATACGTTCTGGAACCGATTAGGAATAAGGCTTAGATCTAGCGTTGTGTAATGAAGCAGGGTTAATTAGTAATGTCATAGTAAAAGATCCACTGGGAAATAGTGATCACAATATCACTGAATTCATGTTAAGTTTGAAAGTGACATGCTCCAATCACAAACAAGAATCTTAAACATAAACAAAGCCAGTTACATAGGTATGAGGGGAGAATTGGCTAAGGTAAATTGGGTATATCGACTAAAAGGTATAGCGGTAAACAAACTGTGGGAAACATTTAAAGAAACAATTCAAAATGTTGAACAAAAATACATTCATTGAAGAACAAAACTCAACCAGAAAGACCCATACGTGGCTCACTCAGGAAGTTAAGGATAATATTAGATTAAAAGAGGCTTATAATGTTGCAAAAAAACAACAGCAAGTCTGAGGATTGGGAGCGTTTTAGAAACCAGCAAAGGGTCACCAAAAAGTTGATAAAAAGGGAAAACATTGAGAGTAGACTAGCCAGAAATATAAAAACAGATTGTAAAAACTTTTATAAGTATATAAAAATGAGGAGAGTAGCTAAAGTAAACATTGGTCCCTTACAAGCAGAGACAGGAGAAATCATGGGGTATGAAGAAATGGCAGAGGCATTGAACAAATATTTTGTGTCTGCAGAAGACATATGTTTCATACCAAAAATAGACAGTAACCTAGGGGCTAAAAAGAGTGAGGAAATTAAGGAAATTAACATCAGCAGAGGAAAAGTATTGGAGAAACTTAAGGGACTAAATGCTAACAAATCCTCAGGACCTAATGGCCTACACCCTAGGATTCTAAAAGAGATAGCTACAGATATAGTGGATGCGCTAGCTATGATTTTCCAAAATTCCTTAGATTTGGGAACAGTCCCATCAGATTGGAAGTTGACAAATGTTACATCACTTTTCAGGAAAGGAGGGAGAGAGAAAACAGGGAACTACAGGCCAGTTAACCCATCAGTCATTAGGAAAATGCTGTTAAGGAAGTCTTAACAATGCACTTAGAAAAGCATAATGATTATAACAAGTCAACATGGTTTTATGAATGGGAAATCCAGTTTGACAAATCTATTAGAGTTTTTTGAGGATGTAACTAGTAGGGTAGATAAAGGGGAACTAGCAGATGTAGTATACCTGGATTTCCAAAAGGCATTCAGTAAGGTGCCACACAAAAGGTTAATTGACAAGATAAGAGCTCATGGAGTTGGGGGTAATGTATTATCATGGATAAAGGATTGGTTAATGGACAGGAAGCAAAGAGTGGGCATAAATGGGGCATTTTCAACTTGGCAGGCAGTGAATAGTGGAGTGTCGCAAGGATCAGTGCTGGGGCTGAAGCTATTCATAATCTATATTAATGAGTTAGATGAAGAGACAGAGAATAATGTATCTAAGCTTGCTGATGATACAATGGTAGGTGGAAAGGTAAGCTGTGGGGAGGACACAGGGAGGCTGCAAAGAGATATAGTCAGGTTATGTGAGTGGGCAACAAGATGGCGGATGGAGTATAATGTAGAGAAGTGGGAAGTTATTCACTTTGGTCGGAAAAATAGAAACGCAGAATTTTTTTTTAAAGGTGTGAAACTTGTAAGTGTTTCTGTTCAAAGAGATTTGTGTGTGCTCTTACAAGAAATGCAAAAAGCATGCAGGAAGGCAAATGTCATGTTGGCCTTTATTGCAAGGGGACTGGAGTACAGGAATAAACAAGTCTTGCTTTAATTGTACAGGGTTTTGGAGAGACCACATCTGGAATATTGTGTACGGTTTTGGCCTCTACCTTGAAGAAAGGATATACCTGCATTGGATGTGCTACAGTGAAGGTTTACTAAATTGGTCCCTGGGATGAGGGGGTTGTCCTATGATGAGAGGCTGAGTGAACTGGGACTATATCCTCTGGAGTTCAGAAGAACGAGAGGTGAACTCATTGAAACAGGCAAGATTCTGAAGGGGTTGGACAGGGTAGACATGAGAGGTTGTTTCTGCTGGTCAGGGAATCGAAAGGCTGGAGTAGACAGATTTTTGGTCTCTCAGGGAATCAAGGGATATGGTGAGTGGGCAGGAAAGTGGAGTTGAAACCCAAGATCAGCCACGATCATATTGAGTGGCAGAGCAGGGTTGATGGTCTAAGCCTGCTCCTATTTCTTATGTCTTGTTGCATAATATCACAGATAGTTTTCTGAAGTAATACTCATTAGCTGGCTGTAGCATGTTACTAAGATTGCATATCACGATCTTCTTTCCTATTTCTGCAGGAAGTCAGATAAACACTTCTTTGTACTAAGAAATGCTGCTTAAATCAATGAATTTCAATACCTGAAATTAATACACATGCTCCAGCTTACGAGTGTTAGTGTGTTATTAAACCACAGCTACAAAACCATGTCAGCTTACACTGCTTTCAGATGATCAATTTGGGACTTCAGGTAAATATCTTTGCATTAAAGAATGGATTGAAAAAGACGAAAACATCTAGTGCAGTAATCCTAAATAATCGCATTATATTAAATTCAAATTGACAGCAGATCTTTTGATATAGCCAGACACTTGGAAAAGATCTGGCTAAACTATTTTAAAGATTCATTATAATACTGATGGGTGAACATTAATCAAATAGATTTTGTACAGCACAGAAACAAACCACTTTGGTCACCAGGTCTATGTAAGTGTATATCCTCTACACGAGCCTCCTCCAACCTTGATCACCCCCTATCAACATATCCCTTCCATTCCTTTTTATAGTATTTCCGACCTAACCTCCCCTTAAATGTCTGCCTCATGAAGTAATGTAACTGCTACCTCATGTTAAACATTAGCAAAGGACACATGGAAAGCTAACAATACGCCGAGATTGCCACAACACAGTATTTTTTAAAAAAGAGTCGAAAGTGTACAAATAAATAAAGTTAATTAGCAAAAGCAAACTCAACTTACCCTTCATTTTTGTTTCTGTGTGCATCCACAAAGGTGACTTCTCCAGCCTGTTTCATTAAGTCTTTTAAATCCTATGTACAACAAGAACTCATTTAACAGTGCACACTTTAATATTTGCAGATTACACATTAAATTATGTTAAATATAACAGATATTTTAAAGTTTCCAGTAACAGTATGAGACTTTTCAGCGTGGGTGAACTCTTGTTCATCTTGATCCAAAATATTAGGTAAAGTTAAGAAAATAAGTCATTTTTAAAAATTCCGACTGGATTATTAAACAGCATGCATAATTTTTTTTTTACATTTTACAAAGGACTCTCAGTTACTTATTGGTCATAACTGCACCATAAAACCATTACTTTAAAAAGAAAGTATTTAAATGAATTTTGGTTCTCCCTGGACAAGGCATAGAGCGAAAGAAATTTCACCCTCTAAGTTAAACACAGGCTCCTTTTATTATTAATTTGCAAAATCTATTCCTTGAGTTCAAAAAGAGAAAAAGAAACCAAACTTATGTTTTCATTATTTTTCTTTATATCAGTCCTAGGCTAGTCACCTTACAAGCCTAAGCAAATATCGCCCAAGCACCAGCACGGCCTTACCAGAGAGCCACTCTTCAATACCTGGCTGATGATCTTGTGCATTTTGGGCATTCAGGAAATCTGCCTCTCAGGTTTCTGGGTCCACACTCTTTCATGGATATGGAAACTGCTACAGAATTCCTAGGCAATACTGGTTTTTCTTTTCTTATACTGATCTTCTAAACAATCCACTAATGAAATACTATAATTTCAATGAGAAGCAAAACCCCTCGAGATAAGGATAGGATGGATACCTTGTTGACAAGAACCGCACAAAAAATGTTAACCTGAAAAAGGTTGTTGACAATATTCTCCTTGGTTCTAGAACACCCATTTAAATTTCAGTATTAAATACATTCTGCATGTTGACCTACAGTCAAAGTAATCAAGCCAGAGCTTTCATAAGTGTCACAACTTTGTGCAAACTGCAATACAAATGAAACAGACCAAACAAAAGTCAACTAGATTACCTGATCAGATATTAAAAAAGAGAATACCAATCCTCAAAAGAAAACGGAGCGGCTACACAAACAATAGTCAGTTAAAGAGGTAGTTCACATATGCTCGGGAGGGTAGCACAGTTGGCTAAGCATACTGGTGAGTTCTGATGAAAGGTCATTGAGCTGAAGCATTAACTGTTTCTCTCTCCACAGATGCTGCCTGACCTGCTGAGTATTTCCAGCATTTTCTGTTTTAATTATAGTTGGCTAAGCACGTAATCTTTGACAACTCCTCCACAATTGTAGAGTCACATGACTAAAAGCTTGGTCAAACAGGTAAGTTTTAAGGAGTGTCTTAAAGGAGGAAAGTGAGGTAGAGAGACGCAGAGGTTTAGGGAGGGAATTCCAGAGCTTCGGGCCAAGGCAACAGAAGGTGTGGTCACTAATGGTAGAGCAATTAAAATCAGGGATACTCATGAGGCTAGAACTAGATAAGTGCAGATATCTTGGAGGATTGTGGGGCTGTAGGAGCTTATAGAGATAGAGAGGGGTAAGGCTATGGAGGGATTTGAAAATAAAGATGAGATTTTTAAAATTAAGGCATTGCTTAACCAGAAACCAATGTAGGTCAGTGAGCACAGGAGTGATAAGGTAAACTACCAATTTTTTAAGGTTCTGTGGACATCCTAAAGCACTTCTCAGCTAACTAATTACTCTTGAAGTGCAGTCACTGTTATCTGGCTGAATGCAGCCACCAATTTTGAAACACCATGGTCATACAAACAACAAATTAGGCTAATGACCAAATGGTTTTGTTCGTTGACAAAGCAATGGCCAAGGTATTGGAAGGATGCTGGTCTTCAAATAAAAGTATCTTTAGCATCCACCTGAACGGAGGTGGGCAACCAATTAAGGCCCCATTAGGGGCCATTTTCTGAACCTGCCAGTATTTTTCCAGTAATATAAAAGCAAAATAATGCAGATGCTGGAAATGTGAAGTAAAAACAAGAAATGCTGGAAATACTCAGCAGGTCTGGCAGCATCTGTGGAGAGAGAAGCAGAGTTAACGTTTCAGGTCAGTGACTCCGCATCAGAATTGGCAAATATTAAGAATCTAGTAGGTTTTAAACAAACAAAGCAGGGGTGGGGCAAGAGATAACAAAAGAGGTGTTGATGGGACAAGGTAACAAAGAATAACTGACCAGAAAGTCATAGAACAAAGGCAAACAGTATGTTAATGGTGTAGTGAAAGACAAAGTGTTAATGCAGACAGGGTGTTAATTGAAAAATGAACAGCCTTGGCCCAAAGCACAAACATGAAAAAAAAAGTGGGTAAACACAGCAGAAACAAACTAAAATAAAACAAATTAAAAAAAACAAAAAATAAAAAGGGGGGGGGGGGGGGGGGGTCCCATCATGCTCTGAAATTATTGAACTCAATGTTAAGTCCAGCAGGCCGTAGCGTGCCTAATCAGTAAATGAGATGCTGTTCCTCGAGCTTTCGTTGATTTTCACTGGAACACTGCAGCAATCCTAGGACAGAGATGTGAGCAGGAGAGCAGGGGGGTGTGTCGAAATGGCCAGCAACCAGAAGCTCGGGGTCATGCTTTCGGACTGAGCAGAGGTATTCCGCAAAGCGGTCACCCAATCTGCATTTGGTCTCCCCAATGTAGAGCAGACCACATTGTGAGCAGAGAGTACAGTACGCTAAATTGAAAGAAGTACAAGTAAATCGCTGCTTCACCTGAAAAGGAGTGTTTGGGGCCTTGGATAGTGAGGAGAGGGGAGGTAAATGGGCAGGTATTACACCTCCTGCGATTGTATGGGAAGGTGCTGTGGGAAGGGGACGAGGTGGTGAGGGTAATGGAGGAGTGGACCAGGGTGTCGCAGAGGGAACGATCCCTTTGGAATGCTGACAGGTGAGGGGAAGATGCGTTTGGTAGTGGCATCACGTTGGATGTGGCGGAAATGGCGGAGGATGATCCTCTGGATGTGGAGGCCGGTGGGGTGGAAAGTGAAGACAAGGGGAACCCTGTCGCCGTTCAGGGAGGGAGGGGAAGGGGTCAGGATAGAGGTGCGGGAAATGGGCTGGACACGGTTGAGGGCCCTGTCAACCACAGTGGGGAGGGGGGAATCCTCGGTTGAGGAAAAGGGAAGACATATCAGAATCACTGTCGTGGAAGGATGCATCATCAGAGCAGATGCGTTGGAGACGGAGAACCTGGGAAAATGGAATGGAGTCCTTCCAGGAGGCAGGATGTGAAGGGGTGTCGTTGAGGTAGCTGAGAGAGTCGGTGGGCTTATAATGAATATTAGTAGACAGCCTATCCACAGAGATGGAGATAGAGAGGTCGAGGAAGGGAAGTGTCGGAGATGGACCATGTAAAGGTGAGAGAAGGGTGCAAATTAGAAGCAAAGTTGATAAAGTTTTCCAGTTCGGGACGGGAGCAGGAAACGATACCGATAGAGTCAACAATGTACTGGAAAAAGAGTTGGGGGAGGGGGCCCGAGTAGGACTGGAACAAGGAATGTTCGACATATCCCACAAAAAGACAGGCATAACTAGGACCCATGTGGGTACCCATAGCAACACCTTTTACTTGAAGGAAGTGAGTGGAGTTTTGAAGGAGAAGTTGTTCAATGTCAGAACTACTTCAGCCAGGCGAAGGAGGGTGGTGGTGGATGGGGACTGGTTGGGCCTCTGTTCAAGGAAGAAACGGAGAGCCCTCAGACCGTCGTGGTGGGGGATGGAGGTGTAGAGAGATTGGACGTCCATGGTGAAGAGAAGGCAATTAGGGCCAGCAAACGGGAAATTTTCAAAATTACATAGGGCGTCAAAAGAGTCATGGATATAGGTGGGAAGAGACTGGACGAGGGGAGAAAAGATAGGGTCAAGGCAGGAAGAAATAAATTCAGTGGGGCTGGAACAGGCTGAAACAATGGGTCTGCTGGGATAGTCCTGTTTGTGGATTTTGGGAAGGAGACAGAAGTGGGCTGTCCAAGGTTGAGGAATTATGAGGTTGGAAACTGTAGAGGGAAGATCTCCTGAGGAGATGAGGTCAGTGATATTCCTGTGGACAGTAGCTTGATGTTCGGTGTGGGGTCATGGTCCAGGGGGAAGTAGGAAGAAGTGTCAGAGAGTTGGCACTGAGCCTCTGCAAGGTAGAGGTCGGTATGCCGGACAACAACAGCACCACCCTTGTCTGCAGGTTCGATGACAATGTCGGGGTTAGACCTGAGAGAACGGAGTGCAGCAAGTTCAGAGGGAGACAGGTTAGAGAAGTGGGGGGGCAGAGAAATTGAGACGGATGCTGTCTCACCGACAATTTTCAAGGGCGGTTAAGAGGCCAGAGTATTTTCTCAGTGTCTGACCAGCCCCCATTGAGTCCGGAGCCCAGCAGCTAATTGGATGCGGCCTCCCAAAAATGAAAAAGGAGTAGTAGCTATGATAGTAAGGATGACATAAAGACAGTAGGGAGAAAGGATCTTTGCTCAGAAGATCAGGAAGTAGAATCAGTAAGGGTGGAGATTAGGAATAACAAGGCTCAGAAAACGCTGAGTAGTTTATTGGCCCCTTAACAGTAATGAAACTGTTGGACAGAGCATTAAGTAAGAAATAATTGGAGCTTGGAACAAAGGCAATGTAATAATTGTTTTTTTAATTCTTTCATGGGATATGAGTGTTGCTGGCAAGAGCAGCATTTATTGTCCATCCCTAATAGCCCTTGACAACTGAATGGTTTGCTAGGCCATTTCAGAGGGCAGTTAAGAGTCAACCACATTACTGTGGATCTAGAGTCACATGTAGACCAGATCAGGTAAGGACGGCAGACTTCCTTCCCTAAAGGACATTAGAGAACCAGATGGGTTTTTATGGCAATCAATGATGGTTTCATGGCAACATTACTGAGACCAGCTTTCAATTACAGATTTTTTTTATTTATTGAATTTAAATTCCACCAGCTGCCATGGTGGCATCTGAACCAGTGTCCCCCGAACATTAGCCTGGATCTCTGGATTACCTTCAGTGATATTATCACTACACCAACGTCTTCCCGGGGGCCACCTTCAATCTTCACACAGACTGGACAAAGCAAATTGGCAAAGGTAGTCTGGCAGATGAGTTTGTAGAATGCTCTCCCAACCATTTCCTGAAACAATATGTTGTGGAACCAACTAGGGATAAAGCTATTTCTTTTTATTCATTCATGGGTTGTGGGCTTCGCTGGCTAGGCCAGCATTTATTGCCCAACCCTAATTGCCCTTGAACTGAGTGGTTTTCTAGGCCATTTCAGAGGACATTTAAGGGTCAACCTTAAATGGTTGTGGGTCTGAAGTCACATGTAGGCCAGACCAGGTAAGGACGGCAGATTTCCTTCCCTAAAAGGACATTATTGAACCAGATGGGTTTTTACAACAATCGACAATTGTTTCACAGTCACGATTAGACTAATTCTGGATTTATTAATTGAATTCAAATTTCACCACTTGCCATGCAGTAACATTACCACTACGCCATCACCTCCCCTAGATCTAGTATTGGGCAATGAGACAGGGTTAATTCGTAATTTCACAGTAAAAGATCTGCTGGGAAAAGTGAACATAATACAACAGGATTCCATATTAAATTTGACAGTGACATACTCCAGTCCCAAACAAGAAACTTAAATTTAGAGCAAATTACACAGGTATAAGGGGAGATGTAACTGAGGTTGATTGGTTAAATAGATTAAAAGGTACAGCAGTAAACAAACATTGGGAAACATTCAAAGAAACAATTCAAAATGTTCAACAAAAATACATTCTATTAAAAAACAAAAACTCAGCAAGAAAAAATCATTTGTTGCTTAGTAGGGAAGTTAAGGATAGTATTAAATTAAAAGAGGCTTATAATGTTGCAAAGAATAGTAGTAAGCCTGAGGATTGGGAAAGTTCTAGAAACCAAAGGGCCACCAAAAGGTTGATACAAAGGGAAAACATAGAATATGAAAGTAAACTAGCCAGGAATATAAAGAGAGATTGTAAGAGCTTTAACAAATGTATAAAAAGGAGAGTAGCTAAAGTAAACATTGGTGACTTAGAGACAGGAAAAATAATCATGGGTATGAGGAAATGGCAGAAACGTTGAACAAATATTTTGTCTCCAGCTTCACAGTAGCAGACATAAATTATGTACCAGGAATAGAGGGTAACCAAGGGGCTACTAAGAGTGAGGAAATTTAGGTAACTAATACCAGCAGAGAAAAAGTATTGGAGAAACTTAAGGGACTAAAGGCTGACAAATCTCTAGGACCTGATGGCCTACAACCTAGGGTTCTAAAAAAGAGATAGTTGCAGAGATAGCGGATGCACTGGTTATATTTCTAGATTCTAGAACAGTCCCAGTGGGTTGGAAGTTGGTAAATGTAACACTGCTGATCAAGAAGAGAGAAAGAAGAGAAAACAGGATGCTACAGGCCAGTTAATCACAGAATAATACAGTGCAGAAGAGGCCCTTCGGCCCATCGAGTCTGCACCGATGCATTAAAGACACCTGACCTGTCTACCTAATCCCATTTGCCAGCACTTGGCCCATAGCCTTGAATGTTATGACGTGCCAAGTGCTCATCCAGGTACTTTTAAAGGATGCAAGGCAACCTGCCTCTACCACCCTCACAGGCAGGGCATTCCAGACCGTCACCACCCTTTGGATAAAAATGTTCTTCCTCAAATCCCCCTTAAACCTCCCGCCCCTCACCTTAAATTTGTGACCCCTCGTAACTGACCCTTCAACTAATGGGAACAGCTGCACCCTATCCACCCTGTCCATACCCCTCATAATCTTGTACATCTCGATCAGGTCACCCCTCTGTCTTCTCTGCTCCAGCGAAAACAACCCAAGCCTATCCAACCTCTCTTCATAGCTTAAATGTTCCATCCCAGGCAACATCCTGGTGAATCGCCTCTGCAGCCCCTCCAATGCAATCACATCCTTCCTATAATGTGGCGACCAGAATTGCACACAGTACTCCAGCTGTGGCCTTACCAAAGTTCTGTACAACTCCAATATGACCTCCCTGCTTTTGTAATCTATGCCTCGATTGATAAAGGCAAGTGTCCCATATGCCTTTTTCACCATCCTATTAACCTGCCCTTCTGCCTTCAGAGATCTATGGACAAACAAGCCAAGATCCCTTTGTTCCTCGGAACTTCCGTCTCACATTACTCCTTCCAAAGTGTATCACCTCACACTTTTCAGCATTAAATTCCATCTGCCACTTTTCTGCCCATTTGACCATCCCGTCTATATCTTCCTGTAACCTAAGACACTCCACCTCACTGATAACCACTCGGCCAATCTTTGTGTCATCTGAGAACATACTGACCCCCACATAGTCATCTATGTCATTTATATAAATGACAAACAATAGCGGACCCAGCACAGATCCCTGTGGTACACCACTGGACACTGGCTTCCAATCACTAAAACAACTGTCTGTCATCACTCTCCGTCTCCTACAGCTAAGCCAATTTTGAATCCACCTTATCAAGTTACCTTGTATCCCATGTGCATTTGCTTTCTTGATAAGTCTCCTATGTGGGACCTTGTCAAAGGCTTTGCTGAAATCCATGTAAACTACATCAACTGCACTACCCTCATCTACACACCTGGTCACATGCTCAAAAAATTCAATCAAATTTGTTAGGCATGACCTCCCTCTGACAACACCCTACCAACGTCCTCTGACTCTACCCTCAAATTTCCCCCTTGGTCCCGTATGGGTCCTACTCTTTTCCTGGTTATCCTCTTCCCATTGATATACTTATAGAATATCTTGGGATTTTCCTTACTTTTACCAGCCAGAGCTTTCTCATATCCCCTCTTTGCTCTCCTAATTCATTTCTTAAGCTCCATCCTATACTTTCTGTACTCCACTAATGCTTCCATTGATTTGCTCTCCTTGTATTTGCTAAAAGCCTCTCTTTTCCTTCTCATCGTACCCTGAATGTTTCTGGTCATCCATGGTTCTCTGGGCTTGTTGCTCCTACCTATTACCCTAGAGGGAATATGTTGGGCCTGTACCCTCCCCATTTTCTTTTTGAATGCCCCCCACTGCTCTTCTGTAGATTTCCCGACAAGTAACTCTTTCCAGTGTACCTTGGCCAGATCCTGCCTTATTTTACTAAAATTCGCTCTCCCCAATCCAAAACCTTTTTTTGCACTTGTCTACTTCTTTCTCCGTAACGAGCTTAAATGGTACCATGTTGTGGTCGCTATCACCAAAATGGTCCCCCACCAACACATCAACCACCTGTCCGGCTTCATTCCCCAGAATTAGGTCCAGCACTGCACCCTTCCTTGTTGGATCCTCTACATATTGAGCTAAAAAGTTCTCCTGTATACATTTTAAGAACTCCACTCCATCTAAGTCCTTAACACGATGACTATCCCAATTAATGTTGGGAAAGTTGAAACCACCTATTATAATTACCCTACTATTTTCACGCACCTCTGCAAATTGCGCACATATTTGCTCCTCAATTTCCCGCTGACTATCTGGGGGTCTATAATAAACACCTAGCAATGTGGCTGTCCCTTTTTTATTCCTAAACTCTACCCATAAAGCTTCATTTGATGCCCCCTCCAAGATATCATCTCTCCTTACTGCAGTAACTGACTCCTTAACTAATATTGCAATGCCCCCTCCTCTGTACTGCCTGAAGATTCTATATCCCGGGATATTGAGCTGCCAATCCTGCCCCTCCCTCAACCATGTCCCCGTGATGGCTACTATATCACAATTCCACGTGTAAATCCTTGCCCTTAACTCATCTGTTTTACCTGCAATACTCCTGGCATTAAAGTAGAGACCTTCCATCCTGGTCTTACTACCTTGAAACTTACTCCCGCTGTATTCCCTCTGACTTGTTCGCTTTCCTGTGTTTAGCTGTGTCCCTATTCTGCTAGGAGTCTGCATCCCCTCCCCCTGCCAAATTAGTTTAAACTCCTCCCAACAGCACTAGCAAACCCACCAGCAAGGATGTTAGTCCCCCTCTGGTTCAGATGTAGACCGTCCCACTTGTACAGGTCCCACCTTCCCCAGAAATGATCCCAGTGGTCCAGTTAGCCTGACAACAATCATCGGGGAAAATGCTGGAAGCTATTAAGGAAATCTTAACAATGCATTTATAAAGTCATGGTATGATCAGACAACGTCAACATGGTTTTACGAAAGGGAAATTGTGTTTGACAGATTCATTAAAGTTTTTTGAGGAGGTAACTAGTAGGGTAGATAAAGGGGAACCAGTAGATGTAGTACACTTGGATTTCCAAAAGGTATTCGCTCACGTATCACACAAAAGGTTAATATGATTGGGGGGTAATATACTAGCATGGATAGAGGATTGGTTAATGGACAGGAATCAAACAGTAGGGATAAATGAGACATTTTCAAGTCGGTAGGCTGTAACTGGTGGAGCGCGGCAAGGATCAGTGCTGGGGACTCAGGTATTTAGTCTGTATTCTCAGGTATTTAGTCTGTATTAATAAATTAGATGAAGAGAGAGTAATGTATCTAAGATTGCCGACGATCCAAAGCTAGGTGGAAATGTCAGCTGTGGGGAGGACACAGTGACTTCAAAGAGATATAGGGAGGTTAAATGAGTGGGCAACAAGGTGGCAGATGGAGTATAATGTGGGGAAGTGTGAGGTCATTCACTTTGGTAGTACGAATAGAAAAGCAGAATATTTTTTAAAAGGTGTGGAACTTCTAAACGTTGATGTTCAGAGGGACTTGGATGTACTCGCACAAGGAACACAGAACATTAGCATGCAGGATCAGCAAGCAATTAGGAAGGCAAATGACATATTGGCCTTTATTGCAAGGGGATTGGAGCACAAGAACAAGGAAGTCTTGCTATAATTGTACAGGGCTTTGGTGAGACCTCACCTGCAGTACTATGCACAGTTTTGGTCTCTATATTTAAGGAAGGATATAATTGCATTGGAGCGATAGTGCAAGGTTCACTAGATTGGTTCCTGGGATGAGAAGGTTGCCCTATGATGAGAGACTGAGTAAATTGAGCCTATACTCTCTGGAGTTTAGAAGAATGAGACGTGATCTCATTGAAACATACAAAATTCTGAAGGGGCTTGACAGGGTCGACACTGAGAGGTTGTTCCCTTGGCTGGGAAATCTTGAACACTTGGGCACAGTCTCAGGATAAGAGGCGAATCATTTAGAACTGAGATAAAGAGAAATTTCTTTACTCAAAGAGTTGTGAATCTTTAGAATTATCTACCATAGAGTGTTGTGAATGCTCCATCATTGAATATATTTAAGGCCGAGGTAGACAGATTTTTGGTGTCTCAGGGAATCAAGGGATATGGGGAGCATGCAGGAAAATGGAATTAAGGCAGAAGGTCAGCCATGATCATACTGAATGGCGGAACAGACTCAAGGGGCCGTATGGTCTACTTCTGCTCCTATTTCTTATGCCTTCTTTATTTCTAAATTATCTGCAGACATGCAAGCATGCCTCCGTTTTGAGGAACCTCCATGCTCCCCTTTCTGCCTCAGCCTCCCAGTGGTGCTGCCGACTGTCCAGTGCTGTGGGCCCATTAATTGAGCCTCTCACATCACTGCTCCGCCCACAGAGGTGGCCTCTTAATTGGTCGCCTCCTGTACGATCGCGCCGGGGGCAGATGCCAGACATAGTGGGGTCGGGACCCGGAAGTAGTCCTGACATCAGGTTCTTGGTGCCTGCTGAAAAATTCAGCCCCGTGTGTTCCAAAAGGCCACCTGAAGTTTTACGCAAAATCAAATCTACCCCAAGCATTCAACTGCTTGTCCCGATTTCATACTTACAGCATGTATCTGCCTCTATGTAGGAATTTTCCTAAACACATGCTGTTTAGAGAAAAACTGAAGGACGGAGGTTTATTTAGAGTTTCCACACAACATTTGGCCTGAACTGAACAACAAGCAACATGGCCAACAGAAGACTTACGCAGTATGTGGAATAGCTGTTCATAGGGTCTCTCAAGGACTCATCACATTCCACACAAGATCATTAGAAAGGGGATTTCAAGATCAATGCAGCACATTATCCGTGGAAAAACTTGCCGCCAAAAATGCATTCTGTAGCACTAAAGCAAATGATTCAGATTATGGGAAGTTCAGGATCAAAGAATATCAGCCAAAGCAATAGACCGACTCAGGAGATATCAATGTGGATGAAGGACACGTTATCTAAATGGTGTTCTAATATGCTCAAAAATGAACATGGTAAAAGCATTTCTCCATGTAATATCAAACAAAACTGTTCTAGGATAAACCAAAATAAATCAGCATTTTTTAGGATCAATATGCATATTATTAAGCACACATTCAAAATGACCGCCATTCATTGAAACCATAACAGCAGAAGTGATGTACTTGTCTGTGTGTTGTTACAGAACAACTGACTATAACAAAAGCTCATATTTTGTTTTCTATCAATGCACAATGTATATACTTTATACACTTTGGAACTGAAACAAGGCAATTCCTTCAATTAAAAACTGTTTACTTCATTCCATTCAATGGATGAATTTTAATAGCACGCTGCTTAGCCACGTGATGAAATGCCAGTGGACTATACCACACATTTAATTAAGATGTAACTAGGCAATGTTTAATTCCCACTATACTCCACAAATTATTCGTTAAATTTGTAACAGGGCCCATCAGTAACTTTTGATGACTCACCACATTACTTTGTAGACAAGTACCTTTATCATGGTCACCTTGTTTTGCAATCTTAGGTGGAGCATGCCTCGTCCCAGAGGCAATGTGAGACTTGATGCTATTCACTCAGACTTTTGTATCTGCATTTGGTCTGGTGATACCCAGCCACTAAACAAGATTTCCAGCAAAAACTAAGGAAGAGAACACTAATACATAATGACAAATATGTATTAGAATATACATCACATTTCACATTTTATTTTTAGTTCGTTTTGTTTTGCACAATTAGTACATTTAAGGATGCAAAATCAGGGTAATGCAATGCTAAATTAGGCAAGTGAAATACCAAGTGATCAAAAAGTTAATGTTGGGTACCTGTAGTATGTTAAATGTACACAGCTGAAAATGTGAACATTTTTCCCATTGCCTTTGTCTTATAACAGCTACGCAAAATACCCCAGTTAATATAGTCAGTGTTTAGCATAAACTGTATTTCCTATAGTAGGGCAACTTTAAAAACAATTAAACCACTTATGAAATTATATTTGGTGACCCTGCAACTTTGATGGAATTCTCAAACAGATGATTAAGAGTTCCATCCCCAGTCTGCTAGATGGGCCACTGTGTACCAGAAGAGCACTCCATCTCAGAGGGAAAAGTAAAAACAGGCAGGAACTGACCCACCGTAAAAAAAGTGCACACTTCCAGTTGACTGAACACGAAGTGAACAGATGCTGGCCATGGAAAAGGGAAAGTTCTACAGCCCAGACCATGCCACTTTCCCAGTTGAAGGAGGAAGTATGTTGACAAGAGGTAGCAGATGGGGACCTAACAGGAAGACAAGTTATCTGGCATCAGCTGTTTAGGTTTCCAGTACTTGCTGTACAGGTAAAAGTATCATACCCAAAATACATTCTTCAAAACAAAACCAGGATCGTAACTGTTATGAGTTCCGGTATATTTGATCGAGTCGTTTTAGCTCTGGCACATTGTACTAGGCTGATATTGTACTTAGAGGCATTGGCATTTGCACACATCCAGACATGTGAATGTTATGATGCAAATATTTAAACAAATTATACAATTAAAAAAGTTTTAAAAATAAGTCACAGCACTCACCTGCCAACTGACCCTGGAAGACAAATTTTCCACAATAATTCTGTATTCAGTGTGAACTGGACGGCCATATCTGAAACAAAGCAGAATGTTTTATTCCACTCTTTAAGCCAATATTATACGGACTGTGCTTCAGTGGCACTTTGAGCACGAAGATGCTGTTCATTTGCATCAATGTACAGCAGATAGAGTTGGATATACTCAAATGCAAACAGTGAAAGCTGCTTCCCAGCTTTTCACATTTAAGTCAGTTTCTACTGATTGAGAAGAACTCTCCTAACAGTTGATTCTTCAATCCCAAAGGACTGAAAGGCAGGTTGCTGCTGCATACAAGTATCAGAAAACTTTAAAACAAGTAATGTTAAGAGCTTTTTGCTGACTTAACAGTACAAGTCGTATTGTTCTGAGTAATTTTATTTCAAGTGAGGCAGCACATTGGTTGCAGTTTTGCAGGGCTGGGGGGTGGGGGAAGAGAAATTGCCCATGTTTTTATTCCCGACTTCTATTCTGGTGAGCGTTGTTGGAAACTTTAAGTGTGTGAATGCCATGAGCGTAGAACTAAGCTTGGTTATGATGTTTCCCAAGTCCAAATAGTTTATATTCCACAACTGTGCAAAGACACTGGAAGGCTGTTGGCCCATGTAGAACAATATGCAGCAAAGAAGCAGTGCATTCGAGTGAGGAGAGGAGAAAATTGAGAGGAAGAAAAAAAACTCCCAAAAAGGCATGCTAGAAGTGGGGACCACAATGGAACAAACTGTAAAAGATGCTACATGATACAAGAACATTCCTTAAAATGTAGTTGTCATGCAGGCCCCCACCTGCCAAGAATGAGGCACGTTGGTTTTGTCACACGAGCATTGATTTCTAACTGTTCCTGGAGTGAGGAAATGACTTGTTGAACAGATCAGCCGTGGCTGGAAAAATATTTGCATGTTAACAGACGGTGCTTGTATAGACTAAGGACCATTCCCTGACACATTCAACCCACAATGGATGTTGATCACCGGACAATGAGGGGGTGGGGAAGTGCATTCCAGGGCCTGCTGGGGTGATGCAATCCACAGGGGCCAACACTGGTTGGACCAGATGGTCACATTACTAACTGGCTGTTCCAGGGATCTTTTGAACTAGCCAGAGAGTTTGAACTCAGAAAGGCTGATCGCTCCTGGACTGAGAAGATCTCTCCTGTCTGCTCCCATCTCTTTCTCACAAGCCTCTGAATCCACTGAAGACACATGAACTCCAAGAGAGAAAAGTCTCCTACAGTGAACAAGGTTTAAGAAGAATACTGGGCCCCTACAATCAAGGGTTCTACAGTGAGTTCAAAGAACCATAACAAAAACTCTTCAGATATTGCTTCAAACTTTTCCATTTTATTTCTTCTGCTCTTTTCTGTCTCTATTTGCATGTGTGTATCGCGTATACATGATAGCGTGGGTGCGTTGTGTATCCGTAGGCATCAACAGAATTAGAGTTTAAGTTAAAGTTTAATAAATTTCAACTTTTCTTCTTTAAACCTAAGAAAACCTGTTTGTGCTGGTTTCTTTGCCTTATAATTGAAAAGCGGTGAACAAGGATTCACCAAGGGGGAGCTAAAAACAGTGTGTTTAAAAATAAAACCCTGTTACGCTAAGACCAAGTGAAGAAAATTTGGGGGCTACCATCCTTGATATTACCCAAAAACAAATAAGAGAAATTGGAAGTGAGAAGCCAAATTGTTCCCAATCAAAAAACAGCGAGATTTCAATACAGGTTTTCTTGTGGTTCTGTGTGTTTGAACACTAACATGTCTGCGACTAAAGCTAGTAGTTCCCCAAGCAAGGGGGAAGTAACTGGGGATAAGTTAAAAGCTTATATAGAGGAGACGAGGAAAATGGCTGAGCAGTGCGGGATCACTGTATGTGACAAGGCTAGGAAATCTGAACTCCTATGTCTAGTGGCCAACCATTTTTCCCTTGAATCTGAAGAAGCAGGGTTAGAAGCAGACTCCGACAGGGTATTGTTAGCAAAGATCCAATTCGAACAGAGGAAACTTGAATTAGAAGACAGGAAACGAGAAAGGGAAAGAGAGCGACAGGAGAGGGAGAAAGAGTCTTCCAGAAGGAATGTGAAGAAAAAGACAGGAGAAGGAACGAGAGCGAGAGGAGAGGGAGGGAAAGAACCTTCCAGAAAGAATGCAAAGAAAGGGAGCTAAAGCGCTTGAGGATTCAATGAGGAGGATGTAAAGCGTTTTTGTGTCCTTTGAGAAACTGGCAAGGCAGCTAAAATGGCCTGCTGAGACCTGGCCTCTTTTACTGCAAAGCAAGCTGACTAGAAAAGCCCATGAGGTTTATTCCCTGTTGCCAGATGAGAGTTCAGCAAATTATGAACTGACAAAAAGTGCTTTCCTCGGGACGTATGAATGAGTACCCGAAGCCTATCACCAAAAGTTTAGAACCCTCAAGAAGCAAGCTAAGCAAACTTATCTGGAGTTTGAAAGAAGTAAGCAGTTGGCTTTTGACCAGTGGCTGAGGGCTCTTGAAGTACAGCTCAGGTTATGAGAATCTCAGAGAAGTAATTCTGTTAGAGGAATTTAAGCAATCTCTCCTACTCTCCACAAAGACCCATGTAGAGGAACAGCGGGTTGAGAGAGCCCGGCAAGCAGCCATTCTAGCTGATGAGTTTACTTTAATTTAGAAGTCGGTTTCTCAGGGGAGAACCTTTCCTAATCACCCTCACAAATCTGAAAAGGACAAAGGGTGGGAAGGTGATAGGAGCCCAAGCAGTCCTGAGAAAGAAAGAAAAGCAGGAGACTCAGGGGACCCTCCTCCAGCCGAAAAGGAAGGTGCTGTGAGCAGTAAGAGTGAGACCCAGAGACCTGTGTGCTTTCATTGTAATAAAGCAGGGCATTTAAAAGCTAACTGCTGGAAACTAAAGGGAAAACTGGTAGGGTTAATCAGGGCACACCCGCTCAGTGAAGAACGGAACCTGATTGAAAGCAAAGCAGAACAAGCTGTGGCTTTAACTGCAGTAAGAGTAAGGCCAAGGAAGCTTACTGCTGCAAGTGCAGGAAATGTGAATAGGATTCCTGAAAGTTATCAGGATTTTGTGTCTGAAGGGAAAGTAACCCCGTACCCCTCGAGTGGGGCAAGCAAGCACACAGTAATTCTCAGGGATACAGGAGCCATGAGATCCCTTTTACTGGGAAAAGGCCTGACCTTTCCCCCAGAGAGTGCAGTGAACACCAGAATGGTGGTGAATAGTATTGGAGGGCAGTGTACCTGTACACCGGGTGCACCTGGAGTGCAATCTAGTTTCGGGACCGATGACCATAGGGATTGTCCCTAGTTTGCCTGTGAACGGGGTTGACCTGCTCCTAGGTAATGATCTGGTGGGGGTGAAGGTGGCAGTCCCCCAAGTAGTGAAAGAAAGACCACAGGAGGTAAGAGAGACAGGGCAGTGGCAGGAGACGGCCTCCTGCAGTGCCCCTGAATGTGTAATGAGTGAGCCCATGATCAAACCAGCTCCCCCAGAGGAAACTGCATTGGCACTGCAGGCAAATGACCATGAGGTCTGCCTGTCCGAGACTTTCTTTGGGAAGTTAGAAGACCCAGGGAGTGAATTAAATACATTTTCCCTAGCCGAGGCTCAGCGAGCCGAGCAAGTGTTGCGAGCGTTAGCACAGGCTGCTCAGTCTGAAAGTGAAGCAGAGGGTGTCCCTGATTGCTACTATTTAAAGAATGAGGTTTTGATGAGGAAATGGCGTTCTCCTCACAGACCTGAGAGCAAGGAGTTCATTAGTTAGTGGTGCCACAGAAGTACCGGAGAGAAATATTAACAAGGGCCCACGAGACTACAGTGGCTGTACATGCCAGTATATGAAAGACCAAAGCCCGCATATGATAGCAGTTTGACTGGCCAAACCTATACAAAGGTGTGGTGGAGTACTGCAGGAGTTGTCACATATGCCAGGTTGATTGGAAACCCTAACCTACGATGAAACCTGCTCCCCCAAGTCCTGTACCAGTGTTAGGAGGACCCTCAAGCAGAGGGCTGGTCAATTGTAAGGGACCCCCGCCGAGAGCAAAAAGGGTCAGGCAGGCACAAGGCTGGCAAAAGGTTAGACAGGGAAGGGAAAAAAGTGGCCAAGAGGGCAAGTTAAAGGAAGTCCGGGAGGAATTCCAGATGAAAACCCCTACTGTCCAGTCAGCCAACCCCGAAAATTGTGAAAAGTTAGACCCCACATCCTCCTACATAAATCCAGACACTAGAAGCACCCCACCAAATGCTAACAGCATTTAGAGGAACCTGCAGAGACAAAGAAAGACCTCTAGGGGCAGAGAAACCTTGTGGGTGATCCCTCATCTAGTCGAAGTGCCGCAGGGGAGTGCAGTAGAGTCTGCACAAATACCTGCAGGCAGGAGTGTCCCAGAGGACAAACGAGAGATTAGCAAAGAATCCTCCCCCAGTCGGAAAAAAGCGAACCACCCATCCCTTGAAGTCAAAAGCCTTTGCATGACTTAGCAAAGCACAAAGTGTGTTCAGGATAGACCCACCCATTACTGACTCTCCTGAAAAGTTCCAACTCAGGGCTAATTAAACCTAACCATCTCAAAGACCCTAGGCAGCCATGCAAATGGGCAAACTGAAGAAAAACTTCCCCAGAGAACCACATGTTTATTGGGATGCTAAAAAAGGGGCAATTTTAATAAGTTTTAGGATTTGTGAATGAAGAAAAGAAATGCATGTTTTTTTCTGTATCTTATATTTTATCTCGACCCTTTTAATGAAATGCGCTTTTCTCAAATCGCATTTCATTACACTGGGTGTGGAGGCGTCATGCAGGCCCCCACCTGCCAAGAATGAGGCACATTGGTTTTGTCATACGAACATTGATTTTTAACTGTTCCTGGAGCGAGGAAATGACTTGTTCAACAGATAGCCGTGGCTGGAAAAAAACATTTGCATGTTAACAGACGGTGCTTGTGTGGACAAAGGACCATTCCCTGACACATTCAACACACAATGGATGTTGATCACCAGACAGGTGAGGGGGTGGGGAAGTGCATACCAGGGCCTGCTGGGGTGATGCAATCCACAGGAGCCAGGACGAGTTGGACCAGCTGGTCACATTTCTAGCTGGCTGTTCCAGGGTTTTTTGAGCTAGCTACAGAGAGTTTGAACTCAGAAAGATTGTTTGCTCCTGGACTGAGAAGATCTCTCCTGTCTGCTCCCATCTCTTTCTCACCAGTCTCTGAATCCACTGGACACATGAACCCCAAGAGAGAAAAGCCTCCTACAGCGAACAAGATTTAAGAAGAACACTGGGCCCCAACGAAAAGCAAGAGCTACCTACAATCAAGGACTCTACAGTGAGCTCCAAGAACCAGAACAAAAACTCCTCAGATACTGTCTCAAACTTTTTCACTTTATTTCTTCTGCTCTTTTCTGTCTCTATTTGCATTGTGTATCGCATATACATGCTAGCGTGGTTGCGTCATGTATCCGTAGGCGTCAACAGAATTAGAGCTTAAGTTCAAATTTAATAAATTTCAACTTTTCTTCTTTAACCCTAAGAAAACCTGTTTGTGCTGGTTTCTTTGCCTTCTAATTGAAAAGTAGTGAACAAGGATTCACCAAGGGGGAGCTAAAAAGTGTGTTTAAAAATAAAACCCTGTTATGTTAAGACTAGGTGAAGGCTGAGGGGGACCCCTAGACACCTTTCTCACTTGGTCATAACATAGTGCAAATGCATTCTAAAAGAAGAAGAAATCTGTTCACAGAAAAACTTCTCCAAAAACAGAGGGACAGGGAAGAGCAGCAGCTTTGTAAACGTGATTGTTCACAAAGCTTTTGCTTGAGGATGCACTTTTAATACTTCAACATGGTTTTAATAGTATGATATCGGTTGATTGAATGAAAACATTCCTTTTCGGAACATTCTTTTACATTTGACCTAATGCTGGTATTAAGTTGAAGTAGTGGATAGCTGTACATTCCTCTCCTCTTCCTGGATGTTAGACAAAACAGGTTTAGCTATCACCAAAATATATACAACATAAATAACTTCAGATTTAGTATTATCTAATGGTGCTGGATAGCTTACTAAAGTATCTAGTTTTTGTTTGATTATTGCAATCAGCCCTTCAACAACTTAGAACAGATTAGATACCATACAGTGGAAATTTCCATTATACAAATGTTTAATGTACCTGTATTAAATTCTCCTTTACTGTTATCTTGCCTTGGCCCACTGTGCTAACCATAGCTTTATACTTTGATATCAATCTGTTTTGCTTTCATTCCAAACATTACTTCTATTGTTTTCCACACTGGTCTTATTTTTTATTATCCTTTTCCCCTTACTGTCCACTGATTGTTGAGCATTTCTATGGTGTTCAACCTTTTCCCCATCATTAGAGTAACCTTAAACTCCACATATCACAGCTCAGTGCTTCCATGTTTGTTTTGTGCTCTGCAAGCATTTAATTTCAACCCAAAGTCCAATATTTCCTTTCCAAGAACATGTTATTACAAAGAATTTATCTGAGGATCTCACCTTCCCTCTCCTCCACCTCCACTACCATGTGATCTGCGATAACTGAAGCGTGGTGGGATTCTGCTTCCTCTGTGCCAACCTCCTCTTGATCGTGATCGAGCATATTCAATTGTAACCCTATGAAGATGATTCAGAAGGCTGAATAAATTTCCTTTCAAACTATGTAACTATAATGCAGGAACTAAAGGAAAAGTTGCCCACCCCCACCACCTACGCCCCTCCCCCACCACCAATCTTTCTCCCCTCCCCCTCTCGAGGGCACCAACTCCTGCCAGTGTACATTTGCACAAGTACCTGGCATCTTTTGGCATTAGCCTAGATAGTATTGTTCAGCAGACATTTTTGACCAAGTGCGTTGGAGGTAGCTTCACAGCATTACGACCAGATATGCACTTTCCTAAAGGGATTAATCGACAATGATCGGGAGTGGGAATGCTGGTTGATTTTGTTCCAAGTGGGACTGAAGTCAATTTTAATATCTCTAGTGCCACCATAGCCAAGATTAGCTAATGCAATAAATATTAGTGATCAAGCTTGAGACCTTATGGTCTATGTCTCTCATATGCTTGCTGCCTTCAATAATTGAATCAGCCAAGGAGCCACAACATTTATCATGTTATTTTCAGGTGAAAATTAGATGTTAGGCGTAACATAGAATTCTGAGTTGCAACAGTAAATTCTAGGCATCAGTGTTGAGTCAGTATAAAATGAAATGCAGTAAGTGGCCAAAGTGTAATAAATAATAATCACTATAATTTGAAACATGCTGTTATTTCTTCATCAAAAGTCAGTCCCAGCCTCCTAGCTTAAATCATATATAGAATTCTATAATGATACAGCACAGGTGGCCTTTTGACCCATCTTGCCTGTGCTGGCTCTTATTAGATGCACTCCCCGCTCTAACCCCACAGCTCAGCAAATGTTTTCTTTTCAAGTATTTATCCAATTTCCTTTTGAAAGTTATTATTGAATCTGCTTCAATAATGTGGCAAAACTTTTAAAATTCACATCTCTTTTCTGTGGTCATTTGTCAGAAGTGTATTTTAAATAGTGATCGCTGGAAGAAACTGAAATTATCACTAGTGCTCTCTTCCAGTTGCTAGCTTGTGCCTTATAGCTGTAAAAAAAAAAAGGTACTGTAATTTTTAAATAATGTTCTGAAGAAAATTCAATTGCAAGAAATACACGAGATGAGAATTATTGTACAACTGCTGCACTCTGCCTGTGTCAAATATTTCAATGTGTCTCCCAGCTTCACATTCTTGGAACAACAAAGTGGGTATGTAGTGATGATTGCAATTATAGCAATGGATAGAAAAAATAAGTTTCAGATAGGAGACAGCAAGAGACAATGAGCTCAAACAAGAATCAAAATTACATTTGTTACACTTTGTAACAGCTTTCCTGCTTCCCCACCAAGTACAACTGAACAACTATTTATGACATAACCCTGATGTGAATAACTGGACTATTCTTAAACCAATACCTTAAATGTAAGAAAGCCGTACTCAGTTTACTCAATCTACCTACTGAGAACAGGTGACTTTATCATGAGGCCGGATCCTAATATCAGGCTTACAGGATCATATTTGCAAAGATCACTTAGCTAATAAGAATGCGAGAAAGAAGGGAAAAGACCTACCAAGATCCCTCAGCTAACAGAAATGACAGTCACATTTCAAAGTATGTCAACACTTCAGAATGAGCTCACCATTATGAAGATGAAGCAGGGAGGAACTGCTGCGTGAATAAAAAAAGGAGTCAGGAGATAGGTCCCGAATTCCAGAAATCATATCCACTTTGCAAGGTTCAGCCATGTTTCTGCTCACAATGGACTAAAATGGATGGGGAGTGTATTTTTTAAAACTGTTCCACCTCTTTCTAATGTGCTGAGAAAGATACAGTGGAAATAGATGGGTTTCAAAAGAACCTTCCAAGGATAAAACTATAAGAAGCATTTTTGGTATGTTGGCCTTCATAGCAAAAGGATTCGAGTACAGGAGCAGGGATGTCTTGCTGCAATTATACAGGGCCTTGGTGAGGCCACACCTGGAATATTGTGTGCAGTTTTGGTCTCCTTATCTGAGGAAAGATGTTCTTGCTATAGAGAGAGTGCAGCGAAGGTTTACCAGACTGATTCCTGGGATGGCGGGACTGACGTATGAGGAGAGATTGAGTTGGTTAGGATTATATTCGCTGGAGTTCAGAAGAGTGAGGGGGGAGATCTCATAGAAACCTATAAAATTCTAACAGGACTTCACAGGGTAGATGCAGGAAGGATGTTCTCGATGGTGGGGGCGTCCAGAACCAGGGGTCATAGTCTCAGGATACGGGGCAAACCTTTCAGGACTGAAATGAGGAGAAGTTTCTTCACCCAGAGAGTGGTGGGCCCGTGGAATTCGCTACCACAGAAAGCAGTTGAGGCCAAAACATTGTATGTTTTCAAGAAGGAGTTAGATATAATTCTTGGGTCAAAAGGGATCAAAGGGTACGGGGGGAAAGCGGGAACAGGTTACTGAGTTGGATGATCAGCCATAATCATAATGAATGGCGGAGCAGGCTCGAAGAGCCGAATGGCCTACTCCTGCTCCTATTTTCTGTTTCTCATTGGACCAGTACACTCACTCCTGCATTAAATGAGCACCCACATGAAACAAATTTTGAGTCCGGCAAGCTCTAAGTGTTCATTATATGTGGAGTTGACTGAACAGGTACTGAACAGATTAAGTAACAGATCTAGCCAGTGATGCACCAAGACAGTTATTTACTGGTCCCTGAGGTTGAAGATGATATGCACGTTATACTCATCAGTAACATTCTACATTCATGGTAATATGAATAACAATAATGTGGAGAGAAAATGTAAACAGGTTTGCATTCTTCTTGTGGTGAGGCATGCCCCACATTAATTGTAATGCTGAATGGGGTGAAAGATTACCTTTCATTGCACAGTTCTTTCCCATTCAATTCATAAACTGCATCATCAGCATCTCTGTGATCTTCAAATTCCTGGAATAAAACAACTGGTTGCAAATTACCTTTCTAGCAGATGCACAGGGAATGATATGTAGAATGAAGGGCAGTGAGTCATCAAGTTTCACTAGCTTAAAAAACACTTGGCACTTACCACAAAACCAAAGCCATTTTTTAAGTTGATTTCTCGAATGCGTCCATATCCCTTGAAAAACCTCTCAACATCCTTCTCTCGGGCATGAGGGCTCAAGCGACCAATGAACACGCGGCATCTCATTTTAAACTTAGGTGTAGTTGAACCTGATTTTGTTAAAACATTTTAAAATATTAAATTCAAAAGAGAATACAGCACTTGCTACAGTAGATAAAACAAACACATTTTGAAATTTACCTGTTAATTAAACTAAATTGCTAATTTATTTGGATACTATTTTATAAGGCAATTTTACGAATTACCTAAATGGGTTAATGTGCACAGTACACTCTAACACCTAAAATTGAACAGAACCAAACTTAAGGGGCCCCTTTTCATATTCAGGCACAACTTTATTCAAGATTTTTTCTCTGTGATTAAAAGTCAGCAAAACATTGGAAATGATAGATGACTAATCTCCAAACTGAATCTTTGCCTAGCCATTCCAGATTATAAAACAAATATAGTAGAACTAATCAAAATACAGGAAATTAAAAGATTAAATCTAATGGTATTCTTGTAAGTCATCACATCATTGTTTCATTGACTATGCAATGAAAGAAGTCCAAGGTTAGCCTATCATACTGTAGAGAATAGGACTACAAAACTCAATAAATCAAAATTTTATGGCTTACAATTTTTCTTTCCTAAAGAAAGAGTTGGGAATTTGGCCTTGGGCTGTTTCTATAGCAAATGATTCGGTCACTGGTGATGTTCCCATGGAGGCAACTGTAACATTTACATGGCTCATATGGAACCTCCAGTGGTAGAGATTGGTTACTACAGTGAAACAAGATGACAATGCAGTACTTTACACTTAAAACTAATATTTTGACATTGCAAAGGGATTGTAAATCAAGAATATAAAACTACTGGAAAGCGGGGCTAAATAATGACAAATGATTGGTACGCTAAAATAACAACTTTAAAATGTACCACACAGGCACAATAGGAGCATGTATTGGCACTGGAAAAAGTTCACAAGTCCATCTGGACCAGTTGCAGTCTCCATCATCACAGTTCCATCTCTACTATTCTAGGACTAGCTGGCTGTAGATAATTTGCTACATTTGACAGTGCATAATTTTGATATCTAAAATAATTTCTTCCTCTTCTGTTCATCATGGTTTAGAAAGAGCTGAACATTCAGTGTGCAAAATCTCAATTTTGATCTAGTTACATTATCACCTCAGCCAAAGAAGATGGCCCCTTATTACTAACAGCACTCATTTAAGTTAGGAGTTAGGCTGGTCAGTAATATCATAGCAGGATGCTGAAAACTTCTGCATAAATCATTAACCACCTTGAGTGTGTTGCCTTCAAATTTTACTATTCTTAGCAAGTCTGCCACTTTAACTTGCTACTCTTGATTTGACCGTCTATGCACATATTCAATTATAAACAAAAAATACGTACAATATCTGGGACAGGTACAAATTAGTCTTCACCAGCAACTAGGCAACATACATCGAATTTTTAGGCTGTGCAGAAAAGCAGCTAGAAAAGAACAGCTGATTCAAATCAGGCCAGATTGGTATTTAGGGGCTTCAATGCCACAGTTCTGGCATACCTGCAGTACACAGATGAGCAAAGCAAATGGATTTCCATACTTTAGCAAATTATATAACAAGCTGGACTACAGCCAATCCACAGTGAAGCCTGTTTCTGTGATTTTCATTTACACTTTTTTCTTTCTCTGTAACAAAAAATAAATTTAAAAATCTTTAATGTGAAAAAAAGAGGATGTTTATTATTGCCTTTTTTTTTTCACCCATCTCCTTCCATTTCCTTGGTTTCAGGCTTTGTTTCACTGCCCCTGGTGGTGTTCCCCTGTATTTATGTTTCTCCAATTAGTCCCCATTCTGTTTAGTATCCCCATCATTATCCTGTTCAACAAAAGTGCATGCATGCTACTTCCACAACAGTGTCATCACAACAGTCACTGTTTCTCCAATGAGTATACTATTTTGCGTGGATTTTAAATGTACTCTGAAAATGTAATTGCTAGAGATTGTCAAAATTATTTTATGCAGGTATTAATCTTAATACATACTTGAAGATATTACAGACACTGATATGGATGGACAGGTAAAGCTTGGTACTAAGTCCTTTCAGGGCGCACTGCAAAAGAATTCTTCAGCAACGATGTAAAATCGTTAGTAAAACTGCAATCATGAAAATGAAATCAGGTCAAATCTCAAGAAAATTTTAATTGGAATTTTCAGAGAAACCCAGCAATGCAGCTCAATTCAATCTTCCTTCATCCAATATAAGAAGTTGAGAAATGTTACAATATATTTTGAAAGTCAGTAATGCAGCCTTTCCCCATATGTACTGACAAATGGCACTTGCAGTGTACATTTTTCCAACTTTGCAATGTACTGTTTAATATAATTGCTTTTCTTATTCATGACTCACTGCATTCCTGGCAGATGTCCATACAGTATTTATCAATACTAAATCATTAAAGACAAGTGGGGGAAATGAAAAGGAATGTGGTAATGATAGGGGACAGTATAGTCAAGAGGATAGATACTGTTCTCTGCAGCCCTGACTGGGAGATTCGAAGATTGTGTTGCCTGCCCGGTGACAACATTAAAGACATCTTCTTGCGGCTGGGGAAGAACTTGGAGGGGGATGGGAAGGGTCTAGTTGTTGTGCTCCACATAAGAACAAACCACTTAGGTAAGACTAGGAATGATGTTCTGTTGAGAGAGTTTGAAGAGTTAGGGTCCAAATTAAAAAGCAAAACCTCAAAATTAACAATCTTTGGATTGTTACCTGAGCCACATGCTAGGTTGCACAGGGGTAAACAGATTAGGTTAAATGCATGGCTAAAGTAGTGGTTGGGAGGCATGAGTTTCGTTTCATGCGCTACTGGCATCATTACTGAGGAAGAGGGGTGTATATTTGTTGCAAGTTATGCATTATTTCTTTAAATGCTAGCCATTGCTTGTCTACCATCATAAACAGACAAAACAGCTGAACACCAGAGCTGAGGTGAGAGTGACTGCCCTTGACATCAAGGCAGCATTTGACCAAGTATGGCATCAAGGAGCCCCAGCAAAATTGGAGTCATTGGGAATCAGGGGGGAAACTCTCCGCTGGCTAGAGTCATACCTAGCACAAAGGAGGATGGTTGTGGTTGTTGGAGGTCAATCATCTCAGCTCTAGGACATCGCTGCAGGAGTTCCTCAGGGTAGTGTCCTAGGCCCAACCATCTTCAGCTGCTTCATCAATGACCTTCCCTCCATCATAAGGTCAGAAATGGGGATGTTCACTGATGATTGCACAATGTTCAGCACCATTCGCGACTCCTCAGATACTGAAGCAGCTGTGTCCAGATGCAGCAAGACCTGGACAATATCCAGGCTTGGGCTGATAAGTGGCAAGTAACATTCGCACCACACAAGTGCCAGGCAATGACTATCACAAAGAAGAGAGAATCTAAACATCTCCCCTTAATGTTCAATGGCATTACCATCGCTGAATCCCCCACTAACATCATCTTGGGGGTTACCTTGATCAGAAACTGAACTGGACCAGCCACATAAATACCGTGGCTACAAGAGCAGGTCAGAGGCTGGGAATTCTACAGCGAGTAACTCACCTCCTGACTCCCAATGCCTATCTACAAGGCACAAGCAAGGAGTGTGACAGAATATTCTGGACTTGCCTGAATAGGTGCAGCTCCAACAACACTCAAGAAGCTCAACACCATCCAGGACAAAGCAGCCCGCTTGACTGACACCCCATCCGCCACCTTCAACATTCACTCCCTTCACTATCAATGGACAGTGGCAGAAGTGTGTACCATCTACAAGATGCACTGCAGCACCTCACTAAGGCTCCTTTGACAGCATCTTCCAAACCTGCGACCTATACCACTGAGAAGGACAAGGGCAGCAGATGCATGGGAACACCATCACCTGCAAGGTCCCCTCCAAGCCGCACACCATCTGACTTGGTGTCTGCATCGCCATTCCTTCACGGTCGCTGGGTCAAAATCCTGGAACACTCTTCTTAACAGCACTGTGGGTATACCTACCCCAAGGACTGCAGTGGTTCAAGAAGGCAGCTCGCCACCAACTTTTCAAGGGAAATTAGTGATGGGCAATAAATGCTGGCCTAGCCAGCGATGCCCACATCCCATGAACAAATAAAAAAAATTTTAAATGTAGTTTCCCAAACTACTTTAACCAACGTGTCCCTCACAGCTATGTAATTTGCTTTGTTTAGATTTAAGACCCTAGCTTCGGACTTAACTAAATTACTTTCAAACACAATATAAAGTTCTATCATATCATGGTCACTCTTCCTTAGAGGCCCCTTTACTACAAGGTTATTAATTAACCCTTTCTCATTCACAATACCTGGTACAAAATAGCCTGTTCTATATACAAGATAGTTTCCTAGATTAGTGCGTCAAGGAACCAACTAGGGAATGGGCTGTCCACCATCTAAAAGGTACAAGTCAGGAGTGTGATGGAATGCTCTCCACTTGCCTGGATGAGCGCAGCCTCAAGACGCTCAATACTGCCCAAGCCAAAGCAGTCCGCTTGATTGGCACCCCATCCATTACCAGTGCACAATAACAGCAGTGTATACCATTTAGAAGATGCAGCAACACGCCAAGGCTCCTTCGACAGCACCTTCCAAACACATGACCTCTATCACCTAGAAGAACACTGCCACCTGCAAGTTCCCCTCCAAGTCTCACCATTTTGACTTGAGACAATATCATCGTTCCTTCACTGTCACTATGTCAAAATCCATAAATTCCCTCCCTAACAGCACTGTGGGTGCACCCACACCAAATGAACTGCAGCAGTTCAAGGCGGCGGCTCATCACCACCTGCTCAGGGGAAACTTAGGACGGACAATAAATATTGGGCTTGCCAGTGACGTTCACAACCCAAGTGTGATGCTCACATAAAGTGCAGCAACCAAAACTACCGGAACACACCCTGAAGAGTTATAAAAATTGAGTTTTCTTTTAAAACAGTGGACATGTTTCAAAATGGCTACCAAAAGTCAAAAGACCTGGTTTATGTATTCAACTTGCCTGGCAAGGACAAAAGAATACATTCAAAGCTAAGATATGTCAATTGCACCCTTCCTATTCCCATCAAGAGACATTTTGGAACTGAATGGGTTCTTCTGAAACAAAGAAGGTCTGAAGTAGCCACATCTTGGACCACTGTTGGACACCACAGGGAGGAAAATCTCTGTATTCCAACAGAGGCAAAGGTGTGAAGCCATTTTTTTCTCTTCTTGTGTGCTTGTGCAAGTGAATGTGAGAGTGGGTTCAGTTGCGACAATTTCAGGATATGGCACATTGCTCAATAACTAATTAATCTTCTGTTTTAAACCTACAAGAAAACCTGCTACTGTCTGTTTATTTGACAAATAAAACACAAAGGGGTTAAAACCCTAACAGAAACACTTGCTGCAGTCAGGGGGAACAGTGGGAACCACCCACACCCCTCACCACATGGCCGCAACACAAGACAAATAAAAAAAATAAATTTAGGAGCTTGACAGTTTATAAAAGATATCTTTCCTCAGCACTTTTCTCTGTTCCCCTTCTGAAGGCATTGACTCCTTGACATTGCAGTTTCATGGGCACTGGGCACCCTACATTTTCTCAGTCAAGTGGTCACTATTCATGTGTGGACCATGACAGTAAATGCTAGCAAGCTTTTTGATCATAGAGGGCAATCTTGTCTACACATGAACCATTCCAGGAACTGGACTGTGATTTATAGTTATAACCTTTGCTTCTAATTTGATCTATTAGCACTGAGGCTAACTGCAGCAGCCCTGTTGTAGTCCGGGCAGATAGCTGCTAACTCAGGACACATGAAAATCATTGGTCTGTATGACATCTTGATCCTTTTCCTTAAAATCAGCAAACACAACTGCAGGGCTCCCAGTAGTTAGCTTTCTTAGGTGTGCTATCTCTGCCTCTATAATACTTCTCTTAATCCCTCAACTGCTTCTCTGCTGCCAAACTGCTTGACTGACGAGCCACAACTTTCTCCAGCTCAACATTCACTCTTGTGCCAGTGACCAGATCCCCTGCCTCAGCGACTCTCTCAGGCTGGCGTAGGCCATTCACAATCTTTTTGCCCTATTCGACCTTGGGCTGAGTTATAAACTACACATCGTGGGAAGAAATTGTGATGCCCCTTGGCTGTTTTCTGGGTCCAAATAATACAATGAACTGCATTATAGCAGCGTGACAATTCACACTGGAAAACTGCTGGAAGCGTGCACGATACTATTGGTCCAGGTGTGTGATAGGCATCCACAGCAGCCATCTGCAACAAGGGCAGGCATTAGTTAAGTATGGTAATCAGGGTCCTGTGCCTGAAACAGGATCCTTTTGTTAAATTGGAGTCCATAAGCACATGAAACATGACTTCCTTAATTCACCCAGCAATTCATGGGGAGAATAACTGTCAAGAAGATATCACAAGCAATATTTGAACAAATATCACCTCTGTCAAGGTTAAGTCTCTGATCAGTCCCTTTAGGTTGCCATGGGGGGCTGGGCCCGATTTTTTGCAATTGTTTTGTTTAATAATTTTGCAGAGTGAGCTTATTGCAGGGAAAAAAACATTTCACAGAACTTATGGAACATGTGTCTGCTGCTGAGCTTACCCCAGCAAGAAAGCCAAAGTCCAAAACAAGCTGCAAGGGGATTGTGAAAGAGGCCATACAACATGTGGGTATTCAGGAACAGAACCTCAGCGAAACAGTGTGTAAGGAGGCTACATTTCAACAAGGAGACAGTCACTTACCTTTCCTACCTACTGTGGCAAGAATTGAAGCCCAACACCATGATAGGCACTTCACTGTGTGTGGCAGTGAAGGTTATTGCAGCTCTAAACATTTATGCCTCTGGCTCCTTTCAAACTGCTCTGGTGACATCAGCAAATTCAGTCAGTTTTCTGTGCATAGCAGATCCTTCTTGCACTGTTCATTACTTTCCCCATGAAGACTGATAAGCAGGAAGGTCACTGGAATTTTCCTATATTGCTGAATTTCTGCAGGTGCAGGACACTACAGACTGCATTCATGTAGCCCAGCCTGCTTCCCAACACAAACCAGCTCTGTTTCTTAACAGGAGGCATTGCAGTTCGTTCAAAGTTCAACTCGTTTGTAAGCCCAGGCAGTGACTCATGTAGGTCTGTATCCAGTTTCCTGGCAGTAGTCATAACGTTTTCACAGTATGCCAGTCCTCATTACCTTCTCTCTTCCAACCTGATCATCGGCTGGCAGGCTCGCTGCTGGGCGACAAGGGCTATTCCCTCACCAACTGACTCATGACTCCTATCAAGAACCTAGGCACAGATACACAGCTTCAACATAACACGAGCCATGCAGTAAACAAGTGCTCCAATTGAATAGACCACTGGCATCTGGTTAACAACAGTTCTGCTGTCTGGACAACTTAGGAGGGGTTCGTCAGTACTGCCCAGAGAAAATATCAAGATGCTTTATGGTTTGATGCAGGTTCCACAATCTTGCCATCGAAAGCAGAGTATGCCTTGGAGCTGCCTCACGAGGAAAATGTGTAGCAGAAATGTGAAACAGAGCATGAGAGCCACATGATGCAAAGAATATCATTGTGCAGCAGTACAGTGAGCTGCCAGAGCTATAAGTCAGCAAATTATCAAGGAGCGATTCCCTGCATAATCTCTGTCCAGAACACCAACACTCCCTCTTTCCATGTGACCAGTCCTGAGACCCACCATATCAATGCCCTCAAACAGTACAACTTCATGGGTGTTCCTGTTATATCACTAAGATTATGAAGACAAACAGCAATCACAAAATGAAAAAAATAAATTCTAACAGACTGCATTGTGCAAAGCTGTAGTGTCCGCCTTGTTGCTTCTTTAACTATTTTATTGCTCCAATCAGATGGCTCTGCAGTGGCTATAACTTGGGAGGTGTAATACTGCTGAACTTCCACTGAGGGTACAATGTGGCCATGGTGCACAACCAAGGAGTTTTAGTTGACGACAACCTGGCTGTCACCTGATGGGACATAACTTTGACCTGGGCAGTCTGGTCCAGCTAGCTGTCTGGTACTGACTGAAAAGCTGGCAGGGGAGCAACAGTGCTGTCACCCTGAGAGATTCCCATGGAGTCAAAGCCCCTCAGGGGCTGAGCATTGCTCTTCATGAGAACAGTGCTGGCGTGCTGGAAGATTCTTAAAGCCCCTACGCAGACCGTCCAAGCCAGTCGAAATGCTGGATCCCAGAACTAAAATGGCAGCAGTCTGAGTTGCCATCAAAACTGTCACCAGAGGCTCCATTGCTGTGGGGTCCCCATCGAGCTGACCACTCATTCCATGTTTAACTGCATGGTTTGGATGCAATGCATGAAAACAGCATGCAATTAAAGATGGCCTTCTCCAGACTCTCCAACATTGTGCACAAACTTGCTGGCAGGCAGTGCGGCATATTTAGAAGGTCCTTGTAAACTGCCTGTCTCATCTACAGTGGGCTCTCAACGTATTTATCTGTACCCTGCACAGCAGGGCCAGGATGCGAGATCCTACTCCAGTGGAGCTGCTTCCTAAACTGTCCTATGCATTCAAGCTAGGCTCATCTCCAATTGCAGACCCCTGTAGCCTTCCCTCTGAACTGCATGCAGTGCCAATCTCTGAGCTGGGATCTGCAAGTATATAGTTAAGTGATAGCTCCTGTTGTGTAGTGCTGCACTCTTCGCCATTGTCAACTACTTCCTGAAGGCTGACTGGAGCTTCTGCAGCTTAAATGGAAGCAGGAGGCAAACAGTCAGCTCATGGCATGGGTTGGAGAGAAATAGTTGGCTTCTGAAAACCGCAGCAATTTGTCATGCAATATGTGTAACAATGACATTTAATTGAGAAGGAAAAGAGTGAAAGATGCTTTAAAACCCCGCAGGACTTCTCCAGTCTCACCATCCCTGCCCACAATGTCCATCACTAGTGTTTCAGGTGGGGATAACCAATGGATGAACTGCAGGCCTACTCCCTATTATTGTGGACCTTGCTATGCAAGAAGGAAGGAAATGTGTTAGAATAGCAGGAAGTTTTGAGGATATGCACCTGAGAACAGAATAGTATTGGAAGTGTGTGAAAGACTGCATAGGTGAAAAGGTGAAAGCAGTAAAAGTAAGAGAATCAGGTGCAGTGAGCTGCAGGAGGAGCAAAGGAGGTGGTATGTAATGTACCGCAGTTTTTATAGAAAGTGCAGGTAATTGCAGAAAAGGAAAGTTAGTGAGTGCTGGAGCAAGAGGAAGTGTAAGGCTAAGCAGACAGAGAGAAATATGAGATTGCATGTTAAGGATGCTGTCCTCGCAATCCTCATAGAACACAGAACATAACAGCGCAGTACAGGCCCTTCGGCCCTCGATGTTGCGCCGACCTGTGAAACCATCATGTGGTCATTAATTTTATTCCATATTGTACCCATATCCTGGGGACAATGCTTTTGGCACTCACATGCTCTTCTATCTCTATCCACTCATGCCATGCTGCTTGGTTGGATATCTTCCTTCCTCCTACTTTAATTAATGGATTTGAGGCCTTCTTTGCAACCACATGGTAAGACATGTGCTCCAAGTGCAGCACATATTCTGCGCACGAAAACCCCTACAGCAACACCACACCATTGCCCACCTCTATCATGGAAGCAGTGAAAATGCACTTTGACTAAAAGTGCCTATTTCCACATCTGTAACATCCCCAAATTCCATCCTCGCCTCAGTTCACCTGCTGCTGAAACCCTCATCCATACCTTTGCTACCTCTAGACTCGACTATTCCAATGATCTTTGGTCAACCTCCCATCTACCATAAACTTAAATACATCTAAAACTCCAAATATGAAAAAAAACCTTCAGTGTGCCAACTTCCTCCATAGACCTCAAGACTTACTGATAAGTTAAAAATTGTTGCAATGTTTGATTTCTTTTTATTTTATTGGAACGTGAAAGGCCACCTACTATGCATGAAATCTTCAAAATACAGTAAAATATTGAACAAAACATGTAAGTGAAAAGGACATGGCAGGGAGAGGGATCAGCTCCCGTAAATGATGACTAAAACTGATACTTTTTCAGAGCAGTGAACAAGAAGTCTTTGTAAGTTTTTTTAAAATTCCAACAGTGATGTACAATTGCAGAGAGAGAAGAGAATTGCATATCTTAAAATTCTGCAACTATTTTGGAACTGTAAGTAATATTGGCACTCCCTAGTTTTCAGTACTGTATTTAAATACAGTACTTTAAAATCAACAAGATGACCTATAATGCTACAAGAACTGGCCAGAAAATGAGCCATATTGTCTTGGCCAGAAGATAAATCCAAACTAATGGAAACTCAAAAAAATCCATTCTAATTAAGCTAGACATAATAACATATTCCGACATTTACCTTTACTGAAACAAACCCAAGTCCTTCCCAAGAAATATGTTGAACACACATCACAGACACTCCCCCTCCAACCCACATAAAAAACACCATTTCTAAAATCATTACTTATTCAAAAATATTTAGTTCAGTTCGCCAAAATTATTTCGACATAAACAAATTAGGCAACCTTTTAAACACTGCATTTTTAAAAAAGCTAATTTTATTTCTGGATTGGTAATAAATCTGAATAAAATGACAAAAGAACTCTGTACATGGAGCTTTTCCTTAAGCCCCCTGCCCCACCTCGATCAAATGCGGGGGGGGGGGGGGGGGGCGGTACAGTGGATGCAAGTCAATAAACATGTCCTGATCCCATTTCACTTCCTTTAATAAAAAAAAATTGCAAGTGCTGTTTTGAGGGGAGGGAAGGCCGAATTTGCGTCACAACCTTTATTGAATGGTTTAACACACTGGCAGGAGGGAAGTTTCTAGGTATTAGAGTCGGAGAATTGGGGGGTGGGGGGAGAGACACACATTCTCTGAAACTCGGGCCCTCTCAGAGGACAGTCAGTCGGCCTCCCAGAACAGGAGCCTTGCAACAGGCTTCAACTGAGAATACCCTGCCAAGACTAAGCGTTTTCAGTTTATATTTCAGATTTCCAGCATCTCTCCATTCCTCCGTCGCGCGCGCACACTCACTCACTTCCTTCTCCTTTTCCTCTTTTTCTCCCAAACCTTTCCCTTGCTGACCACCACCACCAACAGCCGCCACCTCCTGAAGCACAGGCCGATACTGTATGAGGCACAAGAGTGACCGCCCGGCCGCTGCTCCCTCAGTGACACACTGCCCTCTCCAGACCGGGAGGACCAACCATCTCAACATCACCACAGGGGCTTGTCTCAACTCCTGCGCTATTCTTACTAAACTTGCCCAGTTGCTGCAGCTTAAACCGATCACTGCCCATTATACTGCTTATAATATATCTTTCAAATTGCAACCACCAAAGAGGAATGCAGAAAATTAAGGTTTCAATTTCTGATTTTATTTTGGTGCTGATGAAAATTTTAAATTGAAACCCCTAATAAATAAATTTCCTCAGGGTGTGCTAATGCGGATTTACAGCTGAAATTAATAGTGAAAAATTGTCTACATATTGTTTCTGCATTACCAGTCACAAAAGTAAGTGGGAGATATGGTTCTATTTTTTAAAAAAAATAAGGCTGTTGGTATCACAAAGATCATTTGGGTAACACTTTTTATGCTCTTCCAACATTTTTCAAATGTTTCTGCTTTTTTTTGGGGTGGGGGAATAAGTTCTACAATGCACATTCCCCTTCCATTTCTTTCCCGTCCATGCACAATCTGAGAAGAGGGAACTGAAACCGCCTTCTAGTGCTCTGCAAATGGTGCTCCATTACCACCATGAGATAAAGGCCAACGTTCAATTAACTCTTTTTATTATTCTTGCACTTGTGCATTAACCTTGCTCCTACACATCTCCTAGTCACTCATTATTAAGAAAATATTCTGATAGCCAAAAGAGAAGAAAACTAAAGGTTAAGTCATCAACAGAAAGAGATAAAAGCAACATATGGCAGAGGCTAGAAATATTCAGCAGGTCAGGCAGCATCAATGGAGAGAGAAACAGAACTGAAGTTTCAAGTGGATGACCTATGGAAATGTCATCAACTTGAAATGTTAACAAGGTAAGAGGAAAGGTTATTGCTACGAGCAGGTGAGGAAGGGTTGAAGGGCTCCCTTCTTTTCCTTCTCCTTGTTTGACCACAACAGGTTCATTTTTTTTTAAGAGAACATTTGATAAGGTTCCCCATGGTAGGCTCATTCAGAACGTAAGGAGGCATGGGAAAGTTGGCTGTCTGGATACAGAATTGGCTGGCCCATAGAAGACAGAGGGTGGTCGTAGATGGAAAGTATTCAGCCTGGAGCTCAGTGACCAGTGGTGTTCCACAAGGATCTGTTCTGGGACCTCTGCTCTTTGTGGTTTTTATAAATGACTTGGATAAGGAAGTGGAAGGCTGGGTTAGCAAGTTTGCCAATGACACGAAGGTTGCTGGAGTTGTGGATAGTGTGGAAGGCTGTTGTAGGTTGCAACGGGACATTGACAGGATGCAGAGCTGGGCTGAGAAGTGGCAGATGGAGTTCAACCTGGAAAAGTGTGAAGTGATTCATTTTGGAAGGTCGAATTTGAATGCAGAATAAAGGCTTAAAGACAGGATTCTTGGTAGTGTGGAGGAACAGAGGGATCTTGGAGTCCATGTCCATAGATCGCTCAAAGTTGCCACCCAAGTTGATAGGGTTGTTAAGAAAGCGTATGGTGTGTTGGCTTTCATTAACAGGGGGATTGAGTTTAAGAGCCGCGAGGTTATGCTGCAGCTCTATAAAGCCCTGGTTAGACCACACTTGGAATATTGTGTTCAGTTCTGGTTGCCTCATTATAGGAAGGATGTGGAAGCTTTAGAGAGGGTGCAGAGGAGATTTACCAGGATGCTGCCTGGACTGGAGGGCATGTCTTACGAAGAAAGGTTGAGGGAACTAGGGCTTTTCTCATCGGAGCGAAGAAGGATGAGAGGTGACTTGATAGAGGGGTACAAGATGATGAGAGGCATAGATAGAGTGGATAGCCAGAGACTTTTTCCCAGGGCGGAAAGGGCTATCACCAGAGGGCATAATTTTAAGGTGATTGGATGAAGGTTTCGGGGAGATGTCAGAGGTAGGTTCTTTACACAGAGAGTGGTGGGTGTGTGGAATGCACTGCCAGCGGTGGTAGTAGAAGCAGATACATTAGGGACATTTAAGCGACTCTTGGATAGGTACATGGATGATAGTAGTATGAAGGGTATGTAGCTAGTTTGATCCTAGAGTAGGTTAAAGGTTCGGCACAACATCGTGGGCCGAAGGGCATGTACTGTGCTGTACTGTACTGTTCTATGTTCTATGTTCTAATATACTTGCCAATTCAGTGATTGTTTAACTGTTTTCGCGCTGTGATCATAAAAAGAACCAATTGGACAGGTTTTCTCAAGTTTAACAAGGAGAGAGGTTAGTTTTATTGTACTTATACTGATCTAAGTAAAAAAAAACTCCAACTTTCACACACAGATACAAGTAGGTTACAGAGTGGAGAAAGATAGACTGGTCAAATTAGAGTTCAGAGAAATAAAAGTAGTATACCGAATGTGGAGGTTGGTGACTTGGCTGACTTCAGGCTGAACTCAGTGGTCATGCGACTTTCCTTTGGTGGTCCTGAGGCTTCTGATGTGAAGATGTGGACAGCTGATTTGGCTGTTCTCCTGGAGATAGTAGTGAGGCTGATTTCCTTCAAGGAGTCTCTGTCTGCAGCAGGGTCATTCCTAAATGGTCACAGTCAGCAAACAGGATTCAAAGCTTGCAAGGTGGATTGGTGAGAGAGAAAGGAAGGAGGGACCCCACTTTGCTCTTCTCTCATCAGTGTCTAGCTGCTTGTCTCCTTACCACAGAGAAAACAGAAACTTAAGAACATGAAGGGTAGGCCTGTCACATGACTGTCATCCAATGATTCAAGCATGGTGGTTACATGGTGTATTCCCTCTTGCAACTTAATTAGTCCATGTCCAGAATCCCCTTCTCACAGGTAGGCTTCCATTGTTCAAGTGATTAAGTTTGAGTGGTTGGTCTCTACCAGTTGATTACCTCAGGCAAGAGCCTTGATGCCTTGCTAATGGGAACAGGATAAGTAGTTCACTCAGATTTCCCAGGTCATTGTCCTTGATGGGTCTGTGCAGACAATCCATCCCCACCTCAATGCATTGGAATGTGTAAAGTACAGTGATGCAAATTGGGGTACCCATCTTTAGCTGCAAGCATCGGGTCACCTTTAATCTCTACTTTTTAAAAAAAAATTTGATTCACGTTTCCACTTGGTAGATTAAAAATCATCATTCGACATAAAGCACATTTTTACAACAGTCATCGACCTGAAACGTTAACTCTGCTACTCTCTCCACAGATGCTGCCAGACCTGCTGAGTATTTCCAGCACTTTCCGATATTATCTAAGAGTTGTTTGCTGTTGGTTGGATTTGGGCCTATACCCGTTGGGGTTTAGAAGAATGAGGGGTGATCGTATTGAAACATTTAAGATCCTGAGGGGTCTTGATAGAGTGGGAGTGAATACCAGGAGGATGTTTCCTTTTATGGGGGAGACTAGAACTAGGGGACGCAGTTTAAGAATAAGAGGTCTCCTTTTTAAGAGGGAGATGAGGAGAATTTTTTTCTCTCAGAGGATCTTTAGTCTGTGGAATTCTCTTCCCAGAAAGCAGTGGAGGCTGGATCATTGAATTTATTCAATGCTGAGTTAGATAGATTTTTGATAGACAATGGAGTCAAGGTTTATTGGGGGGCAGACAGAAAGGTGGAGTTGAGATCACAACCAGATCTGCCATGATCTTATCGAATGCCGGAGCAGGCTCGAAGGGCCAAATGGCCCACTCCTGCTCCTAAGTCCTATGTTGCTATGTTCCTATGATTTCTATAAAGTCCTGAAAAAACTGTGTCATTGAAGAACTAAAAGAAAGCTATCGAAAGACATGGAGTTGATTGAGACATGGGGACTAACCATTGCAACTCAAAAGTTCCCAAGTGCTTTGTCTCCTTCATTCTCTGTTAATTGTTTGTCGAAATGACTTCCTCCACTCATCATGCAATGTATCAAATCTCACACTTGGCTCAGTGGTAGCCCTCTCATCTGAGTCATAAAGTCATGGGTTCAGCCCCACCACTCCAGAGACTTGAGCACATAATCTAGACAGACATGAGTGCAGTACAAAGAAAGTGCTGCATTGTCAGAGGTACTTTTGGCTAAAATATTAAGCCAAGCTGTGGATCAGTCAGTAGCACTCTTGCATCTAAGTCAGAAGGTTTTTGGGTTCAAGTTGGGTTAAATATCTAGGCTGATACTCCAGTGCAATACTGAGGGAATGCTGCAGTGTTGGAGGTGCCACCTTTCAGATGAGATGTTAAACTAAAGCCTTATTTGCCCTCTCAAGTGGATGTAAAAGATCCCATGGCACAATTTCAAAGAGGAATTGGGGGGTGTCCTGGTCAATATTTATTCCTCAATTAACATCACAAAAAACAGATCAACTGGCCATTATCACATTGCTGTTTGTGGGAGCTTGCTGTGCACAAATTGGTTGCCAGATTTCCTACATCACAACAGTGACGACACTTCAAAAGTACTTCACTTGGCTGTAAAGCACTTTGGGATGTCCAGTGGTTATGAAAGATGCAATATAAAAGCAGTTTTTTTTTTCAAGCCTTCTCAGGCAGTGTTTAAAGAAGAGTTCTCCTGATATCCTGGCCAATATTTATCCCTCCCCAAATTCACTAAAATAACAGAATGTCTGGCCATTTATCTCATTGCTATTTCTGGGACATTGATTGCCACTTTTTCCTGTATTATAAAATACAGGCTGAATTTTGTTAACGTGCCACAAATCGTGGGCAGCGTGCTTTGAAGTCGGCGGCCTTTGGGCGCGGATGCGCCATCGCTGAGCTCCCGCGATATTTCGCGCGGGGGCTCATTTAAATGGAGGGGGCGAAGGGCCTAATCCTGCTCTTATTTTCTATGTTTAAGTTTTAATGTTCATGTGGCGAAATAATGTGTGCCTCATTCTTGGCAGGTGGGGGCCTACATGACACCTCCATACCCAGGGGAATAAAATGCAATATGAAAAAGATGGCGCATTTCATTACAAGGTTTGAGAGAAATATAAGATACAGAAAGAAAAACCATGCATTTCTCATTCATTTCCATTCATTCATCAATCTTAAAGCCTATTAAAAGTCTTTCTGGGTGCCAGAGCTGTTTTAATTTCCCCTTTTTGGCATCCCATTAACCATGTGGTTCCCTCGGGAAGCTTTTCCTCAGCTTTCCCACTGCCATGACTGCCCAGGGTTTTGTTCATGCTGAGGCAATTTTTTATTTATTTAGTGATACAGCACTGAAACAGGCCCTTCGGCCCACCGAGTCTGTGCTGACCAACAACCACCCATTTATACTAACCCTACAGTAATCCCATATTCCCTACCACCTACCTAGACTAGGGGCAATTTACAACAGCCAATTTACCTATCACCTGCAAGTCGTTGGCGGTGGGAGGAAACCGGAGCACCCGGCGAAAACCCACACGGTCACAGGGAGAACTTGCAAAGTCCGCACAGGCAGTACCCAGAATCGAACCCGGGTCCCTGGAGCTGTGAGGCTGCGGTGCTAACGACTGCGCCACTGTGCTGCCCCTGGTGGGCGGGCCTATCCTGAACTCTTTCAGTGTTTTGCTGAGTCATGCAAAGACTTTTGCCTTCAGGAGATGGGTGGTTTCCTTTTTCTGACTGTGGGGGAGGATTCTTTGTTAATCTCCCCTTTGTTCTCTGGGACATTCCTACCTGCAGGTATTTGTGCAGATTTGACTGCACTCTCCTGTGGCACTTCAACTAGGTGAGGAATCACCCTCACGGTTCCTGTGCCCCCTCGAGGTCTCTCTTTGTCTTTACAGGTTCCTGTAAATGCTGTTAGCAACTCTCGTGGGGTGCTTCTAGAGTCTGCATTTACATAGGAGGATGTGGAGTCTAACTTTACACATTTTTCCGGGTTGGCTGACCGGACAGTAGGGGTTTTCATCCAGGACTCCTCCTGGACTTCCTTTAACATGCCCTCTTGGTCACTTTTTCCCCTTCTCTTTCTACTTTTTTCCCAGCCGTGTGCCTGCCTGACCCTTTTTGTTCTCGGCAGGGGTCCCTTACAGTTCACCAGCCCTCTGCTGGAGGGTCTTCCTAATGCCAGTATAGGACTTAGGGGTGCAGGTTTAATTGTAGGTTGTGGTTTACCCTCAACCTGGCACATGTGGCAACTCCTGCAGACTCCACCACACCCTTGTGGCGGTCTGGCCAGTCAAACTGCTGTCTTATGCGGGCTTTGGTCTTTCATATACATGTACAGCCACTGTAGTCTTGTGGGCCCTTATTAATATTTCTCCCCGGTACCTCTGTGGCACCACTAATTGGTGAACTACTGTCCACTCCTTGCCCTCAGGTCTGTGAGGAGAACTCCATTTCCTTATCAGTACCTCATTCTTTAAATAGTAGCAGTCAGAGACTCCCTCTGCTTCACTTTGTCTGGGCATCCTGTGCTAACTCTCGCAATACTGGGTCGGCTCGCTGCGCCTCAGCTAAGGAAGATCCATTTAATTCATTCCTTGGGTCTCCTAACTTTCCAAAGAAAGTCTCGGACAGGCAGTCCTCATTGTCATCTGCTTTCAGTGCCAATGCAGTCTCTTCCGGGGGAGCTGGCTTGATCATGGCCGGATCCACTCCACATTCAGGGATACTGCAGGGGGCCGTCTCCTGCTACTGCCCTGTCTCTTTGACCTCCTGCAGCCTTTCTTTCACTACTGGAGGGGCTACCACCTTCACCTCCACCAGATCATTACCGAGGAGCCGGTCAACCCTGTTCACAGGCAAACTAGGGACAATCCCTACGGTCACAGGTCCCACTCCAGGCGCACCCAGTGTAGAGGTCTGGGCATACACTGCTCTCCAATACAATTCACCACCAGTTTGGTGTTCACTGCGCTCTCTGGGGGAAAGGTCAGGCCTTTTCCCAGTAAAAAGGATCTAGTGGCCCCTGTGTCCCAGAGAATTACTATGGGCTTGTTGGCCCCACTCGAGGGGTGTGGGGTACTTTCACTTCAGACACAAAATTATGATAACCTTCAGGAATCCTATTACCTTTTCCTGCACTGGGTTGCACTCTTACTGCAGTTAAAGCCACAGCTTGTTCTGTGCTTTCCATCAGGGTCCCGTCTGCACTGAGCAGGTGTGCCCTGATTAACCCTATATGTTTAATTTAATTTAATTTAGAGATACAGCACTGAAACAGGCCCTTCGGCCCACCGAGTCTGTGCCGACCAACAACCACCCATTTATACTAACCCTACAGTAATCCCATATTCCCTACCACCTACCTAGACTAGGGGCAATTTACAACAGCCAATTTACCTATCACCTGCAAGTCGTTGGCGGTGGGAGGAAACCGGAGCACCCGGCGAAAACCCACATGGTCACAGGGAGAACTTGCAAAGTCCGCACAGGCAGTACCCAGAATCGAACCCGGGTCCCTGGAGCTGTGAGGCTGCGGTGCTAACCACTGCGCCGCCCATGTTTCTCCTTTAGTTTCCAGCAATTAGCTTTTAAATGCCCTGCTTTATTACAATGGAAGCACACAGGTCTCACTCTTGCTCACAGCACCTGCCTTTTTGGCTGGAAGAGGGCCCCCTCTGTTTCCTGCTTTCCTTTCTCTCCCAGGACTGCCTGGGCTCCTATCACCTTCCCACCCTTTGTCCTTTTTGGATTTGTGGGGGTGATTAGGAAAGGTTCTCCCCTGGGAAACCGACATAAATTAAAGCAAACTCATCGGCCAGAAAGGCCGCTTGCTGGGCTCCCTGAACCTGCTGCTCCTCTATTTGGATCTTTATTGAGAGTGGGAGAGAGTTTTTAAATTCCTCTAACAGGACTACTTCTCTAAGAATCTCTGAGTATTTTTAAAGCCCTCAGCCACTGGTCAAAAGCCAGCTGCTTGCTTCTTTCAAACTCCAGATAAGTTTGGTTAGCTTGCTTTTTGAGGGTTCTAAACTTTTGGCAGTCGGCTTCGGGTACTAATTCATATGCCCCAAGGATAGCATTTTTGGTCAGTTCATAATTTGATGAACTCTCATCTGGCAACAAGGAATAAACCTCATGGGCTTTTCCAGTTGGTTTGATTTGCAATAAGAGACCAGGTCTCAGCTAGCCATTTTAACTGCTTTGCCAGTTTCTCAAAAGACACAAAAAATGCTTCCACATCTTCCTCATTGAATTTTGGAATTAATTGAGCGAGTTTTAGCAATTTTGTACCCAGTCCTGAATTATGCTCCTCCATATTGGCCATGCTTTCACTGGGGTTACTCTGTCGCCCCGTAGTTAACTCAAGCCGCTTCAACTCTCTTCGCATTCTTTCTGGAATATTCTTTCTCTCTCTCTCTCTCGTTCCTCCTCCTGTCTTTCTTTCTCTCTGTCCTCTCTCTCTTGTTCCTTCTTCTGTCTTTCTCTCTCTCTTGCCTTTCATTTTCTTCAAAGTTACAGGTGATTTTAGATTTGCTTCCCTCCTCAGCCACCAATGGTCCACTACAAATATTCCATTCCTTTTTTTTTACAAATAACACAGGACAACTCTACTAAACTGAGTACCAAGTCAATGGAAAAAAATTGAAAACCCTGAAATATTTTCATGTCAAATACCTATTCGGTTTACCATAATGGATCCTTTCTGCCTAGGCTACACACTTGATTATATCTACAGGTCAGGTTGTTTAGTCACATGCTTTGTAACTTCTTTCATCTTTCTCAGGGTGCTAGGAGAGTTTAAGCATCATCATGACGTCTTTTACTTTACTTTGATAAAGTTCCACAAACTAATATAGCAGCCATATTCAAAGAAAAGGACAAATCTAATCCACTGGTCTTCCATTCACGTCAGGTAAAATAATAGAATCAATTATTGGGGTAAACTTGAGGACTAATGTGTTTGTGATTTTGTGGTTGTTATAACACAGTCGGTGTTTACCATAATTTCTCCACTGAAACTGACAACATCGAGTCGACATATCCGCAGAATACTGCGGAAATTCTGAAGTTGCTGTCAGTAATTCAATGCTTATCCAGAGAGTGCATCGTTGAGGCACTCCCAGACAGCAATCAATGGGAAATCAATGAGTTGATGAGAACTTCCATTCTTATGCTGTTATTCTCCCTGTAAAAATACTTGAAAAATCTACATCTTGCTGAATGAGGTGTAACTAGGTTTTCAACAGCTTACTAACTTCATAATTACTGGTAAACACCCTCACTAGCCCTGAAAAGCTAATTTTATAATTGTGAAATGTCAAATTTCTCCACTATGAAAAAAAATTCCACATACCTTTAATTTTTTTTTAAAGTTGTTGTATATTGTTTTTTCAGCTTCTATCTAAATCCAATCATAATCATTTATTTCACTATCTGAAAATTTAAATTAAAAGTGAAGGATAAAGTGCTTTTAACTTCCAGCTTTGCTGTCTGTGAGAATACCTCAATGTGATTGGCTGTTTATCCTGCTTGCTGACATCACTGCTGGTGCCCGCTTGGAAATTCCCTTAACCTGATGCCAGATTTAAAATGACATCGAGAAAGGGAAGTGAAGTCTGTGCCACAGAGATTGCTAGATCTTTGTGGGCAGCTTTTTTCGAGGTCAGCGGTGAGCGCCATTGCTTCGTTGTTGACTGAAAAATCTGGGCCATGGTAACAGATAGCATGTTTTTAGAAGGGGGGCTACTGCATGACTAGCCACCTTGACATTTTTGAAGATGTCACACCCCTTGGATAGTGAAAGTATGTACATGTACTCAGAATCAAAGAACCTCACAGAAAGAAGAGCACTACTGAAACTAAAGCAATGGAAATTAATTGCCAGTATTGTCCAGTTGGGCCAAATGGCTTTTTCTGTGCTGTGGACTCCATGGGCTGGATTTTGTGTTGGAGGCAGGGCTCCCAGCGTAGGGCTGAAAAGGTGGTGGGGGGGGTGGGGAGCCCCATCTCTGCCTTTATGTGGCCCTCTGGAGCAATCCACTGGTCTTTCTAAATCTAAGTTTCAGGAGCTTGGATCCCCATGCCTTTAAAGGCAGAGCCCGCTGCTCAGCAGCATCAGCAGTGCCACCAGCAGTGATGGCCACTGCCGGGACTGCAGAGATCTTGGACCCAGGCCCAGGGCTGCAACCCCGGACCCCGGGGGGGAAGTGGGGTGGTGGTCGTGCAGTTCAAGGGGCGAGGGCTCCCAGGGGGGTAAAGTGGTTCCCAGCGGTGTTCCTCCATGGTCCACAGATTGCCCAAAGAGGAGGAAACCCCCACCTAAACGTGCAAAGAGTGCGCCTCGTGTCACAAGGAGCCCTCCCACTGTGGCGGAGGCACCCCCACCACTGGCAAGATTCCAGCGGCAGTGGGAGGAGACCCTTAATTGGCCATTAATAGGCCACTTAAGGGCCTCAATTGATCTCTGGGCAGGAAGACCGTCGTTGGCCTATCCCGCCCCCCCGGGAAGATCGCTTGGCGACAGGGACGCAACGGCCCCTCTGCCCCCTGCCACCAGTCGTGATACTCCGTGCCCCACCGCCTCCGACCTCGCCTCAGGGGGCCACATAAAATCCCGGCCTATGTAACTCTGCGAAGGAAACGGGTGGGTACATGTTAATAGACTGATGTTTGAGGAGAGGCAGTGAGCACTTTAGGGTGTTATGCTGCAGAGATCCTTACTGTTTCTAATCAGGGTTAAAAATTTAGATCCTGAAATTCAGTGCAAAGTGATGAAATTTGCAAGTAATACAAAAAATAGGAGGGCTAGTTGGGCTGCAGGAAGTAACGAAGGGCCTACAAAAGGAATGAGATAAAATCTGCAAATGGGCAAATCAGTGGCAGACGAAATTCATTACAGATAAATACAAGTTGTTGCACCATGGAAAGAAAAGTGGGTCAAAAATATACTATGGATGGCGTTGAAACGCAAAGTGAAGAAGGACCTGGGGATGGCTATAGATTCAGTATGTAAACATGGGAACTCACTATGGAGCAGCGATAAAGTAGATAGAATACTGAGTTATCTTGCTAGACCAGTGGGTGGGTGTTGTGCCAAAGTCACATGGTATTCTGGTGAGACCACACCTCAAGCACGGAATATAGTTTTGGTCATCAAAAATAAGGAAAATATTCAGCCTTTGAAAGTGCAGAAAAGCACCAAAGAATCATGAATTGAGTTTTGGGAGAAACTGGACAAGTTGGGGCTTTTTAACCTTGAAAGAAGGCGACAGAGTGGAAAGCTGTTCGAAATATATAATCTACTAAATGATTGTACATATATTGTATATGTGTCTAAAGGATTATATAAAGTGGAATGCGAGTACTAGGAATGCCAGGATACTAGCTCCCCCCAAGGGGAAATATGTCAAAATTGGTGAAAGGACAACTTCTGATAGCTATCAGGAAAAACATTTTCATGCAAACATTGATTAACTCCAGGTCTGCCAGGTACGGTGGTGGAGGTGAAAAATATACATTCATTCATTCAAAATGCAATTAGATGATGTGTGTGTTTGTGTGTGCGTATGTGTAGGGGAATAAGATTCTTAAAATTCTGAATGGATAAGTTAAAATGAGCCAAATGGGCTCCATCAGCTTTATTACATTTTTAGAAACACGTACATATTTGACAAAATTTTGTACTACAATAGAAATCATGAATAAATACTACAACGGAAAATGTGGGCTGGATTTTATGGGCCCCCAGGAGGTGGGGTCAGAGGCAGGAAGGCCCATAGAATCGCATCGGGTGGCGGGTGCAGAGGGCCCGTTGCCAAGTGATTTTGCCGGGAGTGGGATAGGCCGACGATGACCTTCCTGCCCAGAGTAGAGGCCCTTAAGTGGTCTACTCCCTCCTTCCTGGGAAATCTGTGACACACAGAAGACCCCTGCTGTCAAAACCTTCAACTCCAGGGTTCTTCCTCCCCCTGGACCTCATGACCATCCCCCACCGCCATCCCCCACCACCAACACCACCCCCACCCCTGCCCACCCCCTCACCAGGGCCTTCCATACTGGCCCCGGTGACCCCACCTCACTTACCTGAGGTCCAGGGTTCCAGCACTGGGCCTGGGTCTGAGGACTCTCCAGAATCGGCAGTGGCCTCTGCTAGCAGTAACGCTGCCGACACTGCTGAGCTGCCGGCCTTGTGATTGACTCTCAGCTCTTGGAGGCAGGATCCCCGTCTTTAATGGGATGGGGATCCCCACGCAGGACACTTAGGCAGAAAAACAACGGAGGATTGCTCCAGGGGTGGGGGGGCAGGGGGGCTGCCAAAAAGGCTCTGCCCCACCTTTTAGGCCCGGCTCCAGGAGTCCAGCCTCCTCCACAAAATCCAGCCCACTGTGTGTGTGAAATCCTCACAGCCTATTCCGCAGTGAAGGATAGGAATACAATTAATATTTGGGACTCATTAGACAATTAATTTTACAGAAAGTAAAAGCAAGTCCAGCAGTTGTATAACAATCAAGTCAACAACTACAACAACTTTTATTTATATAGCACCTTTAACATAATAAAACATCCCCAGGTGCTTCACAGGAGCATTATAAAACAAAATATGACATCGAGCCACATAAGGAGATATTAGATCAGATAACCAAAAGCTTGATCAAAGTGGTAGGTTTTAAGGAATATCTTAAAGGAGGAAAGCGAGGTAGAGAGATGTAGGGAGAATATACTAGAGTTTGGGGCCTAGGCAACTGAAGGCATGGGCACAGCCACCAATGTTGGAGTGAGTAAAATTGGAGATGCTCAAGAGGACAGAATTGGAGGAGCGCAAATATCTTAGAGGGTTGTGGGGCTGGAGGAGATTACAGAGATAGGGACATCATTTGTAACTTTGCAAAGAGCCTTTTCAGTATTGTGGCAGGGACAGAAACCTGATTGGAGGATTCAAACATGGAGTACTGGGAAAGATGGGAACAAATTTGGGAGGTGACAACGCGTTCAAGGGCTTTGGAGAAGAAAAGGAAATTGGACATGGGATGGTAGCTTGCAAGGGCAATGACGTGAAGGTTTGGTTTTTTGAGGAAAGGGGTGATGATGGCGGATTTAAAGGAAAGAAAGACAGCACCTAAATAGAGAGAACTGTTAACAATATTGGCTAACATGGGGACCAGGAGGGGAAGTTGAGTGGTCAGCAGTTTTGTGGAAATAGGATCGAGGGAGCAGGAGCAGGTCTCATAAGAACATAGCATAAGAAATAGAAGCAGGAAAAGGCCATTCGGCCCCTCAAGCCTGCCCCACCATTCAATAAGGTGGATGATCTGCCCCAGACCTCAACTCCTCTTTCGTGCCGGCTCCTCATAGCCCTCAACTCGCCGATATTTCAAAAATCTATCAACCTCCTCTTTAAATACCTTCAGTGATCTAGCCTCCACAACTTTCTGGGGTAGAGAATTCCAGACATTCACTACCCTATGAGAGAAGAAATTCCTTTGCATCTCAATTTTAAATGAGTGTACCCTTATTCTGTAACTAGAACCCCAAGTTTGGGATTTCTCCACTAGTGGAAACATCTTCTCAACATCTACCCTGTCAAGCCCCCTCAGAATCTTGTACATTTCATTAAGATCATCCCTGATTCTTCTAAACTCTAATGAATAAAGGCCTAACTTGTTTAGCCATTCTTGATAAGTCAACCCCTTCATCCCAGGAATAGTGAATCTCTTTTGAACTGCCTCCAATGCCAGTATATCCTTTCTTAAATACGAGGACCAAAACTGTACACAGTACTCTAGGTGCGGCTCACCAACATCCTGTACAGTTGGAACAAGACTTCCCTATTTTTAAACTCCAACCCCCTAGCAATAAAGGCCAAAATTCCATTTGCCTTCTTAGTTACTTGCTGCACCTGCATACTAACTTTTTGGGTTTCATGCACAAGAACACCCAGATCCCTCTGTGCTGCAGTTTTTTGGAGTCTCTCTCCATTGAAATAATAATCTGCCTTTAGATTCTTCCTACCAAAGTGCATGATCTCACACTTTCCTACATTAAACTCCATCTGCCAAGTTTTTGCCCACATACTCAACCTATCTATATCCCTTTGCAGATTCCTTATGTCCTCATCACAAATTATCCTCCCACCTATTTTTGTATCGTCAGCAAATTTGAATATATTACAATCTGCCCCCTCCTCTGAGTCATTAATATAGATAGTAAAGAATTGAGGCCCTATGACTGATCTTGTGGCACGCCATTAATTACGTCTTTCCAACCTGAAAAAGACCCATTAATCCCGACTCTCTATCTTCTGTGAGTTAACCAATCCTCAAACCATGCTAATACATTACCCCCAATACCGTGAGCTCCTATCTTGTGTAATAATCTTTTATGTGGCACCTTATCAAATGCCTTCTGGAAATCCAAATACACTACATCTACTGGTTCCCCTTTATCAACTCTACTTGTTATATCCTCAAAGAACCCGAGCAAATTTGTCAAACATGATTTCCCTTTCACAAAACCATGTTGACTCTGTTTGATTGCATTAAGCTTTTCTAAATGTCCTGCTATTTCTTCCTTCATAATGGACTCTAGTATTTTCCCAACAACCGATGTTAGGCTGACTTGCCTATAGTTTCCTGCTTTTTGTCTCCCTCCCTTCTTGAACAGGGGCATCACATTAGCAGTTTTCCAATCTGCTGGGACCCTCCCGGAATCCAGGGATAAGATAAGCTCAGAGAGGGCATGAGGGGAGATAGGAGAGAAAATGGAGAAATATGCGACTTCATGGCTAGGGCAGGGGAGAGCATTAGAGAAAGTTTGGGCAGGTGGTCTAGTGGAAGGAAGTGATGCGGAAGAGACAGCTGATCAGATGGTCTTGATCTTAGTGACAAAGAAGACCAAGAGCTCCTCGCACTTCCTGTTGGTGAGGGTGGAGGGGACAGGGAAGAAGGGTTTAAGGAGTCCAGAAGTTTCCAGTTATGTTTCCATTTCTAAACAGAGTTAATTTACAGATACTACATTTTAGAACGTAGTCATTGATAACATTGTTTGAAGTAATGTAGCAAATAGTGGCAAAGTAGAAACCACTATTTTTTCAAAGGTTCTGTCCTGATGATCATTGCTGTGCCATGTGGTTGCTAAGATAACATTTATTGTTATTCTGACATTTTCTGTAACTTGAAGGCGAAATGAAACTAGCAGTTGAAATATTCAGTGCATCTGTTATGTCCATTAACAGAACGTAAATACTATGAAAGTCCTTTTTCAAGGGTTGAACAAGGCAGCTATGAATAAACCTGTTATTCAATTAACTGAAATTGATTGTATTGAAGTTTTTCAAAGGGATGTTTATTATTCTATTCCTGGTAATGATTTAACAGTCTGCAAATGGTTACAGCTTACTAGAATCTGTGAACGGACAACAGATTACATAATGGGCCCGGAATTTGCAGTAAGCGACAAAGCAGAGGTGTTCGCTGCTGACTACACTGAGAAATTGGTTGCCTACAATGAGAACATGGCTTGGCCATGTGAGCCACATGGAAGATGGCAGGATCCCCAAAGACACATTGTACAGCGAGCTCACCACTGGTATCAGACCCACCGGCCGTCCATGTCTCCGCTATAAAGACGTCTGCAAACGCGACATGAAATCGTGTGACATTGATCACAAGTCGTGGGAGTCAGTTGCCAGCATTCGCCAGAGCTGGCGGGCAGCCATAAAGACAGGGCTAAATTGTGGCGAGTCGAAGAGACTTAGTAGTTGGCAGGAAAAAAGACAGAGGCGCAAGGGGAGAGCCAACTGTGCAACAGCCCCGACAAACAAATTTCTCTGCAGCACCTGTGGAAGAGCCTGTCACTCCAGAATTGGCCTTTATAGCCACTCCAGGCGCTGCTTCACAAACCACTGACCACCTCCAGGCGCGTATCCATTGTCTCTCGAGATAAGGAGGCCCAAAAGAAAAGAAAAGAAACAATGAGAACATCAACTTCTTGCTGCAAGTTCCCCTCCAAGCCACACACCATCCTGACTTGGAACTACATCGCAGTTCCTTCACTGTTGCTGGGTCAAAATCCTGGAAGTCCCTTCCCTAACCTACCCCACAAGGATTGCAGCAGTTCAAGAAGGCAGTTCACCACCACCTTCTCAAGGGTAATCAGGGATGGCCAATAAATGCTGGCATAGCCAGCGACGCCCACATCCCCCAAACGAATAAAGAATCATGAAAGGGTCACTGACCCGAAACGTTAACTCTGCTTCTCTTTCCACAGATGCTGCCTAGACCTGCTGAGTGGTTCCAGCATTTCTTGTTTTTATTTTAGATTTCCAGCATCCGCAGTATTTTGCTTTTATTATAACAAAACACTGGGTGTGGTCTAGCAGCTTGGCGCATTCCGAGCAAAGACACGTCCCCCAATGACACCACAAGCTGAAGACACGACCCTTGACGTCAGTCTTCAGCTCAGAAGCAGGAGAGTTTTATAATGAGTTGAAATACTTGGAAACACTTTAAGCACTTTTAAAAGCTTTTATTACCTTTTAAATACTTTTCCAAAGACCCCCTGGAGGATGATATTTGTAACAGCACAATTTACAGAAAATGCTCTTCGAACCTGCTGTAGAATCTTGCAATGCGATTATACGGGGCTTTGTTTTAGTTTAAAATGTTGATTTAAAGATACATAAATGTGTAAATTGATTATGGTATGGCACTAGGTTTTGCCATGGGGGAATTATGGATGATTCCAAAAAGCCCTTTATTTTTAAAAGAAAGACTGCCACAATGACAGCTGGCAGACTTTAACACCTCAATGTGAAAATAGATGAGATGAATGGCACAGTGTTGGATTTGAACAGATGATTAGTAATCGTGCTTTAATGCAAGACTCAACAAATTACAGTAATCAGACTAGAGCAGATTGAATCAAGATAGGACAACAATAACTGCTTCAAAACAGGTCAAATGACACTGAATTATTACCAAGCAACAGGCGAGTTGTTTGGAAATACAATCATATCTGCATTGATGTAAAGTGCTTTGCCATCCAGTCAGCAATTCTTCTAAAAGCTTTCCAGAGACAAGGAAGTAAATTGTCATCAATCACAAAGACTCTGGCATTTTCGACACTGATTCGTAAATGTTGCATTTCTCCATGAAAATTCAAGGTCATAGGGCTTGTTCCAAGTAAAGCCTGGCGATCCGACCCGAACCTGACCAAACCAGACTGCATGTGTCGGGCTCTGGTCGGGTAGGGCCTGTATTCTGCATCCAGCATTTGGGCGTGGGTCGGGTGGGGCTGGACTGTACTGTTTTGTTTCGTATTGTTTTTGTTTTAATCTACGATTTTCATTGGTTTCAACAATATGTTTGTTATTTTCGGGTCGGATCAGCCATTTAAAAAAATTAAAGGACTCGGGCCTGGCTCGGGTTCGGGTTGGCTGTTGTCCGGTCGGGCTTTAATTTTATACTCAAGCCAGTCTTTAGTTCCAAGCGCACCTTTATCCAGATTTAAAGACAATATCTCTCATTGTTCAAAATAATTTAATATTCTTCAAGTCCCCATTCCCAAACGTGACTGAACCACCCCCCCCCCACCCCGGTTTTATTTGTCAGTCTTCCTCTCTCATACCCAGACATAACCCATTTCTATTTTGCTTAAGGATTTTTTAAATCTTGCATCTAAGTTTTGAAGAGGGATACGTATAGGAGGAACTAAAATGTTCTCCCTTGAATGTGGGAATCAAGCGAAGGTGCCAAGTAAATGGTGTTTACAGATGTGGATGCTCTCCTGAGGAGGCTCTCCGCCTGCTGATCTTCTTCTTCTTTGGCCTCCTTGTCTTGAGAGACAATGGGTAAGCGCCTGGAGGTGGTCAGTGGTTTCTGGAGCAGCGCCTGGAGTGGCTATAAAGGCCAATTCTAGAGTGACAGAGTCTTCCACAGGTGCTGCAGATAAAATTGGTTGTCGGGGTTGTTACACAGTTGGCTCTCCCCTTGCACTTCTGTCTTTTTTCCTGCCAACTGCTAAGTCTCTTCGACTCGCCACACTTTAGCCCTGCCTTTATGGCTGTCCGCCAGCTCTGGCGATCACTGGCAACTGACTCCCATGACTTGTGTTCACTGTCATAGGACTTCATGTCGTGTTTGCAGATGTCTTTAAAGCGGAGACATGGATGGCTGGTGGGTCTGATACCAGTGACGAGCACACTGTAAAATGCCTCCTTGGGGATCCTGCCATCTTCCATGCAGCTCACATGGCCAAGCCATCTCAGGCGCTGCTGGCTCAGTAGGGTGTATATGCTGGGGATGTTGGCTGCCTTGAGGACTTCTGCGTTGGAGGTATGGTCCTGCCACCTGATGCCAAGGATTCTCCGGAGGCAGCGAAGATGGAATGAGTTGAGACGTCGCTATTGGCTGACATACGTTGTCCAGGCCTTGCTGCTGTAGAGCAAGGTACTGAGGACACAGACTTGAAACACTCGGACTTTTGTGTTCCATGTCAGTGCACCATTTTCCTACACTCTCTTGGCCAGTCTGGACATAGCAGCGGACGCCTTTCCCATGCGCTTGTTGATTTCTGCATCGAGAGACAGGTTACTGGTGATAGTTGAGCCTAAGTAGGTGAACTCTTGAACCACTTCCAGAGCGTGGTCGCCGATATTGATGAATGGAGCATTTCTGACGTCCTGCCCCATGATGTTCATTTTCTTGAGGCTGATGGTTAGGCCAAATTCTTTGCAGGCATCCTGTCGATGAGTCTCTGCAGACACTCTTCTGTGTGGGATGTTAATGCAGCATCGTCAGCAAACAGGAGTTCCCTGATGAGGACTTTCCGTACTTTGGTCTTCGCTCTAAGACAGGCAAGGTTGAACAACCTGCCATCTGATCTTGTGTGGAGGAAAATTCCTTCTTCCAAAGACTTGAGCACATGTGAGAGCAGCAGGGAGAAGAAGATCCCAAACAGTGTAGCTGCGAGAACACAGCCCTGTTTCATGCCACTCAGGATAGGAAAGGGGCCTGATGAGGCACCGCTATGCTGAACTGTGCCTTTCATATTGTCATGGAATGAGGTGATGATACTTAGTAGCTTTGGTGGACATCCGATCTTTGCTAGTAGTCTGAAGAGACCACGTCTGCTGACGAGGTCAAAGGCTTTGGTGAGATCTATGAAAGCAACGTAGAGGGGCATCTGTTGTTCACGACATTTCTCCTGCAGCTGGCGAAGGGAGAACAGCATGTCAATGGTGGATCTCTCTGCTCGAAAGCCACACTGTGCCTCAGGGTAGACACGCTCAGCCAGCTTCTGGAGTCTGTTTAAAACGACTCGAGTGAAGACTTTCCCCACTATGCTGAGCAGCGAGATTCCACGGTAGTTGTTACAGTCACCGCAGTCACCCTTGTTCTTATAGAGGGTGATGATATTGGCATCGTGCATGTCCTGTGGTACTGCTCCCTCGTCCCAGCACAGGCAAAGCAGTTCGTGGAGTGCTGAGAGTATAGCAGGCTTGGCACTCTTGATTATTTCAGGGGTAATGCCGTCCTTTTCAGGGGTTTTTCCACTGGCTAGAGAATCAATGGCATCACTGAGTTCCGATTTTGTTGGCTGTATGTCCAGCTCATCCATGACTGGCAGAGACTGGGCTGCATTGAGGGTGGAATCAGTGACAACATTTTCCCTGGAGTACAGTTCTAGGTATTGCTCCACCCAGCGGTCCATTTGCTTGCGTTGGTCAGTGATCATGTCCCCTGATTTAGACTTGGGGGGGGAGGGGGGATCTACTTGATGGTTGGCCCAAAAGTTCTCTTAATGCTATCATACATTCCTTTGTTTCCGGTGTCGGTGGCCAGCTGAATACGACTGCATAGGTGCTGCCAGTAGTCATTTGCACAGCGCCTGGCTGTTCTTTGTGCAGCGCTTCTGGCTACTTTAAGTGCTATGGATGTTAACTCGTTGGGGGCTTTCTTGTAGGTCAACAGTGCAGTGAGCTTCGCGGCTATGACAGGTTCCAGCTCTTCAAAGTGAGATTGAAACCAGTCTGCATTCTGCTTCTCACGTTTGCCAAAGGTGGTCATTGATGACTCATAGATGGCGTCTTTGATGTGGGCCCACTTGGTCTATCCATCCCCTGCAGTAGTGTTTTGAAGGGCTTTTTCAAGTGAATTTAGAAACTTATGTAACAGCTGTGGATAAGAAATTCTATTACTGTTGATGCGCGGGCGGCCCTTCTGCTTGGACTGATGTAGCTTCATTGGTTTGAGTCTAACTTTGCTGCACACCAGGGAGTGGTCGGTGTCGCAGTCCGCACTGTGGAAGCTGCGTGTGATTTGGACACTGTTTATAGAGGCTCGCCTTGTGACGATGAGGTCCAGCTGGTGCCAACGACGTGATCTTGGGTGTCTCCATGAAACCTGGTGACAGGGTTTAGTGTGAAAGAACGAGTTGCTGATGCAGAGGTTGTGGTAGGTACACAACTCCAGCAGTCTCTGTCCGTTCTCATTCATCCTTCCAATGCCATAGCGCCCAAGGCAGGAGGGCCATGCGTCATGGCCGGCCCCAACCCTGGCATTAAAGTCCCCCAGCAAGAACAAATGTTCGGTATTAGGAATGCTATTAATGATATTATGGAGTTCCTCGTAGAACTGGTCTTTAACTTCAGGTGGGGAGCAGAGTGTTGGAGCATAGATGCTGAGTAGGTGTACTGGACCAAAGGCGTTGAGCAGTCGGATGAACATTACGCGTTCCGAGCCATTTGTTGGTGGTCCTATCATGCTGAGCAAAAGGTTTCTGATGGCGAAGCCCACTCCATGCTGTCTTGGTTCCTCAGGATCCCTATCCTGCCAGTAGAAGGTGTAGTCTTGCTCTCTTAGAGATCCGCTCGCAGGAAGACGTGTCTCCTGAAGTGCTGCAATGTCCACATTGAGTCTACTGAGCTCGTTGTTCATGATGGTGGTCTTCCGAGAGTCGTTGATTTGTGTAAGATCTTCCGACAGGTCAGGACACATAATTCTGATGTTCCAGCTTGCAAAACGAAGGGCTGGTACCTTCTTTCCTTTTTTTGTCGTGCTATTTGGTGCGGTGTTACAGTCCACTTGTCGGGCAATGACCCTGAGCTCCAACCACCCATTGAAACAGGTGGTCTCTGGTAGGACAGAACCTTTCTGACCAGGGGTTGCCCGGTTTGAGGCGGGCGGTAGCCGTCCAGCGAGATGCGATGACCTCTCCCACTGACAAAGGCAACCCGTGGCGCCCAATCTCTACGCCAATTGAGCTGGACTTATAACCTGTACCTGCTGCCTTCTGTGTTGTTTTGGTAGCTGTGAGGCGACTATGGAGTGACCTCTCCATGGTGCATGCTTGGGCGGATGTGTGGAGGTTGCGAGTTGCCCAAGCGTCAAAACCCCCCTCTTGGCCTTCCTAGTGGGGTCCAAAAGAGTGCAGAGCACGACCTTTGGCACCAGTATGGTTGCAGGAACTGCCGGAAACATGCCAAAGGTGACATATGACCGCGTTAGGGGTTCCGATCTGGATTTTCTGTTAGGGTTTACTCCCTTAGCCTTGGTCTCTCCAGAGACGCCCACAAAGCAGTGGGGTCTGCTGATACCACTGCCAAATAAATCAACATTAAATCCAGTGCTGGTTATGAGCAATTAGCCCAAATGCACGAAATATGGGTCTCTGCCGCTTTACAAAGTGGCCCAGCAGGGCCATCAGCAGAGGCTCCTGCATAATCCCATGGAGGCTCACCGCAGCATGTGGCTCTCGGCGCATGCCGGAGGTTGTGCTATTCCCATTCTCAATAGCAGTGAACGTGTCAGCATTCACCGTTCTTGAGGCCACAAAGTCCATTAACTTCACCTGGTGTATGAGAGCTTGCTGTTTGTTGCTCTCATTCACTGTGACATTTTCAAAACCTCTCAAATTGATGGTCTTCAAACAGATAACTCAGGACTTGTAAATTACTAGCCGCACACACTTCCTGTCTGCCATTTGTCTTCCAGTTGCAGTTGCTTCCTAATCTACATTCCTATGTCCACATAAAGAATGGAAACCACCCGTGTACCTTGTCTTCCCATAATTACAGTCTCCCAGCAGGGGTGGGGCTGTAGCATCTCAGTTTTTGGCTCTCCTTGCTCTCAGTATGTGCTGCAGAGAAACTACTGCGCTCCAACCAACCCTACCTCACTGCTTCCCAAATTGCCTCAAGCGTTCGTTGTTGATAAATAATATCAAATTAAGGTAGTCTATAAAAATAAGGACAGGATGCACAACTTTAAAATGGGGATTCAATTACTCTGTCCACTCTGGTGTAACTATTTACCACATTTTCTCAGTCTTGATTTCCATGTACAATGCAAACAGATATCAACTAATATGCATGTTAGACTGTGTTTCGTTCAACAAAAGGAATGCTATACCATGAATTTTAACCAGCAGTATGTTTTAAAGTGCTGGTACTTTGCCACTCTCAAACATAACTCAGTGCTCTTGGAAACTCTTAGCCACTTTGAGTTCCGAGCCACATCTCCCCCTCAGTGCTTCTCGTGCCCCCATCAATACTATCACTCCTGCCTGATACCAAGAGATGCTAGTGAAATATATCACCTATTCTCCCAGATCTCCAAGCTTCTGAGTTCTCCCAATCACCATACACCTTTAGGTATCTTGTTGAGTACTCTTTGGTACCAGTCTCCTTCCCACGCCTCGGGCTAAATTTTGTGCTCCTGTCTAAGACGGGTTCGGTGGCATGGGAGTGACGGAGAATTGCCGCGGATTCGTCCGCCCCGAAACCCGGCGCCGTGCCACAGTATTCCAATCATATCAGAGGCGAGGAGGTACCGTGGTGGCACTGACACCCCAATGTGATGCCATCTTAATTTAAATGCCTGAAATGCTATTTTACATTAATTTGAATCTGATTATCTGCGATCCAACGAATGCCCCGCAATTTTGTGGGTGACGTGTGGCAATCACGTGTCTTCAGTTTCACATCCCTGAAAAGATGGTGACAAGAGGCCTCGGTGCCGCGAAAGGGACGATAACCTGACCATAGTAGCATAGGGGAAGTAGGGGGTGGGGTACAGCAGCCATTGCCGCTATGCTGAGTGTCCAAGGGGGTTCTGTGGACTGAGGGAGATCTGCAAGGGGGTTTGGTGTGAATGGGGGGGATCTCTGCAAGGAGATTCTGTGTGAATGGAGGGGAGCTCTGCAAGGGGGTTATGTGTGAATGGAGGGGAGCTCTGCAAAGGGGTTATGTGAGTGGGGGGTGCTCTGCAAGCGTATAACTTGTGTGTGTCGGGTGGCCATTCAAGGGTATCATAAATGATGTTGTTATGTGTGTGATGTCATCTGGAAAAGATGGTAGACCAACAGTAACCTTTACTCTCGTGCCACATGAGGCATCGAGACGAGCAAAGATTGACAAACATATTTGGCTAGACAGGCTCATCTCTGCATGGGACGGGAGCCAAAGGGCCCAGGGAAACTGCCATGGGTTTCAGTCACACTGTGTTTCTGGATCCCCTTGACATGTTAAGGCACCTCTGATGGAGGCGGGCCCAAGAGGCAGGTGTGTCTGACCCTGAATCTCCAAGATGTATACAGCAGCAGCCGGCAAGGCCAAGAAGGACCCAAATACATCAGAGAGTCTACAGGACTTGTATCACCTACCTGCAGACGTCTGAGCGACACTGTCAGTGAAGGCTGCAGCTGGAGGCCGTCACAGACCTATGCACTCTTCTGCACGACGAATTGTGACCAATGGGATTTGGTGGTCACCCTATGCCTGTGGCCCTAAAGATCACCGTGGCACTCAACTTTTATGCATCAGGATCTTTCCAGGGATCCACCGGGGACATGTGTGGGGTCTCCCAGGCCACAGCCCACCGCTGCATCAAGACGGTAACCAATGCCCTGTTCAAGAGAGCTGGCGACTGTGCACTACCAGACCGACCCTGACAGTCAGGCCGAGAAGGCCATCGGATTTGGGGTGATAGCTGGATTCCCACAGGTGCAAAGTGTAATTGATTGTACACATGTGACCATCAAGGCTCCCATGGGTCAGCCAGCTGCCTTCATTGACAGGAAGGGCTTCCATTCAATGAATGTTCAACTGGTCTGCGACCACAGAAAATGTTTCCTACAAGTGTGTGCCCTCTTCCCGGGAAGCAGCCTACATACTTTGACAATCCCAGGTGCCATAGCTTTTCACTTCCCCCCACTTGCCTTCAGGGTGGATTCTCGAGGACAAGGGTTACCCAGTAAAGACTTTGCTTCTGATGCCTGTGAGGAAGCCTTTGTAATGCTGCGGAAGAGAGTTACAATGCTTGTCACGGCTCGACCCGAGTGACCATCGAGCAGGGCTGCTGAAGATGAGATTCCACTGCCTCGATCGATCTGGTGAAGGCCTGCAGTATGCCCCAGTGAGGGTCTCGTGTATTTTGGTGGTCTGCTGTGCGCTGCATATTCTAGCACTACAGAAGGGGGAGGAAGATATGCCTGAGTGACAAACATCTTCCAACGAAGAGGATGCAGAGGGGAGATAAGGCCAAGCAGCAATGAGAGAAGACAACATGAAAATGGAGGCCAGATATGGTGTGCAGCACACAAAAGAGGCAAGAGACAACCTCATAATGACCCGATTTCAGCCACCCTGATGTCTACTCAATAATAATGCTATATATACTGACCATCATGCATGTAGTCTTCTGCTTCCATCCCTTCTGTGTTTCCTGAATGAAGGCCACATACAATATGCACTGGTGCCCATGCGAGAGCATACGTTGATTACTTCTTCACTCGCATTGCCATGACAATGAGGTTTGTGGTCACATTGCTCTAAGGGGTATTTTGGGATTCAGAGAATCACAATGTTGGAAATTGGTTTACAAACAATGAAGGCTAATGATTGGCACAAAAGAGCGTTTAAAGTGTACATGACATAGTTGTGTCACCTGTGAATACCCATGTGTGTCTACGTGTTTTTTTTAATATGCTTGCAGGTGCTCTTGCACGGTGTGACCCCTGCGCTAGCAGCTGTGCTGGAGGCAGGCTGCTGATCAGGATATCCCTTGGCCTGAGATGACTTTGGCAGGCATCCTCTGGGTGCATGAGGCCTGGATGGCCCGGCTGCTTGAGGGTTTCTTGCACTGTTGCAGGACTCTTCTTAAGCACCATGGCTGCTGGAGCTGGGTTCACTGGCGGAGGGGCTGAGGTGCTGTTGTCCTCACAATAAATGCCCTGAAGGGAGACTCCAGATGTGGAATCCTCCCCCCTCTCAAGGCTCGTTTGAACCTCCCTGCTCACCAGAGAAGGACTAGGAGCAGGAAAGCTTTCTGGGCTCCTGCTCCTTCTCTCACCTTGCCATTGCTGATCTGAACTCATGGCCAAGGCGATTGTGTGCAAGTCCTAGTGCATCTGTGGAATGTGACTCACCAAGAGGTTCACCAACCTCTCGATGGAGGAAGCCATGTGCTTGTGTGCCTGGAACATGGCAGCTGTCATGGCATGGATGGACTCCCCCAGCTTCCGTTCAAGGCTACGCATGGCCTCTGGCATCTCTGTCAGATGTTGCCTTACTTCTCCCTGCAACTGCAGCATGCCTTGTGCTGTCAACATTAGAGGCTCATCATCAGAGTGGGGCTCCGCATGGGCCTGGCCACCCACAGTCCTCCGACTGTTAGAGGCCTCGGCTGTCTCAGCCTCAGCCAGCTCAGGCCTGCGTGTGTTGCTCTCACCAGCTTGTCACCCTGATTCTAAAACTGAGTTACCAAGGTGAAAGTATCTGCACTGGTGGAAGGTACAGGAGAATCATGTGACGGTGCATCCTCTGAGGGCTCCTCCTCCTCAGAGGTTGACAGGGGTCTCTCTCAAGCTGTGGTCACCTGTGAACGGCAACCTGCAAGATACAATGGAAACAGCATATCCCATTAAGGACAGCATGCCAGAGCTAGTTCTCCATTATTATTGCATTTTTAGCTGTTCGGCAATAATCATTCTCTTGCGCTGGGACTCCGATCTCCACATCTGAAATGGCACGTCCACCTTGGCAAACAACTAATTCCAGTGCCTCCTCTTCGGCCTGGCTCCAAGGATGCATAGCTGGCACTCTGCCACTGGTCCTGGCTACCTCCCTCCTGTTGTGAGCCATCTTCTCCTGCAAGAGCAAGGATGTAGCTATTAAACATTGCCAAATGTTTCACCATCACGGTTCTGCTACCTTGGGCCCCTCAACAACACCTAGGGGATTTTATGTATCTCATACTGAATCACCCTGTCATGGGATTTACTTGGGATGAGGTATAAACATCTGTTTCACAGATGCAGCAATGCATTTGTCATGACTCTGCTATTACCTCCCTATCTTTGGAATGGCAATGGTACCCTCACCATGGGGCACAGCGTGTAGTGACACCCAAATCACACAAAGCTGTTTTGGAACGTGACACTTTGCTGAATGCAAGTGGTCATTGGCCCTATTCCTACATTGCACCCCGTTGTGTCAGGTTACCCCATGGCTGCTGACCTCTTCTGCGATCTCCATCCAGGCTTGCTTGGTCAGGTAGGAGGACGTCTTCTTGCCATCGTGGGGGAAGAGAACCTCCCATTTTTCCCTTGCAGCCTGGAGGAGAAACAGCAGGGAGGCAAGACTGAAGCATAGGGTCCCCTTACTCTGACCTCTGATGTTGTCAGCCCAATGCCCAGGAAGGGTGGGGGGGGGGTGGGGGGGGGGGGGGACTGCTTACTGAGATTGCAACTTTTGTTAACCTACAGGCATTTTCGGTGAGTGAGCTGCTGTAGAATCCAGTGAGAGACTGCATGCAGAGCTGGCAGGCTTTTAGAGCTGTTGCCAGCACCTGCTCTGAGATCAGCTGACATTGCGAATGGCATCTCACTTGCCGCCCCCGTCACATGATTGGGGGAGACGCCCGCCTCCATGATGTAAAATGGACGCCTGCCGCATAATCGCAGCAACTCAGCCACTCATGTGACAAGTGAGACCACCGCCATTTTGTGCAGGGAATCATAAAATTCAGCCCCTCCAGTACTTGCAAGCTTCACAGTCAAACATAAGAGCACTGCTACCTCCCAGCACCCTCCCCCATGCCTGTTCCCAGAGCCTAATGGTCCAGAAATCTCCCAGTCCCCAGACTGCAATCACATTAAATGCTCAAAAACTCCAGAACTCCCACACCTTATTTTCCATGATTGCTCTACTTTCAGCTCTAAATGCTCACACAATTTATTTGTTAATACCCAATATTCAAAAATGATTGTTCAGTAAACAGGTCAGAAATCCTGGAACAACTATAACATTATTCAAGTTTGGAAAGAGGTTCTGAATGAGACCTGAATTTAAAATGTTTCATGAAACTTTTATATATTGCTTTGTTCTTAAGTATTACACCCTAACCAGATTTACAGTAACCATAAAGAGAAACCCCCTACCTTACATGCCAAAATTTGTTCTGTTATGTAAAGAAAGAACATTTTATAAGTAACACCTCTGGATGTCCCAGTGTGCTCAACAACTAATGAAATACTTCTAAAGTGGAGTCACTGTTGTTATGAAAGCAAACATGGCAGCCAACTTGCACACAACCAAGTATAACAAGTAGCAGTGAAATAAATACTGAGATAATCTGCTTCACTGATGTTGGTGGAGAAATAAAGGTTAGCCAAGAAACTGGGAGAACACCCCTGCTTTTCTTCAAATAGTGGCATAGAATCTTAGTTATCTACCTTAAAGGGCAGACAATGTCCTGGTTTAACACCTCATCTGGCAAAGCAGCAGTCCTTCAGTACTGCACTGCAGTATTAGCTTAGATTATGTACTCAAGTCTCTGGAGTCAGACTTGAACCCATGATCTTACAACTCAGATGCAAGAATGCCTAAGCCAAGATTGAAATGTATATGGAATATGTGAGGCAACAAATTTAATTACCTAACTGCAATTGATAAGAGAAATACTATCTATGTTCCAATCTTCATGTGTGTTCCGAAATTGTAAGACACACCAAAATACTCAACTGAAGGGAAAATCACAACCTAATCCTCTCCTCGTCCAACATTCAGATGAACAGATTTTTCAGAAGGGCTATCACAGCAGATCAGTCAGGACCAGGAAACGGGACAGATGTTTCCTTCTGTAGTCCAAAGATACAGTGGTCAAAACTGAGCATCACTACCCTGGCTGAGATCAGTTAGTTCAGCACAGACCAGGGATTGAAACTAACCCTTTCTGATCTCTCTGACTCAGCATCAGACCAGATAGTGCACTTACCCACTAAACCCATTGAGAACTCCAGCTTTATACATAGTCTTTCACATTCTGAATCAGTAAATCTCGCCATTAACGATTTTACGCTCCGTTTCCATGAATTAACCACTGCTGCTTGGTTTCGCTGTCTGGTTTCACAGTGTGACAAAGTTTGAAGAGAAATCAGGAGCATCCACCCTTAGGCCAATTGAGGCTCTTAAGTTGTCAGGTAATGGCCACGTAAGGGCCTTTTCTCTCCGCCGCTGGTAAAATACCAGTGATGATGGGCACCTCAGTACCTGAGGAGGCTGCATAGTAACACCTGGTGGCCTCCTTGCAGGCTGGGAGGGGGCCCTCCTGATTAGACATCCTGTGCCCCAAGGACAGCACCCCCCCATTAGCACAGAGCGCCCCTGCCCTATACTCCGACCCCCACCCTCCCACCTCGCCGGGCCTAGCCGATTGTCCCTGGCGAGGCCCGACCCCCACTTACTTTTTCGGAGGCTGACATTTATGTTTCTCTTCTGGCTGTGTGCAATCTCAACAGTGGCCATTGCTCCTGGTGGCGTTGCTGGGACTGAAGAGCTGGTGGCCCTCTGATTGGCTGGCAGCTCTTGGAGGTGGGAATTCTTGCCTCAGCTGCAGCCAATTAAGGGCCTGAGCTGGTCGACCTCTTATCCTGAGACTGTGACCCTAGTTCTGGACTCTCCAGCAGGAGAAACAGTCTCTCAGTGACTATCCTGTCAGGCCCTTGAAGAATTTATAAGTTTGAATGAGATCAATCCTCATTCTTCTGCACTTCAGACAGCACAGGCCCATTCTACTCAATCTCTCCTCAGAGAACAGTCCTCTTTTCCCAGGAATCAATCCAGTGAACCTTTGTTGCACTTCTTCTAAGGCAAGTATATCCTTCCTGAAGTAAGGAGACCAAAACTGTACACAGTACTCCACATGTGGTCTCACCAAAGGTCTATATAATTGCAACAAGACTTACTTACTTATATACTCCAACCCTCTTGCAATAAAGGCAAACATACCATTTGCCTTCCCAAATGCTTGCTGTACCTACATGTTAACGTTGTGATTCTTGTACAAGGACCCCAAATCCCTCTCAACATTTACAAGACTCGCACTTTAAAAAAAATGTTCTGCTTTTCCATTCTTCCTACTAAAGTGGATAATTTCACCCTTTTCCCACATTATACTCCATCTGCCACCTTCTTGTCCAATCACTTAACCAGTCTATATCTTTCTGTAACCTCTTTTACATCCGCCTCACAGTTTACTTTCCCACCTAGCTTTGTATCAGCAAACATGGATATATTACACTCGGTCCACTCTTCAAAGTCATTGATTATAGATTTTAAACAGCTGAGGCTCAAGCACTGATCCTTGCGGCACTCCACTTGTTACACTGCATCATCCCAAAAATGACCCGTTTATTCCTACTTCCAGTCTGATGAAATGTACAATGTTATAAGTGTGGCAGTGGTCAAAGTACCCCATTCCATAAAAGTATTTCTCAGAGGCTTCAGCAGCAGCTGTGCAGATCAACTGCAAACACATTTTCATTTATTTAACACCCAGGACATCCTTTACAATCAATGAATTACTCTTTGAAGTGTAGACAGTGTCGTTCCGTAGGCAAACACAACAACCAATTTGCACAGCAAGTCTCAGCAAAATGACCAGATAATCTTTTTTTTTGCAGTGTTAATTAAGACAGAAAATTTGGTAAGGGTACCAGATGAAGTCCCTACTCTTCTTCAAATAGTACCAAAGAACCTTTTACATCTAGTTGGATGTGCAGTCAGGGCCTTGGTAAGTCTCACCTGATAGACAAGTGTCAGCTGTGGCTCAGTTGGCTCAATGATTGATTGATTTCTCCTCCAATAATGCAGCACTCCTTCAGGACTGCACTGAAATGTCATCCTGGATTATATACTCAAGTCTGTTTTGGAGGACTACCAACTGAGCCAAGCTAATGTTTAAGGATAAAAGGGGTAGATTTTAACTTTCATGACTGGAAAGCTCAATTGAAAGGAAATTGATATACTCCCTGCCCGAGTTTCCTTTCTAATTCATTGGAAAGAAAATTGGATGGGGTGTAAAACGAGTAGTTGATCAACTATGAACAGTTTTCAGCTCCACAGTCAAAGTTAAAATCTACCCCCAAGTCTCATCAACGGGAGCTTTCATTTTAAGATCCGCTTAAACGCAAGAACCCCTGATGGCTCCTGGGACTCACTTCAATTCATTCATCTCAGTTGGGCTAGAGGTTGAAGCATTACAATTAGTTTCAACAACTCTTTTCTGGGGAAGGGGTGGATACACAGAACAAAAATCAACACTGTCTCACTTCTGTTCACCATCCAATGGTCTGTTGTGGAATGTACATGTATGTAGACATTGGTGATTGGAGGACAGGTTCCACTTCTGTATCTGTGTACCTGCCTTCCTCATACTGGATGACTCACTGACTATCACTGCCTAGCTGACTTATGAAGATTGCTAACTTGGCTGTAAGGCATATTAGTTGTGACCGATGAGAATGGGCTTCATAGTGGAACAAGCTGACTTCGAAGTGCTGAATTTACACACTTGATACCAAAAGCAGAAGTGTTTCATACCCCAGCATGAGCTTCTCTCACTTTAATGAGCACAAAACAAATAGGAAGATCAGAAAAAAACTTTCAAACTCTAATTTGCTCAAAATTTCTACATGACACATTAGAACAATACAAAATTGTACACACAAAATATTTTCAGAGTGAAAGTCTTTCAGCCCTCCAACCATTTCTCTATTCATCTGTCCACATTCCCCATTATTTCATGTGCCATTAATAAAAACCTATTTCAAGTAATGGTCAATTAACATGAGGGGGAAAAACAAGTAATAAAGAGGCTAAGTTAATCACACCACCTCAGCATCTGGTTTAAAAATACCATTAGCAGAAAGCCAGGCTTAGGAATACAATAACTGCCCAGTCTGTTGGTTGGCAAATTAGGCACAACACATGGAATCCTTAAATCAGTAAAGTGATGAAAGAAAATTTCAGGCTCAGTGTCACAGGTGTAGGAATCACATTGCAAAATTGTAAAAGGTGATATTTAGTTACTGTTTTTCGATCCCAGAGACTTTCAGTTGTTGCTGGAAACACCGTACATCTGTGCTCTTGGGGCAGTTGGATGAATCCTAAGAATGAAGTTTAGTCAGTCAAGTTAAAATTAAACAGGGGTGAAGCCACACGGAACATCACATGTTCTCATCAGTAAAGGAACAAATGTTAATCGAGCATTGTAGATATCAACTTCAAAATGTAGGTTAATTAGTAACAATGGTAGTGGTAAATTAGCATTCTGTATACATTCTTTTCTAATGCCATTCACCATGCCTGACCAAGGCAGTAGATGGGTGATGTACTCCCAAACCTCAGCCAGTACTGCTCTGAAGTCAGCCCCCTTTCCCCTCCTCAAAACACACATTCTATGGAGGTTAATTGATCATTGGAAAGGGTGGATTTGATCAGTTTAAGCATATAATTAGCAACTAATTTTACTGTAGACAATACTTCCAAAGTATTTCATTGGCTGTAAAGCACTTAGGGATGTCCGGTGATTGTGAAAGGTGCTATATAAATGTAAGTCTTTTTTTCCTTTCTTGGATATTTGTTGGCTTAAAAGCCAACATAGGACAAGCCCCTCATCCCAGGGACCAATCTAGTGAACCTTCGCTGCACTGCCTCCAATGTAAGTATATCCTTTCTTTAATGTGGAGACCAAAACTGCACACAATATTCCAGATATGGTCTCAACAAAACCCTATATATTGTAGCAATACTTCCTTATTCCTGAACTCCAATCCCCTTGCAATAAAGGCCAACATGCCATTTGCCTTCCTAATTGCTTGCTATACCTGCATGTTAACTTCCTTGTACAAGCACACCCAAGTCTCTTTGAACATCAACACTTACAAGTTTCACACTATTTAGAAAATATTCTACTTTTCTATTCTTACGACCAAAGTGCATAACTTCACACTTCCCTACATTATACTCCATCTTCCTTAATAATAGATTCCAGCATTTTCCCAACAACTGATGTTAGGTTAACTGGCCTGTAGTTCCCTGTTTTCTCTCTCCCTCCTTTCTTGAAAAGTGGTGTAACATTTGCCAACTTCCAATCTGATGGAACAGTTCCCGAATCTAAGAAATTTTGGAAAATCATAGCTAGTGCATCCACTACATCTGTAGTTATCTCTTTTAGAACCCTAGGGTGTAAGCCATCAGGTCTTGGAGATTTGTCAGATTTTAGTCCCTTAAGTTTCTCCAATACTTTTTCTCTGCTGAAATGAATTTCCCTAATTTCCTCACCCTCTTTAGCCCCGAGGTTACTGTCTATTTCTGGTGTAGAACTCGTGTCTTCTACTGTGAAGACAGACACAAAATATTTGTTCAATGTCTCTGTCATTTCCTCATTCCCCATGATAATTCCTCCTGTCTCTGCTTCTAAGGGACCAACGTTTACTTTAGCTTCTCTCTTTTGATATACCTATAAAAGCTCTTACAATCTATTTTTATATTACTGGCTAGTTTACTCATATTCTATTTTTTTTTAAATCAACATTTTGGTGGCCCTTTGCTGGTTTCTAAAACCCTCCCAATCCTCAGACTTGCTTCTCTTTTTTGCAACATTGTAAGCCTTTTCTTTTAATCTGATATTATCCTTAACTTCCTGACTGAGCCACGTATGGGTCTTTCTGGTTGTGGTCTTGTTTCTCAAAGGAATGTATTTTTGTTGAACACTTTGAATTGCTTCTTTAAATGTTTCCCACAGTTCATTTACCGCCATACCTTTTATTCTATTTACCCAATTTACTTTAGCCAGTTCTCCCCTCATGCCTACGTAATTGGCTTTAAGTTTAAGATTCTTGTTTGTGATTGAAACATGTCACTTTCAAACTTAACACGAAATTCAATGGTATTATGATCACTGTTTCCCAGTGGATCTTTTACTATGACTTTGCTAACTAACTCTGCTTCATTACACAATACTATATCTAAGATAGCTTTATAGGGATAGTTGACTCCATAACGTTTTGCTCCAAGAAATTGTCCCAAAAACATTCTACGAACTCATCTTCGAGACCACTCCTGCCAATTTCACTGTCCCAGTCTACATGAAGATTAAAGTCCCCCACAATTATTACATTGCCTTTGTTACAAGCTCCAATAATTTCTCATTTAATGCTCTGTCCAACGGTATAACTACTGTTAGGGCGCCTATAAACTACTTGCACGAGTGCTTTCTGATTCTTGCTATTCCTTATTTCCACCCGTACTGATTCTAATTCATGATATTCTGAGGCCATATCCTTTCTCGCAAATGCCCTTATGTCATTCTTTAACATCAGTGCTACTCCTCTTCCTTTGCTATTTTGTCTGTCTTTCCAAAATATTGTGTACCCTAGAATATTTATTTCCCAACCTTGATCTCCATGTAACCATGTCTCTGTAATGGCGATTAGATATAAATCATGTACCTCTATTTGTGCCACTCGTTCATCTATCTTATTGCAGATGCTTCACACATTCAGATATAGAACGTTGAATTTCATATTTTGCTTCTACTCCCTTCAATGACCTTATTTGCTGATGTACAATTTCTGTTAAACACGCTGTCCCTTCCTGTCCCATTCTGCTTGTCTTTACCCACAATGCTATACCGTTCCGATGCCTTGGCCTTTCTCTTTGGATCTCTAAATCTCACTTCTCCCGAACCCTCCTCCAACTCTGTTAGTTCACAACCTCTAGTCTTATCTGCTGGCTCACTCTTGAATTTGTGTGCACTGTCCCTTCCTGTCACACCCTGATTATCATTATCCTTATTGCTATCTTGCTCGTTTCCTTCTGCTCTCTCTTTAAATTATCACATCTTCCCTCCCATGATCCCTCGCTCCCTACTATTTAGTTTAAAGCCCTCTCCACTGCCCTGGTTATACGACTCACCAGAACATTGGTCCCAGCACGATTCAGGTGTAGACAGTTGCAACGGTACATCTCCCACTTTTCCCAGTATTGGTTCCAGTGTCCCATGAATTGAAACCCATTTCTCCCACAGCAATCTTTGAGCCACGCATTTAACTGTCTCATCTTATTTACTCTACACCAACTTGCTCGTGGCTGAGGTAAAAACCCAGAGAATATTACCTTTGAGGTTCTGATTTTTAATTTAGCCTCAAGCTGCTCATACTCCCTATGCAGAAACTCTTTCCTAGATTTATCTATGTCATTGGTGCCCACGTGGACAATGACAACTGGATCCGCCCTCTACCACTGCAAGTTCCTCTCTAGCCCCGAGCAGAAAATCATAGAAACATGGGGACAGGAGTAGGCCTTTGAGCTCCTCGAGCATTTACCACCATTTTGTGAGGTCATTGCTGATCTGTTAATCTAAGTCTTGAAAACTCTAATTGTCTCAGCACCCACAGCCTTTTCCACTACCTTTTAACTTTCTGATTTCACTCCTGAATGGCCTAGCTCTAATTTTAAGATAGTGCCCTCTTGTTCTGGATTCCCTCATCGGAGGAAAAATAGTTTCTTTATATCTAACTTACTGAATCATTTGATCCTTTTAAACACATTGGAAACCTTGGAAGCTCAGAGGAATACAAGCCTAGTTTCTGCAACTTGTCCCTCATAATTTAACCCTTTAACCCTGGTGTCATCTTGATGAATTTGAGTTGTATCCCTGTGAAGACCAATATATCTTTCCAAAACTGAATGCAGTTCTCCAGATGTTTTCTGACCAAGGCTCTGCACAACTAAATCATAACTTCCTTTTGTATTGCAGCCTTCTTGGGATAAAGGCCAATGTTCCATTTGCCTTTTTGATTGTATTTTGTGCCTCTGCACTAGCATTTTATGATTTGTATATCTGGACACTCACATCCCTTTGCTCTTCCACAGCTCCCAGTCTCTCACCATTAAGAAAAGAAGGGTCAACTTGGACTGCCTCAGTTTCTTTGGTTAGTAGTGTGTCACAACAGGTGAGAAAGGTGTCTAGGGGTCCCTCTCAGCCTTCGCCTGGTCCTACTGTAACAGGGTTTAATTTTAAACATACCATGTTTTTAGCTCCCCTTTGGTGAATCCTTATTCACTGCTTTCCAATTATAAGGCAAATAAACCAGCACAAACAGGCTTTCTTAGGTTTAAAGAAGAAAAGTTGAAATGTATTAAACTTAAACTCTCATTTAGTTAATGCCTACGGATTCATGACACACCCACATTAGCATGCATATGCGATACACACATGCAAATAGAGACAGAAAAGAGCAGAACAAAAATAAAGTGGAAAAGTTTGAGGCAATATCTGAAGAGTTATTGTTACGGTTCTTCGAGCTCACTGTAGAGTCCTTGAAGGGGGAGGCAGTGGCATAGTAGTATTGTCACTAGACTAGTAACCTAGAGACCCAGGGTATTGCTCTGGGGATATGGGTTCAAATTCGACCACAGCAGAAGGTGGAATTTGAATTCAATTAATAAATCTGGAATTAAAAGCTAATCTAATGATGGCCATGAAACCATTGTCGATTGTTGTATAACCCATCTGGTTCACTAATGTCCTTTAGGGAAGGAAATCTGCTGTCCTTACCTGGTCTGGCCTACATGTAACTCCAGACCCACAACAATGTGATTCACTCTTACATGCCCTCTGAAATGGCCTAGCAAACTACTCAGTTGTATCTAACCGCTATGAAGTCAATAAAAAGGAATTAAACTGGACGGACCACCTGGCATCGACCTAGGCACCAGAAATGACAACGACAAACCCAGCCCTGTCAACCCTGCAAAGTCCTCCTTACTAACATATGGGGGCTTGTGCCAAAGTTGGGAGAGCTATCCCACAGACTAGTCAAGCAACAGCCTGACATAGTCATACTCATGGAATCATACCTTGCAGACAATGTCCCAGACACTGCCTTCACCATTCCCAGGTATGGCCTGTCCCACAGGCAGGACAGACCCAGCAGGATACAGTCGGGACGGAGTTGCCCTGGGAATCCTCAACATCGACCCCATGAAGTCTCATGGCATCAGGTCAAGCATGGGCAAGGAAACCTCCTGCTGACTACCACCTGCCGCCCTCCCTCAGCTGATGAGTCAGTACTCCTCCATGTTGAACACCACTTGGAGGAAGCATTAAGGGTGGCAAGGGCGCAGAATGCACTCTGGATGGGGGACTTTAATGTCCATCACCAACAGTGGCTCAGTAGCACCATTACTGACAAAGCTGGCCGAGCCCTAAAGGACATAGCTGCTAGACTGGGTATGCAGCAGGTGGTGGGGGAACCAACAAGAGGGAAAAACATACTTGACCTCATCCTCACGAATCTGCCTGTTGCAGATGCGTCTGTCCATGACAGTACTGGTAGGAGTGACCACCGCACAGTGAAGACAAAGCCCCGCCTTCACATTGAGGATACCCTCTATCGTGTTGTGTGGCACTATCATCATGCTGAATGGGATAGATTATGAACAGTTCTAGCAATGCAAAACTGGGCATCTATGAGGCGCTGAGGGCCATGAGCAGCAGCAGAACTGTACTCAACCACAATCTGTAACCTCATGGCCCGGCATATCTCCCACAGTACCATTACCATCAAGCCAGGAGACCAATCCTGGTTCAATGAAGAGTGCAGGAGGGCATGCCAGGAGTAGCACCAGGCATACCTCAAAATGAGGCGTCAACCTGGTGAAGCTACAAGACAGAACTACTTGCATGCCAAACAGCGTAAGCAGCATGCTAAGTGATCCCATAACCACTAGATCAGATCTAAGCTCTGCAGTCCTGCCACATCCAGCCGTGAATTGTGGTGGACAATTAAACAACTAACTGGAGGAGGTGGCTCCACAGATATCCCCATCCTCAATGATGGGGGAGCCCAGCACATTACTGCGAAAGATAAGGCTGAAGCTATTGCAACAATCTTCAGCCAGAAATGCCGAGTTGATGATCCATCTCGGCCTCCTCCTGAAGTCCCCAGCATCACAGATGCCAGACTTCAGCCAATTCGATTCACTCCGCGTGATATCAAAACGACTGAAGGCACTGGATACTGCAAAGGCTATGGGCCCTGACAATATTCTGGCAATAGTACTGAAGATCTGCTCCAGAAATTGCTGCACCCCCAGCCATGCTGTTCCAGTACAGCTAGAACACTGGCATCTACCTGGCAATGTGGAAAATTGCCCAGGTATGTCCTGTACACAAAAAGCAGGACAAGTCCAACCCGGCCAATTACTGCCCCATCAGTCTACTCTCAATCATCAGTAAAGTGATGGAAGGTGTCATCAACAGTGACATCAAGGGGCACTTGCTTAGCAATAACCTGCTCAGTGATACTCAGTTTGGGTTCTTTCAGGGCCACTCAGCTCCTGACCTCATTGCAGCCTTGGTTCAAACATGGACAAAAGAGATGAACTCAAGAGGTGAGGTGAGAGTGACTGCCCTTGACATCAAGGCAGCATTTGACCAAGTGTGGCATCAAGGAGCCCTAGCAAAACTGAAGTCAATGGGAATCGGGGGGAAAAATCTCCGCTGGTCGGAGTCATACCTAACGCAAAGGAAGATGGTTGTGGTTGTTGGAGGTTAATCATCTCAGCTCCATAACATCACTGCAGGAGTTCTCAGGGTAGTGTCCTTGGCCCAACCATCGTCAGCTGCTTCATCAATGACCTTCCTTCAATCATAAGATCAGAAGTGGGGATGTTCGCTGATGATTGCACAATGTTCAGCACCATTCGTGAGTTCTCAGATACTGAAGCAGTCCGTGTAGAAATGCAGCAAGACCTGGACAATATCCAGGCTTGGGCTGATAAGTGGCAAGTAACACTTGCGCCACACAAGTGCCAGGCAATGACCATCTCCAACAAGAGAGAATCTAACCATCTCCCCTTGACATTCAATGGCATTACCATCGCTGAATTCCCCCACTATCAACATCCTGGGAGCTACCATTGACCAGAAACTGAACTGGAGTAGCCAAATAAATACAGTGGCTACAAGAGCAGGTCAGAGGCTAGGAATCCTGTGGAGAGTAACTCAACTCCTGACTCCCCAAAGCCTGTCCACCAACTACAAGGCACAAGTCAGGAGTGTGATGGAATACTCTCCACTTGCCTGGATGGGTGCAGTTCCAACAACACTCAAGAAGCTCGACACCATCCAGGAGAAAGCAGCCCGTTTGATTGGCACACCATCCACAAACATTCACTCCCTCCACCACTGACACACAGTGGCAGCAGTGTGTACCATCTATAAGATGCACTGCAGCAACTCACCAAGGCTCCTTAGACAGTACCTTCTAAGCCCATGACCTCTACCAACTAGAAGGACAAGGGAACACCACCACCTGCAAGTTCCCGTCCAAGTCACACACCATCCTGACTTGGAACTGTATCACCATTCCTTCACTATCGCTGGGTCAAAATCCTGGAACTCCCTTACTAACAGCACTGTGGGTGTACCTACCTCACATGGATTGCAGTGGATCAAGAAGGCAGTTCACCACCACCTTCTCACGGGCGATTAGGGACAGGCAATAAATGCTGGCCTAGCTAGCGACGCCCACATCCCACGAATGAATAAAAAAAATTGTAGGTAGATCTTGCTTTTCGTTGGGGCCCAGTATTCTTCTTAAACCTTGTTTGCTGTAGGAGACTTTTTGCACTTGAGGTTCAGTGTCTTCAGTGGAGTCAGAGGCTTGTGAGAAAGAGACGGGAGTAGACAGGAGATATCTTCTCAGTCCAGGAGCAAACAAACACTCTCAGTTCAAACTGTTTGTACAATTCAGAAAATCCCAGGTTGCCAAGCATGTTGGTCATGTGACTAACTGGTCTGACCACATCTTGGCTCTGTGGATTGTATCATCTTAGCAGGGCCTGGAATGCTCCTCTTACACACAACATCTGGTGATTAAGGTCCATTGTGGGTTGAATGTGGCAGGGAATGGTTCTTTGTCCTTCCAAACACTGTCTGTTAATATGAAAATGTCTTTCCCATCCATGGCTGATCTGTTTTACAAGTCCTTTCTTCACTCCAGTAACAGTTTAAAATCAATGTTCATGACAAAATTAATGTGCCTCATTCTTGGCAGGTGGGGGCCTAGCATGACGTGGATGGAAATCATTCTAAGTCTGGAACCCTTGAAAGTATATCTCTTTCAAATATCTACTTTGCCTTGTTTATAGTCAGCAATATGATTCTCAAGCAGAAACATTGAGGGGTTGATGCTTTATAGTTAGTTGTCATCAAATTGTTCCTGAACAATTCCAGAAATAGAGGGCTGGATTTTGTGAGGCACCCTAAGGCGGGGTCGGAGGTGGATGTAGTATTGTGGTGGGGGGACGGTGGGGTGGAGGACGGGCAATAAATACTAGCCTAGCCAGCAATGCCCACAACCCATTAATGAATAAAAAAAATAATTATAGTTAGATCTTGCTTTTCGTTGGGGCCCAGTATTCTTCTTAAACCTTGTTTGCTGTAGGAGACTTTTCGCCCTTGAGGGTCATGTGTCTTCAGTGGACTTGGAGGCTTGTGAGAAAAGCCTACGGCCTTCCCACCCAGAGGCCAATTGAGGCTCTTAAGTGACCTATTAATGGCCAATTAAGGGCCCCTTGCTGTCGCCACTGGGATCTTGAAAAACAAGGCGCCCTCCCCGTGGGCTTGTGGGGGAGGGGGTTCCCTCCTTTGTGGGCAATTTGTGGCCCACGGAGGAGCCCCACTGGGAACAACTTTATCCCCGGGATTCCCCCTCCCCTGGACTGCATGACCACCCCCCATTCCCCCCCTTGCTGGGGCCTTCACCTGGGTTCCAGCGCTATGCCTGCGTCCGAGGCCTCTGCAGTACCAGCAGTGGCTACCACTGCCAGTAGCGCTGCCGATACTGCTGAGCTGCTGGCCCTCTAATTGGCCGACAGCTCTTGGAGGCAGGATCCCTGTCCCTTTAAAGTCTTTAAAGGGATGGGGATCCCACCTCCTGAAATTTCTATTTAAAAATACCGGAGTATTGCTCCAGGGGGCTGCGAAAATGCAGAGCCGGGGATCCCCCTGTCTCTTCAGCCCGGCAAGAGGAGCCCCACTTCCGACACAACATCCAGCCCAAAGAAGTTTGAAGGTTGGAAATCTCTTTACATTCTCAAACTAAATAAATTGAAGGGATAAATTCAACATACCCCACCTGGAGATGATCTATCTGATCAATCCTTTCTTGACTGATTTGCATCTCTTAATCTTCAGGACTCTATACTCCCACATTTTCATCAACTTGTTATGTCACATGTTACTTTGCTTGCTATTAATGTTGTTCCTTTGCCATGGCAGAGTATTTCCCCCATTGAACCGTTTGATCTCGAAGAATGTTCATGGAATGTCTTTCCACAATAGCTCCTCATCGCCCTTATAGCTTACCAAAAGTTCTGTTAAGGTCGGTGAACATCACTCTTGTAATCATAGTTTAGAATCTTTAGAAATTAACAGCAGTCTGTTGACACCAAATCAGGATTTCCTTGACATAGAAGCCTGTTTTCTAATCAAAAGGAGTTTGGCACTGATTCCACATTTGTGTACATCTGCACAAATACTCAACTATTCTTCTCATGAGTTAGCAAACTTCTCAGCCTTGCCTTTTTGTAAAGGTTCTTAGCATGCTAATGGCCACATGCCTATCTCTCTCCATTGGTGCAGAAGTGCCACTTAATGAATTAACATCTGTGTTAAGAAAATGCAAAGAAGAATTTATGCATTAGTGGGTGTGCTTAAGATAACATATAGAGGGAGTGAAACCCACATATAACAAATGGTCTGTTCACATTCAACACAAAAATCATTAGCTAAACATGATTTTTGTGTTAAAAAAACCCCCCCAATATTTTCCAAGAAGCTCATTCCAGTAGCAAATCATCCTAAGTACACTTTAGATATTTGGAAAGCTGACTTGAACGTCACACCACCTGGAGCAATGTGCTAGAATAGGAGATTATTTATCACATTGACGTCTGGAACTCTGCACTTTCAAGAAAGTCTTCTGTGGTTTCACAAAAACCCTGATACAGAAGGTTGGCCACAGATTAACAGGTCAGCAGATTTAATGGCTGCCACTTGATCTTGAAAGCCATGAGGGTGTGTCTCCTTTCGTATGGCCCAAGTGTCTGAAGGACAGACTGCAGGGCTCTTTTAAACCTCCATCTCTGTCCTGGGATGCTCGCATGGGGAGGGAAAAGGCAGTCAAAGTCTGCAATGGAGATGCCACATGCTTCGTTGAATGAGGAAAAAGCTGCTTTAATATTGTTGCATCATATTAGGGAACTGAATTGAGATCCTTGTCATAGGCTTCACATCTCGTGAGAGTGACCTCAATCCCTGCACATAGATATATGATGTTTATCAAACATCCTTATTTTTCCCAGTGGATTGATGAGCTGAGACCTTCGCCTCCTTAGCTAATGGAAGGCAGCTTCAGAGTCCGAACTGGAAAAGAACCAAAGTAATCATCCACTCCTCCGGCTCACTCATGCTCAACAGTGAGTCAGCTGGTGACGTATTCTCATTCCCACTATCTAGATCTCCTGGTTGAAAGACTCTTGAGCTGGTGCATGGGCAAGATAAAGTAGGTGAGGAATGTAGTGTAATAGATTGGGTGAGAGGGCGGGAGGGGGCATTGGTAGGTAGGAGCAATAGTGGATTAAAGGCAGAATGATCATCAATCTTCCTCAATACTACAGGACCCTTCATCATCCTCCTACATTCCCCTGCCCCTTTCTGTATGGGATTTGATAAAGAACAATACACAAACTATGTATGGGTGTGCAACACTCAGACAGAAGGTGACAAGATACAGATAGCTTGGAGTTCTACGGTAGCTTGGTCCTTTAAGTAGAGTAGCAGGAAAAGATGCTACATAGCTCTGATTCACTTGCAGCAGGCAGTGGCTCACTGACCTCACAATCACCAGCACTAGACTTCAAAGTATCAGCTCCCTTATGTCCAATGGCCCCTACCCCAAATTGGCAGCATGCCTCTCCTGGGCATTATGTATCAGTTTCTCTTGGCACGCTATTACCAGCAGTAGTTCAAATAAGTATCTGAAGGGAATCTGTCCATAAGCACTGATGTAACTGGAAGGAAAATTGCTAGAAGGATCCTGTAATGAGAAATTGGAGTTGTAACTAGCTTGTTTGAGAGTTCCGAAAAATGGTTCCAGCTGTAAGAATTATAGGTTTATGGAGGCAAAGTGCAATGTGTATGAAAACTTCTTTTTCTATTGCGATCAGTGAAGAGGATCCCATGGTGTCAAAATTATATTGGGAATTGGCACTGGTCTTACCTTAGCTGCTCTGGTCAGGTCATTAAATTTCTTGTGATAGTTTCCTGGAAACAGTATTGCTACCTCTCTCCACATGGCTCTGATATCAGTTTTGGGTGGCCTTCTTCCTCATGAGCCCAACAAGCTGTCTTTACTCTGTCCAGGTCTGGGCTCAATCACCACATTCCCAACTCCTTCCTCATGAGTCAAAGGTAAAAGCCATTATGAAGTCTTGAGAAAGCAAAGGAATCCTTATGTTTGAAATCAATGCATTTGGACATTCTGACAAAAGCTGTTTCTGAAAGCTTTTAATGCTTGCAGCAGCAAGATCTCCCTCGCCACACAGGCAGTGATCATTATATCGGAGTTAGATTCTTGGCCTGCCAATGTATATTTCTCACCGTAGCCCTGCACATTCTTCCTTTTCAGATAAAAATCCAATTCCCTCTCGAACGCCTTGATTGAATCTGCCTCCACCACCTCCAAAGCCAGTGCTGCAAATCAACAGTGGTGCAAACTAGAACCTGGATTTCTGGGGCCATCATTTCAAATCAAGACTTACTATTTGGTATCTAAACACCTCTGGTCCTCATTATGTTCTTCATGAATATCTTCAAATAACTTTCTGACTACGGGTAACAAACTCAATTCTTTGAGGATTCATGATTCAACTATCTCAACTTTACAGATGGGTAGTGAAAAATCCTAACCATGTTATCTGTTACAATGCATTCATACTCTGTTTCTTCCTCACCACCACCCCGCCCCATCCCCCACCCCTTCTGAAACTGGATTGTCACTAGGTTAACTTGAATTCTTTCTGAACCTATTATACAAAATGCAAGGAAATTCCACCATGATTTAATGAGTTAAGTCAAATAAGCAAAAAGGTCTCATATATTATTTACAAAGGTCCTACTGGTTTGCAACCTTCCATCCATGAAAGATGATGGACACGCAGCAAACAATCCATTTAGGTGGAGTGTCTTCTCTTGATGCACCTTTGTTGATGGTTGTGAGGGCCAACTCTTGAGAGGCAGGTTCTACCACAAGTGCTGCACGTGAAGCTGCCAAGTGGCGCTGTGAGTTGTTGTTTTTGACATTGACGCCTGTTGCCAACCTGCTGTAGCAACTGGTCGTTGTGGTAGTGCACACCAGTCCACAGGATGTGTTGCCATTTCCCTCTTTCGCCAGTTAGTGACTCCCAGGTGCAATAGTTGACATTTAGGGCCTTCATGTCACGCTTGCAAACATCCTTGAAGTGGAGTTCTGGGTACCCCACTGGTCATCTGGCCCCGGCTACCTCACCATACAGAAGGTCCTTGGGTATGCGATTGTCTTCCATCCTGTGGACATGTCCACTCCACCAAGCCATTTCTGTTTGATTACTGCCAACAAACTTGGGAGCTCTGCCTTTGAGATGTTGCCATATTTGTGATTTTGTCCTGCCAGGTTATACCCATAATGAGCTGCAAACAGCGAAGATGGAAATTATTGAGCTTCTTTTCCTGGTAGCTGTAAGTTACCCATGTTTCACAGCCATACAGCAAGGTGCTGAGAACGCAGGCCTTATAAACTAATCAGCTTGATCCTAAGGGTCAGCTTGGTGTTATACCATCCGCGTTTCATGAGTCAGCCAAAGATAGTAGCTGCTTTCCCTATGGTGTATTAAACTCTGCATCCAGGGACAGATTGTCTGTCACAGTGGATCCAAGGTAGCAGAATTTGCTAACCATGTCCAGTGGAATGTTATTTAGTGTGATCAGTGGCGGAGATGCAACAACTTGTCCCATGACCACGGTTTTCTTGACACTTATAGTCAAGAAGAACAAGTTACAGGCATCTAAGTCCTAATTACTAAGAATAATATACAGGACTACCCAATTGTTTAAACCCTTGTACAGGATCTGCTCAGACCATTTTGATCTTCCACCTTCCTTGGAGCCAAGTTTATATCTTTTAACTCTCTGTTGAAGCAATAATTCCATAGAATTTATAAAACACAGGTCCAGCCTCAACTGGAGTATTGTGTCCAATTCTAGGCACCACACTTTAGGAAGGATGTTAAGGCATTAGAGAGGGTGCAGAAAAGATTTACGAAAATGGTTCCAAGGATGAGGGACTTCAGTTACGAGGATAGATTGGAGAAGCTGAGGCTGTTCTCCTTAAAGAGAAGCTTGAGAGGAGATTGGATAGGGGTGTTCAAAATCATGAGGGGTCGGGACAGAGGAGATAGAGAGAAACTATTCCCATTGGCGGAAGGGTCGAGAACCAGAGGACACCGAATTAAGGTGATTGGCAAAAGAACCACAGGCGACGTGAGGAAAAACCTTTTCATGCAGCGATTGGTTAGGATCAGGAATGCTCTGCCTAAGAGTGTGGTGGAGGTTGGTTCAATTGAGGCCTTCAAAAGGGAATTGGATATTTATCTGAAGAAAAAAATTGCAGGGCTACGGGAAAAAGCGGGGGCGGGGAGGTGGGGGGTTGGGTTGGTGGGGAGTGGGACTGGTTGAGTTGCTCTTGCAGAGAGCCAGCACAGCCACCACAGGCTGAATGGTTACAGAATGCGCACAGTGGCGCAGTGGTTAGCACTGCAGCCTCACAGCTCCAGGGACCCGGGTTCGATTCCGGGTACTGCCTGTGTGGAGTTTGCAAGTTCTCCCTGTGTCTGCGTGGGTTTTCTCCGGGTGCTCCGGTTTCCTCCCACAAGCCAAAAGACTTGCAGGTTGATAGGTAAATTGGCCATTATAAATTGTCACTAGTATAGGTAGGTGGTAGGGAAATATAGGGACAGGTGGGGATGTTTGGTAGGAATATGGGATTAGTATAAATGGGTGGTTGATGTTCGGCACAGACTCGGTGGGCCGAAGGGCCTGTTTCAGTGCTGTATCTCTAATCTAATCTAATCTAATCAGAATGGAAGGAGGCCAATCTATGATTCTATAAATCGTACAGCACAGGAAGTTATTCAGCCCATCGTGCTTCTGCTGGCTCTTTGAAAAAGCTAATCAATTAGCCTCATTCCCTTTCTCTTTCCCCTTAGCCCTGCAACTTTTTTCCTTTTCAAGTATGTTTCTAATTCATTTTGGGAAGTTACAAGGCAACACATTCCAGATTATAACAAATCGCTGTAAAAAACCAATTCTGACCTCCCTTTATTTTTAATCGGTGTCCTTTGGTTGCCGAACCTCCTGCCAGTTTCTCCTTAGTTACTCGATCAAAACCCTTCATAATTTTCAATGTTTTTGTTCATTCTTTGCTGGGGTCTGTAGTTGCTGTGCTAGGTAGCAGTCAATTCCATAAGTTAAGTTTTAAACAGAAAGAACAAATTTAACCTTTAAGCACTAAATTTTGTAACTGAACCCTCAGACACACTGAATGAACTCAGTGCTCCTAATAACAAAACTGCACAAATAGGGCTGAATTTAATGAGTCCGCCACCTTCCTGGCGCCATTCCCATCTGTCACATGGGCAAACGCCACACCATGATTACGTGGCAGGTGCCCATTTTGCTTAGGGGAGGTGAGGACCCCCCCCCCCACAACCACATGACGGGGGTGGGAAGCGATTAATTGATTATGGCCTCAGATGACTCTGGAGCAGATGCTGGCGCCATATTTAAGGGCCTGCCAGCCCTGCATTCACTCCTGTCCTGGATACATTAGCAGCTTGGTGCAGCCTCAACTCTGTCCAACTGGGTCCTGTACTCCCCCACTCATCTCCCAAGGAGGGCAGAAAACGATGTCCAAGCAAAGACAGAGTGTGACCCCACCCTTCAGCGATGCCCCCCTGCAGATTCTTTTCCAGGCTGCAAGGGAAAGGCGGAAGGTTCTCTTCCCGCCTGACCAAGCAACCCTGGGTGGAGATTGCAGTGGAGGTCAGCAACCATGGGTCACCCAGTGCAACTGGGTCCAGTGCAGGAAATGGGTCAATGACCTATTGTGTTCTGCCAAGGTGAATGCTCCATACCAGTCGCCTTCCAGAGGATTACATGTGTCGACACGGGAGGTTGTGCGACATGGGGAGGGTAGCAGCGCTGCGGCGTTGGCTGAGTGGCTACGGTTCTGTCTCTTCCTGACAGATGCATGGATATCTCTCTCGACCGCAGGCCACCTTTCTTCATAGCTCACTCCCCTTAATGCCCATGACAGCAAGTGTCGGCATGAGAGACATCAGATTTCCCAGAAGGGGTTGAGGGGCTGAGAAAAGCAGAACTGTCATGTTGATCTCTGTGCCATTCTCTACCATCTCCATCCTTCCTCTTGCAGGACAAGAGGGTACAAAATAGGAGGGGGATGTCCCGGACAGGCGGAGGAATACCAGATGTACGTCCACTTACCTCCACCAAGGAAGAGGCCTTGAAGCTGGTGGGCCCAGGATGGCTGCTCAGTAGCCAATGGGGAGATTGAAGTCCCTGCTCAAGGGAGTGAGGATAGTCTCCCGTTGGCATGCACCTCAATGTTGGAGATCCACATAACCCTTGGTAGGCATCAGGAGAACTGTGCAGGGGTCCACAACCACTGGGCGACAACTGTCCACCTCTGAGGAGGAGGATGTCTCAGAGAATGCACCGTCCCATGACTCTCTTGTCCCTCCACCAGTACAGATAATGTCACCTTGGTGGGTACCCACTTGGCTTTAGAATCAGGGTCACAAGTTGGTGGGAGCACCACACACGGAAGTTGGCAGAGGCTGAGACAGCTGAGGTCTCCAACAGTTGGAGGACTGTGGGTAGCCAGGCACATGCTGAGCCCCAGGAAGAAGACGAGCCTCTGCTGTCAACAACACAGGGCTTGCTGGATTTGCAGAGAGAGGTAAGGCAACATCTGGCAGAGATCCAAAGGCCATGTACAGCCATGAGCCGATGATGGAGGAGTCCATTCATGCCATGACAGCTGCCATGTCTCAAGCCTATGAGTGTATGGCTTCTTATGTCAAGAGGTTGACGATCCTCACAGAGAGCCAGATCCTACAGATCCACGCTAACCTGCCCACCATCGCCTTGGCCATGAGCTCGATGCAGCAGTGGCAAGGCGAGAGAAGGAACAGGAACCTGGAGAATGCTCCCGCTACTCATCCTTCTCTGGTGAGCAGGGAGGTACAAGAGAGCTTTCAAAGGGAGGAGGAGAGGCTGACAGCCACATTTGGGGGCCTCCCTCAAGGCGCTCAGAGTGTGGCACCTGGCTCCTCAGCCCCTCCGCCAATGAGCCCAGTTCCAGTAGCCACGACGCCTGAGGAGAGTCCTGCACCTGTCTAGGACAACCTCAGGCAGCCGGGGCCTTCCAGGCCTCAGGCAGCCAGAGGGCGCCTGCCAAAGTCATCACAGGCCAAGGTACAGCCTGCCTCCAGTCTAGCTGCTGTTGCAGGGATCACACTGCGTAGGAGCACCCACAAACTGATTAAAAAGAGCACATAGTTACACAGGTACAGAATATACATTTTGTGTTAAATGATTAAAAGATCCTTGTTCAAATCATTGGGCTTCATTGTCTGAAAGCCATGTGCCATTATACCGTAATTGTGAGATGCAGACCTCACCCTTCCCGCTTAGGGCTATGCCAATGTGACCACTGCCTTCATTAACATGTCAATGTGATGAGAACCTTTGTTAACATATGATCTCCCATGGGCACTAGCGCATATTGCATCCACTCGCAAGACGGGGAACACAAATGGAAAGAACGCTACAGAGTTCAGGCATTAAGGTGAGCCTTTATTTCACTGTCTGTGAATGGACACCAGGATGGCTGCAAATAAGTCTTGCCTCCTTTGCGTGTTGCTCTACCCATCTGGCCTCCTGCCTTGGTACCTGAGGATGGGGCAATTCAGTTGGCCTAGTCGCTCATGGACCTCAGACCACAACCTTGATGATGGCCCACCCTCTGTTCCAGCTGTGTGATTACACAGACCCATCACACAGCAGTTTTCCTACACAATGCTAACCCCCACCCCCACCCTACCAGTGGCACATTTCACCCCTTTGCAGAGCCCCGGCTACCCTGGACTCCTTTGCAGAGCCTGCAGCAACGCACTCCCATAATGGCCTCCAACCGCCCCCCGCCTCCTTCCCCTAGGCTGCAATGCTTCAATGTGCCCTCTCACCTTTGTGCCGTCAGGTTTCACTGGTCATGAATCTGGAGGCATATCAGTGCACCTTGCCATTCACAGAATTGGTCATCGATCATTAAATCGCTTATAATGATAGGGTGGTGGAGGAAGATTCAATCATGGCTTTCAAAATGGAATTGAAATGGAATTTTCTGAAAGGAAAAAAAATGCAGGGCAATGGGGAAGGGCTGGGGAGTGGGACTGGCTAGATTAACACAATACAAAATAGCACATCTATAAAATATATATATATTTTTTAAAAACATGCATAATGAGATTTAAGTCAAACATTGTAAATGATCCAATATTAATGCACTGACCACACTATTTTGCCACTCAATTAGATTATGAATGTTTTCAGGATAGTTTCTTAGAACAGCACATTCTGCAGCCAACCAGAGACCAGGCTATACTAGACCTGGTATTGTGCAATGAGATAGGATTAATTCATGACCTCATAGTGAAGGCGCCGTGAGGCAGCAGAGATCATAATGTGATTGAATTTTACATTCAGTTTGAGGGAGAGAACGGTGGGTCCAAGACGAGTATTTTAAACTTAAATAAGGGCAATTATGAGGGCACGAAAGCAGAGCTAGCTAAAGTGAACTGGCAAATCATGTTAAGGGATAGGTCAATAGAGATGCAGTGGCAGCTATTTAAGAGGATATTTCAGAATACACAGAATAGATACATTTCAACGATAAAGAAAAATTCCAAGGGGAGGACCCACCATCCGTGGTTGACTAAAAAAGTTAAAGATAGTATCAAACTAAAAGAAAAAGCATATAATTGCGCAAAGATTGGACAGAATATAAAAAGTAGCAACGAATGACTAAAAGATTAATAAGGAGGGAAAAATTGGAGTATAAGAGAAAGTTATAATTTTTCAAAATTCCCGAGATTCAGTGACAGTTCCATGAGTTTGGAAAATAGCGAATGTAACTCCTTTATTCAAAAAGGGAGGGAGACAGAAAGCAGGAAACTACAGGCCAGTTAGCTTAACATCTGTCATTGGGAAAATGTTAGAAGATATTATTAAAGACGTTATAGCAGGACACTTAGTAAAATTCGAGGTAATCGGGCAGAGTCAACATGGTTTTGTGAAAGGGAAATCCTGTTTAAGCAATTTATTGGAGTTCTTTAAAGAAGTAACATGTGCTGTGGAAAAAGAGGAACCGGTGGATGTACTGTACTTAGATTTCCAGAAGGCATTTAGTAAGGTACCACATCAAAGGTTATTGCAAAAAATAAAAGCTCATGATTGTCATGAATAGAAGATTGGCTAGCCAGCAGGAAACAGAGTGTAGGCATAAATAGGTCATTTTCTGGTTGGCAAAATGTAATTAGTGGTGTGCCACAGGGATCAGTGCTGGGGCCTCAACTTTTTACAATTTATATAAATGACTTTCATGAAGGGACCAAAGGTGTGGTTGCTAAATTTGCTGATGACACAAAGATAGGTCGGAAAGTAAGTTGTGAAGAGGAAATAAGGAGGCTACAAAGGGATATAGATAGGTTAAATGAGTGGACAAAGATCTGGCAAATGGAGTATAATGTGGGAAAATGTGAAATTGTCCACTTTGGCAGGAAGAATAAAAAAGAAGCATATTAACTAAATGGTGAGAGATTGCAGAGCTCTGAGATGCAGAGGGATCTGGGTGTCCTAATGCATGAATTGCAATAGGTTAGTATGCAGGTGCAGCAGGTAATTAAGAAAGCTAATAGAATGTTATCATTTATCGCAAGGGAAATTAAATACAAAAGGAAGCAGTTCAGAGGAGGTTTACTAGACTAATACCTGAAATCTCTGGGTCATCTTATGAGGAAAGGTTGGACAGGCTAGGATTATATCCACTGGAGTTTAGAGAAGTAAACGGCTACTTGATTGAAACATATAAGATTCTGAGGGGTCTTGACAGGGTGGATGTGGAAAGGAGGTTTCTCTTGTGGGAGAATCTAGAACTAGGCGTAGCTGTTTAAAAATAAGGGGTCGCCCATTTAAGACAAATGAGGAGAAATGTTTTCTCTCAGAGTCATGAGTCTTTGGAACTCTCTTCCTCAAAAGGCAGTGGAAGCAGAGTCAAAAGAACAAAGAACAAAGAACAGTACAGCACAGGAACAGGCCATTCGGCCCTCCAAGCCTGCACCGATCTTGATGCCTGCCTAAACTAAAACCTTCTGCACTTCCTGGGACCGTATCCCCCTATTCCCATCCTATTCGTGTATTTGTCAAGATGCCTCTTAAACGTCGCTATCGTATCTGCTTCCACCACCTCCCCTGGCAGCAAGTTCCAGGCACTCATCACCCTCTGTGTAAAGAACTTGCCTCGCACATCCCCTCTAAACTTTGCCCCTCTCACCTTAAACCTATGTCCCCTAGTAACTGACTCTTCCACCCTGGGAAAAAGCTTCTGACTATCCACTCTGTCCATGCCGCACATAACTTTGTAAACCTCTATCATGTCGCCCCTCCACCTCCGTCGTTCCAGTGAAAACAATCCGAGTTTATCCAACCTCTCCTCATAGCTAATGCCCTCCAGACCAGGCAACATCCTGGTAAACCTCTTCTGTACCCTCTCCAAAGTCTCCACGTCCTTCTGGTAGTGTGGCGACCAAAATTGCACGCAATATTCTAAGTGTGGTCTAACTAAAGTTCTGTACAGCTGCAGCATGACTTGCCAATTTTTATACTCTATGCCCCGACCGATGAAGGCAAGCATGCCGTATGCCTTCTTGACTACCTTATCCACCTGCGTTGCCACTTTCAGTGACCTGTGGACCTGTACGCCCAGATCTCTCTGCCTGTCAATACTCCTAAGGGTTCTGCCATTTACTGTATACTTCCCACCTGCATTAGACCTTCCAAAATGCATTACCTCACATTTGTCCGGATTAAACTCCATCTGCCATTTCTCCGCCCAAGTCTCCAACCGATCAATATCATGCTGTATCCTCTGACAATCCTCATCACTATCCGCAACTCCTCCAACCTTTGTGTCGTCCGCAAACTTACTAATCAGACAAGCTACCTTTTCCTCCAAATCATTTATATATACTACAAACAGCAAACATCCCAGCACTGATCCCTGCGGAACGCCACTAGTCGCATCCCTCCATTCAGAAAAGCACCCATCCACTGCTACCCTCTGTCTTCTATGACAGAGCCAGTTCTGTATCCATCTTGCCAGCTCACCTCTGATCCCATGTGACTTCACCTTTTGTACCAGTCTGCCATGAGGGACCTGGTTAAAGGCTTTACTGAAGTCCATATAGATAACATCCACTGCCCTTCCTTCATCAATCATCTTCGTCACTTCCTCAAAAAACTCTATCAAATTAGTGAGACACGACCTCCCCTTCACAAAACCATGCTGCCTCTCGCTCATAAGTTCATTTGTTTCCAAATGGGAGTAAATCCTGTCCCGAAGAATCCTCTCTAATAGTTTCCCTACCACTGACGGAATGCTGACCGGCCTATAATTTCATGGATTATCCTTGCCACCCTTCTTAAACAAAGGAACAACATTGGCTATTCTCCAGTCCTCTGGGACCTCACCTGTAGCCAATGAGGATGCAAAGATTTCTGTCAAGGCCCCAGCAATTTCTTCCCTTGCCTCCCTCAGTATTCTGGAGTAGATCCCATCAGGCCCTGGGGACTTATCTACCTTAATGCTTTGCAAGACACCCAACACCTCCTTCTTTTTGATAATGAGATGACTGAGACTATCTACACTCCCTTCCCTAGGCTCATCATCCACCAAGTCCTTCTCTTTGGTGAATATTGATGCAAAGTACTCATTTAGTACCTCGCCCATTTCCTCTGGCTCCACACATAGATTCCTTTCTCTGTCCTTGAGTGGGCCAACCCTTTCCCTAGTTACCCTCTTGCTCTTTATATACGTATAAAAAGCCTTGGGATTTTCCTTAATCCTGTTTGCCAATGACTTTTCATGACCCCTTTTAGCCCTCCTGACTCCTTGCTTAAGTTCCTTCCTACTGTCTTTATATTCCTCAAAGGATTAGTCTGTTCCTAGCCTTCCAGCCCTTAAGAATGCTTCCTTTTTCTTTTTGACTAGGCACACAATATCCCGCATTATCCAAGGTTCCCGAAACTTGCCAAACTTATCCTTCTTCCTCACAGGAACATGCCGGTCCTGGATTCTAATCAACTGACGTTTGAAAGACTCCCACATGTCTGATGTTGATTTACCCTCAAACAGCCGCCCCCAATCTAAATTCTTCAGCTCCTGCCTAATATTGTTATAATTAGCCTTCCCCCAATTTAGCACCTTCACCTGAGGACTACTCTTATCCTTATCCACAAGTACCTTAAAACTTATGGAATTATGGTCACTGTTCCCGAGATGCTCCCCTACTGAAACTTAGACCACCTGGCCAGGCTCATTCCCCAATACCAGGTCCAGTATGGCCTCATCCCTAGTTGGACTAACTACATGTTGTTTCAAGAAGCCCTCCTGGATGCTCCTTACAAATTCTGCCCCATCCAAGCCCCTAGCACTAAGTGAGTCCCAGTCAATATAGGGGAAGTTAAAATCACCCACCACTACAACCCTGTTACCTTTACATCTTTCCAAAATCTGTCTACATATCTGCTCCTCTACCTCCCGCTGACTGTTGGGAGGCCAATAGAAAACCCTCAACATCGTGACTGCACCCTTCCTATTCCTGAGCTCCACCCATATTGCCTCGCTGCATGACCCCTCCAAGGTGTCCTCCCACAGCTGTGATATTCTCCTTAACCAGTAATGCAACTCCCCCACCCCTTTTACACCCACTCTATCCCACCTGAAGCTTCTAAATCCTGGAGCATTTTAGCTGCCAATCCTGTCCTTCCCTCAACCAAGTCTCTGTAATAGAAACAACATCATAGTTCCAAGTACTAATCCATGCTCTAAGTTCATCTGCCTTACCTGTTATACTTCTCGCATTGAAACAAATGCACTTCAGACCACCAGTCCCGCTGTGCTCCGCAACATCTCCCTGCCTGCTCTTCCTCTTAGTCTTACTGGCCTTATTTACTAGTTTCCCCTCATTTATTTCACTTGCTGTCCTACTGCTCTGGTTCCCACCCCCCTGCCACACTAGTTTAAACCCTCCCGAGTGACGCTAGCAAACTTCGCAGCCAGGATATTTGTGCCCCTCCAGTTTAGATGCAACCCGTCCTTCTTGTACAGGTCCCATCTGTCACTGAAGAGATCCCAATGATCCAGATATCTGAAACCCTCCCTTCTTTGAATACTTTTAAGGTAGAGGTAGATAGATTATTGATAAGCAAGGGGGTGAAAGGTTATTGGGAGTAGGCGGGAATGCGGAGTTGAGTTACAATCAAATCAGCCGTGGTCTTGTTGAATGGCGGAACAGGCTCGAGGGGCCGAGTGGCCTACTCCTGCTCCTAATTTGTTTGTTCGTATGGCTGATTAATATCTTAACTCCATCTACCTGCCTTGGTTCTGTGTCCCTTAATAGGGATACTTCCATAACCCTTAATACCCTTGCCTAACAAAAATCTATCAATCTCAGTTTGTGTTATTTTTGATTGCCTGCATCACTTAATGTATAAATAGATCCTTCAGTCGAGTGCATGTGTTGACATTTACCAAATATACGAAAAATTCTCTTTAAGGAATCCCTACTTATATTTAGTACATTTAAAGGTAAAACTTTTAGCATGTGTTTCCCTTCATCATATTGTTATGACCACGATATGAACTCCTCAGACCAATTTAAAGAATTACACAAGATTTCACATTTTAAGATTTTACTACAACAACTAAACTAAAAATCAACATTAACAAAACAGTACTTAGTGGGTAGCAAATACACTAAATTACAGAGAAAGGTATTTCCCATTTACTTTTATTGACACACTGAAAAGCCCCACAACACATTTATACGTTACCGGGTGTTTTCCTCGAAAAGGTATCTTTGCAGTTAAAAGTCCCAACCTCCTCCCAGTTGCAATGGGTTGGATCTCCCAATGTCCTTAACAAAACCAATGTCCTCTTCACTCACTTCTTCCAAGCACACTCAGTGGGCCTTCTGTTAATAAGGCAATTTCTGGTGACCCTGTTAGTCTTTTCTCCTCCGCAAACCTTGAGCCTTTGAACTGGGTTCAAATCTTAGCAGCCTTTTGCTGTATCAATACTCTGAGAGCAGTTGTTTTCTCTCTCTCGCTTCTGAGGCTGTGCATTTTAATGGGTCTCTTTGTGTATTCCTTTCTCCCTTACAGCCTGTCGGACATAGGAAAGCCTGTTGAAGTTATCCAGAATCAAAAGTTAATATTCGTTTTCCTTTTACAATATTCAGAGTCTATAAGTCTGACCACATCAAAATCACCTGGGCCTTCCTTTGTTTCCAGGTGTTAGCAATTGCAACTTGAACTTGCATTTGAGACTCCCTGTTTACATTCTGAGAGTCTGAGAAACCCCTTGTCCTTTCAGGTGTTACAACCTTGCCCCCTGCTTTCCAAAGGGTCTTTGATCTGGATTCATTGTTTTCATGATAACCAAGACCCCTACAAAAGCATGGAAGTTAAGCTGAACCTTTATAAAGCTCTGGTTAGGCCCCAACTGGAGTATTGCATCCAATTTTGGTCACCACACTTTAGGAAGTATGTGAGGGTCCTTGAGAGGGTACAGAGATTATTTACTAGAATGGTTCCAGGGATGGGGATTTTAGTTCCAAGGTTAGGCTGGAAAAGCTAGGGTTGTTCTCCATAGAACAATGGAAATTGAGGGGAAATTTAATAGAGGTGTACAAGATTATGACTGGCACAGTAAGTTAGACAAGGAAAAACTTTTCCCATTAACTAATGGACTAGGGACACACATGAAAGGTTTTGGACAGGAGATGCAGAGGAACATGAAGAAGAACTTTTTACACAGCGAGTGGTAATGACCTGGATCTCACTGCCCACAAGGGTGGTGGCAGCGGAGACAATGAATGATTTCAAAAGGAAATTGGGTGGGCACTTGAAGCAAATAAATTGCAGGGCTATGGGGATCAAGCAGGGGAGTGGGACTGACTGGGTTGCTCTGTGGAGAGCCAGCATGGGCTCAATGGGCCGAATGGCCTCCTTCTGTGCCATAAATGACTCTATGACATCCGGGTCCAATTCTCATCACATCACAATGTATCTTTATTTTGGCCATTGGCAGCGCTACTCCCAATCCATTGCAATGCTCATTGCAGAATATTGTACTTACTTTTCCAACTAATTGTGGCGTGAATTCACCATTGTAGGAGTGGGGAGTGTAACGGTCCAAGTTATGGTGTTCATTGGAGGAAATTGCAGGCTAATGTGGAGCAAAACTAAGGATCTGGAGATATAAAGTTGAAAATTATGTATAGAATTTATGTTTATGTATTTAAAACAATGGTCTGGATCTTCCTGGAACAGGGCATTTCATGATGTGCACCGTGAGTTAGGCTTTTTCTTGCATTCTTCAGTTTGAAAATTTTTGTGCCATAACTTGCTAGAAGTGTGAGCTGACAACAGTGCAATGCAGGCAACAGGGCATCTGGGACCTCAATGAACGACAGTCTATCTCCAAAACCAATAAGATTTAAGAATTGCAAAGGAACCAGAGAACAACGGAGAAGGAAACAGGGTGAATTCAAAGCCAAATAAAGTACAGAAAGAGAAATAAAAAGAGGGAAAGAAAGATTTAATCGAGAGAAAAACTAGAGTCGGAAAGGAAAAGTAAGAATAGAGTAAAAATTTAAAATTTGACATTTTAAAAATCTCTAACAATTGACAACATGTAGGAATGAGATTGAACAGTCTAAATTATTCCCTTTCTTTCCCAGAGAGGTTGATTAGCATTGCATTAACAATTATCAAATTGTTGAAAGGGGACTTACTGTTGTGGGATCACGTTAAGAGGCTCTAAGTGAAGAGTCACCGGAGGAAGTGATGTTGCATCACACATGACCAGACAGTTATGAGTGCAGCTCAACAGAGTAAGATGTGTGTGCAAGTGTGCTCCTGTAGTAGCTGTGAGTTGTCAGGCAAGTCCTCCACCTGCCCAGACTGAGGCACACATTATTTCACCGCATTAACATTAAAACTTAAAATTGTGGCTTGGAAGAGGGCCTATCACAAGGAATTGCCAGGCCCCTGACTGAACATAATAACATAATAACAAGAAGACTGGAAAGACATTTGCATGCTCGCAAACAGTGTTGGAACAAGGGACCCAGTCCTTGCTTCCCCAATACACAGAAAAAGTGGTCAGACCAGTTTAGTCTCATGACTAACTGGCTGGTTTTTTTTTTGAATTTGAACTGGCCACAGAATTTTGAACTGAGAAAGCTGTTTGCTCCTGGATTGAGAACACCTCTCTCCTGTCTTCTCCCATCTCTTTCTCACAGAACGGAAGACCCATTGATGACACGTGAACTCAAAGAGAGAAAAGTCTCCTCCGTGAACAAGGTTTAAGAAGAATACTGAGCCCCAATGAAAAGTAAGAGCTGTCTACAATCAAAGACCCTACAGCAAGCTGGAACACAGAAACAGTAACAAGAAACCCCCCCCCTTCAGAGACTGCCTCAAACGTCTCTACTTTTCTTCTGCTCTTTTCTGTCCCTATTTGCATGTGCATGCCAGAATGAGTGCGTCGTATATCCATAGGCGTTAACTGAATTAGAGTTTAAGCATGTTCAATAAATTTCACTTTTCTTCTTTAAACCAAAGAAAACCTGGTGTGCTCATTTTTTGCCTTATAATTGGAAAGTGGTGAACCAGGATTCACCAAGGGGGAGCTCAAAACACAGTGTGTTTAAAATTAAACCCTGTTACAATAAAACCAGGTGAAGACAGTAAAAGACCCCTGGACACCTTTCTCACCTAGTCATAACGGAAATTTGGGTGCGAGCATCTGGAATTTTACCCACAGACGAGAGAAATTGGAAGTGGGAATCCAAATTGTTCCCAATCAGAAAAGAGCAAAATTAATGCAGGTTTTCTTATGTTAGTATTCAATCACACACAACCACGTCAACAACTGAAGCGAATAGCTCTCCAAGCCAGGGTATGTAACTTGGGATAAGTTAAAAGCACAGTCTATGGAGGAGCTGAGGAAAATGGCTGAGCAGTGTGGGATCACTGTACATGGCAAGGCTAGGAAGTCTGAACTCTGAAGGCGAGTAGCCAACCATTTTTCCCTTGAATCTGAAGCAGCAGAAGCAGTGTTAGACGTAGACCCAGACAGGGTACTGCCAGCAAAGTTACAATTGGAACAAAAGAAACTCGAATTAGAAGACAGGGAAAGAGAAAGAGAAAGGGAGAGACAGGTAGAAGAGAGAGAGAGAGGCAGGAGAGGGAGAAATAGAGAGCTTTCCAGAAGGAATGGGAAGAAACAGATAGGAGAAGGAACGAAAGAGAGAAGAAATATTCCAAAAAGAATCCGGAGAGAGCTGAAACGGCTTGAGTTCGCTCGGGGGCAACAGAGTAACCCACGTGAAACATGGCCAATATGGAGCAGCAGAATTCAGGGCTGGGTACAAAATTGCTAAAACTCGCTCAATTAATTCCAAAATTCAATGAAGATGTGGAAACGTTCTTTATGACGTTTGAGAAACTGGCAAGACAGCTAAAATGGCCAGCTGAGACCTGGTCTCTCTGATCACAAAGCAAACTAACAGGAAAAGCCCATGAGATTTATTCCTTGTTACCAGATGAGAGTTCATCAAATTATGAACTGACCAAAAATGCTATCCTCGGGGCATATGAATTAGTACCTGAAGCCTAATGCCAAAAGTTTAGAACCCTCAAAAAGCAAACTAATCAAACTTATCTGGAGTTTGAAAGAAGTAAGCAGTTGGCTTTTGACCAATGCCTGAGGGCTCTTAAAGTACAGCTCAGTTATGAGACTCTCAGAGAAGTAATTCTGTTACAGGAATTTTAAAACACTCTCCCAGTCTCAATACCCATGTAGAGGAGTAGCAAAAACAAGAAATGCTGGATTCACTCAGCAGGTCTGGCAGCATCTGTGGAAAGAGAAGCAGAGTTAACGTTTCGGGTCAGTGACCCTTCTTCGGAACTGACAAATATTAGAAAAGTCACAGATTATAAACAAGTGAGGTGGGGGTTGGGCGAGAGATAACAAAGGAGAAGGTGCAGATTGGACCAGGCCACATAGCTGACCAAAAGGTCACGGAGCAAAGGCAAACAATAAGTTAATGGTGTGTTGAGAGACAAAGCATTAGTACAGATTAGGTGTCACACCATTAACTTATTGTTTGCCTTTGCTTCGTGACCTTTTGGTCAGCTATGTGGCCTGGTCCAATCTGCACCTTCTCCTTTGTTATCTCTTGCCCAACCCCCACCTCACTTGTTTATAATCTGTGACTTTTCTAATATTTGTCAGTTCCGAAGAAGGGTCACTGACCCGAAACGTTAACTCTGCTTCTCTTTCCACAGATGCTGCCAGACCTGCTGAGTGAATCCAGCATTTCTTGTTTTTGTTTCAGATTTCCAGCATCCGCAGTATTTTGCTTTTATTTTAGAGGAGTAGCAAGTTCAGGGAGCCAGGCAAGTGTCCGTTCTGGCCAATGAGTTTGTTTTAATTTATAAGTTGGTTTCCCAGGGGAGAACCTTTCCTAATCACCCCTACAAATCCGAAAAGGACAAAGGTTGGGAAGGTGATATCTGTCCAGGCAGCCCTGGAAGAGAAAGGAAAGCAGGAGACAGAGTGGACCCTCCTCCAGCCAAAAAGGAGGGTACTGTGAGCAAGAGTGAGACCTGGAGACCTGTGTGCTTCCACTGTAAGAAAGCAGGGCATTTAAAAGCTGATTGCTGGAAACTAAACCTGTAGGGTTAATCAGGGCACACCTGCTCAGTGTAGACGGGACCCTGATGGAAAGCACAGAAAAAGCTATAGTTTTAACTGCAGGAAGAGTGCAACCCAGGAAGCTTACTACTGCCAGTGCAGGAAACGTTAATAGGATTCCTGAAGATTATCAGGGTTTTACGTCTGAAGGGAAAGTAACCCCATATCCCTCGAGTGGGGCAAGCAAGCCCATAGTGATTCTCAGTGACACAGGGGCCACTAGATCCCTTTTACTGGGAAAAGGCCTAACCTTTCCCCCAGAGAGTGCAGTGAACACCAAAATGGTGGTGAATAGTATGTCTGGACCTGTACACCAGGTGCACCTGGAGTGCGACCTAGTTTTGGGACCGGTGCCCGTAGGGATTGCCCCTAGTTTGCCTATGGATGGGGTTAACCTGTTCCTTGGTAATGATCTGGCGGCGGTGAAGGTTGTAGCCCCCCCAGTAGTGAAAGACCACAGGAGGTCAGAGAGACAAGACAGTGGCATGAGATGGTCCCCTGCAGTGTCCCTGAATGTGTAGTGGATCAGGCCATGATCAAACCCGCGCCCCCAGAGGACACTGAATTGGCACTGCAGGCAGATGACAATGAGGTCTGTCTGTCTGAGACTTTCTATGGAAAGTTAGGAGACCCAAGGAATGAATTAAATGGATCTTCCCTAGCTGAGGCTCAGCGAGCCAACCCAATATTGTGAGAGTTGCATAGGCTGCCCAATCTGAAAGTGAAGCAGAGGGAGTCCTGACTGCTAACTGAAGAATGAGGTACTGATGAGGAAATGGAGTTCTCCTCACAGACCTAAGAGCAAGGAGTGAACAGTAGTTCACCAGTTAGTGGTGCCAAAGAGGTACCAGGCAGAAATATTAAGAAGGGCCCATGAGACTACAGTGGCTGTACATACCGGTATATGAAAGACCAAAGCCTGCATAAGACAACAGTTTGACTGGCCAAAACTCCACAAAGATGTGGTGGAGTACTGCAGGAGTTGCCACATGTGCCAGGCTGAGGTGAAACCTGTACCCCTAAGTCCTGTACCGGTGTTAGGAGGACCCTCCAGCAGACGGCTGGTGAACTGTAAGGGACCCCCGCTGAGAATAAAAGGGGACAGGCAGGCACACGGCTGGCAAAAGTTTAGAAAGAGAAGGGGAAAAAACGACCAATAGGGCAGGTTAAAGGAAGTCTGGGTGGAATCCCAGATGAAAACCCCTACTGTCCTGTCAGCCAACCCCGGAAAAAGTGAAAGGTTAGACTCCACATCCTCCTATGTAAATGCAGACGCTTAGAAGCACACCATCAGAGTTGCTAATAGCATTTACAGGAACCTGCAGAGACAAAGAAAGACCTCTCGGGGCAGAGAAACTGTGAGGGTGATGCCTCCCCTAGTCAAAGTGCCACGGGAGAGTGCAGCAACTCTGCACAAATACCTACAAGCAGGAGTGTCCCAGAGAACAAACGGGAGATTAACAAAGAATCCTCCCCCACACTCAGAGGAATAGGGAACCACCCATCCCAAAGTCAAAAGACTTTGCATGACTCCAAGAGTTCAGGATAGACCCGCCCACTACTAACTCTCCTGAGAAAAAAAAGGGGAAATTAAAGCAGCCCTAGCACCCAGAAAAGACCATTTTTAATAAACTTTAAGATTAGTGAATGAATGGAAATTAATGAAAGAAATGCATGGTTTTTCTTTCTGTATCTTATATATTTCTCTCAAACCCTGTATTGAAATGTGCTTTACTTTTTCCAAATTGCATTTCATTCCCTTGGATGTGGAGGTGTCAGGCAAGCCCCTTCACCTGCCAAGACTGAGGCACACATTATTTCACCACATGAGCATTAAAACTTAAAATTGTGGCTTGGAAGAGGGCCTATCACAAGGAATTGCCAGGCCCCTGACTGAACATAATAATAATAAGACTGGAAAGACATTAGCATGCTAGCAGACAGTGTTGGAACAAGGGACCCATTCCTTGCTTCCCCAATACACAGAAGAAGTGGTCAAACCAGTTTAGTCACATGGCTAGCTGGCTTTTTTTTTTGAATTTGAACTGGCTACAGAATTTTGAACTGAGATCACCTCTCTCCTGTCTGCTCCCATCTCTTTCTCACAGAACGGAAGACCCATTGATGACACGTGAACTCAAAGAGAGAAAAGTCTCCTATATGAACAAGGTTTAAGAAGAATACTGGGCCCCAATGAAAAGAGCGAGCTGTCTACAATCAAAGACTACGGCAAGCTGGAAACTCAAACAGCAACAAGAAACCCCCTTCAGAGACTGCCTCAAACCTCTACTTTATTTTGTTTTCTCTTTTCTGTCCCTATTTGCATGGGCGTATCGCATGTGCATGCTAGCATAAGCCGTCGTATATCCATAGGCGTTAACAAAATTAGAGTTTAAGTAAATTCAATAAATTTCACTTTTCTTCTTTAAACCAAAGAAAACCTGGTGTGCTCATTTCTTTGCCTTGTAAGTGGAAAGTGGTGAACAAGGATTCACCAAGGGGGAGCTCAAAACACAGTGTGTTTAAAATTAAACCCTGTTACAATAAGACCAGGTGAAGACAGTAAAAGACCCCTAGACACCTTTCTCACCTGGTCGTAACAGAAATATATATGTTCCAGTTTAAGTTACAATAAATACCCAGATATTGCTTCAGATATTACTTGTATTGCAGTGAATCTTGCAATAGTTCATACACCAAAGGAATGGGCAATATTACACTTACACTGTTAATGACCAAATTTGACATTCAGTTTACTTGGCAATTAATGTGAAAATCCAGCAAGTTTTAAAAAAGTAACAGGGAGGTTGGCGATGAGATGCAGTTTATAGAAAGCAAACAATGGAGTAAGTTCTGGAGATTCAAATCTCACAATGAAACTCTCATTCCCCTGAATTTGCTAGTCGATTTGAGCATTATTAACGGTGTATGTTGTTAACACGCCGGTATTTTTCCAAGATTAGGTCCATCGTGTTGTCAAAAGTTTGTCTTTCGAGGCATGAATTCCACCAGAGAGAGAGAGCGAGTCATTTCACATCACGAAAGACAGCAAAAAATGAGACCGACACTACTTTTGCAGGAAGATATCCTATAATTTCAAAAGTAAGCCACCTTTCAATGTGGAATACATTTTAGAAAGAAAATTCTATAAATTCCAGTCAGAAACTATGGCATCATTTTCTTTTTAGTGTGAAACTGCATTTTAGTTGCCATTTCTGAATGATTTTCTGCTCCCTTGTGTTAATGTTGAAGCTGAAAAGCCCTTACCTCAAATTCCATGAACCAGCACACAATGTAGCAATCATTCAAATCTATATAGATACATTATTTTTGTGTCTCTGCTTAAGGAACCATGCACAGAAGGCATAATTTTCCAGAACAGCACAGAATGTACTTGTGAGGGGGCAGCGGGGAGAAGAATACTCCATATATATCTTTACATATTTGCCATAAAACGCTTTCCTTTTTCACTTTTGAACTCTGGTTGGTGTCAAAGGGAGAGCGTATCAGATTGGAATCCTGGGCATCACCAGATCTCTAGCCATCATCCTCAAATTGCCTGTATTTATTAAATTAGAAAATTATTTTCATTGCTATATATATTAATTTGAAAATCCTCTGCAATAATATAGCTTCCCTTGGGTAGATGACACTAACTTTTAGAATTAGGGCAGAGAGTTTTCAGGAGCGTGTTGGGCTCTGTGAATGCGTCAATATTTGTGGGAGTCTGGGAGTATGTCAGTAATCACACAAGGTTACTCCACATTGGAGAGTTTAAAAACCTCTGCGCAATATACAACGCAACTATTGATACTACAGTGCCAATGTCCAGGAGTACAGCCAACCCAACTTTTAAATAAACTCACTACTTAACATAACTATACACAGATCATTTGCAAATACGTTATCTTTATTTGTAAGTTTAAAGAATGAGTTACCAATACATATAGTTACTTTACGTATAAATATGCTGCAGTTAAAATTTTCCTTGCTGTCTTTCCAAATGAAAAGAATAGATGCAACTTGACAGTTTCTACTTCCCTTGACCCTCAAAACATACAAAGTACTTCAGTTCAAAAATTTGAGTTAGTTTTCAAATATGCCAGATAAAAAGTTTACGTGCAGCTAGAAATTTGGATGGCATAAAAGGGTCAAGTGTTGGTCTGAACCAAACCTTCTGGCATGTGAAGTCCCTCACAACTGGGCAACCAGTTTGGTTACTGATGTCAAATATATTTCAGCAGGGAGGGCCCAGTCAAGCTTCGTGCTAAGTGGAATACTCTCCAGGGCTAATTTGATACCATTTTGAATGATGATCCAGCATCACTACTCTTAACCTTTTTACATTTTAACACCTAGTAATCTAGTATGGTGTGGCACAGCATAGGCAACTATGGCTAGAGTTGCTTAACATTCCCTCCTTTTGGATATGTATAGAGTCTGCTCCTACTGAAACTTTACAAACACCACACAAATTTGTTCTTGACATTAATGCACAGTTGGCCCAGCATGAGAACTCATTCCAAAGCAACACCTATTTTGGATGCATTTTCGATTGAATATAGGTTTGTTCAAACACTGAAAGCCTGAAATTAAATAAATAACGGGACAAACTTGCGCTTCTGGTGAAAAAAGTTATGAGAGCTGGGGGAGAAAATAAAATATAATTTGCGGAAATTTTTTATCCCCCTCAAGAAATAGGTTTGCAACTTGGAAGTGTCATTTCTTTTGCGTACAATGTTACACAGGTGCATAAAAAGTAATGAAAATATTTGTGCTTTTGCATACAGTTCAAAAGGACCTGATATGTTCCATTTCATCTCCCCTCAACTATACTATTCCAATCTTCAGTAACTTGATACTTAACCACTAAGCAGGGATGTCAAGGCTTTTCTGTTTTTCTGCAGGCCATACAAAGGAATACTATGAAACTTTGGGACAAGGGGAGGCACATATTCATGTTAAAGCAAGATTCCCATTAATTTGTTCATCTAATACATGTGTATACCGCAAGCTGCTGATATTAACAGACCTTGGTGTTCCAATTTAGGATTTATCCACCAATGAGACAACAGCACTAATAACAGATCTATGTAAACCTCTGGGCTCACAAAATTCAAACAAATCCAACGAATAAGGCTGCCATGACTTTGAGGACTGGATTTCCAGTGCTCCTGGAGGGTTTGGGGTACAGGTAGTCCCAGGCCACAGCGGTTGGGCATTCCAGACATCAAGAACAAAGGTGAGAAACTCCTCAAACAACAGCTGAAATAAAAGGTTTGAAAGTCAGTAATGCAATCTTATTACTGCCTTTTCCCATCTGAATATTTTAACTGCAACATTTGAAACTGCACATCAAATGTTTATATTGAGATTGTGGAAGTTTTCTTTTCAAAAAGAAATTAAATATCAAAACAATGGAACCCATCACATACAAGGCACGACATTTTTTAAAAAAAAGTCTGAAAATATATAACATATTTATAAAATAAATCCTTTATTATGCAGTGTAATGAGTGAACTTGCTCAATTTTGTGCAACAGTGACTTACAATGTGGCCTTTTTTCATATACATAATATGTGTACATGAGTAGAAAATCATGGAATGCAACATTGTGCTTAACTACAGATATCACAACAAAAGTAAATGGTGCATTTTGATTCTTTTTGGAACGTTTTGAGAAAAATACCTATTTCTATAATAAAATATGTTTTAAAGTCGCCTGAAGAAAAAATATTTCTTCTGTAAACTGCACTTGCCAGCTCAAGCAGACATTCAGTAATTTCTTTAGTTTAAAGCCAAATAGAGGTGAGCAGACACTGGTTTGCATACAAAAGATGCAGAGTTAGAGGTCACTTTCGCCATACAGCGCTGTGGAGAAGGACATGTAGTCCAGGGAGCCCGGAACGCCATCTGGCCCTGTGTAGGGCGCCATTCTTGCGATGCAGTATTCTGCCTGGTCTGGGGGTAATTCACGACGCAGTTCTTCAGCTGTGATGTAGTTCTGCAAGATGGAGGAAAATAGATGTCTTCAGTCCCAGCAGTTTCCTCCAGTTAAAATGTGAACTGGAGTTTCCCCAATTTCAGACAATTCCATTAAAACAGTTACATTACTCCAATGTTACAAAGTGAATGCGAATTTGTACAAAATGTAAGTCAAATTGGGCTTCCCTGTTACATGCACAGTTCTCATCCTCTTTTTAAAAAAAAATAAACATTGAGAAATAGTATAAGTAGAATACTGCAGTGAAAATATTGTTCTGAAGACCAACTGGAAAACTTTTAAAAAAAATACAAACTTCGACAGAGTAAAGTGGTGAAATTGGACATGTTTGGGGACACAACAGGGGAAATCACAATGGTCAACCATTATATGAATCGCGTAATATTCAGTTCTATTGAAATGAATGGAACTGAATATTGAATGAAGAATATAACAGGCACCTGATGCAAAAGTGCATTTTCTGTGTCCCTGGCCACATCCAATTTTACCTCCTAAATATTTCAGTCTGTCAAAATGGTAGAAATAGAATACAAGGGTCTAAATCTAAATGGAAATTTTTATATTTTTATCACCACAACTGCCCACCCCCCACATCCCATCAAAGCTGACAAAACTGCAGCCTCACTTTGCAGGTCACAGGCCAATGATATAAATGTCAATTGCTGCCCTTTGTGAAGTGATGAACTACATCAAATGAATGGAACAGAAGTCAGACTCTTTAACATATTTGTATTAAATTGAAGAACCCACCTTGTCACCAGCTAGAACTTTAAACGAGGCCATGACCTGGTCAGCAGTGTCTGTGTCTGTGGTTTCCCGAGACATGAAGTCCAGGAAGGCCTGGAAGGTTACGACACCCATGTTGTTGGGGTCAACGATGTTCATGATGCGTCCAAACTCTGCTTCGCTCTGAAATCATCAACCACAGCAATTGTACCAATGCCTCGTCATGTACCAATGCCTCGTCAGAGTCAAAAACAGTGTGCACTTTCCCACATTACTGCCCATGTTCAGTCTGGTGAAGGGTAGTGTGTAAACTTATATCACTGCCATTTACAGCAGCGAAACTTAGTATTGTCAAGGTTATGCAAACCCAAATCAGAATTCTATGCACCAAATTTCTTGTGGAAGTATTGAGCACATAATCCAGGTTGACACTTTGGTGCAGAAATGAGGGAGTGCTGTATCCTCGCACACACCAACGTTTGCAGGAGATGTAAAACCAAAGACCCGTCTGGTGTGCAGACATACATTTAAGACTCAACAGCATTTATTTTCCCCTCCCAAAGTTGACCAGGGATTTTTCCTGGCTCTCTAGCCAATACTCATCCCTCAACTACACCACCAGAATAGATGAACTGGCCATTCATTACCACTGACTCCCACTTTTGCCTACACTTCAAAGGGAATTAGTTAGCTGTAATTTTTTGGGGGATGTGCTGAAAATGTGAAAAGGTACTAATGGAATTTCATACTCTATTCTTTCCTTTATATCCTATCATGCCATTATGCAGAACTCGACATCTAAGCAGACATAAATCCTTATTCGAACATAAAACATTCCCCAATTACTTGGCATTTGACATCCAGCAATTCAGGATTTTTAAGGGAATTCTTGTAAGAAAGAGAAGGAAGTGAAGAGGGGGAGGATTTCGGGAGAGAATTTCAGAGTATAGGGCTGAGGCAGCTAATAGCACAGTGGGAAAAGATCAGACAAGAGGCCAAAGTCAGAGGAATTAAGTATTTAGAGAGGAGCAGTTCCAGGGTTGGAAGTGGTTACATATAGGGAAGAGTCAGGCCATGGAGAGATTCAAACACCAGGATTGGAATTTTAAATTTGAGGTATCAGTTTACTAGGAATGAAAGTAAGTCAGCAAGGTGGATGGTAATGGGCGAGTGCAGGACAATATAGTGACCGCAGAATTCTGCGTGAACTTTAGTTTTTGTAAGGTGCAATTAGAAGCCAGCCAGGAGAGAAATGAAATAGCTGACTCTGGCAAGTATGACTTAGGGGCAGAGGTGGGCGATGGAGGAAGTAGGGAGTCTTCTGATGGGTAGAATATGGAACTGGAAGCTCCCGTCCAGGTCAAATAGGAAACTGAGGTTGCAAACTGTTTTGTTCAACCTGAGACAGAGCAGATAAAGGGATGGAGTCGGTGGTGTGGGCCCAGAGTTTGTAATGAGGGCCAAGGATAATCTTCCCAGTGTTGAATTGAAGGAAGTTACAGGTTATCGAAGACTGAATGTTGGACAAACCACCTGATTACAGAGACAGTGAGGGTTCGTGAAAAGTGATGAAGAGGTAAAGCTGCATGTCGTCATGTGGAAGCTGATTCACTATCTATGGAAGATGTCACCAAGAGGCAACATTTATGAGGAAGAGGAGGGGTTTTGGGGGAGGATGGTGTGGGGAACTGTGTTGATAGCTACTGACATACAGAATCTTATTTACAGAGCTACAGGACTCTTGTAGATATTGTTAAAATAAAGGTAAACTAAACATTACTGACCTCCCTATAGCAGTGTATATCTGACACTGGCAAGTCAGCAAAGTGTGAGTGGAGAAAATCAAACCTGCATCCCACCATTGAGGCAGGACAGGAACTGAGCCTGTTGGACGCAAAGTGCACAATGCTTCAGTTATGCCCCGAATTAAGGGGCAAATAGCACTAACTCCGTCTTCAACAAACGCATCTAAACTTCTCTATGTAGCCTTTGCATATTCAGGGTTTTACCTGAGGTTTCACCTTAACTGGCTAACTGATCAGTAGTATAAACAGTTTACAGAAATATCTCTCAGGCTGGAATTCCAGCAGTCTTTCCCCCAGTTTCTAACTCTTGGCCCAAAAGGTCATTTGGGTAAAGTTCCACAGTTGTTAGTCACCCTCTGGAACACTGGCAATTATTCCGATACATGCCACAGCACCAAGTGTCAGCAAGGTATTCCACCTCAGGGAGAGGGCAACTGTAGCCAAGTCTAAACCTGTGCTTACCTGGACTTCAAACAGTGATCAAGAGAGAAGCCTGAGCTAATTTCCACCTTCCTGACCCAGAGATACTGAAGTTGGGCGTAGCCCCCTATTGTCACCCCGGCTGAGATTAGCAGAGACTGGGGGATCAAAGCCCAGACTGTATAGATTAGCTGTGAATGGCCTCAACCTGCTGAGCCAAGGTAGCAGAATTTGATATCTGAGAACTGAGATGCTGGTCATATTTATAGGAGTTCAATTTGGGTATGGCTCGAGCAGAGAGCAGCGGGGCTCCAGAAAGTGGTTTGTCTTCATTACTGTTGTTCTCAGTTACTGTTACCCATTTGCTTCAACTTGGCTAGTTAACTCTCAGTATTGTATTAATTACACAGCAAAGGATTAACATTGCTTACCTGTCAGGTGAAAGTGCAGGATTAACAAATAAAAAGTCGCTAGGTGGTTACCTATAGTCTCCTGGCTTTATAGATTTGCTTTTTAACTACGTATGGGGAATGAAATACAGTCTCCAAAACAAGTGTGTGAAATAAAAGGGGAAAGAAAACATTGGTTGGGTATTATAAGAATTAAACAAAAAAAATTCCATCTGATTGGTTTCAGTTTGAATTGAACCCCAGGTCCCAGGGGTGAAAGGGCAGTTTGCCATCCAGCTCACCATACAGTTCCTCCTTGTGTATATTATTTTAACTATTAATTTACTAAATAAGCCCAAGTTTTATGCAGTCATGTATTCCCTCCAATTAATCTGTGCCCTGTAACAGAATGCTTTTGCAAATAATTGTTCAATACCATTCCCCCTCCCACCCCATCCCCCTCAACCTATGACACATCATCGTCCCTAGTACTGAGCTCTGGAAATTCTCTCTCTGTGCAAGCATTACACTCCTTCACCTATTAGTGGAGAATAAACTATACTGTAACAGGATATCATTCAGTCCAGTCTCTGAGTGTAAATATGATGATGCGCTATCCTGTCCCCATCCACAAACATCATCAGCTGCAATATTACAAGTAGGATCTTGCAACAACATGCAGTTCTGAAACATTAACTCTGTTTCTCTCTCCACAGATGCTGCCTGACCTGCTGAGTATTTCCAGGATTTTCTGTTTTTGTTCCAGTTCTAAGTGTTGGATGGGAGACTGGATTCAATAAGTAAACCATCAAACGTCCCCATCTTTTAAATAGCGTACCATTTCCTTCAACAGCTCATCACAATAAGCAATGTACTCGTTACTTGCAATTATAGGGTAAATTTTGCAAGACCTTTGAGAATATTAGGAGCACAACAAATCTGAAGAACAGGCCTCCACACCCATTTCGCCATTCTGCAATCTCGCGGAGCAAGAAACTGTGGCCGGAGCCTTCATTGCAAAATCACCCTTGAGTCCCAAAAATTGTTCTGAAATCATTCCATATGCAAGACACAGATCCATTACTGAGAATTCATGAATGTGGAGAGATCATTTAGTAAATTAACTGTTACTAAGGAAACACACAGAATGGGGGAATGGATGGCGCACTCAATTGGCACACTGTCCTTTCAACTCTAGAACCCAAATTTAAATCAAATCCAGATCCATAAGTCTAGAGTTAACAGAAAGGTGATAGTTTAATCACTCTTTGTTCCAATGCTACAGGCCCAACAAACATTATAGAATCATACAGCACAGTAGGAGGCCCTTCAGCCATTGTATCTGTACTGGCTCTTTGAAAGAGCTATCCAATTAGCCCCAACGTCCCTGCTCTTTCTCCATAGTCCTGCCATTTACTCCTTTTTAAGTGTTTATCTAATTCCCTTTTAAAAGTTACCATTAAATCTGCTTTCAGCACCCTTTCAGGCATTGTATTGCAGATCATAGCAACTCACTGCGTAAAAAAAAATCTAATTTCCTGCCAAATATCTTAACTTGTGGACGGCAACGAGGATATCACCTCATTAAAATTGAAAAGAAACTGCTTCAATATAACGTCTTTTTTTCCCGAGAATCTAATTGCCTTTTTATGGTGGTTACATTTATTCTATTTTACTTTTTCAATCTCCAGTTACTGAGGTCCTGAACATCATCTCAAAAGATTTAAAAAAATACACAAACAATATTGAACATTTAAACTTTACAGACGGTACAATTTTGTGCAGATTGCTTCATCCAAAAGCTGCAGTGCCCTGTAGTTGCCCCATGTGTACATAATAACACAAGAACAGTTAGAGGCCATTTAGTCCCTGAGGCCTGCTCCACCAATCAATTAGATCATGGTTGATTTCCACCTTAACTCTATTTTCCCACCTTTGGGCCTGATCACTTAATAGCCTTACACAACATAAATCTATCTCTTAGCCTTGAAAGCTTCGATTCTCTTAGAATCCATAGTCTTTTATTTATTTATTTATTTATTTAGAGATACAGCACTGAAACAGGCCCTTCGGCCCACCAAGTCTGTGCCAACCATCAACCACCCATTTATACTAATCCTCATCCCATATTCCTACCATATCCCCACCTGTCTCTATATTCCCCTACCACCTACTTATACTAGGGGCAATTTATGATGGCCAATTTACCTATCACCTGCAAGTCTTTGGTGGTGGGAGGAAACCGGAGAACCCGGCGAAAACCCACGCAGACACAGGGAGAACTTGCAAACTCCGCACAGGCAGTACCCAGAATTGAACCCGGGTCGCTGGAGCTGTGAGGCTGCAGTGCTAACCACTTTTGGGGGATGAGAATTCCAAATTTATACGACCCTTTATATTGTTGCAAGTTACATGACGCAAACTGAAGAAACAATTTATTAAAAAGTCTATCTTGCAGTTTTTGTTACAAAGTACTTGAGATTTTTGCAGTGGAGGAGTGTGTTTTTTCACGTCATAGACCTCCATTCTTCACTATGACTTCACAGTTTGTAGAAATTCACGGGTAACCCACAGAATTAGTGTGAGCACCTTAACCAGTCACTCTTTTAAAATGGAAAACATGAAGGTCTAGACAGATCACTTCACAATTTTTCAACAAAAGTACTGTGGGACACTTCAGTATCTGGATAAAGCAAATCACTAAACTGCACACATGTTGTTCTACAATGAACGCCAGTTAACATGGATCTCTTACGTTCATCACCCAGCTTCAGAACCAGACATTAATAAATTGAAAATAGAAGGAATGGGAAGTCACCATACCAGATTGTAACCCATGGAGATAAGGCAAGCTTTGAAATCATCACTGTCCATCATTCCAGTCCTCTTCTACAGAGAGAGGAGGAAGGAGACACCAACAGGACAAAAACAGGGTGAAAAGTAATCACGACAAAAAAGGAGAATGAGACAGCAAAGTGCAAGACCAGCCAAATGGAAAAATGTGTCAACAATGAAGCAAAGCAGAAAAATAAACACAAGAGAGATCAAAATAGACGAAAAGCAGATAGAATGGTTCAAAAGTCACAAGCAGGATTCATGGAGAAAATCATTAGTTGAATAGGAAGACAAATTACAAAAGAGAATCCATCACAAACAGAGACAATAGATCAAGACAGATAAAAAAAAGAGAAAAAAAAACACAAGTTTAGTTAATTCAATGTACCGGACTGGGCATATTTCACATCACATACTAGCTGTTAATACCTGTGCGTCATTTCCAATATCGTACCCCAAACTGATGAGGCAGGCTTTGAATTCCTCTGCTCCAAGGGTGCCAGAATGGTCCTGGGTTAGGCAATGCCACGTGGTACGCCATGCATGGTGACGGAGACAGCAAGTTGTTGGGTGAGGCAAGGATGGGGAAAGAGTGAATAGTTGGAAGGTGTACATGCAAAGGAAAAACGGGGGAAGGGAGGAGGTCATGCAAGTGGAAAGAGGAAAACAAAGTGCATAAAATTATAAATCACGACAGTTCAAACATCATGGTTCCAAATGATATAGCTTCATTTCCAGACAAGTAGAAAGCTGAATCCTTAACTAGCTTGTCTGACAGGGACTAAAACTAACAATTCATTCCCTCTTGATCATAAGAAGTCAACTGGTGAGTAACTTGCTGAGAGGTTAATGCTTTCAGTTAAGATTTAAAAAGGAACCAAGATATCCATAAGTAACACTTGAAATCCTGAGAAAATTGAAAGATTTTCACTGTATTATCTTCAGATAACTACTGATTTTGCCATCCTAGGTCCAATGTGGAAGGATCCGATGGTGATTCGGCAGAGTTGTGCTGTATTTTTGTTGTCAGCTTTGCTTCTTGAAACGATTGCGGTGCAAGCTGCTCATGCTGGCTGGTGGTAGGGCAGGGGGATGTGGGAATGGAGAAGATGACAAATGGAAGTAGCCCGATGCTCCTTTCCCTGCTCATTTACACTGTCCTGGCTAATTCACGGAGTGCTAAAGGTATAGTTAGGAGGTCCATGACCTCATTTACCTTTTGCAATATTGATACATGGGAAGGTTAAGGCTTTAAATAATTTTTTTTTTTTAAAAAGGCAAAAAGGGAGAAAATGGAAAATTAAAAAAACTGAAACCCCCACGCTATAGGACATCTCATTTTTGCAAGCCCACAACCTCAGATCGATTCAGAAAATCAGTCTTTTCAGGACACCAAATCAAAATTGTGAATTCAAAATTGTGGCTCAAGACTTGCTTCACCCCATATCCCTCTTCTAAATAACTGTTAATATTCATCCCTGTCAGTCTCCTGTCAAATCCATGACATTAGATAGAACAGCTTCTTTTAATATTCAGAAGTACTGTAAAACAAACAGGATATCAACACAATTTCACAATAGAATTCAACAAAGCTGTACATCCAAGAGCGGATGCATCCTTTAATGCAGTGACACAGTGCTCAGGGTAAGGATATGCAGTGACAGCAGTGCAGTGACAGAAAGGCGAGTGCAGTCAGAGTTCCAAAATAAAACATATTTAAAACTTCTCTAAAACCAAGTGTTCAATCAACATCAAAAATATATTCTTTTTTTTTATTTCTCAATGCGTCATTTTGCTTTTCCCAACTTGCAACATTTAAGCAGGCATTTTATTGGACACTATAACAATTGCACTATAATAAACAAGAAGAAATTAAGCACATCACATAGAAACTAAATCTTAACATTCTTGGTAATTTATGAAGCAAATATAATGGTTCTTAAAGGGTTAGCAGTAATAACAGAGTTGAATGCATATTTAAGAAATAATCTCGCAACAGAAATGCATTATCCAACTTCGACAAGGAGAAGAATTGCACAAACATTGCGGAATTGGTTTTATTTTTAAAAATGATACACATTCCTTTATTTTATCCTCAGGCCATGTAACACCTGCACACCTCTTTCCTGGTGTCTGCCAAAGCTGCTCCGACTCAGTTGCTAAGAACAAGAAGTGATGACTTTCCTTCTCTTCCAGTCTCTGAGTCCCAGAGATCAGCAATGCAATAACATTGGGAATCCTAACCTGCAGTTCCCCATTGATGCGTCTGCCCAACTCTCGAGACATTATACATCGACACTGCCAAACTGGAAGTTGTTCAAGCACAAATTGCTCCAAATCTCACATCAGATGAGTTGCTGATGAACTCCTTCCTCTGCAGCACTGCATCTCTGAGGAGATGGACACAGAGCATACAAGTGTGCTCGGTTGACATGAAAGAGCACTTGACCAGGCAGAATGAACAGCATTAACCTGAGATGACTCATATACCACATGAATGCATCAACAAAGTGTGGAATGGTAGGCTGAGAGTTTTGGTTTATGATCCATTACAAAGCAAGTTTCTAGATTTTGTAGGAGCACTGGAGAAGTTGAAAATTGAGAGAGAATTTAATACTGACTGCGCAGATGGTGTGTGAAGCTGAGGGACCAGCGGAGGGAAAGTAAAACAAAACAAAAACAAAAGATATTGAACTCCGCACAACTTTCCTTCTTAAACTAATTGGAAGCTGAATTCATTGTTTTTTTTTTTAAAGTGTCAAACTTTAGCTGCTGCTGGCTGTAAACGAACACCAATCAGGCTAATAATGTCTGAGGGAGCAGATCATGACTCCTATTCAGCATCCAGGCAGCAAACCGCACATGTGAAGGCCGACTGGTCATAAAGTACTACTACCTCTGTGGATCACTAGCCCATTTTCACTCACACGTGGGAGTTAAATGAACAAACACAATCTCTGTGCAATATCAAAGGTGATAATGCTGTGGGCAGAACAAGCTTGAGGGGCTGAAAGGCCTACTCCTGTCTCTAGGCTCCATTCATTTCCCCCTTCCCCTCCCTCCCCGAGGCAGGTTTCCTTTTCACAAAATACATACTTTGGGATTCATCAACTTCATGTTCACCCGATCTCATTCCAGGATGCAATCTTTCATTAATTATTTTTTAATGGATAATGGACGCCTGGCAGCAAATCAAGATCTGATAAAGTCCAACCATAAGAGTACAGTATGAATGTCAGCTAAACACTAAGCCTGAATTACCGTTTTCAATACTTTGACTGTTATGCTATTCTACACAGGATCAAGTCTAGTTTAAAAAGGTAATTCCCTCCCGCCACTTAGTTTTCTGGCCCCCTCTCCTTGATACCATGGATACTAACAGTCCCCTTGGCTGAATTTTCCTAGCCCTTTGGAAGTCAGCTGGGAGGCAGGAAGTCTGGTAAATTGGCGAGGAAGGCATTAGGAGGGGAACCTGACATCCTCCCTCTGCCATGAAATATTACGAGTGGTGGGAACCTCAGCGGTGCTGCTCCCCACTCGGTGGCCAATTGAGCCACCTAAGGGCCAAATTAAGGGCCACTATCCTGCCCCCATCGACATTTTGCCCATGTTGGGAGGGCCCGCTGCAACATGGGGCAATTGCCAGGTAAACTTTGGCGGTCTCCCAGTGGGTTCTTGGGTTGGGGGAGTGGGGCAGGGGGTGGTGCAAGGACAACACCCTCCTAAATGGCTGCTCCATGGCCAACGGAGGGGCCCTCAAGCAGCAACAGTAGCCCCTGCAGCTAAGGTGCTGCACTACAATAGCAGCACACCCCCACCCCTAACCAATCATTGGGGCCTCTGATTGGGCCGACAGCTCTGGGGGTGGCGGTGCGTTGGGAGCGGCAGGCTGCCATCCTCAATTGGACATCAGCTCTGGTGGTGGCCAGTTAATTAGCTGCTGCCGGCAAAATGAGGCCCCAGGGTCCCAAACACCTGCCGGAGTGGGGTCTGCTCCCGTTTTCGCTCCAGTGGCGGGACTTGATCCTCTCTGGAAAAATTCAGCCCTTTGTATCTCATCTTAATGGAGTTCTTTGTGTGTGATCTTGAACAGAGTGTTGTCAGCCAGTTCAACAGGGGGCAGGATGTGGGGAGTGCAGGAGAGGGGAGGAAAGCAGGAGTGTGGGTTAGAGAAGGATTCTGCAGCTGAATATGATCCTATCCTAATCAAAAGTCTACATCCAGCTACTCAATAATAATTAGAAGCCAGCTCTGGCAGATTTTTCCCCTCCCTGGCTCACAGATGCTGAAAATTACTCTGCTGTTGAAGTCAGTTAATTCCGTGAAGACCAGGGATCAAATCACATACCTTCCTGGTTTGTGTGGCTCAGGATCATTGCGCATTTACCCACTGAGCCAGCAGGGAGCACCAAGTAATTACTTAGAAATAACTGAAGTTTTGTGGGAAGGGACATTGCAAGAAACAAGACAATAGTATAGGACCTGAAGACGCATGGCACTAAAGGATGACATTTACCTACGGTTTCTATATCACAATGAGTTTTTAACATGCGCACCATAACTGAGAAATTACTAATGGCAATATTTTCAGGCATATGCTTACTGCATTTGTGTGCGAATCTGCGGAAATAGAGGGGATCCTACTGGAAGCCCGTGTGTGGTGAAGGTTTAGTCAATGTGACCCATCCCACAGTCAAGTAGGCTGTCAATGCTGCAGTCTAAACCCGCACATGGAGAATGGTCATTTGAGATGGAACAACTAATGTTCCTGGAAATGGCATGGTATTTATACCTCATGATAGAAGGGAGAAATTCAAGGCAGGGTACAGCATACTGAACAAGTATGCTTTAGTTTTAACCCTTTAACCCTACTTTATCTTGTAGCAAAACTGTTAATAGATCTTGAGCATTGCACAGTTTCATTTGCCTAATTAATTAGATCTCAAAGTTCAAGAGCAGCAATATCTCTAATTTGAATATAGTGTACTTACTGCGGCAAATTTTTTTAAACTTTTAAACATATGCCCTGCTTCTTGAAAGAAAATACTGTGGCCAACTACCCTTAGTCAAGAAAATTGCATAAATTTAATTGCTAAACACACATACATTGACAGAAAATTAAATCTGCCAGCTTACCCTGTCAAAGTGGTTAAAGGAGGCCCGGAACTCGTTCATCTGCTCCTGACTGATGCCCTTTGCATCTCTGGTCAGGACCTGGTTCTCAATTTCATTGATTGTCCTGGCAATGGTGGTGAGCAGCTGTTCCCAGCCCACCCGGATATGCTGAAACAAAGAGAAGGAAATCAATGCAATCAGAACACTTGCCTAATGTATTCTTCATAGCTTTTCCTCGCATGTCAATTTGCTGTGCTTTTTGAAGGCCATTCTCATTGCCTCCCGATCAGATCTGTAATTTCAAAACTGATTAAAAGCAAGCTTAAAAAAAGAACTGAAAACCATTTAAACTGGAACAGCTAGCATATCTTTTCTATCAGCAGCTTTCCCTGGTTGCTAACATGATGAGGGAGAGGGAGAGGGTGTAGCAGGAGTTTCCTCAGTAGCTGAGACTTCCTGAATGCTGAATCAATATTGCACCTTCACCAGTTCCAAGAACATCCTTCCTCGTTTTAAAACCAGCTAATGAAAGGCGATAGAAATAGATGCTCCATCAATGATCATTTTGACTTGCTTGTCATTTTCACTGGTTAATAACACTTAAAAAGGTGACATAACTTTAGATGGTCAGCAAGTTGAGGAAATTGGTGCTCTCCAATGGGATGGCCAACTTTTATATGCTATGCTTTCAACTTGTGCGCTGTGGCACTGAAGCAAACTAATATTGCTGTAATTAAGCCAATCAGATGGGAGGATGGTTATTGAATTATTAATCCTAAACCTACAAAAATGGTCAGTATTGGACCATGACTGTTATACAGAATGAGAGGCTTGGCAGGGTAAGAAACAACAGTGAGAAAATGACCATAACTTATCTTCCCCTCTCTCTACTGCTGATGAATTGAAAAATACATAACTGGCAAAAATATCACAGTAAATTATAAAGGAAAATACCTATCATGTAGGCTTTTTTTTTTAAGTAGAGAATTTAGCCTTGTTTTTTTTGAGGTTGGGTGGATTCCATGATCAATATCATAAGAACATAATATAAGAACTAGAAGCAGGAGTAGGCAATTCAGCCCCTCGAGCCTGCTCCACCATTCAATACGATCATGGCTGATCTCATCTCGGCCTCAACTCCACTTTTCTGCCCATTCTCCATAACCCTTCCAACCATTACTAATTAAAAATCTGTCTATCTCCTCCTTAAATTTACTCAATGTCCCTACAACCACCGCACTCTGGAGTAGTGAATTCCACAGACTCACGACCCTTTAAGAGAAGTAATTTCTCCTCATCTCTGTTTTAAATTTGCTACCCCTTATCCTAAAACTATGTCCTCTTGTTCTAGATTTCCCCAACAGAGGAAACATCCTCTCTATGTCTACTTCGTCAATTCCCTTAATCATCTTATATACCTCAATTAAATCTCCTCTCATTCTTCTAAACTCTAGAGAGTAAAGGCCTAAACTGCTCAATCTCTCTTCATAAGACAAACCCCTCATCTCTGGAATCAATCTAGTGAACCTCCTCTGAACTGCCTCCAATGCAACTACATCCCTCCTCATGTAACGGGACCAAAACTGTACGCAATACTCCAGGTGCTGTCTCACTAATGCCTTGTACAGTTGCAGCAACACGTCCCTACTTTTATACTCTATTCCTTTAGCAATAAATGCCAAAATTCCATTTGCCTTCCTTATTATGGGCGGCACAGTGGCGAGCACCACAGCCTCACAGCTCCAGGGACCCAGGTTCAATTCTGGGTACTGCCTGTGCGGAGTTTGCAAGTTCTCCCTGTGACCTCGTGGGTTTTCGCCGGGTGCTCCGGTTTCCTCCCACCGCCTAAGACTTGCAGGTGATAGGCAAATTGGCCATTGTAAATTGTCCCTTGTGTAGGTAGGTGGTAGGGAATATGTGTTTACTGTAGGGTTAGTATAAATGGGTGGTTCTTGGTTGGCACAGACTTGGTGGGCCGAAGGGCCTGTTTTAGTGCTGTATCTCTAAATAAATAAATTACCTGCTGAACCTGCATACTAGTTTTCAGCGAATCCTGCACGAGGACACCCAGATCCCTCTGCACCGAAGCACTCTGAAGTTTCTTTTCATTGAGATAATAATTTGCCTTTCTATTCTTCCGACCAAAATGGAGAACCTCACACTTATCCATGTTAAACTCCATCTGCCAAATTTTGGCCCATTCACCTAACCTATCCATATCCATTTGTAAATTTCTTATTTCTTTTTGCAACTTACTATCCCATCTATTTTAGTGTCATCTGTAAATTTGGCTATAGTGCCTTCTATCCCTGCATCCAAGTCATTAATATACATTTTAAATAGTTGGGGCCCGAGGACTGAACCCTGTGGCACCCCACTAGTTACATCTTGCCAGCCAGAAAAAGACCCATTTATCCCAACTCTCTGTTTTCTGCTGCTTATCTCAAAGAAACATTGATGAATCATTCTGCAACATGCTTTATATCTGATAATTTTACTGAAAAAAATCTGTGTTTTAAAGAAAAGGCAAAAATGACAGATCCATCAAAAAGGGTACAGGATATGTCTAGGTGGTGACTTACTAAAGTAAAAAATCAAGTACCATGTGATCAGATTAATCACAAGTGCCTGTGGTTATTAGTGGTTTCAGTTCCATAAACCCGACTGCTCTGATTGGCACTTTGCTGACAGCACACATGCTGGGCATCTTAGTTAAATGATCGTTGTTCCTTGAGTCTTGACATGTATGATGTTCTACATTGTGTGGATGAGGGATGGCTAACCAGTGAATTGGGTCTGTGCTCCAGTCTGGAGGTCATTCTCACTGGGAGGGTACAGGCTGTGATAGTAGGTCCCACCATTCATATCCGAGGAAAAGGTGCCAGGAACGACAAAGGGAGATATGAGAAAGAGAACAGGACTGAGGAGACGGCAGACCAGTTGACATGTTAAAAACGCTACCCAGCTTAAAACAAAGTTATCGTCAGCCAGTGGCAGGTGGTCAAAGCACCTGCAGCAACATCGTAGAATGACTTCAGCACCTGAGCTTTAAGTGTAAACTACAGATGTTAGCACTAAACAGGGTGCACAGACAAGTGGAAGCCATTGCAGCATTATGAGTATAGAAACTTCTCACCTCCATTGTGTAGTTGGTGTGCTTGTTGTCAAAGATCAGTGCCTCTTGAATGAGCTGATGGTCTCCTTCTAGCTGATCGATCTTTGGTTTGTAGTTGACAATGCTCTTCTCGTACTGTCGGAGGTGGTTCAGCTGATCCTCCAGTGTGCCGTGCATCTCAATGGAAATACGGCCAATCTCCTACAAAAGTTAACAGAAAGAAATGCCGATCAGGGCGATGTGGTGAATATCTCTGCTGCCACCTGTGCATGGTGGTTTTGGGACGGGGGGTGGGGTGCGGGAGAGGGGCTGAAGTGGGGTTGAATATCATGCACTAACTGTGACTTTAAATTTATACAACAGGCACAGCAACACGGAACATGAAAATGCTTAAAGAGTCAAAGTGCTACCCTTAATTGTACAATATTTTTGTTAAATGTGAAAGTAATTTCTTCAGAACCTAATTAAAAATTGTATAACTGCAAATAGACAGTTGGATGAGGATACTTCACAACAGAGGGGACCACATAGAGTTCTGAAGGAGTCGTAAAGCACAGCCATGGACTTTGGATACGTGAGTTAAAAACTGCACACTTTTAAAACTCTTCGTTATGGACCAAAAAAGATATAATCTGGTCTGACACTTGACTGCTGTATTGAGGGAGTGCTGCACTGTTGAAGGGGCCATCGTTTGGAAGAGAGGTTGATCTTCCCTCTCAGGTGGATGTAAAAGATCCATGGCACTATTCGAAGAAGAACAGGGCAGTTATCCACAATATCCTGGCCAATGCTTTTCTCAAACAACATGACTAAAATAGATTATTTAATAATTAACTCACTGCTGTTTGTGGGACCTTGCAGTGTGCACATCGGCTGCCACTTTTCCTATAACGGCAACTCTACTTGACAGTCACCATCAACACAGCTATCACGGTGGCTGCAATCGCACTGTCACCAACACGGCTTTCATGATGGCTGTAATCGCACTGTCACCAACACAGCTATCACGGTGGCTGTAATCGCACTGTCACCATCAACACAACTATCACAGTGGTTGTAATCGCACTGTCACCATTAACACAGCTATCACGGTGGCTGTAATCGCACTGCCAACACAGCTATCACGATGGCTGTAATCGCACTGCCACCAACACAGCTATCACGGTGGCTGCAATCGCACTGCCACCAACACAGCTATCACGGTGGCTGCAATCGCACTGTCACCAACACAGCTTTCACGATGGCTGTAATCGCGCCATCAACACAGCTACCACGGTGGCTGTAATCGCACTGTCACCATCAACACAGCTATCACGGTGGCTGTAATCGCACTGTCACCATCAACACAACTATCACGGTGGTTGTAATCGCACTGCCAACACAGCTATCACAATGGCTGTAATCGCACTGTCACCAACACAGCTATCACGGTGGCTGTAATCGCACTGCCACCAACACAGCTATCACGGTGGCTGCAATCGCACTGCCACCAACACAGCTATCACGGTGGCTGCAATCGCACTGCCACCAACACAGCTATCACGGTGGCTGCAATCGCACTGTCACCAACACAGCTATCACGGTGGCTGTAATCGCACTGCCACCAACACAGCTATCACGGTGGCTGTAATCGCACTGCCACCAACACAGCTATCACGGTGGCTGCAATCGCACTGTCACCAACACAGCTTTCACGATGGCTGTAATCGCGCCATCAACACAGCTACCACGGTGGCTGTAATCGCACTGTCACCATCAACACAGCTATCACGATGGCTGTAATCGCACTGTCACCAACACAGCTATCACGATGGCTGTAATTGCACTGTCACCATCAACACAGCTATCACGATGGCTGTAACCGCACTGTCACCATCAACACAGCTATCACGATGGCTGTAATCGCACTGTCACCATCAACACAGCTATCACGATGGCTGTAATCGCACTGTCACCAACACAGCTATCACGGTGGCTGTAATCGCACTGTCACCAACACAGCTATCACGGTGGCTGTAATCGCACTGTCACCAACACAGCTATCACGGTGGCTGTAATCACACTGCCACCAACATAGCAATCACGGTGGCTGTAATCGCACTGCCATCAACACAGCTATCACGGTGGCTGTAATTGCACTGTCACCACCAACACAGCTATCACGGTGGTTGTAATTGCACTGTCACCACCAACACAGCTATCACGGTGGTTGTAATTGCACTGTCACCAACACAGCTATCACGATGGCTGTAATCGCACTGCCACTAACACAGCTATCACGGTGGCTGTAATCGCACTGTCACCAACACAGCTATCACGGTGGCTGTAATCGCACTGTCACCAACACAGCTATCACGGTGGCTGTAATCGCACTGTCACCAACACAGCTATCACGGTGGCTGTAATCGCACTGTCACCAACACAGCTATCACGGTGGCTGTAATCGCACTGTCACCAACACAGCTATCACAGTGGCTGTAATCGCACTGCCACCAACACAGCTATCACGGTGGCTGTAATCGCACTGCCACCAACACAGCTATCACGGTGGCTGTAATCGCACTGTCACCAACACAGCTATCACAGTGGCTGTAATCGCACTGCCACCAACACAGCTATCACGGTGGCTGTAATCGCACTGCCACCAACACAGCTATCACGGTGGCTGTAATCGCACTGTCACCAACACAGCTATCACGATGGCTGTAATCGCACTGCCACTAACACAGCTATCACGGTGGCTGTAATCGCACTGTCACCAACACAGCTATCACGGTGGCTGTAATCGCACTGTCACCAACACAGCTATCACGGTGGCTGTAATCGCACTGTCACCAGTAATATACTGTCACCAATAATGCAGTCCTGCAATCAGCTCTGCAGTGTTTTTGAAATATTACCTCCATCTTCGTCTGAATCCAAGGACCAATGACATTGGCTTGTGTTGCAAACTGTTTTCGCAGCTTCTCATTGGACTGCTGGCGAGCATTCTCCTCCATCAGTGCATGATCCCTCTGTGGCACCAAGTGTCGAACCTGACAGCAAAATACAATCAATCGAGTCACTGAACATCATTTCCATTCCTTTAAAAGCCCTTAGCGATAAAGAAGAAAATAGGAGTATGAGTCTTTAGATTTTAAATTTCTCCCTTTACATCTGGAGGTATTTTGCACTGGTTGCGGTACTGGGTAGTGGAACACTGCTCCTTTACCTTGAATCAAGCCCAGAGTACTTGAATGATAGTTACCTCACTCTTGGTTTATCAAATTCCTCTGGTTTTATCCCTGGTCTGCATCAAATTAGCCACTCTTGACCATAGCAGAGTAGGGATGCTATAATTGGCTGCAACATCCGTGGGGCGAGGGAAGAAAGCGAACAGCTCCAGGACATGCAATCCTGATTGCTTTCCCATACCTCTGTTGGAGGTGCATGTGTGTGGACCCCAGGTACAGACAGCATCAGTCTCACCTGCGATGTTGTTCACAGTAGAACAGCCAGGTAGCATTCACTGTCAACACCCACACTTGAATAATGGCCACTTAGTAAGGTACTGTAAGTAAACAGGTTGCTGGGGAACTGTATCCTTGCAAGGAGCCGAAGGGGAGGAAGGGAGAAAGTGGGAGAAAGTGCATGCCGGGAGGGAAGGGAATGTTTCGTCATGATGCTCCAGTCATCATGAGCGTGAGGCAAGCTTGATGGACCAGCCGGCCTTTTACTACCTGTCAATTTTGTAATAAACATGCGCACTCTCAGGCAGTAAGAACTAGGTTGTGTTCCCACTGCACAAAACTATCCATAATTCAGCAGTAATAGTAAATGAACTGGCTATTTCAGCTGTTGAAGCGATAAGGATGGCTGGTGTGGAAATTGGAAATGTCATTAGTGCAGTAGGAAGTACAATACAGAAGGTATGTTATTGGTGCAGTGCAGAGGGACCTTTGTCTTGCGTGTATCCTTACCACCTTCAAGAAGAGTTAATGTGGAGCAATAAAATCCTTACAATGTAATTCAAACCTCAGTCAAATAAATTGTGACAAGTTAATCTGAGGTAGAATACTGATTAGAAAATTTTAGTACACTGCGTTAAGGAGTTGGCTACTGGCTCTTTCTTTTGAAGACTTGCAACGCAACAAGCAATTCCCTTCAGTAGATTAAATAAGAAGGAAAGAATGCACACTCAGCTGGAAACAATCTCCAACATTTTGTTTCCTCAGAGATTAAGTTCCAAAGTTTTCAAAAGAAAAGTTTGACACAGAGCCAAAATCCAAATAAAAGCTACAAACAAGATACACGCAGTGTCTTTCATTCTGTACACGATGTATTATAGTGATATTTTTCACTCTCAAGTAAGGTGGATAGGCAGCCAACACATCTTGTATGACTGTGTTGGGTTTGTATCAAAACATAATTTTGGAACAAGACTTGGTACATTGGAACAAAACAAGTTATGCAAGAGGATCAATAGTTAAGGCCATCAAAAGTAGTTCCAGTCTATGTGAACAATCTCCAATTAGGTTAAGACACTCGACCCTAATACACTCAAACATGGTTGCAATCACAAGTTAGGTATTAGTGCAAAATGTACCTAGATGGTTAATGACACCTTGTTGCAGTATTTTTTGAATGTAGCTGTCCTTGCCTTCAACAGTACAATTGATAAATTTAGGAACTGTTCTCACCTTTTCCCACTTGCTGTTAATATCCTGTGGGGCAATAGTTGTGTAAGGGTTGGTACCAGCCATGTTGACATGGTAGGTTTGGACAATCTTCGACACCTCATTGTGAATGCCCAGGATAGCCTGGCGTTCCCGGTCTGCCTCAGGTAGAGTGGCTTTAAATTGCTCGTGAGCAGTGATCAATCCCTATAGGGCCAGGAAAGAGGCATTTAACAAAATGTTAGTCACACCGAGTGCATAGATTCATTGGACATCAAATTACTTCAGGCACAGAATCATTTGTTTTCCCTGGAACTTAATTGGAACAGGAATTAATAGAAATGCGTCACTTTGCCACCTCTAAAATTTCCCCAGAAATTTTCTGGCTTCCATATTTTAACTATCCACTCCTGAAATATGCCGACCCATCCTGAAATATGGCTCCATGGGGACTGACAGCTACCAAGTATCATCGCCAAATGGCCATTCAATAAAAACGAGTCTGGAGAGCGAGGCAATGGGGGATCCTGATTCAGTTCTTACTCAATACCTATATGTACGCACTTCCAGCAGAGGTCACTGAATGTGATTCAGAACAGAAGACCTGGCTTATACTCTCTCTCCCCACCTCTGCGCCCCCCCGTCCCTCCCCCCCGCACCCCCACCAACCCCCTCAGGTCCAGTGCCTTCACAACCACCCTGGCTGTCTGTGATCAGCTAGCTTAGTGCAGACCAGGAATTGAACCTGGGGATTTCTGGATCTCTATGGCCCTGTTCCACAGTGAACAATATCATTAACCAGCTTTGAATTTGTGGGAGTCTGCCAATTATAAAATCTGTAACGAGGCTAATGGAACTAAGTAACATATAAGCAAAATGAGAAACTCATCTATCACGAGCTATTATTGCGAAATAAATATGCACTACAGTCGTCTGCCACATTTTTCCCCCAGACTTGGCATGTTAAAATCATTGGAGGTTACTAATTGTAGAGAACAACTTTGCAGACTTTTCCTAATATAGTAATATATTTTACCAACTCTGTTATCGTTCTTATTGCTTTCCTTGAGAAATACTTAATATAGGGTATCACAGCAATTGGAGATTTAAATAACTTGCATTTCTCTTATTTAATATTGAAAGTCTGATGTATGCCTCATGAGGTGCAGCAGTGTACTGGCTATGTCACTGGACTAGCAATCCAGAGGTTTGGTCTAACTATCCTGAGCAGGTGTTCAATTCCCACACTTGCAGTTTACAAATTTGAAATCAATTTTTTAAAAAAATCTGGAAATAAAATCAATTAAAAACAAAATCAGTAAAAGTGACCATTGTCAGATTGTTGCTAAAAACCCAACTGGTTGGAGGGAAGGAAACCAGCCGTCCTTACCTAGTCTGGTCTATCTGTGACTCCAGTCCAACACCAACTCTTAACTAGCTTAGTTAACTAAGTTAATTGGCCTAGCCCTTCACACAGGGAAACGAGAGATGGGCAACAACCACATCCTGTGAATGAATTTTACATGGAAATCCAACATTACACATGCTTTTTAAAAATTTCACTCTTGGGACATGGCCATTGCTGGCTAGGCCAGCATTTATTACCCACCCCTTGTTGCCCTTGAGAAGGTGGTGGTGAGCCACCTTCTTGAACTGCTGCAATCGCCTGGTAAAGGTATTCCCGCAGTGCTGTTGGGGAGGGAGTTACAAGATTTTGATCCAGTGACAATGAAGGAACTACGAAGTGTGTCCAACTCGGGGCGGTGTGGAACTTGGAGGCAGTGACATTCTCTTCCGCCTGCTGCCCTTGTCCTCCTTGGTGATAGAGGTCACAGGTTTGGGAGGTGCTGCCAAAGAAACACTGCCTACAATATTTACAATACCGAGAACAGATGGATGGCTGAGACTTTCAAAATCATTTTACAAAATTATGGATGATGAATGTAAAGATGAAGGTAAAAACATACACGGGAACAGGTGTATTAACTGTACACATTGTCATTGTATGTATGTAGTCAGTCTGTTGCCACAGCATTCAATGAAATGGTACTGACACCAAAAGCAAATGTGATAAACTGGGGGCACTCATATGAAACTCTATTTCACAAGGGAATTAAATAAATTTATTTTAAATAGTTAATGTCTTTTTTGAGAAGCTTAAAATAAACTGTCATTTAGCCCAGTTGGTCAAATTCTTGTCCCGGAGCAAATAATCTCAACTCATAATTCAGGAATTCTGTATAGTGGAAGATTCCATCTTTTGGATTGGAAAGTAAACCCAGGCTCACCTGTCTATTCAGATGGACATAGAAGACCCCGTGGCACTATTTGAAGAAAAGGCATTGTCCAAGTGTCCTGGACAACATTCCTCCCTCAAGCAACACCAGCAAAACAGATTAAATGGTTATTTATCTAATTCACCTTTTGTGGAATCTTGCTATGCACAAATTGGTGAGAACACTTAAAAAAAACAGGTTTGGCTGTGGGACACGCTGAAGATCTAAAGGTACTGTATAATCCCAAGTTATTTGTGTGATTTCTTATTAAGATAGTGGAGAGAGGAATTTCATGCAAACACATATACACAACAAAATTTCACCCTTGTGCATGTTCTTCACATACTTTGTATGCTGCATGGACCACAACACCGATACTTCTGTATTTAGTGACAGTGTATCTCTCACAGAATGCAGTTGCAGAAGTCGACAAAAAGTACCAGATGCAGTAGAAATGAGAGAGACTGACAAGCTAGAAATGAAGTTAAATTATTTTGTAGATTTGTCTAGAAGTTTTGCAACTGAAATTTTAAGCTACTCTCCAGGACATACCTCATTCTCCATCAAAGAGCTAAGCAGCCTCCAACAATACTGTTTCAGCCATACGAACATATGAATTAGGAGCAGGAGTAGGCCACTTGGGCCCCTCGAGCCTGCTCCACCACTCACTCAATCAGACCATGGCTGATCTGACTGTAACCTCAACACCACATTCTTGCCTACCCCTGATAATTTTCCACCCCCTTGCTAATCAAGAATCTATCTACCCTGGCCTTAAAAATATTCAAAGAGTCTGCTTCCACCGCCTTTTGAGGAAGGGAATTCCAAAAATGCACGACCCTCAGAAAAACATTTCTCCTCATCTCTTATTTTTAAACAGTGACTTCTAGTTCTAGATTCTCCCACAAGGGGAAACATCCTTTCCACATCCACCCTGGTGAGACCCCTCAGGATCTTATAGGTTTCAATCAAGTTGCCTCTTACTCTTCTAAACTCCAACGGATACAAGCCTAGCCTGTCCAATCTTTCCTCGTAAGACAACCTGCCCATTCCAGGTATTAATCTAGTAAAGCTTCTCTGAACTGCTTCCAATGCATTTACATCCGTCCGTAAATAAGTAGACCAATACTTTACACAATACTCCAGATGTGGTCTCACCAATGCCCTGTATAATTGAAGCAAGACCTTCCTACTTTTGTATTCAATTCCCCTCTGCATCTCAGAGCTCTGCAATCTCTCACCATTTAGATAATATGCTTCTTTTTTACTCTTCCTGCTAAAATAGACAATTTCACATTTTCCCACACAATACTCCATTTGCCAGATCTTTGCCCACTCACTTAACCTATCTATATCCCTTTGTAGCCTCCTTATGTCCTCTTCATAACTTACTTTTCTACTTATCTTTGTGTCATCAGCAAATATAGCAACCATACCATACCATAACCAATGTTACCCCCTACACGTGAGCTTTTATTTTCTGCAATAACCTTTGACGTGGCACCTTATCAAATGCTTTCTGGAAAATAATTTGCTGAAACATGATTTCCCTTTCACAAATCTGTGTTGACTCTGCCTGATTAGCTTGAATTTTTCAAAGTGCCCTGCTATAATATCTTTAATAATATCTTCTAACATTTTCTCTATGACAGATGTTAAGCTAACTGGCCTATAGTTTCTTGCTTTCTGTCTCCCTTTTTGAATAAAGGAGTTACATTAGCTATTTTCCAATCTAATGGAACCTACCCCGAATTTAGAGAATTTTGGAAAATTAAAACCAACACATCAACTATCTCACTAGCCACTTCTTTTAGGACCCTAGGATGAAGTCCATCAGGATCCGGGGACTTGTCAGCTCACAGCTCCAACAATTTGCTCAGTACCACTTCCTTGGAGATTGGCATTTATAGAGCTCAAGAAAACTACAAATAAGGGGAAGTGATGGAGAGTTACCACTTTCCCACATCTCCAATGCAAATATAAGGGGGAACATGGCAATGCATTCCGAAACTGCCTTTCACATGTCCAGGATGACTCAGGGGGGAAGCAACATTTAAACCTCACATCCACGATTTTGGACCTTAAACTCAGAGTCATGGAGGAAATTCAAATCAGGTTTGGATGTGAAATTCAAATCATATGACAATTAAGTTAAACTACTAACATCTTCAAAACATGGCCATCTATTCCAATGTGCCTCTAAAAAGAGTAACTCTCATGAATTTGGACGATGATTTGACGGAATTACATTCCACTTAGGAGAGAATTTGGTTTGCCTGTCTGCCATCCCCATCTTCCAAAAAAGTATCTATCATTTAATCTTTCAAAACTAACTGTGAAAATGCAAAGGCTAGATGGTACGTAGCTGACAGATGTTAAGAACAATCAGTAGGTGATGAAAAGGTTTGACTGGTGTCATCACAGACTGCTGGAGAGTGCAGTGCTGAAAATTGTTTCTTGTGCAGTACGGTATTACTCCTGATTGCTCAGAAGTAATGGAGCTAAAGTCAGCATGGAGATAAGTGGCTAAAGAGAATATATAACAGGGTTGGTTCGATTTTTTTTCCATAACAACCAGATTCAGCCAAATAATAAAAGAAAAATGAGCTGTCATTAGGAGTTCAGATTCGTGCATTGGATACACATCCTACCCAAAAAGATTGCAACAAATTGTCTAGCAGGTTTAATTTTTGTTTTAGTTTATAATATGCTCATTTTAAAAAATAAATTGAAGGGGGTGGTAGCAAACAAAGCTCTTTAATGTTTAAGTGACGCAGCTTCCCATTGTTCTGTGCATGTGGGAGAGCCCTTTATCATGGCTCTGTTTGACGCACTATGTCAGAATGACTCACAGATAGCAGTTTGCAAGTCTGTTTTAATTAGTCTTGCATCTGTATGGCCAGATACAAACTTAATACATCACAGCAGATGGTGTCTTTTGTCAGACTCCCTGGCACGCAACTTTTAGTTTGTTCCTCAGAGCTGGTCACTGCTGATTTTGGAAAAACAAAAAAAATGTGAAGCAAAATAAAAATGGACGGTGTCCGAAATTGACAGATATTGCACTGATCAATACGCACCTGGATTTCTTCAATAGTGTGAACAATAAATGTGTCCTGCAGATCCTCCATGGCACCCTCCATCCAGTTGTTAAAGGGAGCAGCCCTCTTTGCATATTCTAGATACAACTGGTCAATGGTCTCCAGGAGCTTCTCTGTCCTCTGAAAAAGAATGCAAAATACTTTCAATAAATTGGAGGGGGGTGGGTTGCTGGATTATTTAAAACAGCTCACTAATGTTAAAAAGGAAGCTTGTTTGGTGATTTACCCCCAGGGCTCTTAATGCAGACATTCTGGTTTTAGTACTCTATTTGTTAACTCTCAAGATTACCCATCACGCAAAGTTCTGGCCTAATACATCACCTTCAGTATGGTTTTCAGCATGGCCTTGTTGCCAACATTACATACGCTGGAAGACTTTGTTGATTAACTAATCTTGGACATGTCCAAAGCCTTTGACAAGATCCGGTACTGTTAATTTCTAAACAACTTTCTAAACTCTCCCCAAATTTCTGTTCATGAGTATCCAATTCCACGCCCCCCCCACCAACCAAAATCACTAGTAGTTAACATCCTCCGACTCATTTTTAATTCACTCAGGATTCCCCAGTATGTTTTCTCTCTCTTCTTTATTAACATCTTTTTCACTTATTATCCAGCCAATCAATTCCTTGTGGTGATTTCACTTTGCATTTATCTAGTTCCTTCAGAGTACATCACCTCAGTACTCATAACCACTGATATTTTTAGGGCAGAGGTAGACAGATTCTTGACAAACAAGGGAGTCAGAGGGTATCGGGTGTAGGCAGGAAAGTGGATTTGTTTCCACAAACAGATCAGCCATGATCTTATAGAATGGCGGGGCAGGCCCGAGGGGTCAAATAGCCCATTCTTGCTCCTAATTAGCATGTACGTATGGGCGTATGCAATTTGCTTACAGTACAATGGCTGGATTGCAATATCTTGGTCTCTACTTATGGGGCAATGAAAATCTGGTTCTTTCCCTTCTTCAAAAACACACTTTCTTCTTGTCTCTCTCTCTGTAATCAACCTTCAGTGGGTGCACTCTTATTCCTTTTTTATTTATTGACATTCTTGGTCTCAGTGATTCCTTAGAACTGAAAGGAAACTTGCACATCCCTTTTGCAGCTAAAACTGTTCCCCCAAATAGCTTGGTTCTCTTTTTTTACCCAAAAAACTTTGTTTCCACTGAAACAGTTTTAACATTATATACAGCTCAAGTCTATCCCAAGCTACAAATATGGTTTCTCTATCTGGGGAGGTTCTTCTGACATTTTCTTGAAAGAGTGCAAAAACAAAGTATGCCCATTTTGTGATCTTCCTCCAGCCCATCTCTTTTGTAACCCTTCCTTATCTCTCCTTATTTTAACAAATGTTATTACAGTCATTCATTGGCAGATCTTGTCTTTCTTGCTCTTTCTAATCTGCAAATACTACATCCTACGTACTATTCACCCCGAATGGCCTTACAGTTTCCACAAACGAATTCCCATTATGAGTACAAATGTGTAGACACTTTCACAGTCCATAACTACTGGACGGTCAGTTTGCAGGTTTGAAGATGTGATGGCCCATGGACTTCCCTTCAGTTTTCCCAGGACAAAAAGTAACTAGTTAAAAAAATGCGTACATCTGTATCAATGTTACCAAAACAGCAGGAGTGTAAAAAGTCACTTGTGTTACGACCTCAGTGTGACACGGGGCTGAATTATATTGGCCCCTTGATGCCGCGGGTCACGGGTAAAATTCTGTGGCGAGAGATCCGCCTTGAGCCCTGATGACAAGATGGGCCCGCCGCATATTAATGGCAGCAGGGGGAACCTCGGTGCGGCCCCCCCCCCACCACCGCTCGGCAGCTGCACCCCAATTACCATATTCAAAACAGTACTTAGACAGAGGCGCAAGGGGAGAGCCAACTGTGCAACAGCCCCGACAAACAAATTTCTCTGCAGCACCTGTGGAAGAGCCTGTCACTCCAGAATTGGCCTTTATAGCCACTCCAGGCGCTGCTTCACAAACCACTGACCACCTCCAGGCGCGTATCCATTGTCTCTCGAGATAAGGAGGCCCAAAAGAAAAAAAAAAGAATAAAACTTACCTCTGCAGATAATGCAGCATGCCACCTCTCCATGCACACTTCCGAATTTTAGGCCATCACGTGCTGTCCTGTTCATGATCAGAAAAGCCGGTGGGTCATCAGAGGCAGAAGTTTTCAGTACCGACGGCATGTTTCATTTTCAGGGGTCTCACTCTGCGTACTGGAAGGGAGTGGAGGGTGGATATTGAGGGATCTCGCTCTGCATACTGGAAGGGAGCCACACATAGAGGCCCCCGGCACCCAAGCAGAGCTCGCCACTACAGATCACCGCGTATCTACAGGTCCCGCATGATATGCCTGCATTTGTCAGAGCGCCAGTGTCAGAGGTGACTGCGGATGTCGAGAGTGGCAATGATACATCTCTGTGCCCTGTTGAATGATGACCTGCAGCCCAGGGGCTTTGGGAGATATCCTATGCCTGTGGCCCTCAAAATGACAGCATCTCTCAATTTTTACATCTCTGCATCATTTCAGGGGCCCACCGGAGACCTTTGTGGGGTCACACATTCAGCAGTGCACCGCTGCATCAGGGAGGTCACCGATGCCTTGTTCCGGAGGGCTGGTGACTATATCTGCTTCACGATGGACCCTGAAAGCCAAGCCAAGGTATAAGCTCAATTGCAGAATTCCCAGAGGTGCAAGGGGTCATAGACTGCACATGTGGCTATCAAGGCTCCCGCTGGGCGACCAACTGAATACGTAAACTGTAAGGGCTTCCATTCAATGTGCAGCTCATATGTGATAACTGGAAATGATTAATGCAAATCTGTGCCTGCTTTCCAGACAGCTGCCATGATGCCTTCATCCTGCGTCAGTCCCAGCTGTCGTTGCTGTTCACTGAAATGGCTCAGATGGAGGGGTGGCTTCTTGAAGACAAGGGCCACCCTTTGCATACATGGGGCTCCTGACACCAGTGAGACACCCCACCATGCTGCAGAAGAGAGATACAATGCCAGTCACGGAGCGATAAAAGCCACCATTGGGCAGGCGACTGGCATGCTGAAAATGCGATTCCGCTGCCTGGATAGATCGGGTAATGTCCTGCATAACGAGCTAGAAAGGGTAATTCGCATTGTTGCTATCTGCTGTGCTCTGCACAACTACACACTCAATAGGGGGGAGGCCTTGCAGGATGAGTAGAGACATGAGCAGGACTCATCCTTGGACGATGATGATGCTGAGGACTTACAGCAGGAAAGGCACATGGGAGGACAGAGAGCATCCAGGCATCACATGCAGGCCTAGCAACGAGCTAGGGTGGCATGGCAGCACCTCATTGCTCAAAGGTTCTCCACATCACAGGAACCACCGTGGGCTCTGCACGCCACACAGCACCCTTGTTCACCTGTTGTGTAGCAGTCCGCATCTGAGACATCTTTGTGTACACCATTACTGGCAGCAGAATACTGAGCCATTGTCCATATTACGGCATCCGTGGAGACGCATGAGTGATACTAACATGGCAATGATGTTATTTCATACATTGGCAGTTCTGAAAGGCCAATGATGTAATGGGAGGAGCCACGAACGAATGTGGGCATGCCACAGCACGGTGTCCAAATAAAATTCAGGCCATAATGTTAAAATATGAGATATGAACCCCCAGACCAATTTAAAGAATTACACTAGATTTCATGTTTTCTAACTTTTATTATAACATCTAAACTAAAAGAAATACCCATTAACTAAATAGTACTTTGTAATTAGCTGTTGCCCAAATTACAAAAAGATATTTTATTCACTCAGTAAAACACTTGAAAACCTCACACCATGTTAATAGTCCTCTTTGATGGTGAAATCTTTGCAGTTAAAGTCCCAAACTCCTCCCAGTTGTAAGGGGTTGGATCTCCCAGACCTTTCACCAAGTCAAGGTCCTCTTCGCTCATTTCTCCGAGCACTTTCAACTTGGACGTCCGTAAATAAGGTGATCCCTGGTGATCCTGTTGGTCTTTTACTTCTCTGCAAACCTCGATTTTCAAAACAGGTTCAAGTCTTTGCAGCCTTTCCCTGTATCAATTTTTTCCTGAGGGCAGGTGTTCCCTCTCTCTCTCCCTTGAGGCTCCCACTGGTCTTTTGTACAGCCTGCCTGCCTTCAGAAAATCTGTTAGATTTATCTGGAATCAAAAGTCAACAGCCTATTGTCCTTTTCCAATATGCAAAGTCGACAAGTCTGGCTTCAGCAGAGCCACCTAAGCTTTTAGTTGTTTCCAGGTGTTAGCAGCTGCCATGCACATTTGCATCCTCCGAATCACTGACTCTTTGTTTAACATTCAAAAGTCTGGGAGGGTGAAACCCATCGTTCGTGAGGTGTTACAGCCCTGCAGTCTCTACATTTCCAAAAAAAAAATTTTTGATCTGTGTTCTCTGTTGTCCGGGTAACCAAGATTTCTGCCTCGTCTTCAAGCAGAGTTGATGCGAGGTCACATGACTTCTCTGACTCCATCTTAAACTTTTAAAAAAAACAGTTTTTCAAACATAATCATGTTATAAAGTCTAGTGTTCATAACGCTAGCATCTACACTTCAACAAAACCATCTAGCAGCAAGACAAATGAGGAGATGGTAACTTACTACAGATATAAACTGGTTAACAGTTCAACCTACATCACCTGAGCACACCGCTAAGAAAATGTGCTCTACTGAGCAACTTTAGAACCAATTTTTCTTTTTACCTTCAAGATTAGGTTCCTTTTTACCAGTGTTTCCCTTGACATTCCATCCTGTAGTCTTGCCCATGCCATTTCCACCTTTTCTAGTTGAAAACTAGCCAGAGACCTGTCCCAGACCCCTAAACAGCATTCAACCAATGTACACTAGCAAAAGCAAGCCTAATTCACTAAATTTGTGCTCCATTCATTTCTGAGAGTCATAGTATAACCATGAGACAAACACTCAACCCTTCACTTCCAGGAAAGAAATGAGATGTTCTTATTCAGTATGAATGCAATTAGATTACTGGAATTTGTTTTCCTTAGAGCAGAGAAGGCTGAGGGGGGGACCTGATTGAGGTATACAAAATTACGAGGGGCATAGATAGCGTAGATAGGAAGAAACTTTTTCCCTTAGCGGAGGGGTCAATAACCAGGGGGCATAGATTTAAGGTAAGGGGCAGGAGGTTTACAGGAGATGTGAAGAAAACTTTTTTCACCCAGAGGGTGGTTGGAATCCAGAACACACTGCCTGAAGGGGTGGTAGAGGCAGGAACCCTCACAACATTTAAGAAGTATTTAGATGAGCACTTGAAACGCCATAGCATACAAGGCTAGGGGCCAAGTGCGGGAAAATGGGATTAGAATAGATAGAAGCTTGATGGCCGGCGTGGACACGGTGGGCCGAAGGGCCTGTTTCTGTGCTGTATAACTCTATGACTCTGATATCAGGAAATCAGAAATGGAACTATAAATTGTGCACATTCACATATTACATGGGTCAGTTTTGAACACGCAGCAGTGTTCAAAGGATTTAATGAATCCTGCAATCATTTTGTGAAAGGCTCCATCAGTTTGGACTCTGGCCAAGCACATGCACAAGACTCAACACTAGAGGGCACCATGGCAGTTCACAGCCACCAGGTTCCTCTTATGATTAGGAAAACTGTGCACTTCTCATTTTCAGCATGTTCCAGTTTACAATCAGCAGTACAAACAACATAAACGGCCCACAGAGCTGAATCTGGTTAATTCCCAGGGGTCGGCGATGTGTCCGTACACAGACACTGGTGTCCGTGGTAAAAATTTTGAGGTCCGTGACTGGTAATGTCAGGAATGAGAAATTTCCCATTGACCTCTTCTCTCCAGACAAGTCAGACTTAAAAAAAAATTCACATCCTCAGTTTCACAGCTGACAGGCTCGAAGAGCGGGAACAGTGGCTTCCGAGCTCAGGACAAGTTCGGGTTTTTCCGGCGGGTTCCAATTTTTTTTTTTAAATGCCCGCCGGAAGAACCCGAACATGTCCCGAGTTCAAAAGCCGCTGTTCCTGCTCCCAGCACCTGTCAGCTGTGAAAGTGCCGGCTGTCAAATTTTTAAAAACCTGACCAATCACAAAGCAGCTCTGGGTAGAGTTCCTGCACTCTGCAACTGTCAGAGAGAGAGGCAGAATGACAGTGGAGCAAGAGAGACACAGAGAGGGGATAGGGATTGAGATAGAGAGATAGAGAGATAGAGAGATAGAGAGATAGAGAGATAGAGAGATAGAGAGATAGAGAGAGATAGAGAGAGATAGAGAGAGAGAGAGAGAGAGAGAGAGAGAGAGAGAGAGAGAGAGAGAGAGAGAGAGAGAGAGAGAGAGAGAGAGAGAGAGAGAGAGAGAGAGAGAGAGAGAGAGAGAGAGAGAGAAACGAGAACGAGAGGGGAAAGATCAAGATCACCTCTGACAGATGGACATCTATCTGGATTCACTGCATTGCTACATCAAGTGTGCGGGCAGACATTGGCTACTGGTGCAAGTAAAACCAATGTCACGTACTCACTAAATCGGAAGAATTGCATTTGAAATCGGACTGTGTTTTGATGGTATTAGGTTGGCTATACACTTTATATACAAATTAATTGCTCCCATGTCAGTGGCTGAGTCAATAATTTTGTCAAATGTCCGTGGTGCAACATGTTGGTGCCTATCCCTACTAATTCCTTACAAATGTGTATAAAAATAGTCCAGTGAAGTCTCAACATTAATTAGATCAATAAGCTTTCCCACTATTTCCATAATTAAAAATGTATTTTATTGCTTCCTCCAGTCAACTCTAATGCCATGTGTAAAGTGACTGTACCTGCCTTCACCCTCACAGTGAGAATAAAATGGCACAGATTAATGTGGGAGAGCTGATAATTTTCTTTTTAGATTAGAGATACAGCACTGAAACAGGCCCTTCGGCCCACTGAGTCTGTGCCGAACATCAACCACCCATTTATACTAATCCTACACTAATCCCATATTCCTACCAAACATCCCCACCTGTCCCTATATTTCCCTACCACCTACCTATACTAGTGACAATTTATAATGGCCAATTTACCTATCCACCTGCAAGTCTTTTGGCTTGTGGGAGGAAACCGGAGCACCCGGAGAAAACCCACGCAGACACAGGGAGAACTTGCAAACTCCACACAGGCAGTACCCGGAATCGAACCCGGGTCCCTGGAGCTGTGAGGCTGCGGTGCTAACCACTGCGCCACTGTGCCGCCCTGCTTAAGTCAAACTTTCACTGTAAATTAATTTGAATCAATGTACCGCCTGTGTCCGAAGCAGCAGTTTCAGACTTTCAACAAACAAGGCTGATAAAATGAATCACTCCCTTCACAGGAACAGGAGTAGGCCATTCAGCCCCTCCAGTTTCTTCTGCCATTCCGTTAGATCATGGCTGATCTGTATCTGAACTCTCTATCAACCCACCTTGCTTCCGTAACCCTTAGTATCCTTGCATGACAAAAATCCATCAATTTCAGATATGAATTTTTCAATGACCCCAGCCTGACCAGTTTTTTTCTGGAAAGTGTGTTCCAGATTTCCACTACACTGTGTGGAAGTGCTTCCGGATGGCTAGCTCAAATTTTAAGGTTATCCCCCTCTGGACTCCCTGATCAGAGGAAATAGTTCCTCTCTATCTACCTTAAACACCTCAATTAGATCACCTCTTAATCGCCTAAGGAATAAAAGCCTAGTCTATGCAATCTGTCCTCATAATGTAACGCTAAGCCCTGATATCATTCTGATGAATCTATGCTGCACTACCTCCAAGGTTAATCTTTCCTTCCTCAAATGCAGTGCCCAAAACGGAACTGAGTACTCCAGTTGGGGTGGGGGTGGGGGTCTGACCAAGGTTTTGTACAGCTGAATATGATCCTTATGTTTTTGCACATTGTTTAAAAAAAACCCGAAACTTTGGTTCTTTGTGTGGTCTGCTGCATGCAAATATTTGAGTAAAAAAAAAGAAACCACATCCACAAGAAACTGGCTGAAGATGGAAGTACCTCCAGGGCATCTCTCCTCTTCTGGGTCAGGGCTCCTAGATTGTCCCATTGATCACAGATCTTCTGGCATCGCTCATTCACACTTGGAGAATCCCAATAATCCAGCTCGCTGTAAAAGGCAGAAATAATTCACCTTAGCTAATGGAAGTACGTGACCAGTAAAGGCTTATCCAGAACACCCTCAAATCTTCCTGCATATTCAAGCTGCTCGATCAAGAAACTGTACTGCAAACAACCTCTTGTTCGTGGATTTTAGTGCAGAAACTTCCAGCAGAGAAAGAAGAACAAACGTGTATTTATATATCACTTTTCACATCCTGGAGATCTCCCAAAGTACTTTTCAGTTATCATCATTGCTGGTCATGCATTTGCCTACATTCCAATCAGTACACAGCAAGATCCCATAAAACGGCAATAAGACGAATGACCAGATAATAATGTTGGGCAAGATATAAATGTTGGCCTGGACACCGGAAGAATTCACCTGCTTTTTTTTCCAAACAGTACCATGGAATCTTTTACACCTAAAGTAGACAGGGCATTGGTTTACAATCTCATCCAAAAGACAGCACCTCCTACAGCGCAGCACTCCCGCAGTACTACACTCAAGTGACAGCCTAGATTGTGTACTGAAGTCTCTAGAGTGGGATTTTAATCCGTGACTTTCTTGTTTAGAGAAGAGAGTGTAACCACTGAGGCAAGAGATTTCAGCGCATATAAACAAATTAACAATTCTGCAGCTTTGTCTTTTCTCAGGAAGACGCACAATCACTTGTAACAAAATACCGTCAACGTTAAGCTGTCCAGACCCATGTCAAGCCAAGGGCCTGCCCCCTTATGGAAGGGAGTGTCATCTGACCAGTGATTGAGCCCCAAGAGCAGGTAAAATACCTGCCAGCTGCAGTTTTCCCAGTTGAGTCAGTAATAAGTGTAGTGCATGGTGTAGCACGGGGCTGTGCACAGCATTAAGTTCCAGGCTTGAACCATGGTGCCAAGTTAACCAAGACAATCAATGTTACTGAGGAGTCGACAGCTGGACTAAGTATCCTCAGGTTGGGAAGAGTTGAAGATAATGAGGAATATCAAGCAGGGATCCTGCAACTGATTGCAATCCAATAACTCCAGCTAAAGAGTGTGTGGACTTTGGGTCAGGGCTGGATCAGGCTTGTTCTCCATAGATGACTAGGCCAACAACAATCAGTATCTCAGCTCACATAGGAAAGGCTACTTGCAAAAGGTATTGGAGAGCTGCTGACACCTGCAGAATTGCAAGTCGGGAGAAAAGAAAATGGAGAAGGAATGATTTAATATAAATTAACTGGAGTCCTACTTCTCTTTCTGTCTGCCATCTTGGCATATTGCAGCCAACACAAGCAGCTGCAGTTGCCTAAACATTCTACCCCCGTTCACTCTCCCCGGCTCCATCCTGCCCCCAACAACGCCACCCCATCTACAGGCAAGTCACAACAAATGTTCAATAGATGGAGTTATGCAGCTTCTTTTCAAAAAGGCAAGAATGAATGACTCATTGTCTACTAACTCGAAACTTCACCACAGTCACATCTTGGGCATTAACTATGCCCCAAGTTCTCAAACATAAACCAGGCAGTGTCAGAGTGCTGCATTGCTTTGCTTTTACAGCAGGGCCCTTGGAGTTCCAATAAAAGGCATTTGAGTTAATATACAAGAGCTGCCATGCCCAATTAACCCACATAATGCAGATCAATGAGACGATGGGACAGTGCAAAACATGCCAAGCACTAAGATCTCGTTGGAGTGGGGGGGACAAAAAAAATAGAGATGATGATCTCGTTCTGCTGCCTTCTTGCCTCCAGAAAGCTTTCTTTCAACTGGGAGGTTTGGACAGTCTAGATTTGTAAACAGAGCTATTGTACATCAGCAGGCATAAGGCACACTGAGTGGAAGGATGGCTCTCCTGCTCAATGATTCTCTCCTACTCTATCCCCGACTCCAGCCCGCCTAAAGAAAGCCCTCAGCTGACAATTTTCACATTGAAGACACCCTCTATGTTTGACAAAGATGAACTGTTTTTCAAAGGTCTTCTCCCATCAATAAAACTGGCCACTTTGTGCTATGGACAGCTTTTCCACCTGGAGAACACAAGCACAAGACATGAGCCAACACTTAGAGCACCAATAAAACTGGCTTTAAGACGAACATTTAGCTTTAAATGTCCATTGAAGGTATCTCCCATGGAGAACTTAATTCAGGACACTTTCAATCCATTGCTCTCTCTGATCTTTTCTGAAAATGAAGGTTTTATCAAAGTACATACTTCAGCTCCTGGGCGATTGCAGCAATCTGTTCGACACGGTCCTGATGAGCTGCCAGGTCACTCTCGAAGGCCTCATGTTTTTTCAATATAGCCTTGACTTCTGACAAGGTGGCTGTCTCAAAATCCTTTGCCATCAGCATTTCCTCCTTACCTAAAGCAGGAAGGTAGACATACAACAGTCAAAAAGGACAGTCCACCAACATTCTTTCACTAATTTTTAAAAATGGAACAGGCATTGTGTCTTGGGGCAAAGCGAGGGGGAAGGAATGGAAAATAGCAATGTTGATGACACCACCATCAATCTGCCATATTCAGCTCGATCTCTCCGCCTCCTCCATTGACCCCCTAAGACATTTGCCACTCTTTGCAATTGCCTGCCTGATGTCATGAACCTGAATAAGCCCAGACATATAGACCCATGGCCTACTGCTTGGCCCTAAAACGCCTCTGCTTCCCATAAAGATCCACCTTTACTCCTGCCACCGAAACCCTAATGCTTGCCTTTATTACGTCGAACCTTGATGGTGGAAGATTTTGCTGGGTTTGCCTGGGCGCGCTGCATTGCCAAGGTCCAGCAAGTATCGGAAAGTTGGTTGGGTTCCTTTTTATAGCTTTGCGCACCAACCTACACAATTTTCTACTATACGCTGTGCCTAAACAATCTAGTGCTCTGGCTGCAGATCCAGGAAAACCTCCTCATAGCTCCAATGCTCTCCTTGCTCCCCACCCTCTATTAACCACAACTCATTCAGAAAGTGGCAGCCCACATCCTGTATCTAGACCCTATCCTTGCCAAGATACACTGGCTCCCTGTGCCCCAGCCACTTGTCTTTTAAAGATCTTCATCCCTGCTTTCAAATGCTTTCATTTCCTCCTCCCACCTGCCTTAGCGATTTCCACCCATATATCCTTGCAGACCCATTCTGTTCCTCTGACACTGACATAGTCGTCATTCCTCACTCCCACACTATCTGTGGCCACTCCTTTAACCACTTGGAGGCTGCATCCCTCACCACCTTCTCTTGTTACCTCCCTCCATGATGTCAAAAGCTTCTTACGGATCATTCTCTTTGACTGTGCTTTCAACACCTCCGAACATTTATTCAAAATTATGAGTGATTTTGATAGAGCAAAAAGGGAGAAACTATTTCCTTAGGTAGGTAATCAGAAGTCATAGATTTAAATAATTGGCAAAAGAACTAGAGGGGAAATACTTTTCACACAGCAGTCTGTTATCATTTGGTGCCACAGGAACTTTCAGAAACACAAGTGGACACGTATTTGAAAAGAAGTAATTTGCAGGGTTATGGGGAAAAAGCGGAAGTGTGGGACTAAATTGGACAGCTCTTTCAAAGGGCCGGCACAGGTACGATGGCTGAATGGCCTCTTTGGTGCTCTAAGATTCTACGAAAACTTTCTCTTTCCCTTATTCTCACTCTTCTTGAGAGTCTGCTCTTCTTTCGCCATCTGTTAAAGTGCCCAGAGACATTTTTTGTATGTGATTATGAAATGTAAGTTCCTGTGCTACTGCAAAAAAAGTTAGAATAATGGAGTTGTACTGCTATAATTATCATAATTTCTTTACACTGGATCCTTTTCTCCTTTCAAGTTGACCAACCTCAAAATGTCAAATAACCAGTTGCTAGGTGATGTGCAAAGGTAAAGCATGTTAACCCCGCATTCAACTTTCCTTTCAGCCCTTTGAAAAAATGCCTCCACTCCATGTTGCTAAGGTTAAAATATACTGCACATGGCACTGAATTCCAGATTCATTTCCTGCCACCTTCCTCTAAGTGGGTTAGCATAGCATGTGACTGTACCACCGGGCCATAATTCCTCACAATGCAGCCATCACCTCGCCTGTGCCTTTGTCCCAAGTATCTAACAGAAGCCAAGCACGTCTTACTAACAAGCAAGAGAAGCAGAATAATATAAAAGTCACTTAAGGCTCTCCTCATGTATCTTTGAGTAGCTAAAGCAAGAGTGGCATGTGGAAAATCCCAGGGCAACACATTGCCCAGAGAAACCTGCTGTAGCTAAATAAATGAACACCAAATGATTCCTGGGATATTACAGTGTAAATGCAATTGCATCCACAAAAGCGTTTCAGCTTTTCATTGTGGAGACTGAGAGGGGCTTTTATTCATGAGGACAGATTGCAATCAGCTTGGAATTTACTCAAGCTGAATGAATCAAATTGTGAGAAACAGAATACTTCACTGTCATGTGTTACGAACGGCACCAACATTGGCCGGACTACATCCCTGTATAGCACTGATCGGCACTCAATATAAAAATTAATTCTGAACAGGCACATTGTGTAAGATTATAGCAGAATATTAAGTCTATTTTTGCTCTGAGGTTGCTGTGTTAGTACTGTGAGGCAAACACGTCTGGTGGCACAGACAGAAGTGAGTGGGGAGGGAAGTGATTCATCATCACTAAATTGTTTAGTTTCAGAATACTTATTTCCACCAGGCATGTGGGTTGCAATGGGCTAACAAACTGTCCTATTGCCTCAGAGGTTTCAGTCTTTTTCCCCTCTCAGCCAGCTGAAAGGCCCCTATATGAAGTATGTTCGTTTTGTCTTCAAAAGCTCCCAGTGTCCAGAGACCACAATTTAAACAGGAGTTCATTCAGCCCCTTACGTCTGTTCACGCTCTGTATCTCCACTCCATTTACCCCACTTTGAATCTCATCCCTTGATACCCAAACCTAATTAAAACAAAATAATCCATCCAATCTCAAGTCTTGAAAATTCATATTTATCCAGCATCCATAGCCTTTTGGGGGAGGGAAGTCTAGATCTCCACTACCCTTTGTGTGAAGAACTGCTTCCTGATTTCACCCGGGCTCTAATTTTAAGATTATTCCCCTTTATTCTGGATTCCTTCACCAGAGGAAATAGCTTTTTTTGTATGTACGCTATTCAATCCTTTGATTGTTTTAAACACCTGAATTGGATCACCCCTCAACTTCCTAAATGCAAAGAAATACAAAGCAGGTTTATGCAATCTGTCCTCATAATTTAACCCTTTCTGCACTGGTGTCACTTTGGTAAATCTGCACTGTACCTCCTTCAAGGCCAAAATGAACGGAACACAATACTCCAGAGGGGGTCTGACCAATTAATCCTCACTCAGCACAAATTGGCAGTTTCCCACAGACCAGGAGGACGACTGGAGAGGCAAGTGGGAAAGTTCACAAACTCTTCAAGAGGAGCTACTCTTCTGGTTTCCAGCAGTATATTCGAGAAAGCCATTTGGATACTATGCCAGATAGTCTCTGGCAGCCACTGTTTATCAACATAATATATATTAATACCCCAAAATGACCACTGCAATCAAAGATCTTCTTTTTGCCAATCACTTGGTGATTTGCTTGACAGGTGTTGGGAGAGGGGGGTGTGGAGGGAGAAAACCGCTAATGCAAACTTATGTCCCACTCTGTGCTGCCCTGCAGTGAGATAGCCCAATATCCAGTGCCAGGCTGTCTAAGGGATACAAAACTTAACTGATTCATACATTGATATTTCATGTTAACCTCAGCCAAAGTTTGAACCTTTAGACAGTGAAATATTTACCATTGGTCCAGGCCTCATGGATTGCTGCTTTCTGTCTGAACTTTTCAGCCAGGTGGTCTAGTCTCTCCAACCTCCTGATTTCATTCAGCAGCCATTCTTCATAACCTTTCTCAGCCTGCTCCAGCGAGCCCCAGGAATTGTTTATATCCTGCAATCACCAAGAATCACAATTAGAGACTCAGACCAATTCTTTCACTGGTGTGCCCATTCACATTCATCAACCCAGGGCAGCAGCATCATCCTGTACCAGCCTAATAGCCCAATCCTCTCCTATAACCAAATGGATTTCAAAAGTTTGAATGGATCCCAGCATAGTAAAATTAACTCAGAGGCAGATTTCAGGACCGTTAGTTTCATAAGTGACATCCCCCATATGTTCATGCCAAGCACATTTGTGAATTAAAAATATAACTAATAAGCAGCAAGTAACATTCGCACAACGCAAGTGCCAGGCAATAACCATCATCAACAAGAGAGAATCTAACCACCACCCCTTGACATTCAACGGATTACCGTTACTGAATTCCTGACCAACACCACCCTTGGGGGGCAGGCCGGGGCATCAACACTAACCACAAACTTAACTGGGACAGCCACATAAATACTGTGGCTACAACAGCAGATCAGACGCTGGGAATTCTGTGGTGAGTAACTCACCTCCTTACTCCAAAAAGCCTGCCCACCATCTACAAGGCACAAGTCAGGAGTGTGATGGAATACTCTCCACTTGCCTAGATGGGTGCGGCTCCAACAACACTCAATAAGCTCGACACCATCCAGGACAAAGGAGTCCGCTTGATTGGCACCCCATCCACCACCTTCAACATTCACTCCCTCCACCAGCGACACACTGACAGCTGTGTGTACCATCTACAAGATGCACTGTTGCAACTCGCCATGCCTCCTTCGACAGCACCTTCCAAACCCATGACATAGAAGGTGTCCTTCTACCACTTAGAAGGACAAAGGGCAGCATCCACATGGGATCACAACACCTGCGACTTCTCCTCCAAGTTGCACGCCATCCTGACTTTGAACTACATCACCGTTCCTTTATCATCGCTGAGTCAAAAATCTGGAACTCCTTCCCGAGCAACACTGTGGGTGGACCTACATCACACAGACTGCAGCAGTTCAATAAGACAGCTCACCACCACCTTCTCAAGAGCAATTAGGGATGCGCAATAAATGCTGGCCTTGCCAGCAATGCCAACATCTCATGAATAATTTTTAAAAACTTGGTTTTATATGCATGTCAAAAACCAACTCAAGCAAATCATATGCATCTGTCAGCAGAATCCTGTACAGTTCATACAGCAGTCATCTCAGAGCAGGTCCAAACAGGCTGGTACTTTTTTTTCCCCAAAATATACTTTATTCATAAAAATCTGTAAAAATTACATTCCCAAACAGTTTAAAACAGCATCAAGTCAAAAAATACAAACAGTGCAAAGGTGATCAGTTTCCTTCTATAGAATCATGAGTTGCCTCACAACCCTTCCATTTCAATGTCATGCCATATACATTTTTACATTTACAGCACACAAAATTTTCCCGATACAGTTGGAGGGGTTTCCCATGGATCCAGCCCATCAGTTCAGCTTGGTGGGGGGACCTTACACTGTGGTCTTTCCCCACTGAGCCTTTGCTGCGGCTGCCCCAAGCTTTAGTGCATCCCTCAGCACGTAGTCCTGGACCTTGGAATGTGCCAGTCTGCAACATTCAGTGGTGGACAACTCTTTGCTCTGGAAGACCAGCAAGTTTCGGGCAGACCAAAGGGCGTCTTTCACTGAATTGATAGTCCTCCAGCAGCAGTTGATGTTTGTCTCGGTGTGCGTCCCTGGGAACAGCCCGTAGAGCACAGACTCCTGTGTTACAGAGCTGCTTGGGATGAACCTCGACAAAAACCACTGCATCTCTTTCCACACGCGCTTTGCAAAGACACATTCCAGGAGGAGGTGGGCGACCGTCTCTTCCCCACCACAATGCCTCATCACCAGAACTTTCAAACAAGCACCAGATGTGGCTTGGCTGGTGGTGAGAAGGGCCCTCCCCGTCAGATCCAAACAGGCTGGTACTAACTTAGGCGCATCTCCCAGGATAACCCATAATTGGTTCCTCTGGTCGTCAGGGAATGCAAAGGAGAAGCGGCACCATTCACATCACAGTCACAGCGCAGTAACTCAGGTAAAGGTGAATGCACGCTGCGGACAATGCACAAGCACAGCAAATCCTGAAGAGAAACATTGTCTTACACTATCCATGTACTTAGTATGGAAAGAATCGTATGATTCAGCACTGAACCAGTCTACACTTTGAGCAGGATCCTCTCAGCTTTGACTGCACACTACATCCACTAATTAAGTAGTCCCGCTAATGCTAAATAAATATTATTAATAAGCAGGCTAATAGGAGAGTAATATTGTTACTTGAGAGGTTCATGTATTATGGTTTAGAAGTTTCTGTTTAACAAAAAGGGAAGCCCTTAAACACAAGGTTGCATTGTTCCCTAATCCCTCTGGAGATTTTTAAATGTATTAATCTAAGTTAATCTGCAGCAATAGACACACTGAACCTTCTGCATGTATCAAGGTCGGAAGCTAAAATATGGTCAAAGAGTAGGTGGGCATCAATGGCCAGCTGTGATCAGCTCAGTCAGGCTATGGGGGAAATGCCAGCCCCAACAGACAGCTAAAGTGCTACTGTAATTAAAATTAAGTGCAAAATATAAATCAAAAACAATTTCCAGCTATACATTTATATGTTTTTCTTTTGCAAAAAAAAAATCAACTGAAAGTAAAACTATTTTCTTTCTTTTCTCCCCTTGACCCAACTGGCTTGCCCTTCCAAAACGCTAACCTGCTCTGCACCCACGTCAATATCAGTCTGAAACAGACCATTAGATTGTGTGGGACGAGGAGAAGGAAGAGAGGTAAAGAACACGGAGGTTAACTCTCCCACCTGATTTTTCCTTCCTCGTTCACTGTGGTTAAGCACCTGGACTCCACTTCCTCATTGTGGCATCACCAGGGGAGTGATTTATTTTTTTCTTGTGAGGGCGCGATCCTGCCCTCCATAAGCTTGACCACGTGAGCATTATTCATGTGTGACCCGTGACAATGAGAGTCAACTGATTATTCAGCCATGGAAGGCATCAGAGCAAAAGCATGTTCCCCCGTCCAACATTCACACTGACATACATTTCCAGTAGGGATGTCGGACTGGGATCAGGAGTGGGAGCCCTGGCCCACTTGGCCCCCTCCAACCCAAAAACACAGAAGCAGATTGTAACACACTATTGCTTTTCCTGAGGATATCAGCTCGGGATTGAACCTGAGGCCTACTCAGCCTGAGCAGCTCAGCTACCAAATGGATGAACTCTTAGGAAAACAAACAAACATGATTTTAAGAAAAGTCTAAAGCAGGATTTTTTGTTAACTACTGCACACACACAGTTCACCATTTAAACAAAAACACCTACAACCATTAGGTCAGACACGGGTCCAAAATCAACGATCTGCAAAGGTGTAAAAATTCTCTTCTGTGTACAAGTTTTATCAGCAGAAGTTTAATCAGGTTTCACATGTGTGAATAATTCCCTTATTCTCCCCCACCTCTCGATTTAAAATTTATAGCATAACATCGAATTGCTGTGGCAGTTTCCATTTACATTTGCCTGGAACTCCCTACCTAACAGCACTGTGGGAGTTCCTTCAATACATGGACTGCACCTGTTCAAGAAGGCCAACCAACCCTGTTCCACCAATCAATTGAGATCATGGCTGATCTGTGACCTAACTCCATCTACGCACCTTTGCCCCATGTCCCTTAGATCTCAGATTTAAAATTAACAATTGACCCAGCATCATCTGCCATTTGCAATAGACAGTTCCAAACATCTCGTGCACTTTGTGTGTAGAAGTGTTTCCTAACTTCACTCCTGAAAGGCATGCTTCTAATTTTTAGGCTATGTCTTCTAGTCCTAGATTCTCCAACCAGCAGAAATAGTTTCTCTATAACTACTTTATCCAAACTAAGGATAGGCAATAAATGCTGGCCTCATTAGTGACACCCACATCCCCAGCGTGAATGAAGAAAAATCGTAAAGTCATTCCAAACTTTCACAATGAGTGGCTTTCATTTGCTGGCAATTTAGATCATAGCTAGCAGAGGCACCAAGGAACCAAGTTATGGTTGAAGGTCAGAGGCATAAGGAATGGGAGAAAAATCAAAAGATGCTGAAATGAACAGTAAAACACAGCGTGTTTTAGATTTATAAATGAGAGAGGAAAGGGAGCATCACTGAGCTCCAACACGCTGTGCAGCCACTGTCTACAAAGGAAGCTCCTATAAGTTTGATCATGGGTTCACACCACTGATATGCACAGGTTCTTCCATGCAAAATGACAGGGTTACTGCAACCAGAGACCAAGCTCGACATCTTGCAGCCCTACAATTTAACACTATAGTAATGATAAAATCTGTGTCAAATGTGAAACGACTAAACCTTGTACAACCAAATCACACCCAACAACCAAGAGTCAATTGGAAACGAGAAATGAGCTTGGGATCTGAGTTATGGAGTATTTACAGTGGAATTGCTCCTCCTGTATTTATTCAGAAAGACGTACTGTATTACTCCCAATACATACCGACACCATCTTGCCTTCGGATGGCATAAAGGCTGGTCTGTTGCTGAGTCGCAATTTGGTCTGCAGGGTGTTGAAGTTGATTTCCAGCTGGCACTTCTCCTGTACTTTGGGTGGTTTGTGGAGGCGACGGTAGTCTCGGAAATCCTCTAGTTTCTGCTGCATGGCCTGCATGGTGTTCTCTGGGGCACGATTCTCCAACCAGGGAATAGTACGTCGGATCCACTCCAGGAGCTACAACAGAACAAGTACCATGAGGGACCTAGAAAGCTCATAAAACATGCTCCAGCTCTACATTGGCCCTATCTCCATATGGAAATAAATTCGAATGACTGTAAAGGGAACACTGCAGTCATGGGAGAGTGTCTTGTAAAGAGAATTTGCTGTGTCATTAACAAAGCATGTGATGATGTGTTTGGTGATGCTACCATGTTGCTGATAGCACATGATGCTACAAATTTAGACGTGACAAAAACCATCAGGTCAAAGTTCATACTGGGCGCATATTCTTTTGGAGTTGAAGATTTCTCTTGGTTGCCATTTTACATTGTACAAATATATTTGAAGATCTAATACTGAGAAACAAACATGGCTACCAGTCCCTTATCAGATATAGTTTGACTTCTGGTGTAAATCAGTTCTGATTTGGTGTGCACTGTCTCTTCACTGGCTATTTAAGTTTTGGTCAGTGCGACATGCGATGCTTGCAATGGTTGGCTTTCTTCTGTGCCATGTCACAGCACCACCTCATAATTCAGCACTGCACTGTGCCTGCCATTGCAACACAGACATGTTTCAAGTCACACCTGATCTTTGCTGTTCCAGATACCACTGGAGGTCTGCTGTTCAGTCTCCTTTCAGAAGAGCAACCTCTGGCAATGACTCCTGCTGCACCATGTTATGCTGCCTCTTGCTGTAAGGGTGCAGACTGCTGGTAGGAGGGTATACAACAAATCCCTGGCAAGCTGACCTGCTTGGCATCCCACCACAGCTACTCCGCATCAGCTGAAAGCTTGACTGATCCCTAATGGCAATAAAGGGAGCTTGGAGCGAAAAAAAGGTAAAAAGCAACTGGCACAAAGGCTCACTCACAAAAGCTGAAGGGGCAGCTCGAAAAAAAGGCTGTTAAAAATCAGTGGGCCTTTTAAAGGCCCTGATGCTGGTAGGTCTATCAGAATTTAAAACATTGTTTAAATTGGAGCCTTCCAACATAAAAGAGGGCAACCAGTCTAGAATGCCACAAATGGCATTACTTGAAAATTAAGAACCAATTTCAACATTTCACTAAAATAATTACAGATATCTATACTTTAGGGTTAATGATTTACAGTTTTGTTATATTGCTTCCAGCTTTATTATTTAAGTATTTACCAAGAAAGAACTCTTATAGGTACATATGTACCTGGATGGAATTGGTCGGGTGGGAGAGAAATGGAGAAAAATTCCCCACAAGAATCCGATGAAGCTCATTTTTGAAATAATATTTGGGGTGCTTCTCCAATACTTATGAAGCACACATTTCAGTTTCAAGAAGATTCCTGGGACATTGGGACCGGCTCTGGGGGAGATGGGAGCTGTACAGGCTGATCTGGTTGCACCTGAACGGAGCCGGGACTGAGTTCCTTGCAGGACATTTTGCTGTTGGGGAGGGTTTAAAACTAGTTTGGCAGGGGGATGGGGACCTGAGGGTAAACTCAGTTGGGACAAAATCAGAAATTAAAATGGAAGGCCGAAAATTAATGAATAAGTCTCGAAGACAAAGAAAACGAGGGTTAGAAAATGAGAGAGAGAATCTGGCAGTGCTCAAGGGTATCTATTTCAATGCAAGGAGTATAGCAAATACAGCAGATGAGCTGAGGGCACAGATAGACATGTGGCAGTATGATATCATAGCTAGTACAGAACATGGCTTAAAGAGGGACAGGAATGGCTGCTCAATGTTCCTGGTTACAGAGTTTTCAGACGGGATAGGGAGGGGGATAAGAAAGGAGGGGGAGTGTCAATTTTGGTTGAGGAAACTATTACAGCTGTGAGGAGGGATGATATGTTAGAAGGTTCATCAAATGAGGCCATATGGATTGAGCTAAGGAACAAAAAGGGGCAATCACACTGCTAGGAGTGTACTATAGACCCCAAACAGTCAGAGGGAGACAGAAGAGCAGATATGTAGGCAAATCTCTAAGAAGTGCAAAAACAATAGGGCAGTAATAGTCGGGGATATTAACTACCTCATTAATATTAACTGGGATAGTTTTAGTGTGAAAGGAATTGAGGGAGCAGAATTCTTGAGGTGCATTCAGGAGAACCTTTTTGCCCAGTATGCAGCAAGGCCAATAAGAGAGGGTGCAGTTTTAGACTTAGTTTTAGGAAATGAAGATGGGCAGGTGGAAGGAGTGGCAGTGGAAGAGCATTTTGGTGGTAGTGATCACAATTCAGTCATTTTTAAACATAATTATGGAAAAGGACCGAGATAGAACAGGAGTTAGAGTTCTCAATTGGGGAAAGGCCAATTTTATTATACTGAGGAGTGATTTAGTAAAAGTGGACTGGAAACAGCTACTTGAAGATAAATCAGTGTCAGAACAGTGGGAGGCATTCAAAAGGAGAGATTCAAGGGGTTCAGAGTAAACATGTTCCCACGAAGAAAAAGGGCAAGATGGCCAAATCTAGAGCCCCATGGATGTCAAGGAGCCTACAGGGTAAGAAAAGGCAGAAAAGGAAAGCTTATGTCCGACACCGAGAACTCAATACTATAGAAAGCCGAGAGGAGTATAGAAAGTGGAGGGGTGAAATCAAAAAAGAAATTAGGAAAGCAAAGAGAAGGCATGAAAGAATATTGGCAAGCAAAATCAAGGTGAACCCAAAGATATTTTCTCAATACATTAAGAGTAAGAGGATAACTAAGGAGAGAGTAGGGCCCATAAAAGACCAAAAAGGTAACCGATGCATAGAAGCGAAAGATGTTGGTATGGTTCTTAATGAATACTTTGCGTCTGTCTTCACAAAAGAGGGGGACGATGCAGATATTGTAGTCAAGGAGGAGGAGTGTGACATATTGCATGTGATAAACTTAGGGAGAGAGGAAGTATTAATGGGATTAGCATCCTTGAAAGTTGATAAATCACCAGGGCCAGATGAAATGCATCCTAGGCTGTTAAAAGCAGCAAGAGAGAAAATAGCAGAGGGTCTGACCATCATTTTCCAGTCCCCACTGCCTACAGGTGTGGTGCCGGAGGATTGTAGAGTTGCTAACATTGTACCTGTTTAAAAAGGGAGCGAAGGATAGACCGAATAATTACAGGCCAGTCAGTCTAACCTCAGTAGTGGGCAAATTATTGGAATCTACTCTGAGACACAGGATAAACTGTCACTTAGAATGGCACAGATTAATCAAGGATAGTCAGCATGGATTTGTTAAGGGAAGATCTTGTTTGACCAACTTGATCGAATTTTTTGAACAAGTAACAAGGAAGATAGATGAGGGTAATGCAGTTGATGTGGTCTACATGGATTTTAACAAGGCTTTTGTCAAGGTCCCACAAGGCAGACTGGTTAAAAAAAAAAATCCCATGGGATCCAGGGAAATGCAGCAAGGTGGATACAAAATTGGCTAAGTGGCAGGAAACAAAGGGTAATTATTGACGTCTGTTTTAGCGACTGTAGGGCTGTTTCCAGTGGCATTTTGCAGGGCTCAGTACTGGGTCCCCTGCTTTTTGTGGTGTACATTAATGATTTGGACATAAATGTAGGGGGCATGATCAAGAAGTTTGCGGATGACACAAAGATTGGCCGTGTGGTAGATAGCGAGGAGGATAGCTGCAGGCTGCAGGAAGATATTGATGGTCTGGTCGGATGGGTAGAAAAGTGGCAAATGGAATTCAACCTGGAGAAGTGTGAGGTGATGAATTTGGGGAGGTCAAACAAGGCAAAGGAATACATGATTAATAGAAAAATACTGAGCAGTGTAGAGGAAGTGAGGGACCTTGGAATAAATGCCCACAGATCCCTGAAGGTAGCAGGACAGGTTGATAAGGTGGTTAAGAAGGCATATGGAATCCTTTCCTTTATTAGCTGAGGTATAGAGTACAAGAGCAGGGAGGTTATGCTGGAACTGTATAACTCATTGGTAGGCCACAACTTGAGTACGGTGTGCAGTTCTGGTCACCTCATTACAGAAAGGAAGTAATTGCACTAGAGAGGGTACAGAAGAGATTTACGAGGATGTTGCCAGGACTGGAAAAATGCAGCTATGAGGAAAGATTGGATAGGCTGGGGTTGTTCTCCTTGGAACAGAGAAGGCTGAAGGGAGAGCTGATTGAAATGTACAAAATTTTGAGGGGCCTGGATAGAGTGGATGTGAAGGGTCGATTCAACTTAGCAGAGAGCTCAGTGACGAGGGGGCATAGATTTAAAGTGATTGGTAGAGAAATTAGAGGGGAAATGAGGAAAAACTTTTTCATCCAAAGGGTGGTGATGGTTTGAAACTCACTGCCTGAAAGGGTAGGTGAGCCAGAAACTCTCAACTCATTCAAAAAGGAGTCTGGATATGCACCTCAAGTGCCGTAATCTGCAGAGCTACAAACCAAATGCTGGAAGGTGGGATTAGAATGGGTGGATTGTTTCTCGGCCGGCACAGATACAATGGGCGAAGTGGCCGCTTTCTGTGCCTTAAACTTTCTATGATTCTAAGACAAACATCCCTAAAATTCTTAAGTTCTAGTCATGCAATGGTGGATAAATCTTTGCACATACGTCAGTAGCCAGCTTCTCGTAATCCTCCATTAGTTGCTCATTTTCCTGGTTAACGGCCAGAACTTTGCAGATTCGATTTGCTGCCGTCTCCGCCTGGATAGAGAAGAAAAAGGACACAAATCTTAGTGCGCAAAAGGATATAAAAATTTCTCCTCTATAAAACTTTTCAACGCTGCTTACTCAGTTACAGAAAAGAAACTCATCACACTTGGCATGGCTTTCGTGCACCATTACCAGAATAGAACAAATATCCTCAGTTAAACCAGTGAGGCCTCCATAACACCAGAAATTCTATTCAGCTGTGCAAAAGCAGAATGAGGAGGTTAACCTTGCTGATACTGGCTTGGTTTAGGCTTCAAATGTCTCCATTGCCATGGCTATACATATTCCACCAATGGTTAGAGCTTGCTTTTAGATGACAGTCCTGGTCCCACCAGTATTTCTTCCATTGAGTCTGTCTGATATCCTGGTCACAAACTGGCAAATAAAGTGTCCAGTAAACGTAGTGAATGAATGATTCAGTGTGACGATACCAGCTCATAGTCCTCTGGTTAATGGGTCTTGGCTTCACAACTGCAGGTGTTCAGACCCAAACAATTAAAACTCCCTCAGTTGTACTTAAAGTGGAGGAAGAGTGGTTTTCTCCACCTTGCATTGAACAGCATCCAATATTCCCAAGGAGGGCACTCTATACATTGGTGCCAATTGCACTTCATCAGGGCCTTGTAATGATTTCAATGCCATGAGTTCATATCCCACTGCTGCCACTATGTAATGAGAAGTTTTTTTATGTTGTCTGATGCAACATAAATGAGATGTGTGGAGTTCAGTTGATTGAAGATCGTAAAACAAGTTTATTAAACAGTTAAACTGTTATGCAGTGCAGAGCTAACCATTTACAGGACTTGCCTCTTGGTGTTACAGATACAGAGTGACTCTGGCAAGCAGTCACGTGACGACGTCTTGGTGCTTAGGTCACTAGCATACTAAGATCTTAAAGGGACATCACTCAAAGGCAATCACACAACAGGCCTGACTAACTCAGTCTGCAAAGAACTGAATTCGGTGTCAAACTGAAAGCAGATTTTTGCCATGAGTTTGTGGCAGTACCGATTTGACTCAGAAGCAAACAATCACAAAGATTTTCATCCACTGTGATTGGGCTGGATAAAACACCATTTCCAACAACTGAGATAAAGTGCTTCAAAACAGCTTGCTACGACTCTCACTTTTGCTTTCCAAGAACATTTTAGAAGCTGCTGTTTTCGAAGCTATTTGATGGATATTTCCTATGACCACAATCAGCCACTTCATATGAATTACATATAGGTAAATTATTTAATTAGGGAGTTTTTTGATGTCCAGCAACGGGAGCACAACTAACTCCAGTGGCGAACAATGCTTTTAGGTATGAGTTTTACATAAACTTTACTCGTAGCAATACATCAAGAGGGGATTTATTGGCCTTCAATTCATTCTTTTGCTAGCTGATAACTGTTCTGTACAACAGTTATAAAAAAAAAACCCTTACAATTCAGCATTGTTTAGAAACTATAAATCTCTCCATACATTTAGACATTTTGACAAAGGGAGAATTTTGGACATTGTAGCGAATTGTGAAGTTTACTTTGACCATCGTTGATTTGAAGGCTTCACCCAATCAAATCCAGCTTAACTGTCAAATAATACAAAGTGCAAGGTAACAGGACTTGGAGACGGCCATCAGTCAAGGATGAAGTACCCTCCCCCCACTACTCCGACTGTCATTGGGAGAGCTGGACTCTCCATTTGAGATGATCACCTACGCAGTTATATTGCCAAGTGTTCAAAGGGCTCACAGCTGCAGTCAGTCCAAAAGTAAAAATACTGATTTTATCTACAGAAACAAGAACTCAACAAGATCCTGGAACCAATTTAAGAAATAGTTAGCTCTGGAACTGGCCTGAACTGCAAAGCCACAATTTTGTGACAAAATATAACCTCTCGGCTCTCCCCACGCAATCATTTTCTTTTCTCAACCTCCAGTCACGCAATAATTTTCACCTTCCATTTGGTTGCTCAGCAACCAAACAGCAATCTGCAGCAGAGGCCGGAAGATGCTAATATTAGCTGCAGAATATGTTTGTTGTAGCGTTTCCAGCTGCATTAGCCCACTGCTGAGCTGGCTGCTGTAATCACTATTCCACCCCTGTCGAGCACCAATTTCATTTTTACACCACCTACAAAGTAGAAATGGGAATGAAGCAGCAACACTTCAGTGCTCAGTCTTCCCATACAGCTCAGTATGAGAATGAACCCTCATGGGATTCTCAGCTTCAATTTCTGTTCTGCGCCAAGTTAGCTGGTGTCAGTCAAGGTGATAGTGGGACATTTTCCCATTTGCAATGTCAGCGCCAAGCACTCCAAGACAGACCCTGGCCAGCCAGGTTCATAGAAATGCTCCTGCTAAGCTGACCCAAAAAATGCCTTCACCAGCAAGCTCAGAAGTGTGACATTTCCAAATCTTACATCAGTCATCCTTACAGCCTTCAATATTGAGCTGCCAAATTGTGGGTGGTTTTGGGCTGTGGGCTTGGCCAAGTCAGTCAGGTACACAGTGAATCTGGCCCTACTCTTCCCTAAAAGCCAACTCCCCCCAACCTCAGAAGGTCACCACTTACGAAATGTTTCCAATTCCCACACCAGTCATTCTGCAGCCTCCAAGTGAGATCATCACTTTCAAGCCGATGACTACTACTAAATTAAGGAGGTTTCTTTTAAACTCTGTACTTGTCTTCACGGAGGAATGGAGTTGACGAGTATTCAAACCTAATCCACATTCAGCAGAATGGAGATTTTCATTTCATTAGTGAGGGCTGAAATTTAACCCAGCTCTCAGCCAGGGTGAATGGCCACTGTGCCAGAAAGCTCCCTACCAATCTGTAATGGATGGGAAAGGGTAGAGGTGGGGGGTGCACAGGGGGGACTGAAAGCAGGTCAATGTCACTCGCCTCTTCGAATCTCCTCAACGGATGTATTTAATAACATAATTTTGTTTGCTTCAGCAGTGGAAGAGAGCAGAATCACCAGTTTTTTCCCCCCATCAATTCAACTCTTGTTGACTTTTTAAATAGGTCACCTGTAAACTGCCAAACCAGGTGGAAAATATCAACAGGATAAAGGCCAGTCAGGTTCAGGTCTTATATTGCAGCCAAACATAGCAGTTTGGATTAGCAGGCCCAATTTGAAGTAGTAAGGCATTATTACAGTGAGACTGGAATTATGAACAGTAATGGGTTCAAACAACTGGCCTCAATTCCAAACATTTGCAACAACAGTTGGAAGTCTCAATTCCAGCAGCTCAGACATAGGAACATAGGAAAATATGTGCAGAAATAGGCCATTCAGCCCCTCGAGCCTGCTCCGCCATTCAATACGATCATGGCTGATCATCCACTTCAATGCCTTATCCCACCATATTCCCATATCCCTTAATGTCACTGCCATTGTAGTCTACTGAAACGAGGAAAGGAAAAAGGTAGACAGCACAAACAAAGGCACAGAAACAAAATGTAAACCAACAAATGATTGGGGGAAGGGAACAAGAAAGATACTGCATTTGGAAGGCGGCAGGTGGCATCACACTGCTTCAGTCACTGCACGTCCACAGTCCGCTGCAGATGGAGTCCCCAATCTCTGATGTGCAACGGTGCAGCAGTGCTTAGTACAAGCCAAGCACTTCCTCACAAGGAAGGAAGGACTTTCTTTTTAAAGAGACAATTATCCTCTTTCACTGTAAGTGAATCTTCCAGAGTGACTGTAACAGAAACAAAAGCTGGAGATGCATGGTAGAGTCACAAAGGGAAGAAAAAGTTTTAGAAATCGAAGTCTAATTCTACACAAGCAGAAAAAAAGACCACAAACGTGTTAAATGCAAGAAAATGAAGCAAGAAAAATTTGAGATATACAGAAAAAACAGTATACAGTAGAGGACAGACAGACAAGCAAGAAACATTTACCCTCATTAACCACATACAATTTAAAGTAATTAGGATACTACAAACCAAATGAAATTCCTGTATTTTTTCAAAGTTCAACTAGAGGGCACCAGCACATAATGGTAAAACTGGGTTGCATTAAATAAAACAAGCCAAAAGCAACTCCTAATCTTCAAGACAATGAATCTACAAACTGTTATTTGAAGAGCAAAGGTTTAGCAGGAGGTTGTGCCAAATTCTTTTATTGCCATGTGCATCTGTATTTTGAGAGTTACACTAACAAACGCAAGTAACGATGGTTATAATATATGTAAAAGGTACTCCTATAATTTCCAACATTTTCCACAGGTACTAGAAAATACATAATTGACATAGCAGGTTTTTGAATCTCGGACGTTAAAGTTAAAACAAAATAAGCAATAACTTGGATAATGGGTCTTAACAACTCATTCATTTCTATAGCCCCATCTTCAGTTAACACTCAACTGCTAACGCTCAGTGCACTGAGATTTTCCTGACCAAAAGGACTTAAAAAAATTTGACGGCAAGTTACAAACTTATTTTCCACGCAACTTATAAACTACTGGCTTCAAACCCAAAGAACGAACATAAAAAAGTGTGGAGGTTTGCTGTGGAGTGACTCATTGTATACTGTGCGCACAGTTCCTGTCGAGTGTTTACCAACTGCAGTTCAAACAGGTCAGAAAAGCTCACATGACAGCAAAAATTAAATGTTGCATAGAAACTTGCTAACGTGTTTGTGAAGAAAGTAACTCAGCAAACACATTTCCAGTTCAGAGGCAATTTACAGTATGCGTGTAGAGGAAAGCTGGTTTCTTGTTTGCTTGCGGCCATTCAATTCCAATATTTACTTACTAAGCAATTTTCTCTCAAAGCTGCGCAAATACATTGGGTAGTTACACAAGATTACCACGAGTGTTTGGAGTACAATCCAGTTCGGATACTTCAATATTTTCATTTTTCATAGAGAGGCAACATTCTCAAAACGTGTGCAGTGTTCAATATTAATATGCTGTAATGTGCCCTGAACACCTCAGTTCCCTCAGTCAGGAGTGGAAATGGAAACCAGTGTATTTTGGAAATGCCACCACATCGGATTGAGAAATTCATTCCCCCCTGAGAAAAATGGAAACCTCTCAAAGCGCATAGCATACAAAGAAATACTTGGGAGTGCAAAGATTTATGTAAGCAAATGTGGCAGCCATTTTGCACAGCAATGAAGATGAGCAACCAGTTAATCTGCTTTGGCTGAGGGAGGATCAGTTTGAAAACTCATTAAAATATTAAATAAAATTACTTGTGTGAGGCACTAAAACTCAAGCGAAACTCCCACCACCATCTCACTTGGACAGACTGTTGGACAGTTAGACCAAGGGGTTCCTTTAGACATGTAAAAAGACAGTGACAGATGTATAAGTTACTAAAAGTAGAAGAGATGCAAGACTAGTGGAAAAATTCATGCAATATCTAAAGGGTGAGTTACTACACACAAAAGCAGCACCAATTCAGCATCAACTTGAAAACACAAGCTATAAGTGCAAAAGAAAAACCTCCAGCCAAACCAGGGCCTGTACCTGCACGGCATTAAGGGCAGGATGAGAGAAGAAGGAAGCTGCTCATGAGACATTTTCCTCAGGCTTGCAATACTAAAATCTAAGTGGAAAATGAGCAATGAGAAGAGGGTTCAGAGGTGAGCAGAAAATAAATGTTTACATTTGCACAAATTCAGCAAACTACAGGAAATCTTTTCAGCTTAACAACCGCTGCTTCTCCATGACAGTGCAGACAGATGTTGCACAACTGGGAAATCTCATTTGTGGACAATATCTGACCAACTGAGCTTGGGAACATTATGTTCCAAAAGGAACACACAGATGAAATGAAGTTTCATAAACGGTCTTGTACTTGGACCACATACGCTGTCCAGCCATACATTTATAGGCTAGAATATACCATCCCCCATCAAAAAAGAGAACAGCTGGGCACTTACTTGCCTGTTATTTCCTAAATGATAAGTTCTGAATCTCAGCTAAGCAATCATACACATTTAGGCTGTTCCAACCATCCAGGCGATAGTATAGTAAAAATGGCTCAGTCTTCTTTGTTGCAGCCTCTCAACGGATTGGTTATAAACAGGGTCAGCTGCCCACCTCCCTGACTAAGGATGAGTGCAACGAATGGAACAGAATGACTTAAAAGTGGAGACCAACTACAGTACAAAGGAGCTCATGAAAACAACTTGGCACTGAGGAATTTAATCCAAATCTATAAAAGGTGTAATTATAGTCATGAAACTATAATAACCATAAAGGGTTTAAATACAATTTTTCAATTGTTACCCCTCAAGTCCTCTTCATAGCAGAAAGAATCCACACTGAAGAGTTCATGATTGGCCACCATACTATAATAAACAGGCATGTGGGGTCATGAGTTGAACCTCGTTTGCTGGAGTTATTTTTCATTCTTGTTACATGTCTCCTACAGAACCAACCGTTTTCAACCATAATTATTTTGCTCTACAGAGCATTACAATTTTAAAAAAAAGCAGAAACTAGCTACACCATTAAATACATAACCTGCTCTGCTCCAGGAAAAAAATAAATATGGAAAAGGCACAAACTGGATAGGATATTTTATCACAATCAGCAATACTAAAAAGGAAACTTATATTGGATTAATGCAGTTCAGAATCAATTAAGCACATTATGCACAACAAATAACAGAACATGATATTGAGGATCGGCCAAGCCAGACAGTGAAGCAAAAGATATTAACACAACAAAGAGAAGTGGATATAGTCTACGAAAGATAAGGACACCAGTCTCAAGAATGAAGCAAAGAAACTGTAAAAAGAAAATCATAGTTCAACATGAGGAAGTTACTAGGATTGGAAACTGATTTGCAGCTGGCTTACTGTGGACCCAGTAATGTTCAAGTTCGGGTTGATACGTTGCAGATAACTGGGATGCCTACAGACCAACTGTCACAAACAGAACAAAGAGAAATGGGAAGAAAGAGAGTTGTTGACCAGGAGTCTGCAATTTACAATTGCCCATTAATTACTTATAAAGTGCTGAAGTTAGTCATAGTTCTCCCGATTTTCCCCATTTAGAGTAGGGGCCTTAAACACACTTACTATCACAATTCTGTGCCAGATCCAAGACTAGCTGCAATCAATCTTTGATACAAGTTTGCCAAGATCTGGATTCAGTCCTCAAAGTGGAACAACGGAGAAGAGAAGAGCAGTTGCCAAAGGAGAAACTGACAGGAAAAGTTTTACCTGGCAATGAAATGGGAGGGGTGGGGATGGGGGACATTATCTGATAACGGCATAGCTGGAATCCAGTAGTCTGCATCCCAGACTGTCATCTCCTGGCATCCCTGTGGCAGAACAATGAAAGAGGACCTTGAGGCGGAAAAGGTGGAGATAGCTGACCCAAATGTGGTCTCAGTTTGGTACTTTGAAAGTCAGCACTCTTTCAGCATTTCAACACCAAATTATTGCTCACAGTAATTATTTGAAGCAGAACTTCAGGATGATGAATATATTTTCATATTGACACATTCACTACCAACAAAGGTCATTCAATGATTTATACTCTTCATTACAGAAGATTTTTCTGTATGGCTGCCTAATGGAGGCACCTAGAGCCACATAAAGAACAGCATTGGCAGCAACTAAGAGAGAGTCCTACAACATAGGATAAAATTGGAAGAACAAAATTGGGAACAAAAAAGGTAGGGACTAAATACTTGGTGTGATGTTCAGGTCCAAAAACCTCATTGCCTCTCAAACTTGTCAGCCTTAATTTTTGTTTTTAAAATGGTTCGTGAGACTGCTACAGGAGCTGTACAAAAACTGAGGCAACAATGCTAATCAGCTTAACATCACAGACACATGCACATCACACCTACCAAGTCAATCACAAAGTGATACTGAGGTAATATGGATGGGTAAGTCGATAGCCAAGAAGTAACTTTGATATATTTTGCTCCCTTTCTTGTTTCAAAATGTGAGAAAACAGTAAGGAGAATTCGACTAGCCGATCGACCAGATTTATACCAAAGGAACCGCAATCTAGGGTGACTGTGGAGAAGTTGGTGTAGTGGATGAACACAAGTATGTTTAACTGCCAAACCAGCACCTTTTAAAGGTTTTTTTTTTATTAGCTGGACCACTGTAAGCCAGACTAAAAAAAAGTGAAGAGGACAATATTGGATCTATCAAAACAAGAGTAAGAAAGTCTAAATTAAAAGGGGAATTCTACAGGGGTGAGGTAGGTTTCTCACCTTCTGCGCACCTGAGAACGCATGGTAGTAACATGAAACATAGGTCATTACAGCCTTTTCATCCGGCCTAAGCGTGTTTATAAGATCTGTGCAAGGAAGACAAGAAAAGATTAGGAAAGAAAAGGCAAGCCAAGGTACAATCAGCGAAGAACCATACTGTTCCCATCATGCAACACAGGAGATCATATCAAGAGTGGAAAGTTCAGCATGGGAAAAACACATACCAGCTGGAGAACAGAAAAAAAAATTATAGTTAGCCAGAGAAGTAATTGCTGCTGGAAATATGGATTCCTGGGATACCTTTTGGGCTCCTGAAAATGCATGGTAGAAGCTAGAGACATAAGTCATGATTGCCTTCTCATCCGGACGAGCTGTACCCACAATGTCTGTCAGGAAACAAAGGAAAGGATTTATTTTTTTTTTAGAAAAACTCAACACAATGTATTCATCTACTGAAAATCTTGAAGGAAAACATTTAGAAACAGTTATATTACACAAGAGAGGTGGGACTGGCAGCCACACGATGCGCCTGGTGCAAGAGGCCTATAGTGATTTTTGCATTCAAAATATTGATGATGATCCATACCGAGTGAAATCCAGCTCTTATAGCCCTGAGGATTTTAATGCTTCCAAGGCACAAGGAACGCAATATCAAATTAAACTAAAGTCCACCAACGTTGAAGACCAATGCAGTTTATTTCAAACTAACAATCTAAAAATAGTACTGTCAGTGTGCCCAGTGAACAGAATTAGAAAGCACATTAAAAACGGCTATTGAGATCGCAATATAGCATGAGCAATGCATATAAACAATCATATCAACCTGTGAATTGGCCAGGCCACCATGACAGACTGGAGCTTCATGTTTCTTTTTAAAAAGTGATCAGGAAATGAAATATGGCCATGGGACCAAAGTTACCATGGATCACCACAACTAGGGAAGCAAATGACAAGCAGCAAAACTTATTGCTCAAGCCAATAACTAGTTTTACTTTGGGCAGTACAGGGTAACACAATTTATATTTTAAAAAATGAAAGATTTAAAACTTTTGATGCTTGAATTTCTACTACATAGTTATGCATGTGAAGGGCATAGGAGGCAGGCGCTATGCCTCACCCAAGAAAACATGATCAGGTTTCACTGCATCCTATAATAATCAAGTACACAAGCAAGAGTTAACATCCTATTGTATGCTTAACGCACCAGACCATCATGCTCAACAGTTGGAAGGTACTTTCCATTCTCCGATTAGTAACTTGTCTGGCAATGATTTTCAAGAATGTGTGCCGAAAAATGGCATAGAACTGTTCAAGGCATTAATTGTATTGGTCAGTCTACAAAATAAAAAGTTCTGCAAATGCTCGAGGCAGTTGGTGCTCCTAACAAAAGGAAGCTCTGCCCAGAAGAATGCCTTTCGGCTAATTAGTGTTAAAATAACAATGACCAAACACGATTTCATACACCAGATAGGATAATAGGCAGGATCCATTGCACTGAATATTCATGCGCAGTTAAGCTCTTATAAAATAAGATGCAACTTATGTTTAACTGAGTGTGCTTCTTCGAAAGGAGTTTTAAAATAGATGTGGCGTTAAACAACTGCTTTCACACCAGTACAAAGAGGGTTCAGATGTGCATTAGGCAACAGCAGTAAAATGGAGAATCTGCCTCCTGATGACATTGAAATTGTGTGACACATAATTGCTATAGTAGACAGTCTTACATGGCTTGAGCATTGCACCAGGTTTAGCGCAACTCCAACCCAATGCAGTTATACTTTAAAAACACCTAGACCATTGAACCATACAAGAATGTTGAAACTCAGCACGAAACCTTTTTAATGTTGAGAGAGACAGGTACTCCACCCTGAAGGAGGAGAACTCGCATGTGACATTATAAGGGACAAAATTGAAAAAAATAATTTTTTGCTAAATTGCAACAAGACGGGTGTATTAAAGATTGTTTCCATATTTTAAAAAAAATGTATTTGTGGGATGTGGGCCTCACTGGCTAGGCCAGCATTTGTTGCCCATCCCTAATTGCCATTGAACTGAGTGGCTTGCTCGGCCATTTCAGAGGGCAGTTAAGAATCAACCACATTGCTATGGATCTGGAGTCACATGTAGGCCAGACCGGGTAAGGACGGCAGATTTCCTTCCCTAAAGGACGTTAGTGAATCAGATGGGTTTTTACAACAATCGACAATGATTTCATGGTCATCATTAGACTAGCTTTTTATTAATTGAATTTAAATTTCACCATCTGTTGCGGTGGGATTCATACCCTTGTCCCTTGAGCATTAGCCTGAGCTCTGGATTACTAGTCCAGTGACATTACCACTATGCCACCACCTCCACATTGTTCAGCTCATACAAGAGTTAAGGGAATGCTGAAGGTTAACAAGAGAAAACAGCCATGAGTAGATGTGAAATGGTGTGGTTTTCCCCCATCAACATGGTATAAAAGCTTCATTTATTAAATGCGTATACCAATGATCCAATTTAGCTACTAACACAATGTTCAGTATTTAACAAATGTAAATCCTTCAAACTATATAAGAAACAGAACTGTTCAAAATTCACAAGGAATAACAGCTGTTTCGTTTACCAATCAGCCTTATCTGACACCAAACACATTTATTCAGCCTTCCGGGCATATACTCTCCCGATTTAATCTGGAAGCTTTTTTGCAGGTCAATTTCAATTCTGCCTCCCTCTCTCAATTTTGAAGCAGCATTTCCATATTCTAAAATGTTCTGGACTATTGCAACCCTCAAGGTTTCTTTTTGGAGTTAGAGGTTGGAGAATAAGGAAATCTTTTATTTCCCCACAATTCTGAGAGAGGGACTAACACCACCTTGTAAACTGACTACATGAATATACTGTAGAACAAAAATGCATTGATAATTATGGAAATTATAACTATGGACTAGAACTTATGGTTAAGTAGCCAGTGTGTGGCTCAACTGTACAGCCCACGAGGCCTATATGGCATTAACTGACATCATCAATGTCCACAGTAAGATGGACAACAGTCAGTCAGCGTTGCTGCTCTTGATCGCAATTCAGAAGCCCTGCCTGGAGTGGACAAAGGGCCAGAATGGGATTAAGCTTGGCTGTCAAACGTGTCACTGACTCTCTAGGCTCACTTGTTGATAGTGCCCATTAGGGCAAGGTACTGAACAGCAGCCATTGTCCATGAATCCACATCTCAGCAAGGGATAAAAACTTGTAGGATGAGTGGGTGGAAGGGGAAAACAGGAGAGAAAACTGAGGGAAAAATTGACAATGTAAAAAACATCATAAATAATGCTCCAAAATGAGTGAATAGATTATTTCAATGTTCAAGACAATATTCCTGGTAAAATATCGCCCCTGACTTTAGCCAGATATCTTTGATATTCTCCACCTCACCATCTTGACTCCTCAAATGTCCGACTGGTTACACTGTTTGTTCGACATCCAGTCCTGGAAGAGCAGAAATTTCCTCCAACTAAATATTGGAAAGTCATTGGGCTAAATTTTACAAGCCCACCGGCGTTGGGGATTGTGGCAGGGAAGCCCAGAAAATTCTTCTGGTAGAGGCCCTCCACGGCCCCTGATGCCAAGAAGGCCCTGCCACATTTTAGCGGTGGCAGCAAGACCTCGGTGCTGCCCCCCACTTCATTTCAATATGGTAATGAAGGTTAATGCATGCAAATGAACTTACCTTGTCCCGGCAGCCGTCCCACGCTGACATTCCTCCACTGGACGCAATGCCCACGCCCTCAGAACTCCGTTTGGAGTTTCGAGGCGTGATATCGGTGGGGAGGAGGGAGGAGTGAAATTATCAGGGTGGGAAGGGGGGGAAATGGGGAAAAACTCTTTTTATTGGCTGTGGGGATGGTGGGAAGGGGGTTGAAAGGCAAATGTTACGACTGACGGGGGAAGTTTGGGTTGGGACTAAAGTTACTTTTGGTGATAAAGGTCCTCAAGGAAACATTGGGTGTGGGGCGGGCAGGGCACTGGTTGGGGGGGGGCAGCGGTAAAGGGCCTCCAGCTTTCATTTTATTTTTTGAACACAATTCACCATATTACTGTAAAAATGCAAATCTCTAAGGGCTTCAAGCACTTTAAAAATGGCACCATTGCTGGGGACGGAGCGACCACCCCCTCTATGTTATCGGGGCGGCTGCTCCGCACTCTCCATTTAAATGAGGCCCCATGCAAAATATCACGGGGGCTCAGCGATGACGCATCTGCACGGGAAGTCTGGCAAGATCGGAGTGCGCTGCCGTGACTTGTGGCATATTTGCAAAATTCTGCCCATTATGTTCAGTCTTTGTCACAATCTCTGTTCCCTAGCTACTGATTCCATACTTCTACCTGGCCACTGTCTGAGGCTAAACAAGGCTGTTTGACAGCCTCGCTGTCCTACTTGACCCTGAGCTGAGCATCTGATCACATATCCTCACCATCACCAAGATTCCCCACTTTCACCTCTGTAATAGCACCTGGTTGCACACCTGCCTCAGTTCATTTATTGCTGAAATACTCATCCATGCCTTTGTTATCTCTAGAATTGACTATTACAATGCTGTCCTGGCAATAGTCCCATCTTCCACTCTCCATAAACTTGGTATCATCCAAAACTCTGCAGCCTCTGTTCTAACTCAAACTGAGCCCTCTTCACTCATCACCCCGTGCTCCCTGACCACACTGTCCAAAGCAAAACAAAGAAACAATATCTCAAGAGTCAAGTCTCCTGGCCTGTCACTTCTCGGTAAACATCACCCACAAGTCCAGTAAATTGGGTATATATTGTCAAGAAAACCCCTATATGCAAAATTAGCAATATTAATTTCTTCGGTTGGAGGCTTAGATTTTTAATGGAAAAATCCTACAAGTTAACTTTAAAAAACTAGCAGCCAAGATGGCTGCTGCAATTTGCATCTGAAATACCAGGAAATTGAACTGGAGACAAAAAGTCTAACAAGAAGCCCAGACAAAACCAAACTTTGGCTAACTGAGTAGATTACCCAGATCATCCTCGTTAGTGGGACAATGCAAACCATCGTGAGGCATTCATACCTCCAGGGGGTAAACCCCGACAACCCCCACCTGAGAAAGGTTTTGGGTTTTAGACTTGGGACCTCACTAAAAACAAGGGTGCGTTTGCTGACAATGCAACCACTGGGTGGCGCAGTACTTGCACATGCACAAATGCAGCCTCATGCACTGAAACATCACTGTCAGCAATATTTTTGGCAGCTGCCAGGTAGTAAAGAAGGCGCTGCTCAATTTATCATAAAAACAAAAACAAATGAAACCCAAATGGCCACAGTGCCTGCAAGTGCCGCCTCCACTCCTCCCCCAACAGTACCCTGCGCCCTCCTGCCATCGCGCTTCTCTTCGCTGCTGCCTCCCACGCACATCTGCTCGCCACTAGCCACTTCTCCTCCTCGGCTACTAGCTCCCCACTTCACCACCACCACCCCGCCCCCACCCCCACCCCCAACACCTGTGGGCCCTAACTCCTGGCCTCGTCACTTCCTCCACTCTGCTCTGCTCCCCGCTCCCTCCCCTCCCCATCTTGTCACTCTCTCTCTCTCACCCCTGCTTCCCCCATGCAGGGAAGAAAGGCAGTGATCGCGGGAGGGAGCGGCGACCAGAAGCAGGAGGGAGTGGGGAGCAGGCGGTGAAGCCACGAGCGAGTGGTCCAAAGGTAGGTGGGTGGGGGGTGGGGGGGGGAAGAAGTGGCGAGGCCCGGAGGGAGTGGCGAACAGACGTTGCAGTATGCGAATGACGTTTTCGCGCACATCCATGAATTAGTCCTGGCAAGCTGGGTGCTGACATAGGCTGCACATGCGCAGCACCATACTGGCAGCAAGAGTCTGTTCTGTGCACGTGCGAAGCTGGGAGCACTCTGATGACGTCAGCGCTGGGCTGTGTTGTCAGGAATCACTTTGTAAAAACAAAGGGGATTGAGAGAACCATGTAACCATCTCAGAAGAAACTGAGAGTTGTTACACAGCCAAAGAGACAAGCAGTAATCAAGTGTGCAGCAGCAGAGAAGGCTGCAGGCTTCCCTTTCTCTCTCTCCAGAAAACATCAAGTTTGTAAACTGTCTACAACTGTGGACCCTCCAAGCCCACAAACTGCTACAGCCAGTGAACAGGGGAAGAGAGCCAACTACAATTCTGCCTTCATGGAAACATTGAGCAAAGCAAGCCAGCCAAAGTGCACTTTGACCAGTGAGGACTTCAAGAATACAGCTTCAGGTGAGGACTACCGGATGACCCACCTCACAGACTGTGTATTTAAGATCCATTTATTCTGGACTTTCATCCAACCACCAAATCTATTTTTCCCTCTGTAATCTATTTATGTGTGTGTGAGATTCTCATGTGAATGTGTGTGTGAATGTGTAGTGTATTTTTAGTATTCCAAGGGGGTAGAGTGTTAAGGATAATAAACTTATCTCTTTCTTGCTTAAACTCAAGAAAACCTATCCAATTAGTTCTTTCACAATCACAGTAAAGGAAAAAGGTAAAACAGTCACAGAGGCGGTAAGCACAACCACTGTTTAAAGGGAATAAACCCTGTTGCGGTCGAAGAAGAGGAAGGGCAAGAGGGGACAGCTGTGACCCCCCCTCCTCTCTTGGCTGCAACCATACGTGCATAAGTCATTGATGGTGGCAGGACAGGTTGAGAGAGTGGCTAATAAAGCATACAGTATCCTAGGCTTTATTAATGAGGCATAGAGTCCAAGAGCAGGGAGGTAATGTTTTACTTGTATAAAACACTATTTCAGCCTCCACTGGCATATTGCATCCAGTCCTGGGTGTCACATTTGAGTAAAGATGTGAAGGCATTGGAGAGAGCGCAGAAAAGATTCACGAGAATGGTTTCAGGGATGAGGAACTTCATTTAAAAAGATAGATTGGAGAAGTTGGGACTGTTTTCCTTGGAGAAGAGAAGGCTGAGGGGAGATTTGATAGAAGTATTCAAAATCATGAGGGGTTTGGACAGGGTAGATAGGGAGAAACTTCTCTCATTGCTGGAGAGATTGAGAACAAAAAGGCACAGATTTAAGGTAATTGGCAAAAGAAGCAATGGCGACATGAGGAAAAGCTTTTTCACACAGCAAGTGGTTAGGATCTAGAATGCACTGCCTGAGAGTGTGGTGGAGGCATTCAAAAGGGAATTAGACAGTTACCTGAAAAGAAAGAATGTGCAGTGTGATGGGGAGAAGTTGGAGAAATGACATTAAGTGAATTGCTCACTTGGAGAGCCTGATGCAGACATAGAACAAAGATAATTACAGCACAGGAACAGGCCCTTCGGCCCTCCAAGCCTGCGCCGATCCAGATCCTCTCTCTAAACATGTCGCCTATTTTCTAAGGTTCTGTATCTCTTTTCTTCCTGCCCATTCATGTATCTGTCTAGATACATCTTAAAAGACTCCATCGTGCCCGCATCTACCACCTCCGCTGGCAATGCGTTCCAGGTGCCCACCACCCTCTGCGTAAAGAACTTTCCACGCATATCCCCCCTAAACTTTTCCCCTTTCACTTTGAACTCGTGTCCTCTAGTAATTGAAACCCCCACTCTGGGAAAAAGCCTCTTGCTATCCACCCTGTCTATACCTCTCATGATTTTGTACACCTCAATCAGGTCCCCCCTCAACCTCCGTCTTTCTAATGAAAATAATCCTAATCTGCTCAACCTCTCTTCATAGCTAGCGCCCTCCATACCAGGCAACATCCTGGTGAACCTCCTCTGCACCCTCTCCAGAGCATCCACATCCTTTTGATAATGTGGCGACCAGAACTGTACGCAGTATTCCAAATGTGGCCGAACCAAAGTCCTATACAACTGTAACATGACCTGCCAACTCTTGTACTCAATGCCCCGTACGATGAAGGAAAGCATGCCGTATGCCTTCTTGACCACTCTATTGACCTGCGTTGCCACCTTCAGGGAACAGTGGACCTGAACACCCAAATCTCTCTGGACATCAATTTTCCCCAGGACTTTTCCATTTACTGTATAGTTCACTCTTGAATTGGATCTTCCAAAATGCATCACCTCGCATTTGCCCTGATTGAACTCCATCTGCCATTTCTCTGCCCAACTCTCCAATCTATCTATATTCTGCTGTATTCTCTGACAGTCCCCTTCACTATCTGCTACTCCACCAATCTTAGTGTCGTCTGCAAATTTGCTAATCAGTCCACCAATACTTTCCTCCAAATCATTAATGTATATCACAAACAACAGTGGTCCCAGCACGGATCCCTGTGGAACACCACTGGTCACACGTCTCCATTTTGAAAAACTCCCTTCTACTGCTACTCTCTGTCTCCTGTTGCCCAGCCAGTTCTTTATCCATCTAGCTAGTACACCTTGGACCCCAAGCGCCTTCACTTTCTCCATCAGCCTGCCATGGGGAACCTTATCAAACGCCTTACTGAAGTCCATGTATATGACATCGACAGCCCTTCCCTCATCAATCAACTTTGTCACTTCCTCAAAGAATTCTATTAAGTTGGTAAGACATGACCTTCCCTGCACAAAACCATGTTGCCTATCACTGATGAGCCCATTTTCTTCCAAATGGGAATAGATCCTATCCCTCAGTATCTTCTCCAGCAGCTTCCCTACCACTGACGTCAGGCTCACCGGTCTATAATTACCTGGATTATCCCTGCTACCCTTCTTAAACAAGGGGACAACATTAGCAATTCTCCAGTCCTCCGGGACCTCACCCGTGTTTAAGGATGCTGCAAAGATATCTGTTAAGGCCCCAGCTATTTCCTCTCTCGCTTCCCTCAGTAACCTGGGATAGATCCCATCCGGACCTGGGGACTTGTCCACCTTAATGCCCTTTAGAATACCCAACACTTCCTCCCTCCTTATGCCGACTTGACCTAGAGAAGTTGGCCCATGATGGGCCAAATGGCCTCCTTCTGTGCTGTAACAATTCTGTGATTTGAGCTCGGAAGTAAAACCTTAACTTCTGTACTCTGCACTTAAATCAGCTACAAACCAAATATTATTAAGGCTGCTTAAAAATTTCTCAATGCAAATATAATTTATAACACAGCATATACATGGCTGATTTTTAGTTTACGCAGCATGAAATGACCTGCAGTATAGGAACAGCACAAATTTATGGATGAAATAAACTAAAGGCAACTTGCAGTCTAGGTGTGCTTCAAACACATACCCGGTTCCGACTGCAATAGTTAGTTGCATTGACTACCTAAAGTGTCTTTACTCAAAGGAATAAGTTTATCTCGGGATTATAACAGTTCTAAGATGGTGCAACAAAAATCCATTAAGATTTGTTAAGACTAGTTACAGCAAAGCCCCCTCTCACCTTCAGCATCCAACATTTTGGGAATGTCCAGGTATTTTTCTGCCACATCAAAGGCTGTGTTCAGGTTTGTGTAAGGGTCATCCTAATACAGCAAGAAAGTCAAATGTCAACAGAAGATTTCAATACTGACGTACTCCCTTCCATAAGGAGATTTAACATGTATACAGCAATCTTAAAGTCTACTGCAGTGAGGGGTTCCTTAATCCAGTTTACATCAAACTCAATGAAATCAGGCATGGCAGACTACATATGAAGCACATTTCTCAGTTTCAATTGAAATCATTAGAAATTAGAGTCCTTTAAATTGCAGTATTCAAACAGTATGACAGCAACTTCACCTCAACCAAACTCTGCCCCAATGATAATCACCAAATGCTAGATATTTTCTAAAACAAAACACCAGAGATAGTGACAGGGAATTGCAACAATTCTCCCAGATTTCTTGGGTTAAAAAAAAACTCAACAGGGGTAGACAAGGAGATACATGATTCAACAAATCAGGGAAATAAATTACAGAGCTATGGGGAAAGAGCAAGGGATTAATTGAACAGTTCCACCAAAGAGCTGTCACAATAGGCTGAATGGCCGACAGCTGTGCTGTATGATTGTATGATCACAAATTGGAATCAAAGACCGAAAATACAATAACCAGCAGCTCAGGCAGCATCTGGTATAAACCCTCTCGTAGCACTGCTTCCAGAATTGTTTTAGATTTCCAGCATATGCAGTTTTCTGCTTTTTGATTTTGTTTTTAAATCATCGGCAGTCAGTCCCATTTCAGTTCATAAAACCTCTGCACCATATCTTCTTTAAATAAGGAATTTTAAGTTTACCAGTACTGCTGCAAGTTTGAAAGCATCTTCTGCAACTGCATGCTGGGAGTGTGTCTGCCTTTCTGTGTACTAGAGGAAGGTGGTGGAATCATATCCCTGGTCATTCTGTATACTACAGTAGGCAGTTTCCCGTCAAAGTAAAATCATTTGATTTCTTAAGCAGATACATTAAGCTGGGCTTTTACTACTTAGAGAAGGGGAGATTTGATCGAGGTGTTTTGATAGAGTAAATAAAGAGAAGCTTTCCACTGGCAGAAGGGTCAGCCACCAGAAGACGCAGATTTAAAGATAATTGACAAAAGATGCAGAGGGGAGATAAGAAGATTTTTTAAAATGCAGCAGTGGTTCTGACCTGAAATGCATTGCTTGAGAGTGTGATGGGAGCAGATTCAGTAATAAATTTCCAAGAGGAATTGCGTATATACATGAAAAAGAAAAATCTGCAGGGTTATGGGGAAAGAACAGGGGAGTGGGACTAATTTGATAGCACTTTCAAAAGAGCTAGCACAGGCATAATGGGCCAAATGCCTTGTTCTGTGCTGCGAAATTTTATTACTCTACACATCGTTTAAGACTGAGCCAGTCATATGTCCTAACAAATGGTAGTAGATGTATTATTGATCCTGTGATTATCAATCACCTGATTACAGACAGCAGACCATTAGCCGGGACTTTGTCTTGGCGATGGGGGTCTCGACCACTGCCAGCGAGAGCCCTGCGTCGCCTCCTCTGGGGAAGGACTGCCAAATCAAGTGCCAATTAGGGACTTAAGTGGACAGCGGAGGGCCTTCCCTGGGATCAAGGACCCCAGCGATGGACGTCCTGCCTGCTGAGAGCTGTTGGCCAATCAGCGGCCAACAGCTCGATAAAACTGAGCAGCATTACCGCAAAGGCGGTGGCTGCTGTCGGTACTGGTTTCACCCAAGGCCCTGGAATGAGGCCACCAGTATGTCACAGTGGGAAGGGGATCGGTAGCAAGGGCAGAGGGCTGGCTCTCAGCGGGCCCTCTCTTCCCGATGCTGGGTCCTTTGTTCAGGCACTGTGTCTTTTAACGAGGGACCCTGCCACCCCCTCTCCCCCCACCCGGCAAGCAACCTGCACGGGTTTGCTTGGCGTGTTCCTCATGTGGCAACAGGCCCTTCCACTGCTGGGATAATTCCAGCGGTGATCTGATGAGGCCCTTAATCGGGCATTAATTGCCCACTTAAGGGCCTCAATTGCATTGGGGTGGGAAAGCTGTTCACAGACCTTCCCGCCCTTGAATGAATTTGAGTGGCGGTGCGAAGGTGGTGGGGTTCCCCAGTCCTGCCACCATCCTGCCTGATTATAGGCCCTCCCATCTCCAAACCCGGCAGGGAGGGCAAGGATAAAATTACACCCCCCTCCACTCTCATTATGTGTGTTGATCATTCGACCGAAGCTGGGGGAGGAAAGGTGATGCTGTCATTAGACAAGAGGAAATAGCTTGTTCAAGATGGTTATAAGGCCACCTTGGCTTTCCTCTCAAGCCTTTCATCACAGATATACAATCGATAGTTACTGAAGAGAAATGCTAAAAGAATTCAGAACTTGTATTGCTTTTGAATTGTTTTTAAGTACAAGCAAGAAATCAATTATTTTATTATTCCTTTCAACTGACTAAGTGCCCTGTCTTATTTCTGTGTTATTTTTAGTAAATACTAATTAGTAAATTTCAATCTGTATCATGTAGTCTGCCAGCATCTTATTTCCTGCCCATTTAAAAGTAATTAGGATTACATGGTCAATCCACAATGGTAAAAAGATTCATTATTTACTTGTGGGCCCACTATCCTAGATGTTATGTTTTGGTTGATTGGATGTTTGTGCTGACTGTGGAAGTGAACTACTTCATGGCGCATTAGGAAAACACATCAGAAGAGGTTCTAAATCATAAATAATTCTTTCTTTCTGCAACATTTGCCGACTCATTAACTGACTGGTCCTACCCAATGAAATGGTCTCAGATGTGGCATCATCATGCATGCCGACCAATCACATTTCACTCTGGTGAGTATTTGAATTTGTTCTCTCTGCATTTCCTCCTGAAAGTCTCTCTCTGTCAATGGGTCGTCAGTTTTGAGTGACACCTCCAGTAACCAACTGGGTTTTAAAGGGCTTGGAGGCAATAAGGCAATAATCAGAGTGGAAGGAGAAAAGGGCAGGATTTAATGCAAATTCTACACTGATGGATGTGAGGTTTTTTTTGGAGGTATTTCTTAACAAGAGCTGTAAATAAGTGAAATAAATCTTTGAGTAAAATGGCTTCTGAGCCAGATGTGACATGATATTCAGGCCATCCCTTCAGGATTTTTCTCCCCAGTGGATAAAACCAGGGAATGAGGTGCAATATTGCTGATCCAATACCCCAACTCTGTCTAACTTTCCAAACTCAGTCATTTGAATACAGACAGCGGGCTCAAAGTACCCACTGGAGAAGGTGGCTGCTACAAGGCTTGCCACAGTGTGGAAAATGGAGACTGCCTTTGTGTTGTTTGTGAAAACAGAATTCTTTCTGTAATCCTGCTGCCTCCTTTTCAGCCAATGGCAGATCATGCTTTGTGAGTGCTGACACAGGCAGAAAAAGTTTTTTTAAAAACTGGTGGGGGGGGGGGGGGGGGCAAGTATCGTCATGTGAACACTAGCTGTTGTCCTGGGCCTAACAGGCAGCCCATGTGCCCACCATTCAGAGGACATAAAACAAGCCATATTTCCCTAATTTGCTACTCATTTGTCATGTGGGTGAGCATGATGCAAGGAAGCAGATTTGCAAAATACATCCTGAAGCAATTTTCTGCCCTGCCTTCCCGAGATGTGCTAGGAAGGGGTGTGGGGGAAAATCAGTTGGTGGAGACTAGGTAGAAAGCCTAGGCCCATAAGTCTAGGAATGCTTAATTGATCATCTTTACTGGTGAATTTACAACCTCCAGCCCATGGGTGGAAAGATATTAAGCAGCTGTAACATGGTAGACATTACCAAATTTACCTACAGACTGAATACAGTCCAGAAAGAAAATAACTTTCGTCAAAGTTCCTTCCATCTGTGTCAGATCAATCCCTATATCACATTTTCAGAGACTCATCATGTCCCATGGGAATGGAAGGTTTTGCTGTAGCGAGATTTATAGTGTGAGTCAATGGACATACCCAAAAGCAAATTTAGATTACGGATCCAACTGCCCAAATGTATTGATTTGCACAACAAAGTCATACAAGAATGCAAAAAAGGGGTTCCAGACCTTTCGCAGCTTTGCATAGTCAATAAGCTCTGGCCGGTGTCTATGGATAAGAGCACAGAATCCAAGGCCATCCTTCCAACTGGAAACAGAATAGGTAAGAAAATTATACTGGCATTACATTTCCTCAAATTTCACATTTCAATTTCAGACACCAGCTCCCTTTTGAAAATTCTTGAGACTTAATGTCATAATGAAGTGCCTGTATCTTACAACACCATCACATTCTTTAGCCTGTCCGAATCTAATGCACACCTACTTTCCTCCCAGTGCTGTGTACAAACTGCTTAATGGACACTGGTGTTCAGCACCGTCCTGACAGGCCTGCATCTCTGTGTTGTGAAGTCAACATAGTGCTAACAGTTCCTTTAACAGTTAAAAGAGAAACTATTCCCTCTGGTGTGGAAAATCAAGGACAAGGGGGTAGAATCTTAAAATCAGAGCAAGGCCACTTAGGACCGAAATCAGGGAACTGAAATCTGGAATTCTCTCCCCCAAACGGCTGTGATGCTCGGACAATTGGAGCTTTCAGGATTGAGATAGGTGGGCTTTTATTATATAAGGATAGCAAGGGATATGGAGCAAAGGCAGATGAATGGGGTTGAGGTACAGATCCACTATGATTTAAATGAAGGGTGCAGCAGGCTCGAGAGGCTGAATAGCCTATTACTGCTCCTATGCATCGCATTAAACTCTTCAGGTTTAACCTTCCGCACTGCTCAGTCAGTCGCAACCAAAGTTCATTCACTTGATGATGTATAAGATATGTACATAAAGCTGTTTCTATGCTGTGGAAGATGGCATGTTAATGTCACTAGCTCCCAATGTGTGGGCCATGAGCAGATGGTGGCAATTCCTATTATCTTGCTGGATTCACTAAAGCTAACTGCAGGGAAAACCTGATTAAAAATCAACAAGGTTGCCACTTGCTCACCTTGGGAACCTAGCAAATTTGCTGTGGGGTTACTTCCAGATCGATTAGCAACAGCATGGCACTTGCATAAAAGCAGCTCAAGGGGTGAATGCCAATAATCTAAGATAACTCTGTTAGTGATGCTCTTGTGCTCCCTCCCACACCTCAGAGGCTAGAATGTTAACCCACAGCTTTCAACATTCTAAGTGCCACTTTGGTACATCACTGCCCTCTATTTGTACAACTCTTTCACTTCCAGGGATATTATAAGAGATCAGTGGCATTGTAATCTTTTGTCTAACTTCATTTCAGATCCTCAATTCTGTGTAAGAGGGTTCAGGCAAAGTGCAAGAGGATGCTGTACAGACTCTTGCTGAAGATCATAACTTTATAAAGAGAGGCACAGAGTACAAAAGCAAAGAAGTTATGAAGAACTTTTATAAAAGCAACTGGAGTAATATGTCCAATTCCAGAAACCAAACTTGAGGAAGGACATCAAGGTTTTAGAGAGAGTGCAGAAAAGATTTATGGTGAATGGCAAAAGAACCACAGGCAACATGAGGAAAACTTTTTTTAATGCAGCAAGTGGTTAGGATTTGGAATGCACTGCCTGAGACTGTGGTGGAGGCAGATTCAATCATGGCTTTCAAAAACGAATTGGATAAATACCTGAAGAGAAAAAATTTGCAGGGCTACAGGGAAAGGGCGGGGTAGTGAGACTAGCTGAGCTGCTCTAGCTGAGAGCATGCAAGATACAATGGGCTGAATGGCCTCCTTCTGTGCTGTAACCATTCTATGATATGCTTCTATGAACAATCATATGTCATAAGACATGAACTCAAGGGTTGTATTTACTCAACAAAATGATTATTGTTGTAACCACCTGCTTGAGGTGCGATGTATGACAAGCTGCGTCATCATATACTCTACAACCCTGCCAGTCGTCTTTTAACAGACTCACATAAAACCAGCTTATCAAGACCCATTTCAAAAAACTAGAATTGCAATATTATATATTATGTAGTACATAGTACTGAAATACAACCTCCCAACTAATTTTAATGACAGTGGTGCCATATGATGTTATTTAAATAACATTTGATTTTATTCTCAGTGTGATGGTGGCTGCTGTGAACTTGAGACTAACAACTCTAGCACACTTCCTGGCAGAATTGCACTGGCAGCAGATCAGGAGGAGGTCACCTGCCCTGGATGAATGGAGTAACAGAATGGAGAAAAAGTAAAAAAAAAACTAGACTCTCAGTTGAAGCTGATGATGTCTATCTGTTGGTCTGAGTGTTGGTGGTCTACCACATACTCAACATAAGGAGCTGAGATTTTATGTTCACAATGTGACTATTTTAGCTCAACTCAACCTAATGAAAACATTCGCCACAGTAACCAGCTCCATAAATGTGCTTAAAAAACTGCTATGTTGTTGCAAAATACTGCGGTTAATCATGGAAATGCTGCCTTTATCCAGATATCAGATTCAGGTAGAAGACGACTCCTTGGAGGAGGGAGTCTCACTCTACTTGGCTCTAGAATTAGAACTCAACAATAGATTCAAACTACACAGTGTTGCCGCACAACAGAAACTGACCTTAGTGTAATCAAATTTTACACAGGAAGAAAAAGAAATCATTGCACGTGAATTCTGCTACAAGTTTCCAATGGTAAAAGGAACAATTCCAGTGGCCAAGCATGTCTGTGCATTTCAGAAGCAAGTTGCCCAATTAGAATCTTTTGGAATGACTGGACTACCAGGATTTTGACGCCTCAATCTTCTTCAGCCATCATTATGATGAGTGTGTGAGAGAATGAGAGCACCAGTGTTTCACTTATACTACTACTAATTAACTCATAGGTTTCCACAGAATCATAGAATGGTTACAGCACAGGAGGCGGCCATTTGGCCTCCATGCATGCTATCTACAAGAACAACTCAGCAAGTCTCATTATCCTGCCCTTTCCCTGTAGCCTTGCAAATTCCCTTTTGAAAGCCACAATTGACTCTGCTGCCACCACACTTTTGGGCAGTGCATTCCAGATTTTGATTCTAATATCTAATGACCTTCTGAACCAGACCACCTTAAAATTCCTGCTGAATATCATAACAAAGGAGTATGTTTTTAAACTAGGTTACCTGATGTGAAAATTCTGAATGTTCACATTCTTATAAGGAGCAGTCTTGCGCTGACACCATAGTAGGAGTCCTTCCTTTGCAGATGTCTCTGTGAAAACCAAAGGCAAACTTTAGAACAACATACCACTGTTTAAGGTTAGAGGGACAGCATTTACTAGATGGTTCTGTGGGTACATCTATAGTTGGGGATACAGGTTCACAGGACATTTGAAGGCAATGCCTCAGGTTGATGAGCCACAAAAAGCTAATGCAATTGCAGGTTTTATCACGTGGTATCATATATAGAAGTTATGTGGTAATAATGAGTCACCACAAAAATTTTAAAATCACAGATAGATTACTTTGTGTAGCATTGGGCTCCATACTATAGGAAGGACAATGAGGCTTTAGAAAGGGTACAATACAGATTTACTAGGATGCTGCCTGGTGCAGAGAAATATATTTCATTAGAACACCGATTATGGGGAGATATGATAGACGTATTCCAAATAATGAAAGGATGGGGCAGAATTGATGGAAGCAGACTGCTTCCAGTAACTGAGGGCTGAGGGGAATCTAGAATAAGGGGCCATAGATACAAGATTAAATGTAACAAATTTAGAACCGAAGGCAGGAGAAAATTCTAAACATAGAGGGTTGTGGGGCTGTGGACTTCACTTCCAGGGTTAGTAGTTGAAGCAGAAATTACTTCAACATTTAAGATTAGATTGGATAAATGGATGAAGGAAAAGGGGATAAAGGGATAGGGAACAGGTTGGTTAAATGTTATTTGAACAATTTGCTTGTCTGTCGGGTAAATACTGACATGGATGGTTGGGACACAGTTTCTGTGTTATAACTTCTATGTATTTCAACAGACCACTTAGAATCCCATCTCCACTGGTCTTAGAAGTGGCAATCCCAGTCACAAATTCACCTGGCCTTTACCAAGTTATTTCTGGAGGTTCACAGTTGATATCAGATAATGGAATTCCTGGCAATAAAATCAACGGAAGGCAATATTGCTCCTCAAAAACATCTCTCCTGTGCAGTCAATGGGTAGCACTGATGGCAATTGGAAAATAGTCCATAATACAGACCAGTTTGCCTTTCTGCTTCAAGGAAACTGGCCAGGGACAGGAGAAGAAAGTATAACACTAAGAACAGAGCAGTATTAAACCCAAAAGGAACAACCCTCCATTCATATCCCATCACCAACTGGAAGATCATTGCCTTGGAAATACAAATCCATCAACAGTTTCACCTTTCCTGTCCCGCCCAAATCATATTTGCTTTTATTAAAGGAAAATTATATTTCCGGCAGTATGGAAGGAAAATAGGAGAAGGTGGTGGGGGGCGGGGGGGGTGGAATATTATGCCTTTGCCTCTTAACACTGCTAGAAGGCTGTTTCGTAAGTGTAATCTGAATACAATTTGATGACAAAAAACAGGGCACTGGTGACCTGCCCTTTTGGGCACCCTAAGATGGGCAAGATCTGTTTAGATGACATACCTATTCCACAACCTATTGATGGTGTAGAACTACACTGGGATTCAGTAACAGGGTGGGTGTCAATACCCACTCAGCAGAATGACAGCCAGTTCACAACAGGCCCATGGGATGTGTTATCAGTCCATTTACTTATTTATTTCAAAGCATTGACTCCTTGTCCCATGGATGGAAAGGCTTTGTGGAACATGGTGAACTTTTATCCTCCCATCCTTAATTGTTTACAGTATAAGACTCAAACCCCTTGCTGTATGGAATAACTAGAGGAGGATGAGTTAGAGTTATAGCATTAAGGACAGGGTCCACATTTTAAAATAACTGCGTGACATGAAAGTTCCTGTCACAGCAATGCTTTCAATATGAATTCCAGTGTAAAAACATTCCCAAGGATCTTGTTTCAGTTAGAACATCACAATAAAGACTGCATTTAAGATAATTTCTGTGGATGTAGTTGAAAACCTACAAAAAATGTTTTAAAAATATATAATTTTAACAACTGGTACCAAACATATGGATGCTATTCAATTCTAGGAGCACACCATCCGTTACAGGGACTTTGTACTTTAACTTTTCTCCCCACCCATTTTATCCTAAGGACTGTGTTGTAATAAGGGACAAGTCTATTTGTTCTTCTGCTGGGGAGGGGAAGGGGAGAGAATACAAATAATTTCTACTAAGGTTCGTGCTCCCCCGTTGAATAGCACATACCTCTAACTGGGAGCAGAGAAAAGTATTTTAAATACAGAGTAATGAGGCTAACATTGTACAAAGTTTGCAATAAGTCGGCTGCAATTTGCTGGTAACCATGATAGAAACTGATTATGTGCCCCAGCTGGTAACTACTTAAACATTTACTAAGAGTTTTATAGCCACTAGCACTGTAAACATATTTACTCCTCTCTAATTCAGTTCAAAAGGCAAGAAATGGTCAAAGTGAGGACTGCCACATATTTAGGATAAAAGCCAAACAGGCTTTCAATGTTTTAGGCCCACAATTTTGACTCTACAAAAAAAGAGATGCTGAGTCTGTATTCAGCATTGGATACTAAAGGACTTTCAGATAATTACAACAACAAACCTACTTACCTTCCACTGAAATATCCTGAATGGCAAATCGAAGGATGATTGTCCAGATCATGCCAAGTGTCATCTTCGCATTTCCATCCACAATTTCTGGAAAGAAGAAAGCAAGCAATTGTTCAACAAAGCCTCAAACAACTGTTTCCATCATTTTTACCTATAGCCTTGTTAGTCAATGATCCCACTGTCCATTAAAACCAAACCAGCATTCAATTTCTAAAAAAGGGTAAAGAAACAAGATATTGGATATACACTTGAAAAGGATGATTTTTCAGGGCTATGGGGAAAAAGTGGGGGAATGGGATTAATTGGATAGCTTTTTCTAAGAGCCAGCATGGGTATGACAGGCTGAATAGCCTCATTCTTCGCTGCAATTGGCTGTTGCTTTAAGTGGAAGAAATCACTGCCTCTAATAGCGGACCAAAAGATAATTCTAAAGTTCAAAAACAAGTTTTACTCTCATTACTCAACTCGATAAAGTTAAGTCAGAATACAAATAAATGCAGCTCAAGGTCATTTTAATGCCATGTAACATCACCAAGGTTTCGAGCTTAAATCTTACTATAAATATTTACTGCCTATTGATGTTGTAGCCTGCTTCATAATAGCAATGATGACATTAGATGATCACATGCATCACAACAGATCCTGTGGACCCTTTTCCAAGAGCAAATAATAAAAGACTAAATGGTGCAAATTGATGGTCAAAGTGTAAATTGTAGTCCATTCATTCTGTGGTGAGCTTCGATATCAAGCTGGGCTTTACTGTGTGAAAGTTTCAATACTATGGTAACCTCGTACCTATAAAAAAGGTTCCTGATCTGATTTGACTTTGCCAATCTCAGCAGGGGTGAACAATTAACCTCAATGTCCCTGCATTAGAGAAGAAAGCCAGGATTTTTGGTCCTGACTAGGATTCATTGACTCTCACTGTTCATGTGATGAGTGAGGACAGAACGGGCTCAGCCCTCTGATTATGCCCTCGAATAGCCTGCTGACATTCACTGATGAGACTTGCACAAGAAGAATAGCTACTTGAGCAAGGTACCAGATTGTTGCTGGCCCCTGTTGATAAAGACTCCAAGCATGGGCCATCGCCTTCAGGAAAAGGAAAGGGAGGGGATAGGAAACAGACGACATCTTAGCAACCTACAAACTACTGTGAATTTTCATTCCTGATGGTTACAGGATTTCTTCAGCATAATCTGAATAGCAAGCCTACACATTGCTATTTAAATCCAGTGAAATGCAAATAAATACATTTGTTGCTGAGAAGCATTTCTGTTGGTATTTGGCTGCTTTAGAGGCAAACCTGGCAACACAGATGGCTTATGACTTACTCTGTCCTCTCCCAATTACATCCATTTATAACCACAGCTTGCCATCTTGAATAAATAGACACAAGAAGAAAGCAGAGTGAGACCCTTCTGCCCATCTGTTCAAAAAGATGAAGCTACAGCCCCTTTCCCCTCTCCCACTATACCCTGCTCGATCGCAGCATCCAATGGGCTCCTGAATGTCCAAATTATTAATCATCCTTGGTTCCATTCCGGGTGTTCTTATGGGACATTGGTCCTGAATTTGCCCCCTTTCAGTTTGACCCAAGAAACAACTTACCTACAACTATAGTTTACCATTTTGATACTGTATTATCTATTACATGCTCCCTCAGTCCTCATCGTCATTCACCAGTTTTTTCACCAATTCACATATTAGCCGTATATTTACACATTCCCATACAGTAAATGCACCATTAATGTAATCTCGAGTATGTACAACATGACAGCTCACTGCACATTTGACACTTGATGTCGACGTCCAGATGCCCCCAGTTTGCATTTTCCATCACCAATTATTGGACAGGAGGAGGAAATAAATATAGAACGATTTAAACAACAGCTGTACATTAACAAGTACATGAACAGGTAAACAGCGCTGCTACCCAACATCAAAAGAAAGGGATGTACAATTTGATTCTAAAATAAATCTTAAAAATGCAAGAACATAGAAGAGAAAACCTCTCAAAAATTTAAACATACTAGAATGGAACAATCCATGCTAGCTGCCTTCAGAGCTGCTGCCAATAGTTCACAGAAATGCAAATTTGCGATGGGAATTTACCAGATTTAGTAAATGGCTAAATATGGGAAGAATGAAGAGTAAATATCATACTGTAACTTGGCTGCCAGGAAAACATTAGTGAATACCCCTGGCCCAAACTATTCATTGTTTCAGGTGACTAGCCTGGAGATTAATTCAAAGAGGGGAATTTTATCCTGGCGGTGGGGTCTCAACGTTCAAAGAAACCAATGCTGAGAACCCCACGTCGCCTCTGCTCAGGAAGGCCCGCCGAATTTAGTGCTAATCAGGCACTTAAGGGGACAGCGGCAAGCCTGCCATAGGATCTAGGACCCCATCGCCAGAAGTCCCGCCCTTGGAGAGCTGCTGGCCAATCAGAGGTCGGTGGCTGCTGCTGGTGGTGACCGTACGGGAGGCCAAGGAACGTCGCTGGAGGCAGCCTCAGGTAGGTCAGGGCGGGAGGGGTCTCACGGGGTGGAGGCTGCGGGGTGAACAGCAGCAGGGGCAAGGGGGCGGCCCTCAGCAGCCTGCCCCGCCTTCCCAATGCCATGTCCCTCGTTCAGACACTGAGCACCTTTTAACGAGGGACCATCCTACCTACCCACCCACAAAGCTGGGAAGAAGTCTGCATGGTTTTTTGTGCTGTGCTTCCTTTGCGGTGACAGGGTCACCCGCCCCACAGCTTATTGCGGCTGTGGTGGGGAGGCCCTTAATTAGGGGTTAATTGTTCCCTTAAAGGTGTCAATTGGCGGCGGGGCGGGAAGGCCATTCACAGACCTTCCCGCCCCGGACTAAAATATGGTGGAGGCGGGATGGTGGTCGGAACCCTTCCCCCCTCCCACCATCACACCTGATTTTATGTTCTCCCCGCCTCCACGCCTGCTGTTGGGTGGGGGGGGGGGGCAGGGCGGGGAGCATAAAATTCCTCCCCAGCTTCTAATTTTGGGCTTATCGAGATAGCACTAATTTGGTAACTTTGGTGCTGTTGCCATTTTCTTTTTTAAATGCACAAGCAGTGTTCTATATGACAGCTTTGCAGATGCTATCAATTGGGACCTGTTGCCGGGAAGCAGCCATGGCAACAGTGGAATGATCTTCCGACTGCAAAATGTTGACAGGATAGGTTGCACTCAACCATCCATTTTTCTTGGAGGTGGCGTGTGTGTGGGTGCGTGCGTGTTTGTGTTTATTTTACTGGCAGAGCTGATGCTGTCTTGTTAATGTGATCCATGTCCCTCGTGCCTGTTACTCATAGAGGAATTCACAACTGTAGGTGCTGAGAAATACCACAGTTAATGATAAGAATTTTTTCATTTTGTTTTTAAAACCATGTGTACCCTTTGTTCACACTTGGCACTACAATTCACATTTAGTTTGTCTAATGGACACAGATTCATTCAATAACTCATGACCCTCGATAGTCTGCAAGAGGTTGAATGATAAATCACCAGCTTTCTTCTTTCTGAAGAAATTGTTTATTAGCTGTATATGAATAGTGCTGATGCACTGTGAAGTTTACCACATCAATAGGAGTTTTTGTTCCCTTTGTCTCTCAGTATTAATAAACAAATCATTTTTATTAGATATTTGAGCATAACTACTGTCTATTTAATAGACATCAATGGCTGCACATATTAGTAGGAAACACTTTCTCTCAGTGAAAACCTGAGTCAATCTACTTTGTAAATCCCATCACTCAGCAAACATGCACAGAAACACATGCACACACATGAAGAGTAGAATAACATTCATTGCTGTACTTTCCTTGTTGGTGGTAATTTTGCTTCCTGAGGTGTCATGCATGAAGCACCGATGAAGTTGTACAAGAGAATTGTGACTCTCACTAATAATCATGTAGGAAAAAGGAAAACAACAACTTTATATGGATAGAATGAACAGTAATGGCCTGGATTTGGCGGTCAGCGGCAAACAAACGGTGCTTGCCGTTAATTATGCTTACACAAGACCACAGAATGGGCTTTTATTTTGCGATTATCACAGTCTAAACAGTGTGGTGGCCTCTACTGGACACCCCGGTGTCTGTGTGAACAGGGCAAACAGCAGCTCATCTCCTCAACCAGATTGAAGAATCCTTACTGACGCACGCAGGATCTGAGCCAGGAAATGTAAGTTAGAATAGTTAATTCAATGTAACATCATATACAGAGAGTAAAATAAAGAGTGGGAAAGAAAAATGGAATTAAGCGCACGATAAAGAAATAAAGACAAAGTAAAAAGATATTTATTTGAATTTTTAAAAATGATTAATATTGAAGAAATAAGACTCCACACTTGTAAAAGTAAATTTCTGTGCAAGAAATTTTGCTCGACAGTAATTAAGACTTAACACACCGTGAAAAATTCACTTGCACTTGAATGAACACACCACAACTTTTTCCTGTGTGTTCACTGGTTCTTTCTTTTGGGCCTTCTTATCTCGAGAGACAATGGATACGCGCCTGGAGGTGGTCAGTGGTTTGTGAAGCAGCGCCTGGAGTGGCTAGAAAGGCTAATTTATCTAATGGGTAAGTAGGACAAATTCATCCCCTTCATGGATTTCTTTCAGTGCCGAGTTTCTCAGTGAGGTACTGGTGTAACGAAGGAGGCAATTTGGACAGCAACTTCCTGATTTCTGCGTTTAACTGTGCACATGTGGATGCCAGGGGTTGCTGTCCTGTTTACTCTTAAATAACTGAGCACTGACAGCCTCACTATTATTCCGAGCGCAAATTCTAGGCCAATGCTTGGCTGTGGAGAATGTCATCAACCAGTAACTCTGTACAAGCACTGGTCTGATCCGCAATAACCTGTTCAGTCTCTTGTTGCTGGAGAAAGACCAATTTCGCATCACTACCTCTCACCACAGATCATTCAGAAAGGAAAGTGAATTTCTCTGTAAAAATTCATTACTGAGTGATAATACTTATCAGTGTGATAAGTATTACGCTGACAACCAATTTAAGATCGTCAGTAAAGCTCGCAGTGTGGCGCATTTGCACGTACTGGAAGCTACATATATTAATACACAAGGCCCTGTTCTTTGCAGACAGAAAGAACATGTACAAACATTGCGCCTGTTTCAGCTGCACAAAATAGGTGACAGCTATTCGCTGGTTCATTCCTCAAAGCAATGCCTTGACCAGAGTCAAGCTGCCTGGTTTAAATTTCAAACAAAGATGGGCAGTTAATAGTCAGTCACCGTAAACTGGTGCATTCTCCATGGCAATGACTCTACCAGAGTTCACTTGCCAACCAATCAGCACTCTCTTCTCAGAGTATAAGTTGTTGTTTTCCCTTACATTGGTATGCTTGCGGGTTGTCCTGAAGAGTGCAAGATGTAAAGTTTCGACAACGTGTCTCTATTTTCAGCAATACTCAAGTTCTATACTACCAAACGACTAAAGAATTTTTTGTTATTCACCCAAATGGTTCAAATAAAATTATGTAAGGAAACCATCGTGGGATAAAATACTGACCAAAAAATTCCCAAAAGCGACAGTAAATGACCCTTAAGCATGTCTGTCGACTTGGAAGGGAAGGACAACTGGAGGACACAGACTCACACACCTCCTAGTGGGTAGACGAAGAGGTGCCGGCAAAGAGCTGGAAACAGCTTACTTGCCTTCCTTCAAATCTGGGAATAGCATTTGACATCGGAGGGACAAGCAGAAGGTGGAAGAGGGAAAAATAAAGGAGTAAGTTAAAATGGCCCCAAAAATTCCTTTATAGTATAAGGCAGAATCACTGTGCATTGCCAAAATACTTGTAGATTAGTTGAATCATAAAAATAAAATTTTCAGAAGGGTTTTCCACAGTTAACTTGTAAACCACTTGGGAGCAATCATACTGTGAAAAACAAGTTATAACAGGAGGTGTGAACTAAAATGCGACTCCTTGGCCTCAGCAGCTGAACTGCACCGAGAGAAAGAGAAAGCACGCAATTGATGTAAAGTTGGCAGCTGAGCCAAACTTCCTGTACTCTTAGACAGTGCAGGTATAGCACAGTCTGCTGTCACAGGAAATAAGGTCTCTTTTTGTTTTAGGAAAGAGGGAGCAAATGCTGCAGAATGCTACAGAAAGGATAGCGTCATAAGCAAAGTTCACTGTTGCTTGTCTGAATTCAAAACCTTCACAGCAAATACTTAAATTAGTCGGAAAGAGTACAGGCAGGCTCCAAAGGCTCAGCAGGTAGATAAGACAACCAGCACGGTACTGAGCCACACAGAATCTCAGGATCAGTCCCATGTTAGCTGATTATAGTGGCTGTACTGACATCAGCTATCAGTCTGGCAAGGAAAGAAAATGCAATAAAAAATTAAGATTCCATCTGGTTACCCAGTCACCACTGCTGGAAAGTATCATGCTTTAGAAACGATAATTCGGGACAAATTTAACAGTCACTTGGCCAATGTGGATTAATTCCTCGTGCAATATGACAGCAGCTTTAGGTCCAAGCAGCATGCCAGCTACTCACGTTCAAGTAAACTAACCGGAAGAGTAGCCAACAGACAATAAGGCAATGCATTGCAACTTAAAAAACAACTACTGTGCTTACTTTTTTGGGGTCCTTTCAGTGCTGTGGAATCTGCAGTACAGGGATCCTTAGGCTATAATAACTGGTTAAAGCAGCAGCTATCAAATACAAAGGCTTTAAGATTGGTATTAAAAACGTTTTGAGCACAGATTCAAAGTTCTGGTCGTTTGAGTGTGGCCATTCTATAGGTGAGCAGCTCACACAACTGCAGATAGATGGAGGATCACTGGCTCATTAATTAAGACACAGTTGGCTATTAACAAGCTCAGAATTTGAACTCCGCACTCAAATAGCACTGGATTATCTGTCTCCAGGAGGGAGGGGTGAAAAAACAGCAAACACTGTAAATGCAAATCAAATCTGTTAGCATCAGATTCCCAAAAGCTTGATTCTGGTTGCTCAATTGAAATGGACATTGCTGCTTGTGTAACTCTAATTTTTTTCCTCCAATTTGAGGTAACTGGGTAAAATGCAATGACTGTTGAAGTGGATTTCCTTTCATTTACAAAAACATGATAGGGGTTGTGAGAAGGAAGAATGGTTTGTTGGCAGCATCAGTACTCCTTCCCATTAGATCACTGAGCCTCTGCACTTAAACCATCAACAAGCACGGGTTCTGCTCAGAGCGTTGAATGTCAGACTTCCTCCCCATCATTTCTGTGGCCCGCATTTGTGGATGCTGCCCATCTTAATACAAGCCAAGTCATTTTTGTGTGCAGAACTGTGCACTTATCAACATCCGCAGATGTTTTTCCAGACTTACAGCTGCCAATGAATAATTCTTTCCTCCTCTCCCACCCAATAAAGTTTCACAGTTAAAAGGAAATCCATTTAAACTCACGGTTACATTTTCCATTCATCCCAGTAGAACGTTCTCCCCCCAGCCTCTGCTGCCATCCACCTGCCCCTCCTACAGACAGACAGAGACAATCTGAGACGTTGGTCTCAGGAGAGGTGTCTGCACTGCCAGATCCCAACTTGCGTCTCTTGTGTGCCCAGCAACAAACCCAATGCAAACTTGCAGCATATGGCATCCGTTGTCATGGCATTGGGATTTAATGAATCCAGCCAGCTGGCTGCCGAATGCGCAGGACCTGCAAGTTTTGGGACTGGCAGTTCAAAAGAAACACAGCAACTGGAGTAGGCCATTCAGCCCATCAAGCTCACTCTACCCTTTTGGTTAGCTGCAGGAAGTCTTCCTTTTTAATCCCGGCTCCCTGTCATTTTCCAACATCAATTAATAACCAGGAAATTCAGGGCCTCAGACTATGGATCAATTACCACACAAGTACTGACAGGGGAGTCAATGAATTCCAGCCAATTCCTTCCTGATCCCTCCCTGTCTTGATTAAACCCAAACCAGGTTTGTGATCCTTCTTTTGCCCCAACAAGCCCAATGGGCTTCAGTCATTATGAAGCAGATGCATCTTAGGAACAGTGACTACAGTACAAGTATCTCCTGTTTCCTGGCTTGGGTGCTGCTGTGGGAAACTATTTTGAAAGCACTCAATGAATATTTTCCCTATAGTGTTAAGGCCTCTGTAGAAGAAAGTTTAGATAATAGTTATTCCTTTCTCCCTGTCACAGAGAAAATCCAGCAATTCAAATGAGAACAGGTGCTGCACTTAAATTGTAGAACCCCTTGCACTCAGTCTACAGTCGATGCATTTACCTCTCGGGTGCATTGCACAGAACAAAGAGTACCACAAAGAACTTTATTTCCTAGTTGTTCAAAATTTGTAATTTCAAATAATTTTTGGGCTGCAACACCAGCAGATATTTTACACAGGTCCAGTGTTAAACCAGAATTGCCTGAGAGTTTAGCCTAGCCATAGCTTGCAGACAAGGGCACATGGCAGCACCAAAGGCACCATTATTGTGAAATGAAACTTGCCCAGAGCTGGGTCCCTGCGGCATTGGCACATCATCACCACCACTTATTTAACAGTGACCTGCCAGCGTCAGCCTGCAACCAGAGACATCTCTGTGCCTTAAATGCAGCAGGCAAGGAGGTCAGAGACCCAGGATCCGTCTGACAGACCCAGAGAGGCCTTCTCTTGTAGTTTGCCTCCAAATGTACACACGCATCATCCAAGGAAGGCCAAAAAAAACTATACTAACTGTCCCTGGGAAAAAGGGTTTGGCCCACATCGAAATGAAGACTGCAGATTGACAGCATAGTCAGTACAATTATAAGTGGAGGTTGTAATCAGCTAGATGTCTACTGCAGCAGTTAAATACTGCTTACCTCTTCAAACCAGTAACGCAGTATCAGCCTGTTCACGAGATGTGCGAGTTTATTATGATTTTCATGTTGTTGCACTTTTTAAAACTGCATTTTCAGAAATATAGATTTGATAAAACAAGTGTCAGTATAATCATGCTTATATCGGCACGTTACTGTTACAGCCTGCAGGGTCTGGGAAAGATGAAGGATAAAGCGCATCATGCAGTGGCTGACCCCCCTTTTCTGGGAATACTGTTTATGAGCAACTGCCTGTTCAGAATATTTCTCCCTGAACAGTGGAGACTATAGCTTTCAAAAGGAAAAAGAAAATCATACCTCCATTTTACATCAGACCATCATATATAAATAACATATTGGGGGTTATGGCTAAATTAGACCATGTTGGAAAAATAACACTTGACCGAGTGCACCTGACAGAGAAAAACAAGGATAAAACATGGCAATGACTTCTTTCATTCCCTCATGGTGCACTCCTGAGAGCCAAAATGGATTTGTTTTGCATCTGGTCTATGCCCAGAACTGCAGACAAAGAAGGTCAAAAAGCAACGACAGCATAAACCCACAGGTAGGGATCTCTGCAAAGTTCCTTGCACTCTCCAGCTCAGCTGCAGCAGTATTTTATCAGGAGCATGGATGTCGGAATCCTTCCCCTCCCATCTTGTTTCATAGGAACATTAGAACAGGAGTAATCCATTCAGCCCCTCGAGCCTGTACCACCATTCAATTAGGTCATGGCGTAACTGCATCTTAATTCCAACTACCCACCTTGGTTTGTAACTGTTAACACCCTTGTCTAACAAAAATCTATCAATCTCAGTTTTGAATTTTTCAATTGAGCTAGCGACAACAGCTCTTAAAGGAGCAGTTCCGGATTTCCACTACCCTTTCCGAGAAGAACACTTCCCGACATCACTCCTGAATGGTCTCGCTCTAATTTTAAGGATAATCCCCCTCGTTCTTGATGCTCCCACAACAGGAAATGGTTTCGTTCTATCTACCCTATTAAATCCTTTCAACCAGCTCCCTAAAAGATACCCAGTGGAGTCCTGACATAATGATATCCCGAGACAGGTTAAAATTTGAATAAACCAAGACTTTGATGCACCGAGTCAGCTCCTCGACTGTCTAGCCAGCCTCAACCAGCCAGTGCTGGAAATTCAGTGGTAGCGCCCCCAGCGCTGGTCTGCCACTCTCAGCCCAGTAATCTCCAGTTAGCACGCGGAGCAGACAACGTGATTCCTTTCTACTCCACTTTAATCCATTTTAATGTGGAAGCCCCTGTGCTACTTGGAATGATAATGAGGCAGCAATCATTTCCCATGCTGCTGGGTCTGCCAAATTCAAACAGGGAATACCCAGCAGCAAAGATAACAGCAGCGCTGACTGGGAATCTAAGAGGGGAAAAATGGCAGACCAGCATTGCCACCAAATTTCTAGCATGCAAGCCAAGCTAGCTATAAACAAAGAGCAGATACTTACAGTGCCTAAGAGAGCAGGAGACCTGCTGGAGAGCTGACCAGAGCAGGTTGCGCCAGAGGCAGCTACAACATTAGTTGGATAGATTGAGATTTTATTTGGATAGATCAAGACTCTACTGCATTATAATTTGTGCAGCAAAAAGGTCACTGTGGCACTGGCTTACAAACTGAGCAATTTGTTCCATAACCATGTGTGTTGATTATCTGCTAGCAAATGGCTAAGTAAATGTCAATCCAGCACTGTTCTCCTTACACAAGCAATGTGCATGGCAAAATGTTTACCACATTATGTGCAGAGTTAAAGAGTATGGACAGACAATGAATGGTATACAGGTACAGGGATTCCAAGCTAGTTTGGGACTAGCATTTGTGCACTAACAATGCTCAATTTTGCACATCCCAGTAATTCATCCCAGGAACATCCCATTTTGAAGGTCATGTATGAACCCAAGCATTCCCCTCATTTCAGTCTCGTCTCCTGATGAAGCGGCCCGGGGGTTATGCAGGGACTTTGAGAGGAGGAATTAAAAATAAAAGGAAAACGAGTATTTAAAAAAGTGAAATAAGTTTTGGATTTGACTTTATAAAATGTCGAGATTTTAAACAGAAATTACATTTCAGTCTCTAATTAGATTTCAAAAAGGACTCCATTATTCACCAACGATTGTAGTTTTAAAACACAGGTCTAACTTACTGGACTGCTTAAACTTTCCTTGAGCTACTTTTCTATGACAACCTTAACAGAATCCGTGGAAGTATTACAACAGGAGTTCAGCAATAAACAAGTTCACAGAGTTGTATGGTTAACAGGGGTCGTGCCATCAGAAAGGACAAGGGTTCAAATGCACTGGTCCCATGAGACAGCAGATCAACGTCAAAGTTGACCGCACTATTGGATAACTCTTAACACAGAGCAGCATCCACATCCAGGATATCAATGCATTTACTGTGTCGTCTCCACTGTGAGTGACCAGATTATGACAGAATTCCAGCAGAGCAACCTGCAGAGAAAGTGTCCCTGTTTCAGCAAGTTACAAAAACACTGTACAGCTGCCACTGTGGACTATATCCCAATCCCTGCCCTTCCTGTTCAGTCAGGGTACATCAGCTTTTTTTTTTAAGTTACAGAGAATTTAAGTGGAGAGAAAGAGAGCGTAGATATGAACAGTCCGCTTCCTACTATCTGGTTCAAAGTACCACTGACAGTTATTGGGAGCAGCCAGCGCCAGTCTCGGTGTGCAAGGGAAACCATGGAATGTTTCTTCACATTCCAGAATTCAACTGTGAACACACTAACACAGTACAGACAATTTTATATTTGTTATTTGTATTTTATTCACTTCTGTTTTAGGATATTGCTGTACCATATAGACTAAGATTCGGAGTCCCTCAATTATCCAGCAATTTCCATTATCGACAGGCTGGAGGTGGAGGGAATAGAATGCCCCTCCCGTTATGGTGAACAGAGATGGCACAGTATTTTAAACAGTTGACCAATAAAACTACAGAAAATGCTATGGATTTTGCAGCCAGTGGGGAAGGAATGCTACTAATCATTTATCTCGTTGACAGCTGCCCACAAAGTTTTATGGGCTTTTAAGTATAGGCTTGCTCTAATCTGGTGGCTGATCCAGTGTGGTGCCCTCTTCAGAGGGGCTTCAACCAATCAGACTGAAGAATCTTCAGAGATACGCAGAGTCTAAACCAGGAATTTTAAAGCAGGAAACATAAACTAGATTTAAATCATGTACAATAAGCAAAATAAAAATCGGGAAATACAGATAGGACTAAGAGAGATACAAGAGAAAATAGAAACAAGATACAGAAAAAATCAAATATATATATATTTTTAAAAAAAGTCTGCAACACTAATTAACTTCTGAAGGAATGAGATGCCACACTTGTAAAATTAAATTTTCAGGACCAGAGAGATTGTTTGGCAGTAATTATCACTTAAAACTCACTTACACCTGAATGCACCAAGTCTAAAATTTTGCCGTCTTTAGTGTAGAATTAGTGGGCAAGTACCCCAACCTAACATCATTGCATGCATTCCAGTACCGTCTCTATTGGCAAACATGTTACGGCAGCAACTTTTGGATTTCCACATTTAACTGTGCATGTGCAGATGCTGGAAATTGCATCGGATTTTCTCTATCATAGAGGTGAGCACTGATAACCTCACCAGTATATTTAATGCAATATCTGGCCCATTGCCTTGATTAAAACATTCAGCAGCTCATATCAGAGCAAGCTCCTTTGTTTGGGCAGTGGGGTGGGGAAGGATTGGGGGAGTATTTTTTAAATGGCTCATTTGTAATCAAATCAATGCACAGATACAGTATAAATGATAGCCAAACTGCTCAGAACACCACACACTGATGGTCCCGTATAGCAGCTTTAACTAGGTTAGATGTGTTAGACACTTATCCCATTAAATCAGCATTTGTTGCAGACTGTGTTTGTCTGTCCTGGAGCATGGCCAAAGCAGCTAACAGCTCTGCCACAGGTGCTGAAGTAGAGGTAGGGAGGCACAGATGGCTGGTGTCAGAAGATTGGAGGATGTGGGAATGAGTGCAGGGCTGCAAGGAACAGGATTTTAACTTTGATCAGCTGGGAGAACAAGGAGCCAGTGTAGGTCAGTGGCCATAGGTGTGATCAGCAAACAGGGCTTAGGACAGGACAGAAAGCAGGCGGCAGAATTTTGTACAACTTCGAATTTATGAAGAGCGGAGGTTGGGAAGCTGCCAAAGATGTTCATGGAGAAATCAAGCCTAGAAGTGAAGGGCTAGAAAAGGGCAAAGTAGGGGCAGAATTGGATGATTCTGCAAAGGTGAAGGTAAGTGGCCTTCGCAGTGGATGGAATATTATGTTTGAAGCTTCATTCTGAACAGAACAGGGAGTTGGGGTTGCGTACAGCCTAATTGAGTAGCCAGGGAGTCCAATCAAGTCAGTAGCAAGCATGACGTACCAAAGGTCTTTGGCCTTGCTGATCATCAACTGGAGGAAGCTCTGATTCATTCATAAATTATCAGATGATGACACTGCGCAGCAACATACTGGTGGAGGAAGAGGAGGAGCAAGAATGGATCCTCACAGAACTCTAGAGGTGGCCATGTAGGGGTGGAAGCAGCAGCCAAGGCTGAAGATGCTCTGGTTGGAAATATGCAATAGTAGGCCTATGGAGGAGGCACTAAGGAAGATGTGATGGCCAAATGCATTGAATACCAGAGAGACTGAAGAGGGATAACACACTGCTGTCAAAGAGGGCATCACTGGCATCGTTGATTGACCAGGGTTGTCTCAGTGCGGTGAGCAGCAACAAAAATACAGTGAAGAGGAAGTAGTAGAAGAGGTAAACACAGGGCTAGGAAGCAATGACATTTTTGAGGACCTGACAGGGGAAAAGGAAGTTGCAGGTGGGGCAGTAGTTGGGGGAGGACAGATGGATCAAGTGCGGGTCTTTTGAGAATGGTTTTGAAGAGGAGAGCAACAGTGAGGTTATGGAAACTATAAATGACCATGTTAATCTGCTTATAGTGGTGTTGATTGAGAGAACACTGGAATAACTTTGAATAGAACCATGGAATCTTTATATCCACCTGAACAAGGAGACAGAGCCTTTTGTTTAAACTCCAATAGACAGCATCGCTGGGCTTCGAACACATGACCTTCGACTCAGAATGCTAGCACTGAATCAAACTGAGCAGTGATGAGTATAACACAATGTAAATGAGCTCATACAGGAGGAGGAGCTGAGCTCTACAGCACTCGATAGAGGAACTTAACAACCTATCTCGTCCTGGGGAACAATGCAAGCCCAGAGTAAGAGTGAAAGGGAATAAAGCAATCTGTTTTTTATCAGCATTAATCATGGGCAGTGTATTTCATTAGGGTTTCCAGATTTGGCAAGTATTGCTATGGCTACGGATGTGCGGCTCCTATACAGGAGGTGACTTAATATGACCTAATGTCCCTAACAGAATCACATTTTACAGACAGCAGGGCTGGTCCAGATCAGCTGCAATAAAAAGTTATTCACTGTAGTCTATTAGAATACAAAAACTTATTCAAGTATCACACTACATGGAGACATACATTAAACTATTACACAGTGCCATTAACTTGCAAATTGGCCCATTTCCAACTGGAAAATGACTGGAGAAACTTAGGTAAATGGCAAGCCCTAGAGTGCAGAACACTGCCAAGGTTAAAAACAGCAGGATAAAAAAGGTGATGTATATAAAGAACTAGCAGACAGTTCACAGCAAGTTTTGTCTAAAATGGCTATTGATCAAAGAAGCAAAGGAAGCCAACATTACGTCCCCTGTAATGCTGACATTGTGAATACAACAGGTCAATTGGTGCATGCCTGTAAACCGGTTTTTAGTTTCTCTATGTGGTCACCATAAAGATACAAAATGAGTTAGTGGAGAGATAGGTTATGGAAGAGTGTTAGTCTAATGCTATTTGCATTGGGGCTTGCTCAGTTAAAATAAAGGAGCATTAAAGCAGGGCTGCTCCCTCCCAGACATGCAGCACCATAGACAAGTGTGGAGTCAGATTGGTTTCTTTGGCCTTTCCATGTCATTATAAGTTACTTTTCTGACAGAATACCTGGGGAAAGTGGGAGCCAATGTTATGTGTAGACATTAAGCTTGGTGTTTTTTTTCTTAGGGTTTTAAGTAAATACCCTTTTTGCCATGTAGGAGACAGGATCATACGAACATACAAATATATGAACTAGGAGCAGGAGTAAGCTATTTGACCCCTTGAGCCTGCTCCACCATGCTATAAGATCATGGCTGATCTGTTTGTAGACTCAACTCCACTTTCCTGCCTACCCCCGAGACTACATTAACAATTGCGGACCCTAAACATACATATATTTGGCAGTGGCACACATGGAGACTTTAATATGGTGGGTTACTGTGACCAGCCAGGATGGCCAAAAGTTTGATTCATAGTCTGTGGAGAGTCAGGCTGGTCTCAGTTGGGGTGACTTTCGGGGTGATAATTGGCATGTGTATTCCTTGATCAGGGAAAGGAGGGGGAGGGAAAGAGAAAAAGTAATTTCAGGTTTCTGTCCCTGATCATTATCCCTACTGGAAAACACATGTCCGTGGACATTGCAGGAGGAAAGGTTCGAGTTAGGCTGTGATGCCCTCGTCAGCCAAATAGCCTGACAACAATCATTTTATAGACTAACAGATAAAGGATGGTCACTCGTGTGCAGTATTGGAGGGTTGCTGGTGGATATGAAAGTGTACCCAAGCAAGGATTGACACCTCAGGTGGTTCCAATGCTGTAGCAGCTGACTTCGACAACATCAAAATTCAGAAGTATAACTGAAAAACAAAATTCTTGCAGATACTTCCTTTTTGAAAAATATGTAGAGTCGAGGTTTCTGCAGGACTCAGCAACAATCCACTGACGCACTGAACATTACATCTTGATCTGTACGGCCTTTGGAACACAGTCTGCTCAACACTGTGTCCAAATGAGTGAATGATTTGTCGGATAATATTTTGGCCAGGGGCTTGTAACCATTGAGTAACAGCATCACAGGGGGAACTCACACCAGCTCATTTCCTTCTCTCCTGTTAGTCAGCAGGAAAATGCACCTGAAATGTTGATGAATTTTTCAATAGATCCTGGATCTTCCATTGTTCACAAACAGGAGCACACAGGGGGCGGTACTGTACCTTACACTGGAAAGACTATAGCGTCCCAACTCTTTATGGAGCAAATAACAGTACTGAGTGTTACAGACACAATACTATGAGCAGTACAAAAGGAACAGCATTGCCTTCAGGGAATCCTCTGGAGTCTAACGGCACCACACATTCATTGCAGTTATTACAGATCGGACATCACACCCAAAAAAGGTAAGCAACCATCCCAAACTGGTCCACTCCTCCGTTTTCACACTGATTTTCCATATAATATGCTGGGCCCTCATACACATTATATATCCTTCTATTAGATGGGTCTTCAGGAAGATCATGCTGACTTCACCTTGGTCATAACCCAAATACTTAACCCTTTCTGTACTAATCATTCTCAGCACCATCAAATCAATCCCCTTGAATATTACTTGAAATTCTAAACAACATATGGATTTTAAAATTCTCAACCTTGATTTCAAATCCCTCCATGGCCTCACTCCTTCCAGCTCTGTAACCTCCTCCAGCCCCACAACAAACATACCTTATAATTCTTTTTTTGTGCATGGATGATATAAGTGCCTGGGCCCTTTAAATTTTTTTGCATGGTAATTAAAGCAGGCTGACTTGTGCGTGGCCTGCGCAGAAACTTTCGGGGTGCTGCACGGCCGCGCAGCTGAGAGGGAAACATTGCTTACAACCCTCCGAGATCTCTGCATTCCTCCAATTCTGACGCCTTGCAGTGCCCATATGTTCAGCACTCCACCATTGGCAGCTGTGCTTTCAGATATCTAGGCCCTAAGCTCTGTAATTCCCTCATTAAACCTCTCTCTAACTCGGTCTTTCTCGCCTCCTTTAAGATGCGCCTTAAAACATACTTCTTTAACCAAGTTTTTGGTCATCGGTCCGACTATCTCCATACATGACTCAGTGTCAAATTTTGTCTGTTAACGCTCCTGTGAAGCACCTTGGGATGTTTTACTATTCTAAAGGTGCAATATAAATGAAAGCTGTTGAAGGTCTGAAGAGTTCCTGCCAAGATCCCCATTCGAACACATATTCTTGTTCAGATGATTACACACACTTTTGATACCCTAATTGGCTGCTTACTTTTCAGATTCAGACACACTGTGGAAACAGCCATGGTTTGCACTAGGTTTCTGGCCATGGATCTTCCCTGTATCAGTTTCATGGTGGAGGTTGAGAAACAGAAGTGTTTCAGCTCGGCCAACAACATAAAAATTTACTTTTAAATATCATTTCCTTTATTGTCACAACCATATCAAGGACAAGGTGCTGTGATGGAATTTTCCATTTGGAGGTATGAACGGTAAGCTCGCAGATGACACGAAAATTGGTGATGTCGTTAATAGTGAAGAGGAAAGCCTTAGATTACAGGACGACATAGATGGGCAGAGCAGTGGCAAATGGAACTTAATCCTGAGAAGTGTGAGGTGATGCATTTTGGGAGGACTAACAAGGCAAGGGAATATACTATGGGTGGTAGGACCCTAGGAAGTACAGAGGGTCAGAGGGACCTTGGTGTACTTGTCCATAGGTCACTGAAAGCAGCAGCACAGGTAGATAAGGTGGTTAGGAAGGCATATGGAACATTTGCCTTTATTAGCCGAGGCATGGAATATAAGAGCAGGGAGGTTATGATGGAGCTGTATGAAACGCTAGTTAAGCCACAGCTGGAGTACTGTGTACAGTTCTGGTCACCACATTATAGGAAGGATGTGATTGCAATGGAGAGGATGCAGAGGAAATTCACCAGGATGTCGCCTGGGCTGGAGCATTTCAGCTATGAAGAGAGACTGGATAAGGTAGGGTTGTTTTCCTTAGAACAGAGAAGGTTGAGGGGGGACCTGATTGAGATTTACAACATTATGAGGGGCATTGATAGGTTAAATAGGAAGAAACTTTTTCCCCTCGCGGAGGGTTCAATAACCAGAGGGCATAGGTTTAAAGTAAGGGGCAGGAGGTTTAGAGGGGATTTGAGGAAAACAATTTTCACCCAGAGGGTGGTTGGAATCTGGAACACACTGCCTGTAGGGGTGGTAGAGGCAGGAACCCTTACAACATTTAAGAAATATTTAGATGAGCACTTGAAACACCATAGCATAGAAGGCTATGGGTCAAGTGCTGGAAAACTGGATTAGAATAAATAGTTAGGTGCTTGATGGCTGGCACAGACACGATGGGCTGAAGGGCCTGTTTCTGTGCTGTATAACTCTATGACTGTAATTATGCATATGAGAAATAACAAGGGCCCTTGACCCCCTGCCAGCCATTAATAACTTCCTTACTGTAAGAGTCTCAAGTATAAACTTTATTAAAAACTCATGTCATTAACAGAAGGCAGGAAGGGATGGATCTCATCATAGATATGAGCTCATCTCCTGACATGCTCTTTCATCACCGTGTGCTTGAACCCATCTCCTGTTTCACCTTGTTTTGTGCTACAATTACAAACAGGAAGTTCTGATGGCACTTGGCAGGAAAAATTACATCCAATTTTCCAGCAGTGAAAAAGACCATTTGGCCCAACAGGTTTATAAAAACACAGAATATATAGATCACAGGAGGCCATTTGGCCCATCAGGTCTGTGCTGGCTAAAAGAGCTATCCGGCTGACTCCCACTTTTCAGCTCCAGCACCTCAAATGCATAGCCAAGCACTTTTTAAATGTAATGAGGGTTTCTGCCTCCACCACGCTTTCAGGCAGCGTGTTTCAGACCCCCATTACCCCCTGGGTGAAACAATTATCCCTCAACTTCCCTCTAATCCTTCTATCAATTACTTTAAATCTATGCTCCCTGGTTTATTGACTTCTCCACGAAGGGAAACTGGATCTTCCTGTCTAGTGTATTTTGTCCCTTCATAATTTTATACACCTCAATTAAATCTCCCAAGAAAGGTCCTCTGTTCAAAGAAAACAGCCCCGTTATATATCTAATAGCTGTCTATGCTTCATATGGTCCTCCTTCTACCTTAATCCATCTCCCTCTATTTAAATACTCTTTTATTCCTTTCTCCCTCATGTAATCATCTAGCTTCCCCTTAAAAGTGTCTATGCAATCCAGCTCAACTACCCCAAGCGGTAACAGGTTCCACATCTTACACACACTATACATAAAGAAGTTGCTCTTGAATTCCTTGCTATGGCCCCTTAGTTTTGGACTCCCCCACACTTAACGTGGTTAGTTGGGCATCACCTTCAAGAGTAAAGACCAATGCAAAGTATTCGTTTGGCATCTCTGCCATACATTGAGTCCTTTCTAAGCTGTCCTCAAGTATCTTTCAATGGCCTAATACAGTCACTGATGGTCCTCTGACTCTTAGAGGAGCTGGAACAGCTTTTCCCATTACAACCACAATTGTCTGCTATCCCCTTTACCAGAAGCCTTTTGGTTAATCAAATAGCTGCCTTAGTTTTCATTAACAGTTCACAACACTTACCTTTGTTTTACTGGTTCTTATGAACTATTAATTAATAAAAGCAAGATTTGTTCCTGTCTTATTTACTGGTATACAATTTGTGGAAAAAGTATCGACAGTATTTTACAGATGGCGGGGGAAATAGGCTCGTAAATCATCGGCTTTTAATCTGGGGTCCCTGAACTCTGGAGGAGCTGTGAGGAAATGCTGCATTTATTAGATTTCTGTGCTTCTCGTTATCAGCATAGTTATATCTATTGCTATACAACTAATCAGCTTTTTATGTAGAAGATAGGACTGCTACCCTCTGGGCAGCTGATAAGGAGCTATGAAAGGGCTTTCCCCCGGGAGTGAACCAATCTTTGCAGGGAGTTCCCCTGCTTAAAATTAAGTTTTAAAACCACTGAGCCACATTGACTTCAACAGAGTTGCAAGTGACTTAAAGGTGAGAGCAGATAGAGACAAGATTGTTACAAAACTAGGTTCTTTATAATAGAAGCTGACTGCATCTTTTAAACTGTGTATGAAAGCACCAGTTTTCACCTCAGTTTTCTCTTTGCCCCTCCCTCATTATCCTGCCCCTGAAAGCTTTGAAAGGGGTTACAGGTGACAAAAGCCCTGCAGTGTGTGTCCCAAGGTGACTATTACTGCCCCAAGAGCTGAGGCAAAACCCTGAGACAAAGGGTGTCTGACAATGCAACACAGCTACTCTTGATCCTTTACGCAGTCAATAGTATGTGTGCACTAGCCAACAGGGACTGAAGGATAGTAAAATCAGGAATGGTAACCCTGGCAGATGTTTCCACTCTCTGAAGCCAACTGTAGCACTCCATGCGCTGCGTGGGCTGGGATGAGGTCACTTGGCACAGACCTGGGATTGCAATTACACGGATGTCAATTAGGATTGAGATTTACTGCCTTCCTGACACCAAGGGCTGGATTTTGTGCAGGAGGCTGGGCTCCCCATGCCGGTCCGAAAAGGCGAGGGATCCCCATCTCTGCATTATTTCAGCACTGCCCCCCACCCAAGAGCGATCTTCCAGTCTTTTGGGGTGAAATATTAAGGATCCCTGTCCCTTTAAAGACTTAATAGGGATGGGGACCCTACCCCCAAAGCTGCCAGCCAATCAGAGGGCTGGCAGCGCTACTGGGAGCGGTGGCCACTGGCGGTACTGCAGAGGCCTCATACCCAGGCCCAGCATTGGAACCCCGGAACAGAGGTAAGTAAGTGAAGTGGGGTCGCCGGGGCCAGTCTGGTAGGCCCCAACAAAGGGGTGGAGGTTGGGTGTTCAATCCAGGGGGATGGGGGGTCTTGGGGGGGATGAATTGGTTCCAAGTGGGGGTCCTTCATGGGCCACAAATTGGAGGGACACCCCCCCCCCCCCAAAGGAGGTCCTTAATTGGCCATTAATAGGCCACTTACTGGCTTCAACTGGCCTCTGGGCAGGAAGGCAGTCATTGGCCTATCCCGCCCCCGGGAAGATCGGGCCTGGCACCCCAGCGTTGGGTTCCATGATGGCTGCTGCTGCTGCTCTGATTCTCCGCACCGCACCCCCCCCCCCACCCCCCAAACACTACGTCGGGCTGAGAACGAAACCCAGCCCCAAATGTGTAAGCTGGTATGCTAACACTTGCCAGCTGAACGAAGCTGGGAATTGTGAAGGGGTGCAAGCAACATGCAGAGTCTTCATCGAAATCATCTCAAGGCAACACATCACTGCTATCCCCATCCCATTTGAAAAAAACAGGTTTTGAGTAACCTTAACTGGAGCAGGTTCTATCATGTCACAAAAAACAATGAACAAATTAGTATTTTGCCTCAGGTTCAGTACATTTTCCTCTTTATATCCAAAGAAATGCACATTTTTTGTTCAAGGAAAAACTGCTATATTAAACTGAAGTGAAATAGCAGATAGAAGTCAGTGGGATTAATAGGACACATCTGGAGAGGATCTGAAGAACTACTGCACTGCACCACCTGGACTTAGTGTACTGCTCTTCAACTGACAGTGCACAATTCATTTAATAGCTGCTTAAGGAACAAGAGGTCAGCAGCTACTGCAACACACGACAAGCGACAATGTACTTGGAGACTTGTAACATGCAACGTGTTGAAAATAAGTTGGATCCACACAGCACTGATGTTCCATCATTTATGAACCAGCCGCTCAGTGGCAGCAACAGTGCAACATAAAGTGACATTTAATCACAGATTAAAGAAAAGAGGATAGATGACAGGGAGCGCAGTTCTGCAAGTGGGAAAGGAGGAATTATTTCATCCTGGCCACTCTACAGCTTCCTCTTTAAAATCTGCAGGAAGACAAGACAATGCTACTACGCATTACACTGAAGCACCAAAGTGCTGCAATATTGAGTAGAAACATATCACACACATTTCCACACACCCCCACTTCACGCAAGCCACTCAGGCAGGTTTCTCCTGCGATTCAATGAATGCAGACCAAGTGTTTCAATGGGCAGCTTATGAAGAGGAGACCTACCTCGATCACTCAGAGATTAGCAGAGCCCTGATATCATGGAGAGAATAGGATAACCAACCAGATTTAGAAGACTCTGTATGTACTTTATTTTTAGGCTGCAAGATGTTCCAGTTCAATGTAATGAATACTGCTAATCAATGCCACTATCCAGGTTAGGGTACATTCCTCCATCACACCTCATTATCAGCACAAGAGTACAGATATATACTGTAACGGAGTCATCCGACTGTCTCAGAGCCTCCTTTTCCTTACAAACTGTAGTCCTTCAACAATCCAAGTTCCAAACACCTTTTAACGCACGTTACAAAGCAAGACCGCACAGTACATCTAAAATAAAAACAAAATACTGTGGATGCTGGAAATCTGAAATAAAAACAAAGTGCTGGAAATACTCCTACTTTTCTCTCTCCACACATGCTGCCAGACCTGCTGAATATTTCCAGCACCTCCTGTTTTTATTACACACAGTAATACACACATCTTTATCTCTTCAACTCCCAACCTCTCTCAGAGCCTACTTCTCTTGAACCTTCCCTCTTACACTTAGCTGGCTGGGCCAAGTCTCCTGCCACTCTAGGTGTTCCCATTCCAGGTGCAATTATTCTTAAAGGGAAGGTTCTTCAAAGAGGTCATACCCTTCCTCTAGGATCAGAGCCCTAATCAGCCTGTGGCTGACATAACAGCCCTTAAACACCCTGCTACAATACACACACATGCACACCATGCTGTCTCTCTAAAATTGATTTCAGTCATTTTGTAATACGACTTATACCCACCCACCTGTGTGCACCCCACCCCCCCCATCTGCCCCACTAATCTCCCAACCTCTTCTTCATGCCACAATTGATTCTGAAACATTGTGAACTCAGGTGTCAGCCTTGGTTCAGTGGTAGCACTCTCACATCTGATTCAGAAGATCATGGATTCAGACACACAATCTAATGACACTCCACTGTAGCACTGAGGGTGCCCTGTATTGTCGGAGGTGTTGTCTTTCAGATACAATGTTAAACCGCGGTCCCATCTGCCCTCTCAGGTAGGTGTAAAGAATCCCATAGCATCTTTCAATAAAGAGCTGGTGGTCTCACCACCACTAAAGCAGATTACCTGGTCATTTAACTAATTTCTGCTGGTGGCATATTGCTGTGTGCAAATTGCCTGTTGCATTTCCCCTACATTGCAGAAGTGACTACACTTAAAAAGCACCTCAATGATGGTGAAGCAGTTTGTACCATCATAAAGGTTGTAAAAGAGAGAGAGAACAAATAGGAAAATAAGAGATAAAAGTAGATAAAAGGGATAGGAGGAGAGAAAAGGACTGCCTTTTCATGTAATCTTACTATAATTTTTTTTTTAAATTGGTTGTATTGTGAAACCAGTTACTTTCCTCACTTGCATTTTTCGGTAAATAAGGTCAATGTGAAGGGAAGAGAGAAATATTAATTTCTAACAATGAGGTAGTGAGATGGGGAGTTTGGGGGAGATAGACATAGAGAGATGGAGGAAGAGATGCAGTAAAACATAGGCACATCTGCAACCAGAAGCCCCCTTTTTAAAAAAGTAAAAAGCATGAAATTAAGCTAAGCCCTAAATGATTTCAATTTGGCTACAGACATGCTATTGCTCTCAAGTGATGAACTAAAACGGTGAGAGGAAGAGACATGGTCAGAAGAATGGAATAATATGAGATAGCTTTCATTATTGCCTGTACAACAGAAGTAGGAATAACTGACTTACACAAGAAAAAATTAAAATGAACTGCAATGGGATTACAAGATCAAAAAGGTCATTTCACCACTCCACATTAAGCAAGGAAAGCTTTCCAGATAAGTCTCAACACACAGAGAAAATATTTGTATTCACAGATCACTCAGGACTAATTCAAACAAGGCAGGAATTCTGAACTGCCTTGCAGTGCACACACACGCAGCACTACATTTCTCATTAAAGAAGTGCACAGAAAGAAATGACTGCTGCACGGAGTGCTTTTATATTTCTGATTTTTATGCTCTGTGTCAAACTTTGCTTGATAATGCTCGTGTAACACCTTAGGACATTTTACTACATTAAAAGGTGCGATATAAATGCAAATTGTTCTTGTTTTGAGGCGGGGGAGGGAGCCATGGTGACATCAAACCTACCTACTTTTGCTGTTGTCCTATCTCTATATATTGTGCAAGGCCACGTCGAAAAGAATGCTGAAAGGCAATTTAGAAAATGGAGACACATGAGCAGAACACTATAGTCGGTATTTTACCAGCTCACTGCAGTCGGGCTGGGAGGTGGGGTGGGTGGTAAAATGGCGGCAGAAAGCATCGGGAGGGAAGGCCAACATCTTCCTGCCACCACAGGATACTTCCAGAAGTGGGAGCAGCAGCGACTAAGCCGCTGCCGATCGGATGCGGGCGGTCAATTAATTGGTCTGTTGACAAGCATTTTTACAAACCCCGCCAGCATTTTACCAGCATTGGAACGGCCCCCAACTGGGGGTTGGGAGGAAGGCCTTTCCTTCTGGGCGCCTAATGGCCCACGGAGAGGCCCCCTGGCAGCAATGGCTGCCCCCGTGGCTCCGATACCGCTGCTGGAGGGTTCACTCCTTTGATCGCTAGGGGCCTGCCAACCTGGCCCCGGCACATTAAAAAACATTATTTCTGTCCCTTCGAGGGTGCCTCAATATGGAGGCACTCTTTCCTTCTCCCTGCAGCCTATCAAGTGGCGCTGCATAAACGACAGAGCCACCCGCCCTCTGACTGAGCCGGCATCTTGCCGTCCTCAACTGGGCAGTGGTCCTGGGGCAGCCTCTTAATTGGCCGCTGCTGGTAAAGTAGCCTCCTGGTGCAAGCTCGGGACGCACATTTTGTCCTGACATCAGGACTTCACTCTTGCCAGTAAAATTCCGGCTCAGGCCTCAGTTTCTCCAATTGGTCTTTTCTAACAGACACACAGGAGATGGAAGGTGCTGTATATTCCTCCTCTGCACATTGGTAATCTTGCCTCTGGGTTAACAGGTCTTGGTTTAAGCCACACCACAGGCCTTAAGGACTCGGGTCTAAGCTGACACTTCAGTGCAACACTGAGGGAGTACTACATTGTCAGAACTGTTGTCTTTCAGATGGGACACAAAGCCAAGGCCCCTTTATCCGTTCAGGTGGATGTAAAAGATTTGCCGCCGTTTTTCAAAGAAAAGTGGAGGAGTTTTTCCGGCGTCCTGATCAACTTTAATGCCTCAACTAACATTACAAAAACACAATATCATGTCATTTATCTCAGTGTTGCTCATGGTATCGTAACGGCACAAATGGACTGCCATATATGGCACATAAAGATTCCATTTTAAAAATACTTCATTGGAGGTAAGGTGCATTAGACCATCCTGAAGATAGGAGAGGTGCTATATAAATGCAACTTGATTCTTCCTTCATCAAAAGACTTCTGCAGTTTGTAGAAAAGGTATCAGCTTTGGCTCAATAGAAGCACCTTTGCTTCTGAAGGTTGTAGGTTTCTGTTAGACAAGGATATTAAGGGTTACAAAACCAAGACCAGCAGATGGAGTTAAGGTGCAAAACAGCCATGATCTAATTGAATGGCAGCATAGGATCAAGGGGCTGAATAGCCTGCTCCTATGTTCCCAAGACCCACTCCAGAGACCTCAGTCCATAACCTAGGCTGACACTTCAAATGCAGTACTGAAGGAGTGTTGTACTGTCAGATGAAACATTAAACCAAGGTGCAGTCAGCCTTTGCAGATAGATGTAAATGATTCCATGGCACTATTGAAAGAAGACAGGGGATTTACCCCCAGGATCCTGGCCAATATTTATCTTTCAACTAACACCACTAAAAATTGATTTCCTGGTCATGATCTCATTGTTGTTTGTGGGAGCTTGCTGTGCGCACATTGGCTGTTGCATTTCCTCCAACAGTGACTACACTTCAAAAGTACTTCATTGGCTGTAAAGCACTTATGGGTGTTGGGAGGTCATGAATGGCACTATATAAATGAATAATGTTTGCTTCTTTAAAATAAAGCAAGTGTGCCAGGAATAGGGCTCTCAGCCCACCCAGTGCATCAGCCATATGAATCATGCTGTTTAGCCTTGAGCAGGCTGCTATTTTGAAGCAACTCGGCATGTTTACAAAGCAGCCCAGGCAATTCCTTGTACTGGTGACAGATTGGAAGACACCGAAATAAAATGGGATTCCCCACTGCTGGAGGAACACGGATCAGTAGGTCCATTCATAATTGTGCCACGGACAGTGAAGGACCCATTTGTTGGGAGCAAACAACACTCTGGTTATTTGAACAGCTGGCTACAATTGTGGCATGATTGCTACGAGGCAACCAGGTGTAAGAGAGGTAGCAGCAGTACCAGCCAAATCAGTATCAGTGGAATGTGATAATCACATGAGACACCCTCCAGTGTGAATAGATACCACAGCCTGGAACAGAGATTCCCTCACTCAGCAAGACTCCCCCCAGCATGGATAGATACCACAGCCTGGAACAGAGGATCCCTCATTCAGCGAGACAGGCTCCAGCATAGATAGATACCACATCCCATAGAACAGAGATTCCCTCACTCACTGAGGCACCCTCCAGTGTGGATAGATACCACACACCATAGAAGAGAGGTTCCCTCACTCTCTTGTGAAGCACACAATTCCAAAGCCTCAGGAGTTATTATTCGACACAAATGTTTTGAAATGGTTACAAGATGTTACAACAGTGTAGACGTCAATGAATCAATTTTTCCTATTTCTTCATGATGTTGTTATTATGTTATAAATAATACAAAAAAGAAAAACGTATGTCAGTGGAAAGCACCCATTGTTGGAGAGATTGATCAAATTCTAAAATCCAGGATTGATCAGATCCAAACTAATAGACCTATGGGTTTGTGTACTTTCTCCTGACACTTGGAAAGCAAACAGATCTTGTCTGACATCCACCCAGACAATATCCCAACAAGCATGTAAAAGGCTCCTGTGTATAGGACTAACAATGCTGCCAGGGTTATCTCCCAGACCTTTTTGCCAATAAGGCAATTATTACAATAACAGTGTTTAAGGTAGAGGAGTAGATTTAGATTTTTTAGATTTTAGATTTAGAGATACAGCACTGAAACAGGCCCTTCGGCCCACCGAGTCTGTGCCGACCATTAACCACCCATTTATACTAATCCTACATTAATCCTATATTCCGACCACATCCTCACCTGTCCCTATATTCCCCTACCACCTACCTATACTAGGGGCAATTTATAATGGCCAATTTACCTGTCAACCTGCAAGTCTTTTGGCTGTGGGAGGAAACCGGAGCACCCGGATGAAACCCACGCAGACATAGGGAGAACTTGCAAACTCCACACAGGCAGTACCCAGAATTGAACCCGGGTCGTTGGAGCTGTGAGGCTGCGGTGCTAATCACTGCGCCGCTGTGCCACCCAGTACAGTGTATGGTAACAGAATGTTAAAGGTCATACACATTACACAGGCAAAATGGTCACTCTGGCTCAAATCATACCCACTTATAATTTATTGTGAGAGATGACATGCTAGTGAGGGAGAGAGAGAGAGAGAGAGAGAATGTGAGACAGAGAGAGTCACATGTGTCTGTGCCACTGGAATGATTAAATGTGTCTAAATGAAGCAGGCTAGGCTACCGTCCATGCTGTAGTTTCTCATGGGTCTAAACTCTCCTGCTGGGAGTCAGGTGAGGGTTGAAGTGAACTGGCACAATGATTGTAGTTGCCATGGAATGCAAACTAAACAAGTGTCAGTATAAAAGCTGCTTCATTCTTCCTGTCTGAACCTGTTGTTAGTTAAACCAAGGTTTGACAGTACCAGGATAATGGAAAATATTTCCTCTTTCGAGCCAGTGATAGGACCATGACAAGCACTCCACTGCCTGGGATGACAGAGTTTTATTCAGCACAGTGATCACATGATTACAGCACCTGTAAGCATGGCCCCTCTGTAATTTGATATAGCTATAGAAATCTCTGATGTGGCGACAGAAATCAGGATAGACTGCTCTGTTCTTCATGTTCCTACCTTCAGCACCAATGGAAACAAGTTTAACACCCTTGCTGGCGATAAAATCCAGGGCTTTGTTGACATTCGAAATTTTATGTACACGCATCTTCCCCCTCTCTGGTTTGGGCAAACGTTCACCTGTTAATGGAAAATAAATATATTGTAATAATGAAATAATTTCCATCAGGCTAACTAAATGGTTAAACTCCTCTCCCCCACCCTTATTCTTCCTGGAGAATCTGGTACACCCAGGAGCATGATACAAGCGATGAACACTTCCAGAACATAAAACGTCTAGTTATAGATTCCATATGTTAGCATGAAGCAGGTTTGCATGGGGCTAGGAAACATGTTCTTCACTCTCCTCCTGCCTTCTTCCCTACCTGTCCCTCTCCCCCCTCCACCGCCACCCCTGAACCCTCAACTCAAACCAATAAAGGGAAAACTTGACTTGTTTTCACCCAACTGCTAAATGAGGTGTGATTAGAGATCCAAAAACAGATGGACCAAGTCCATCAAGGGCAACAATGGAGAGGCAGATGCACTAAAGCATCAGCACCACCTCTGATGTAAATAGATCGAATGCCTGACCTTTCACAACCTCACAGGCTGGACTTCCAGCTGGTTAGCTGTCTCCTAACGTATCAAGCATAAGTTAAAAGGAGGTGACCTCCGTAACCTTGCAGTCATCTAAAACTTTGCTGCCCGTGTTCTAACTCAGACCAAAGCCCATTGACTCACCACCCTTGTGCTCACTGACCTACACTGGTTCCCAGATAAGCAATGCCCTTGATTTTAAAATTCTCATCCTCCTTTTCAAACCTCTCCATAGCCTCATTCCTTCCGATTTCTGTAATCTGCTCCATTCCTACAATCTTCAGATCTGCACTCCTCTAATTCTGGCCTCGAGCACCTGTGATTTTAATTGTTCCGCCATTGGCAGCTGCCAAGGCCCTAAAGCTCTTGAATTCCCTCCCTACCTCTCCTTCCTCCTTCAAGACGCTCCTTAAAACCTAGATCTTCGACCAGGTTTTTAGTCATCTGGCCTAATATCTCTATGTGGCTTGGTGTCAAATCTTGTTTCATAACACTGTCAAACACCTCAGAACATTTTACTACGTTAAAGTTGTTATATAAATACAAGTTGTTGCTGTTTTAAAAGTAAATAACATTGAATATTGAATAAAACAGTATGTTTTATCAAAGATACTCCCTACCTGACCTATGTTTATACCACTGGATGTCATTATATAATCTGAAATTTCACTCTTAATTCACTAACCTCCACTCAGATCCCAAAGTGACTTTTTCCTCTTGACGTTTCTTACATGCCAACTGATGCCCTCTCTGAGGAAGTTCATCATACTTGGAGTAACACGAGTGAAAAACACTCCAACTCCCCAAAGCCCACAAGCAGCTGCTCCTACTTTAAACAACATCTCATCAGGATACTGCACATCAACTGCCTGAAAACAGTCCAGTTACTGAATATAGATAGCTGAGCTGCAGTGAGGATACCTGGAAGCTCTTGTAATTTCAGGATGCTAGTACACTGGATTTAGCCATGGGTGACAGAGGAGATCATAAAACAGGGCACTCAAGTTAAAAATTAGAACACATATATTGACTGAATAGCAACAAACAACAAAAGCACTCCAGAATTTCGTCAAGCTACGGTAGAAGCCAATCATCTTTTTTTTGACAAGAAGGCATCAATACCTGATTGCTTGACTCAATGCCATTATAAACTCAAACAGCAGTCTCAGAAGTGCTCAAAGAGGCACGAAGGCATGGTGAACATGCTGCAGCTCCTTCACTGTCAGTGCATGCTTCTGTCAGCACCTGGAATAGTTTAGCCTGTGCATCTTGATTGATTTGCATATAGATCTATGCATAGGTATGAACACAGACAAACACTTAACAATGAACAATAAACAAACCTACCAGAAATAACCTCCAAGAGAAGCATGAGTTTGAGGCCATCACGAAAATCCTCCTCGATGCTCTCAATCTGTGTGCCTGCCTTGCGAAGATGAGAGTTACACCAGGCTGTGAAAGTCTGTAAATATAATAGCAAACTCGAATTAGGAAGAAATATTGTAGAGAGGAGAGAGAGAGAGAGACACACACACACACACACAGACAGACTTGTATTAAGTGGCTTCGACATTGAAGAATGATAGGTGAGAATTGCATTCTGTAATATTGATGTTTTTTTAAAAAAAGTGACATTTGCTCAATTTTTTGACAACTAGTCTCGATTTGCCATTTGGGGATTTTTTCATTACCTTTCTTTACATTTTAAAACTTCTTTCTCCCAGGAGTAGATTATCTAAAAACCATTGCAGTCAGGTCTAGTTTTAGAGGTAACAACAACTTGTTCTTACAGCTACTCTTAGTTCAAAGTCAAATAATTGAAATTGTCTGATAATTTTCATTCTTCGTGCTGAATTCCCATATTACTTAATTCAAATTATTGGATAGTTCACAGGTTTTTAAGCACAAAACATGACCAAATTATCAGGAGTAGAATTATTTGGCTCAGTGTCAACTTTTGTCCAATTTTGCTTCTGCAAAACACCTGGGAATGTTTGAGAAACATAGGAAATAGGAGCAAGAGTAGGCCGTTTGGCCCTTCAAGCCTGCTCCACCATTCATTATGATCATGGCTGATCATCCAACTCAGTAACCTTTTCGTGCTTTTGCCCCATACTCTTTGATCCCTTTAGACCCAAGAGCTATATCTAACTCCTTTTTGAAAACATTCAATGTTTTGGCCTCAAATGCTTTCTGTGGTAGCGAATTCCACAGGCTCACCACTCTCTGGGTGAAGAAATGTTTCCTCATCTCAGTCCTGAAAGGTTTACCCCGTATCCTTAGACTGTGACCCCTGGTTCTGGACTCCCCCACCATCAGGAACATTCTTCCTGCATCTACCCTGTCAAGTCCTGTTAGAATTTTATAGGTTTCTAAGAGATCCCCACTCACTCTTCTGAACTCCAGCGAATATAATCCTAACCAACTCAATCTCTCCTCATATATCAGTCCCACCATCCCAGGAATCAGTCTGGTAAACCTTTGCTGCACTCCCTCTATAGCAAGAACATCCTTCCTCAGATAAGGAGAACAAAACTGTACACAATATTCCAGGTGTGGCCTCACCAAGGCCCTGTGTAATTGCAGCAAGACATCCCTGCTTCTGTACTCGAATCCTCTCGCTATGAAGACCAACATACCATTTGCCTTTATTACCGCCTGTTATACCTGCATGCTTACCTTCAGCGACTGGTGTACGAGAACACCCAGGTCTCGCTGCATATTCCCCTCTCAGTTTATAGCAGTTCAGATAATAATCTGCCTTCCTGTTTTTGCTACCAGAGTGGATAACCGCATATTTATCCACATTATACAGCATCTGCCATGCATTAGCCCACTCACTCAACTTACCCTCCCACCCAGTTTTGTGTCATCTGCAAATTTGGAGATATTACATTTAGTTCCCTCATCTAAATCATTAATGTATATTGTGAATAGCTGGGGTCCTAGCACCGATCCCTGCAGTACCCCACTAGTCACTGCCTGCCATTTGAAAAAACAGCCATTTATCTCTACTCTTTGTTTCCTGTCTGCCAACCAATTTTCTATCCATCACAATACACGACCCCCAATCCCATGTGCTTTAATTTTACATGCTAATCTCTTATGTGGGACTTTGTCGAAAGCCTTCTGAAAGTCCAAATAAACCTCATCCACTGGCTCCTCCTCATCAACTCTACTCGTTACATCCTCGAAGAATTCTAGATTTGTCAAGCATGATTTCCCTTTCGTAAATCCATGCTGACTCTGTGCGATTCTACCACTGTTCTCCAAGTGCTCTGCTATAAAATCTTTGATAATGGACTCTAGAATTTTCCCCACTACCAACGTCATGCTTACTGGTCTACAATTCCCTGCTTTCTCTCTATCTCCCTTCTTAATTAGTGGGGTTACATTAGCTACCCTCCAATCTGTAGGAACTGTTCCAGTCTATAGAATCTTGGAAGATGACCACCAATGCATCCACTATTTCTAGGGCCACTTCCTTAAGTACTCTGGGATGGAGATTATCAGGCCCTGGGGATTTATCAGCCTTCACTCCCATCAATTTCCCCAACACCATTTCTCTACTAATACTGATTTCCTTCAGTTCCTCACTCTCACTAAGCCCTGTGTTCCCCAACATTTCTGGTATGATATATTTGTGTCCTCCTTTGTGAAGACAGAACCAAAGTATGCATTTAGTTTTAGTTTAGTTTAGTTTAGAGATACAGCACTGAAACAGGTCCTTCGGCCCACCGAGTCTGTGCCGACCATCAACCACCCATTTATACTAATCCTACACTAATCCCATATTCCTACCACATCCCCACCTGTCCCTATATTTCCCTACCACCTACCTATACTAGGGACAATTTATAATGGCCAATTTACCTACCAACCTGCAAGTCTTTTGGCTTGTGGGAGGAAACCGGAGCATCCGGAGAAAACCCACGCAGACACAGGGAGAACTTGCAAACTCCACACAGGCAGTACCCAGAATTGAACCCGGGTCACTGCAGCTGTGAGGCTGCAGTGCTAACCACTGCGCCGCCCAGTTGGTCAGCCATTTCTTTGTTCCCCATAATAAAATCCCCTGTTTCTGACTGTAAGGGACCTACATTTGTCTTCACCAATCTTTTTCTCTTCAGATACCTATAGAAACTTTTACAGTCAGTTTTTATGTTCCCTGCAAGCTTGCTCTCGTACAGTATTTTCCCCTTCTTAATCAATCCCTTGGTTCTCCTTTGCTGAATTCTAAACTGCTCCCAATCCTCAGGTCTGTTGTTTTTCCTGGCAAATGTATATGCCTCTTCCTTGGATCTAATGCGATCTCTAATTTCCCTTGTAAGCCATGGTTTGGCTATCTTTCCCGTTTTACTTTTGCGCCAAAGAGGGATAAACAATTGTTACAGTTCATCCATGCACTCTTTAAATGTTTGCCATAGCCTATCCACCGTCATCCCTTTAAGTAACGTTTCCCAATCCGTCATGGCCAACTCGTGCCTCATACCTTTGCAGTTTCCTTTACTAAGATTCAGGATCCTTGTCTCAGAATCAACTACGTCACTCTCCAACTTGATGAAGAATTCCATCATATTATGGTCGCTCATCCCCAAGAGGTCTTGCACCACTAGATTGTCAATTATTCCTCTCTCATTACACAATACCCAGTCTAGGATGGCCTGTTCTCTAGTTGGTTCCTCAACGTATTGGTCCAGAAAACCATCCCGTATACACTCCAAGAATTCCTCCTCTACGGTATTGTGACTAATTTGATTTGTCCAATCTATATGCAGATTAAAATCACCCATATTTACAGATGTTCCTTTATCGCTTGCATCTCTAATTTCCTGTTTAATGCCATTCCCAACATCACCACTACAGTTTGGGGGTCTATATACAACCCCTACTAACGTTTTTTGCCCCTTAGTGTTTCTCAGCTCTACCCATACAGATTCCACATTGTCACAGCTAATATCTTTCCTTTCTATTGTGTTACTTTCCTCTTTAACCAGCAATGTAACTCCATCGCTTTTTGCCTGTCCTTCCTCAATACTGAATATCCCTGGATTTTCATTTCCCATCCCTGGTCACCTTGCAGCCATGTCTCCGTAATCCTGACTATATCATACCAGTTTACATCTATTTGTGCGATTAATTCCTATGTTTTAGGTACCATATACATGCAAGTTGTTGTTGTAGACTACATAAGCACCTTTACTGCAAGGAATGCCCCAAAGCACTTCAGCTGCATTGGAGCTTTGGATGAAGTGTAAACTCTCACGTGTAGAAGCCAAGAGACCAGCAATTACAGTATTAGAGTAATTGGGTTCAGAGGTGATAAAGATGTGAACAGTTGTTTCAGTGGCAGTGGGGATGAGGTAAGGACAGAAGCAGGCACTGTTGCAGAGATGGAAATATGTGGTTTTGGTGGTAGCTGGAACCTACAGTTGGAAGCTAAACTCAGGATCAAATTAAACCCAAAGGTTGTGCACCATCTGCATCCATCTAAGTAAGGTGCCAGGGAGACATCACTGGGGGCTAAGATTTGAGTCCTTTTGCAGCAAGTTAATTGTGTGGCTTCCATCACGTCAATTGCAAATTGAAGGAAGGTCTTATATGCCCAGGAACTTGATGTAGCCCAGCCAGTTGGACAGCGCTGTTTGATCAAAGGGTCATGGTGACAGCAGAGAGTTAGACTTGAATGTCATCAGCACACATCACAGAAGGTAACTTGCCGATGAGGAAAAGAAAGGGCACAAGGATTGACAGTTGGGGCACACCCTTGGTGTGCATGGGGCTTGTAGACAACTACACCCCACCAATCAACATCCCAGCAATCGGATAGGTTTTCCTCACCACCTCAATTTAAAGACCAGTGTCATAGGCTTCTCTTGATTGAACTAGCGACATTCTACTTTTATTACGAGATCCTGAATTTCTAACCATGTCCATCTTATCTTGAAACAGGCAAACAAGTTGCATGATCTACAATATACAGAAAAGGACTGCTAATCCCTATAATGAGGACCACTGATATATCTTAACTGAATAAATTAATTTCACTGTTATTACAGAGGATTGCAGGTTTTTTTTTTATAAAAAGGCATGTTTTGAATCATATTCCAGGATTCTGCCCATCTTTTTGTGGAAACTAAAACTTCACGGCCTTTATCATATTTCAAAGCAGGAGTCGTTTCAGTGCAACTTTCTTAAGCAGCTGGCGATTCTTCTTAACTTGCTAATGAGCAGCCTGCTTTCCTTCAAGGGAAGGCCTACTTTATTGTTCAAGTAAATATTCTATTCCAATGTCTCAGTACAGCACCCTTCCACAATCTCTCTATCTTCAGGCATACAAAATACAAGAATGTAACTATTAGAGAAAGTCAGTCAGTCAATTCTTAACCATATATAGAGGAGGGGTTCATGTACCAAAACATATCTGTTTCTCATTTCCTCGTCATTACTCTATTTCTTTGTAATAAAAAAGGAGTATCCATCCACTGACAGAAAGCCAGGCCCGATAATAAAACTGCAATGTCAATATAAGTTGATTTTCCAGAAAGTGATCCAATAGGTTTTATCTTTCAGGACAAAGTGGCTACATTATCGAAGTCTCTCAGCTGTTGAAAGCTTTTAGCACACACCACTTTCTGTTATCTGTTTAGAATACTGCTGGTCATCAACTTCCTCTTCATATTTGTAAGGCACAAAATGTGGCACAGGGACCAGTAAATTGCATTCAATGAATAGGCTCACTATCGTTAACTCCTTAGTAACTCAACTATGAGCAAGCTTCATAATTCCCTTGATATAGGTTTGTAAGAAACATCTAGAAAATAGATGCTTGCTCGTAACAATTTTTTTCTTTTTATATGGTTTTATTACCACTTGCTAATTTTTTTCTCCTCACGAGACATTTCTGGATCTTGTTCCGGTTGCCATTTGGTACCTGTCAGAAGGCTATTCGGCTGCAGAGTCATTACTTCTAACACCAATATCCATAAACGTACACTTTATCAGTAAAGGATACTGGATATTAGCCAGCATGGAGAATCCTGATCTATTCCCCCATCCAAACCTGGGAGCACTGAATTCAATTGTTGAGACAAGTAACTCCTTTATAATTGTCAGTATTAAATGTCAGGGAACTCCTCTTTGCTGACGGTGTTGCATTAAATCCCACACAGAAGAGCATCTGCAGAGACTCATCGACAGGATTGCGGCTGCCTGCAACGAATTTGGCCTAACCATCAGCCTCAAGAAAACGAACATCATGGGATAGGACGTCAGAAATGCTCCATCCATCAATATTGGCGACCACGTTCTGGAAGTAGTTCAAGAGTTCACCTACCTAGGCTCAACTATCACCGGTAACCTGTCTCTCGATGCAGAAATCAACAAGCGCATGGGAAAGGCGTCCGCTGCTGTGTCCAGACTTGCCAAGAGGGTGTGGGAAAATGGCGCACTGACACGGAACACAAAAGTCCGAGTATATCAAGCCTGTGTCCTCAGTACCTTGCTCTACGGCAGCGAGGCCTGGACAACGTATGTCAGCCGAGAGCGACATCTCAATTCATTCCATCTTCGCTGCCTCCGGAGAATCCTTGGCATCAGGTGGCAGGACCGTATCTCCAATGCCGAAGTCCTCGAGGCGGCCAACATCCCCAGCATATACACGCTACTGAGCCAGCCGGGCTTGAGATGGCTTGGCCATGTGAGCTGCATGGAAGATGGCAGGATCCCCAAGGACACATTGTACAGCAAGTTCGTCACTAGTATCAGACCCACTGACCGTCCATGTCTCCACTTTAAAGACGTCTGCAAATGCAAAATGAAGTCCTGTGACATTGACCACAAGTCGTGGGAGTCAGCTGCCAGCGATCGCCAGAGCTGGCGGACACCCATAAAGGTGGGGCTAAAGTGTGGCGAGTCAAAGAGACTTAGCAGTTGGCAGGAAAAAAGACAGAAGTGCAAGGAGAGAACCAACTGTGTAACAGCCCCGACAACCAATTTTATCTGCAGCGCTTGTGGAAGAGTCTGTCACTCTAGAATTGGCCTTTATAGCCATTCCAGGCACTGCTTCACAAACCACTGACCACCTCCAGGCGCTTACCCATTGTCTCCCGAGACAAGGAGGCCAAAGAAGAAGATTAAAGCTACCAGAGACAAAGGTAGCAAAATAACGTATACAACAACTTGCATTTATGTAGCACCGTAACTGAAGAAAACATCCCAAGGCATTTTACTGGAGCAACAAGAAATAAATATGGACAGTGAGTCACATAAGGAAATATTAATCCAGATGACCAAAAGCCTGGTCAACGAGGTAGGTTTTAATGGGCGTGTTGAAGGAGGAAAGAGAGATAGAGGTGGAGAGATTTAGGGAGGGAATTCTAGAGCTTAGGACCTAGGCAGCTGAAGGTACGACCACCAATGGTGGAGCGATTAAAATCGGGAATGCTCAAGAGGCCAGAATTGGCGGAACACAGATATCTCAAAGGGTTGTAGGGCTGAAGATGATTACAGAGATAGAGAGGGGCAAGGCCATGGAGAGATTTGAAAACAAGGATGAACATTTTAAAAGAGAGGCATTGCTTTACTGGAAGCCAATGGAGGCCAGTGAGCACAGGGAAGATGGGTGAGCAGGACATGGTGTGAGTTAGAACGTGGACAGCAAAGTTTTGAATGACCTCAAGTTTGCAGAGGTAGAACGAGAAACCAGCCAGAGTGGATTGGAATAGTCAAGTCTAGAAGTGAGAGAGGCATGGATGAGGGTTTCAGCAGATGAACTGAGGCAAGGGCAGACTCAGGCAATGTTACGGAGGTGGAAGTAAATGGTCTTAGGGATGATGCGCTTATGTAATAGGAAGCTCATCTAAGGTCAAATATAACACCAAGGTTGCAAACAGTCTGGTTCAGCCTCAGACAGCTGCCAGAGAGAGGGATGAAGTCAGTGTCTAGGAAACAGCTTTTGTGATGAGTACCAAAGACAATGGCTTCGGTCTTTCCAATATTTAATTGGAGGAAATTTCTGCTCATCCACTACTGGAGGTCAGACATCAGTCTGACAACTTAGAGGCAAAGGTGGGGTTGAGAGAGGTGGTGAGGAAAAGCTGGATATTGACAATGCACATATAGAAATTAACGCCCTGATTTCAGATGTGGAAATCTGGAACTTGCTCTCCCCAAAGGCTGTGGATGTTGGGTTAATTGAAATTTTCAAGACAGAGATCGATAAGAATTTTGTTAGATAATGGTTAAAAGTTAAAGAGATATGGAACAAAAGTGAATAAATGGAATTTAGATCAGCCATGACCTAATTGAATGGCTGAACAGGCCTGAGTGGCTGAATGGCCTCCTTCTGTACTGTGCTATTCTACAATTCTCTGAAAGGTCTTTTCCACAGGATGTTCATTTTCACACATATATGTTATTAGTCGTAACCTACCATTAACAGGAAGTCTGGTTAGCTTGCAGATGTGAAATACCTAGTGGTTTGTTACATCAGGAATAGCCCAAAAAAAAGACTTTTTAAACACTAAACTGTAACATAACTGAAGTGTGACAAAGGAACTATAATAGGGAGGTTACATTTAAGGACTGGAACATGCTCAACTGGAACTGCAAACTGTACAAATCAAGGCTCTAAATTATATTAATGCTTAAAGCTTGAATCACACATTTTAAAAACGCCACACAAAACACTAGATTTTAATGAGTGATGAAGTGATCTTTTTACTTTTGAAACTCAAAATTATAGCACTTGGTGCCATTAACCTGCAAGGTGAAAATTGAACAAACCCATGGCTGTCGAGAGCTACGCAGCTGAATGCTGAGACACTGGAGTTGGAATACAACACAGAGACAATGGGATCAAAATACAGATCTTCAGAAAATAATACACAATTTTTTTGCCAAATCACAGAGTAGAGTTAAGGTCAAAGAGCAGGAAGTAAATCTCATGGACAAGATGAGCATGCGGGGAGACAGGAAAGAAGCTAGTAAAAGAATGCAGATTTGAGGTGCAATAAAGGCAGCTCAGCAGACAATGCTGATTTTAGTGACAAAGTGGCCATGAGCTTCTCGTACTTGTTGCAAATGAAGGTGCAGAGGCAGAGGGTTAAGGAGACAATTGCCAACGGTTATCATAGATGGTGAGGGATATAAGGAACTTCTCAGATGGCTTGGTCTCAGACTGTGGGAGGAAAGATGCCACAGGAGATGGCACGGTGACAGGGCAGCCATGAATATGGGTAGCAGAGTTATATGGAGGGAAAGGTTTTGATAATGGGGCTATGGCAATGAAATCAGAGAGAGAACAAAGAGACGCAAGGTAAAGATTGAAATCATCCAGGGTGAGAAGTCACTCAGTGCAATGGCTGCGGGAGGATAGCAAAGGATAAACTTCAGGGAGAAACTTGTTTTGGGACTTGGTGGAGGGCTGTAGTGAATGAGGGCTTTATAGGAGAGGCAATACATTGAGAGTTTGTGACTGTCTAGGGAGACTTTGATCCTGATGGAATATACCCTTCAAGTAGCCAGGTCTACTTCTTAATTTCCAATGGCACCTGTACAAATCTGCACCAAATTTGTGTGGCTGATTAGATTTTTCAAAATGAAGTCAGGAGTTGAAAAGATTTGCAGTTGAAATAGAAACTTGGACTCGAACGTACATTTCCAATAGAGCTGTAGGAGGGAGAGATTTCAAAAGCTCAGGTTTGACTTGAGACTAATGGAAAACTCTTATCACTGGCCTGTGCAGGGCAGACCAAGGCCAATCCAGAAAGATTATACAAACAGAATTCTGTGACTAAAACAGGGCACAATTAACACGAGCCTGAATATGTCAAACGCAGCTGGAATCTGCAGAGTACTTTTTTGATATGGGGCATCACTGGTAAGGCCTGCATTTATTGCCTATCCTTAGTTGCCCTGTAAAGTGCTTGAGGGTCAACCAGGGCTCAGTTGGTAGCACTCTTGCCTCTGACTCAGAAGGTTGTGGGCGGACTTGAGCACAAAAATCAAGGCTGATACTCCAGTGCAGTACTGAGAGTGCGCTGTACTGTTGGAGGTGCCATCTGCCCTGAGATGGACATAAAAGATTTCATGGCACTATTTTGAAGAAGCGCAAGGGAATTTCCCTGCTGTCCTGGCCAATATTTATCCCTCAAGCAACATCATAAAAAAACAAACAAATTACCTGGTCATTATCGCATTACTGTTTGTGGGAGCTTGCTGTGCACAAACTGGCTGCCACATTCCCTATGTTACAACAGTGACTACACTTCAAAAATACTTCACTGGCTGTAAAGCGCTTTGGGATGTCCGGCGCTCATGAAACATGCTGTTTAAAAACAAGTCTGTCTTTCTTTTCTAAAGGTTGCTCACATTGCTGTGCAAACATGCATTATCCAGCCAGCTTCCTGTGGGCCCAGCTGGCTCTGCCAATAGTTGAAATGCACTCTGCCCTGAGAAGCAAAGTCACACCTGAGGAGCATAGGTCAGATCCCCAAGAAAACTGTCATCCGTGCTGAAATTAAAATCTCTCACATTGGGTACATTTCCAAATTCACTGTGGCTCCTGAACTTGTTTTGTGCCAGCGTGATTTAGTTGAATTGACAGGATTCTGTAGGAAACACTCAAACATTATATTTGGAAATCATGCAGTTTACTCCTCAGAAGTCCATACAATTTTTTTTTTTAAACAAAAGACCATGCACAAAAAAATCTCTGCAAATCTCACAATACCAGCGTGCAAATAATCGCCTACATGTTTCAAACAGCAGCATTGATAGGAAATCATCAGGAATCTTGAGGGGCTAGAGGAAGAAGCCTTCAGGTTAAAAAAAAGGAACTAAAATATTCACTGCCTCATTTAATTCTGTACCACATAACTGAATTGTCTAAAAATGCTTCGCACAACAAGCATTAGGTTATCAAGAGTGATGTCGGTCAGCTCCATGCAATGATGACACCACCCTTTCTGGTGCATCAGAATCAGCTCTGAATAGCTGTCAAGCACCACACTTAAACTCCTCATTCAGGGCAGAATCTGAACCCTCAGAGCCCACTTATACAACAGTAGGGTCATGAAGAAGGAGCTTAGCTTCACACCAACACTGTAGTTATAAAGATCAGTTTTCCAAGTGCTTGCCCAAGTGTGGGTGTTGCCCATTATTGCTTTGAGTGTGCACTTAACAGGTGAGGTACCTTGGCACAGGCCTGGAGTTAGAAACTCTACCTCAGAATGTAAATGCAGTCTGACATTGGAGTCTGACACTCTGCGGGAGGGAGTCTCACTTCACTCCATTTCAGATTCAGCTCTGGCTGAACAACCGATTTCCACTACAAATGCTTTAGTGTTCAAACTACAGAACCTTAGTGATAATGATCCCTTAATTTCATTTCTCTCTTTAAACTCCAACCTCCCTTTTCAATATTCAGGAAATAAGCTACAGTACAAAATTAGAACCAAATATTCTGATGTTACCAAGGATGAAGGAATTCTATTAGGAGAGGTTGGAAAAGTTAGGACTGTTCTCCTTGGAGCAGGGATGATTAAGAGGGTGACCTAATAGAGGTTTTCAAGATGATGAGAGATTTTGAGTGTAAATCGAGAAAAACTATTCCTTCTGGCAAGTGGGTCAATAACCAGAGGTCACAGATTTAAAGCCACTGGCATAAGATCTGGAGAGGAGATGAGGAGAATTTTTCACTCCAGAGTGGTCAGGATCTGGAACAGTTTTCCTAAAGAGGTGGTGGAAGCTGATTCCATTAATAATTTTAAAAGGGAGTTAGACAGATACTTGAGGATGAGAAATTCATCATATGGACAAAACGTAGGGGTGTGGGACTCAACAGGACTGTTCTTTCAAAGATCCAGCACAGGCACAATGGCTGAATTGCCTCCTTCTGTGCTGTAGGTTTCTATGACTATCTTCAGCAACATAACAGGTTAAAGAATTTACTAAGACTTGAGCATTAGCTCCACTCCAGAGCTGCACCAAGCGTCTAATGAGGCGTTTGGGGAGTTCATCAGATAAACTAACAAGATTTGTAGTTGCAAAAAGCAATACAGGATCATTAAGCTTTTGGGCTGATTGAGCATCTGGGCTGCAAACCAAAAAGACATTGGGAAGACACAATAAAATACACCTCAACACTATATCCTGTACAATTAAGTAGATATGGATACATGTATACTGTCACTTCACTGAAAGGTTTTGCAGCTAAAGCAAAGATACAGCATCAAACTGAAGTCAAGACTTGACCTGACCCTAGAGAAAAGTAATTGGAGACTCTCAACAAAAGTAGTCTCGCATCATTTGGGTTCGACACTGCATGAAGTAGAACTCCAGGATAATGTTAAACTGGAATTAAGAAGCGCTCAGAGGGCTCATTTTAAAACCACTTGGAGTTCATCTTAAATGAACATGCCTGCTCTTAACAATCCTCACTATATACTTTAAAAATTTAACCACTGGGAGAGAGGCAAGTCTGCACATTTGTGCAACCAGACGTGTGTGGAGCTCTCAGCTGCGCACAGGAACTGCGAGTTTCAGTCAACAAGTGTACTACCTGGCTGGAGGCCATACGGAGTTCAAAATGGCTGCAGTGTAACTGCATCAGTACCAGACTTCTCCAGCTAATTCTCTAGCTGCTGTCATGGGTAAATCAATGAAGAAACTGCTGCAGAGGATGTGAACAGGCTAGGGATGGATGGGAGCAAGTGGGGAATCAACCATTTCTTTAGCAATGTGAAATTTCTGCCTTAGCTGCATACCAGTCCTCACAAATTCGCCAAAGCAAGATTCTGGTTATTGCCAGCATGTAAAAATGTTAGAAATGTTGTCAAACCCATGCAACTCTTTAATAAATTGTCCAGCTGGCTTCAGTTATTCTTGCTTCTCTTGTTTTCACAATTCCTTTCACATATTTAAATTTTGGGTTCATTGTATTCAGCACAATTTTGAAAAAGCATATTCTGCTTAACTCAAATTTGGTGATGAATAAAATCTTTTAGCACCACGAATTCAGACTTTGCTGTGTTGCTTATACTGAAATTCAATTGACTGGATGCTTGACATTTTTTCTGCACAAGAAACAAGTAAACAGTCATTCTATTAAAAATCAAAGTTAGGACTTGTGCTTTTGGTTGCCTTGGGCGACAATATAAATTCAGTTAGAATAAAGAGCAGATTTAGAGATAAACAAAACAAACATCATGCTCATAAAATCTCCAGAAATGGTCTTTGAATCCTTATCTGAAAGTAAGCGGAGGTGAGCAACAAATTGAATCTACAGTATCTAGATTGTTTCAGTCAGAGCTAGAGAACGGACAGCGTCACTGGACCAAAATTTACTGTAGAAATACCATTCAGGCCAACAGTGCTCACTGTTAATTATGCACAAATCAGACAACAACTTCACATAAACACAGATGTGCAGTTAAATACGGAAATCCAGATGTTGCTGCCCGAGATGCACAGCTCCATCGTAAGCTATGTGGAAACGGCATCTCAACAGCTGGATTGAACGGCGTTGAATTGACATTGTGGATACGGACTAAACTTGCTGCAAAATGTTAGGGTTGGTCTATTTCAGACTAAGTACCCTTTTTAACAGCATGATAAATCTTGATTACTGCCAAACAATCTCTCTGGCACTGAAAATTAACTTCAAATGTGGAGTCTCATTCCCTCAGCTTTTAATAGGTGTTTGAGAGTTTTGAAAAAGAAAATTTAAATTACATTTTTTAAAAACTTTTTCTTTGTCTCTTTTTATTCTCTGGCTCTTAATCCAATCTTGGTTTTCCTCTCTTTCACTTACTGCACCTGATTTGACATCAAATTCATTAATCTAACTTATGCTTCTTGGTTCAAAATCTGTGCTGCTCATAAACAATTCTTCAATCTGAATGGTTAAGGAGAAAAACAGTTGCTTGTCCTGTTCACACAGGTCCTAGATACCTTGGAGAGAGCACTACACCGTTTCCCTCTTCCACTTGCAGCAATTTAACATATCAAGAGCAAGTCAAACGATCGCTGGTTGCTATAAATCCTGCCCAATTATTTTATTATGACGTGCCATCATGCACATGTGTTACAGATGTCTGCACTAGGATTTACCCAATTCTGCACTAACAACCAGATGGGCATTAGCACAGGACACTTCTCATGGTCTGTAGAATTGATGTGCAAGACTGTCCTGTGAGTGCAGTTGGTGTGAAGAAGTTCTTGTGGTGAAGTGCACAGTGTACTAAAACAAGGAGCTTCCAATTGGTGGAATCAATAGGGAATTCGATGTTCTTAAATGATTACAACAATATTTGGACTACCATACACATTAGTCTTTTGAATAAGATCTTATTCACCCCAGCTCCTCAAAAACAAAAATTCCCCCTGTATCCCATATGAACAGAAAAACCAACAGGAAGATACAAATCCATAAGGCAATAGCCATTTTGCATCGCAACGACGGAACCACTCTTCCTGCATGAGTCTGCAAGATGAACGTCAGTAGGCTATTTAAAAGTGATCCTAATCGACCCTAATCCCACGCACACAGCCAGGGTCATGGACACCAACTGCAGAACCATACAACCAGCAAACAAAACTTCTTCCTGATCTGGACAGCTTAGTGCCATAACCTATGTGCGAAAATTGAAAGAAATCTTCTGAGTCAGAGGTCATGTAACATTCCAGATCTTGGCATATCATTCCCCTGTTAACCAGGATTCTCCTTTTACACTCACTCACACTAATGATTTACTAAGATACAATATATATTATCTTGGAGCAAGACAACCTTTATTAATAAAAATACGAGAATTGCTCCCTGTTACGCCAGATAATGCAGAACAGGCAAGCAACTTATTCCCAGTGTTCCTAGAGCACCTTTACACCGTAGGAGTGCCCTTGGTCACTGATGTACAGTTTTCCTATCAGTGGCATTCTGTAAAAGGACCAGGCAGCACCAAGAACCCACATTGTTGCAAGCAGTCTTTGGTCTCCATTTAAAACTGAACTCCCCATTCACCTATGAGAAGCATGGGCCTCTAGCCTCAGAAGCAGCAGCAGCTAAAGTAAACAGTGGAGAGCAGTGTACAAAGTCTTTGTTTGAGTGCCACTCCTCTAGGAATCCTAGTTTTAAAATGCTTAATATTGCTTTCTAACTTAGTCACCAGGATATGCAACATGACTCATCCTCCAATCACCCCATCCTCCACTGTACAGCTTCTCAATATGACCCTGCCTTAATCAGGAACTGGTCATAAGGAAATGAAGGATTTGACTGCACATCCCACACTACAGTATATATGCATTACATTCAGGATTAGATCCCCTCCCACACTCTCAGCCAAGGGAAGAAAATCTTGAACACAAGCATTTTAGCTTATATATGTGTGCCAACACTGTATTAATTTGGCTGACTAGTCTGAGATCAACAGTTGGTATATTAAATGCCACATATGTATTAAAAGAAAACCATCACAATGTTTTCAGGACAAATTCAGAAGAATCTTCCAAGGAAGAAAAAATAAAAATAAATTGAAGGAAATCAATATGAACTTTTGGATAAGTTTAATATCCTTTACTCATTTGAATTTCTCGTACACGCACATCAACTCAACTCCAAAAAGAAAACAATCTATGCAAATGTAATCTACAGGATCACCAACCTACCATTAAACTTATCACAAAAGCACTGCCTATACACGTAATGAAGACTTGAGCTCACTCCATAACATTATCATGTTATCTTATTTGCAATATTCACAGGACTGAACAGGAACTGGCCTATAAGGATCATTACACAATGTCAAACGAAGAGTATGAATATCTGGCTAGTCATGACCCATAGAATTTTTTTTACTTTTGACCTTCAGAGGCTGTTTTAACATTCTGTTTCAATGTTTTAAATGAAACCAATAGGTTGCCCCAGCAGCTCTAGCTATTATTATACATCATGACCCCAGTAACCTCACTACATGGCCAGAACCAACAAGAATTCACGGCAAAAGGGCTGCAAAATGTATCCCACAATGTCAATATTTGAGAGTTAAAATGCTTCAGAAGGCAACACTGACCCTTAAAAAGGAACTCTGCTTTTCTTGTTATATCTGAGATTGGGGTTCAAATTCAGCCCAGGCTGACAGTAGGTATACTCCCCTTTTTTTCAAAAACTGTAAAGGTCCTTGACTATATGAGTTTCTAATACAAGAGAGTTCAAAACGCAGACTTTCTGCAATTTCATGCTAAATTGACACCTCTCTGAGGTTAACTCAGAGTAATGAATGTTCCACGTTTCTTCTGACTGCCTTACCTAGCTTGATGAGGCTTAATGTAGATATTAGATGGAAAAATAACAAAATTGATTCATTCCTCAAATTGTCACGCACAAAATTAATCCTAAACACCACCCACCCTGCACTTGTATGGTGCTACAGTGCATTAGTTCACAAATATATTGGTGAGAAAGAGTGCACATAAGAAGAAACAAAAACAGAAAGCAAGTCTATCCGGGTTCATCCCATGCAGCTCCCTGTCTTAGTAGCTTGGAAACACTACTTTTCTACCCTCTTGGCCATAAAATCTTACAGGACCTTTGTTGGGAGCAAGGATAAAGGAAATAGAAAGTGAAAACACAACAACACTCCCATTTAGCAATTATATAACAAAAACATATTTTAAGTGGAAGTGGCTGATTGTGGGGCTTTCTTGATTAGGGAAGGTACAAGAACCAAATCTGCGCACATGGAACTTTATCAAAAGATCTCAAAAGCTAAAATGAACTTTTATCCTGCTCAAGATACCACAACACTATTTCGAAGAGGAGCAAGAGAGTTATCCTTGGGGTCCTGGCCAATATTTATCCTCCAATCAACATCAAAAATACAGATTATCTGGTCATTATCACATTGATGTTTGTGGGAGTTTGCTGTGTGCGAATTGGCTGCAACATTTCCTACATTACAACAGTGACTACACTTCAAAAGTACTTTATTGGCTGGAAAGCACTTTGGGACATCTCGTGGTCGTGAAAGGTGCTATATAAATGCAAGTCTTTGTTTTCTTTGAAAAAAATGCTATAGGACTGTTACAGAAAAACCATGAACAAATGTTTTAGGACTTAATTAAGAATGTTCAACCTTCCATCTTCTCTCCCCTTCCACTGTTCCTTAACCAGGAGCGTAGATAGACAACCTGCTCTCAGCTCTTTACCAGCAATACTTAGTAACAAGTTGCCATCTGTTGTACTAAAACAGCTGGGCCTGACTATCTGACTTGATCTTCCCTCCCAATTGCGGCAAACTATTTAGCTCCAACTGCAAGCCTAACAAATCAGGTCGATGTAAAAGAACACACTGCACACTCCCCAATGTTCTGCTAACACTTATCCCTCAACAAACTTCACTAAAGAAGCTACCTGGTCATTTACCTTAGTACTGTTTGCAACTTGGCTGCCTCAACTGCCTACATTACAACAGTGACTGGACTTCAAAGTACTTCATTGGCTGTTAACTCTTTTGGGCTGCTCTGAGTTTGTGAAAAGGTGCTATAGAAATGCAAGTTTGTTCTCTCATTCTCTATGTAGTGATACGGGGTCATGCAAACCAGGATGGTCCATCCTCAGTCAGCGAGGGGTAACTTATCCCAGCCAGAGTGTGTTCGGGAAATAATAATTGGCCTGAAAATAGTTGGTGGGGAAGAGAAGGGCTCAGGCAAGGATACTCTAAAGATCACTTTTCGTTCCTTTTTGGTGATATCAGGTGCAGAGAAGATCAGCCTCAACTATAATGGCATTCTCAGTCAAACACTTTGTCGTCATTCACCATCTAGCTCACATAAGGAGAGCAGCTACTTTGCCAAGATAGCTGAAAGGCAGTGATTCCCTTTGAAACTATATAGTCACCATACTTGAGAAAGAAGAGAATAGATTGAAAGTTAGAGGAATCCTTAACCTGCTTCAGAAAACACAATTTAATTCTTAAACATTTGATCCAATTATCTCCTGGTTGCATCAGCATCATGGTCTTAACAGAAACCTGGCTGAGGGTTGATGGCATCTGCCCCCAAAATGAAGCCTCCCCACCTGGCTATAAAACGTCCAACACTTGCCCCATCAAGACCTTTGTGGTGGCAGTGTGGCGCTGATCATCAAATCACACACCTTGGCCTGACCTCTGGTACTTTCTCACCTCATTCAAAATCCTCAGTCTCTACCATCCACCAAAGTGCCACAGTTCTCACCAAAATATCTTCACTGCTTCCCTCCCTCAGCACCAAACAACTTCTCAACCTCAGTGATTTCAACCTCCATCTCAATTCATCATTCTCTTTCTCCTTTGAGTTCACTGCCCTCTTATCCTCCCTAGATCTTTCCTTCCATGTAAATTCCCTAACCCATTCCTCCAACTCCCTTGACTCATGTTGTCTCGCTACTCCCTTCAGATCAAACACAGACAATGCCATCTCTCATCACTTCCTGCATCTCTCTCCACCCACATCCCCACTCCACACTCCAACCCTACCTCATTCTGTATCCACCCCTGGAAAATTAAAATCTATCCTTCAAGTCACTCAAAACAGCACTTTCAAAATCCCAATTGTCTCGCCTTTGGCCCTCCATTCGCCACATTTCTGCAGCTCTGGATTTGCTCACCCACACCCTCGCCTCCAACTTTGATGCCCTAGTAGTCCCCAATAAAACCATTACTCTCTCTCACCTTAGCTGTTCCCCTGGCACAGTGCTCCCTTGAGTCCAAGGGACACAGCTTTGAAAGGATATGGTAGACAACTGGCTCAGCCATCCACTGCCAGATCTGGCTAGAACAGATAAAGCACCATCAGGTCCTGCACTCATCTGCTAAAACAGATCATTCCAGAATCACCCAGCTTCTTTTCTCTAATGCAAGCACCTTCATAAGCCCCTCTCCCTCATCTCCTCCAACAATAAGTGTGAGCAGTTCATGGAGTTCTTTGCCCCCAAGATGGAGATCATTCGATCAGCTGCCTGCCGAGTCCCTGCCTTCCATTAGGCCACTGGGTCAAACTTCCTCTAATTCTCCCCCCTGCCCTAGCCCTCAACTCTCAACTTTCTCCCCACTCTGAGCTCATCTTGTCCATGAGACCCTCCTCCTGCTCCCTCGAACCTATTCCCACTAAAGTGCTGACCACCCAAATTCCCCTCCTGATCCCCATGTTAGCTGCTTTTGTAAATGGTTCTCTCTCTTCAGTTGTTGTCCTTCTCCTCTAAATCTGCCATCATCACCCCCTCAAAAAAACAACCACTGTCCTTGCAAACTACCATCCCATCTCCAACCTCCCTTTCCTCTCCAAAGTCCTTGAAAAATGTTGTCGCCTCCAAAATCCGTTCCCATCTTTCCCTCCAAAACTGATTTCTGTCCCTGCCACAGCACTGAAAGAGCTCTTAGCAAAGTCACAAAATGACATCCTACGAGACTGTGACCTTAGTAAACCATCTCTCTTCATCCTTTTTGACCTGTCTGCAGCCTTTGACACAGTCGACCACACCATCTTCCTCCAACGCCTCTCCACTATCATCCAGCTGGGTGGGACTGCACTTGTCTGGTTCCATTCTAATCTATCTAATCATAACCAGAGTATTATTTGGAATGATTCTCTTCCTGCTTACGCACCATTACTTCTGGTGTCCCCCAAGGATCTAGCCGTAGCCCACCTCCTAGTTCTCATGTACGTACTGCCCTTCAATGAGACCAAAAGTACAGCAATAGTTTTCTTATGTATGCTGATAACACCCAGCTCTACCTCACCACCACACCTCTCAACTCCTCCACCATCTCTAAACTGTCAGAATGATTGTCCAACATCCAGTCCTGGATGAGCAGAAATTCTCCCCAATTAAGAAGACTGGGAAAAATTCAGGAAGAGCGAAGCCATTATCTTGCTCCAAACTCTGTTCCCTAGCTAAGACTCCATCCCTCTGCCTGGCAACTGTCTGAGACTAAACCAGACTGCTCGCAGCCATAGTGTTACATTTGACCCCGAGGTGAGCTTCCGACCTCATATCTGCACCATCACCTATTTCCACCTCCGTAACATCGCCTGACTTGGCCCATCTTAGCTAATCTGCTGCTGAAACCCTTATTCATGCCTTTGTTACCTCGAGACTTAACTATTCTAACACAATCCTAGCTGAGGTCTCACGTTCTACCCTCTGTAAACTTGAGGTCATGTAAAACTCTGCTGTCCATGTCCTGTTCATTTAACACCTCTGTGCTTGCTGACCTACACAGAGGCTCCCGGTCAAGCAACGCCGTGATTTTAAAATTCTCTTGTTTTTAAATCCCTCCATGGCCTCGCCCTTATCTCTGTAATCTCCTGCAGCACCACAATCCTCCGTGATATCTGTGCTCCTCTAATTCTGGCATCTTGAGCATTTCCAATTTTAATTGCTCCACCACTGGTGGCGATGCCTTCAGCTGCTTAGGCCCCAAGCTCTGGAATTTCCTCCCTAAACTTCTCCGACTCGATCTCTTTCTTCCTTTAAGACACTTCTTAAAATATACCTCTTTGATCAAGCCTTTGGCCATCTGCCCTAGTATCTCTTTATGTGGCTCAGTGTCAAATGCTGTTTAATAATGCTCCTGTGAAGCACCTTGGAACATTTTATCACGTTAAAAGGTGTTATATAAAAATAAGTTATTATTCTAAAAGCAAGTTTGTTAATTCATTGGACGAAATCTAATTAGAAATTATAGTTCACATTCCCTTTGTGGATCACACCAGAAGTATCTAATCCATTTGGTATTTTCAGTGCTGCCCTTCAACAATTGAAATATGTGATATGCATCCATTGACCATATTTACAGAAAAAGGAATAAAAGCAACACAAGAGATAAAGCTAGAGGGCATGAGTTTGCTCCTGGCGAAAGCTCATCTCAAGACATAATTTGGGACACACATTCAACAGAGATGCTGATCATATGTCATTTAGGAGAAAGCCAGGTGCAACTTTTGATTTACAAGTCTGTTTTCTGTGTTACAACATGCACTGGATGGGCCTACATCTTACATTTTACCAGTAGTTGGAAAAAAATTGATGTTAGGTTAATTTCATATCCCTAGTTCTGTGTTCAGGAGGGACACTAAAGAGGCAAAGGATCCTGGTTTCTGACACACACAGGCAGTAAAATCCTGTCCCTCTAGTCTGGATTGAAACCGATGTCTCCCAATTCCAGCAACCAACTTTTTCGTGAAAGAGTCCAAGGTTTACTAATGTACCTGAAATCCATTCTACGTGTTTAACACTGTGTGTGAAGCACTTCTTCCTGGTATTGGTCTTAATTTTATCTTTTACCAATTTTTACCTATAATTGACGTGTACTTCTTTCAATTTAGTATACTGTATCTGCTGCTTACAATGTGGTCTCCTCTACAGTGGAGAAACCAAACACAGATTGGGTGATCACTTTGTGGAACACCTCCGCTCAGTCCGAAAGCATGACCCCGAGATTCCAGTTGCCTGTCATTTTAATTCTCCACCTTGCTCCCACTCTGACCTCTCTGTCCTTGGTCATCTACACTGTTCTAATGAAGTTCAATGAAGGTTTGAGGAACAGCACCTCATCTTCCAATTAGGCACTTTACAGCCTTCTGGACTCAACATAGAGTTCAAAAAATTCAGACCATGACCCCCATTTTGATGGTGTCTTTTTTTTTTAAAACTATGTGCCGGTCTTAAACTTGTTTTTCATGTTATTGCTTTTAGTCAGAGCTATTCATTACTCTGCCATTAACGCTCTCTCTGGACAATGCTTTGTCTTTTACTACAACTACCACTCCCTTTGCCTTTTATTCCATGACATCTTTGGCATTTAATCTCTCCAGCCTTCCACCCTATTAGACCTTCTCTTTTGCTCTTCTTCCCCACCCCCTCCTTTCACTTGCTCAAAACCTATTACATTTCTAACCTTTGCCAGTTCTGATAAAAGATCTCAGACCTGAAATGTTAACTGTTTCTCTCACCACAGATGCTGCCAGACCTGATTATTTCCAGCACTTTCTCTTTTTATTTTACCTAAGTCTTCTTGTCGTACCCTCACAATTTAATGATCAGACCATTAGGGATCAGTTTCCTAGCTGTCTGCAGCTGACCCTTCAAAGTTTCCTTTGTCACAGTGATCAGATATGCACACTTTATTCCAAATGCAATGCTCAAGATATTGGTAGGCTGCCAGCACCCATGAAATAAAACTGGAGAAGGTTGAAGGAAAATTGCAATTTTCAGCATACAAAGAAAACCAATGTAAGCTGCTCAAACACAGGATCAAGTCAACACACCATCTTAAGACAGTCAGACCATCTGTACCTCACTAATCTGGGAATCCACTGTACATAGACATACTTCCCTATATATCTGGTCATAGACTGAGCATCCCTGTACCGGATTACATCACAATCAATCTGATCACTCAAACAGCATGAATTTAATAAAAGCAAAATACTGCGGATGCTGGAAATCTGAAACAAAAACAAGAAATGCTGGATTCACTCAGCAGGTCTGGCAGCATCTGTGGAAAGAGAAGCAGAGTTAATGTTTCGGGTCAGTGACCCTTCTTCGGAACCCCAAACTTCGGTTCCGAAGAAGGGTCACTGACCCGAAACGTTAACTCTGCTTCTCTTTCCACAGATGCTGCCAGACCTGCTGAGTGAATCCAGCATTTCTTGTTTTTGTTTCAGCATGAATTTAATACATTGGTTTGGTTAAATATTTAGCATTGTTTCCATAGTAACATGTAGCTTTAAAAAAAATTCTTTCATAGGATGTGGGCGTCAATGGCTAGACCAGCATTTATTGCCCATCCCTAATTGTCCTTGGAGGTGGTGAACCGCCTTCTTGAACCGCTGTAGTCCATTTGGAGTAGGTACATCCACAGTGCTGTCAGGAAGGGAGTTCCAGCATTTTGACCCAGCGGCAGTGAAGGAACAGCGATATATTTCCAAATCAGGATTGTGTGTGACTTGGAGGGGAGCTTGCAGGTGATGGTGTTCCCATGCATTTGCTGCCCTTGTCCTTCTAGTTGGTAGACATCGCGGGTTTGAAAGGTGCTGTCGAAGGAGCCTTGGCAAGTTACTGCAGTGCATCTTGTAGATGGTACACACTGCTGCCACTGTGCATTGGTGGTGGAGGGAGTGAATGTGAAGGTGGTGGATGGGGCGCCAATCAATCAGGCTGCTTCATCCTGGATGGTGTTGAGCTTCTTGAGTGTTGTTGGAGCTGTACTCATCCAGACAAGTGGAGAGTATTCCATCACACTCCTGACTTGCGCTTTGTAGATGATGGACAGGCTTTGGGGACACAGGAGGAGAGTTCCTCGCCACAGAATTCCTAGCCTTTGACCTGCTCTTGTTCTTATATGGCTGGTCCAGTTCAGTTTCTGGTCAATGGTAACCCCCAGGATGTTGATAATGGGGGATTCAGCAATAGTAATGCCGTTGAACATCAAGGGGAGATGGTGGGATTCTCTCATGTTGGAGATAGTCATTGCCTGGCACTTGAGTGACGTGAGTGTAACTTGCCACTTAGCCCAAACCTGAATGTTATCCAAGTCTTGCTGCATATGGACACCGACTGCTTCAATATCTGAGGAGTCACGAATGGTGAACATTGTGCAATCAGCGAACATCCCTATTTCTGATCTTATGAAGGAGGGAATGTCATTGTTGAAGCAGTTGAAGAGGGTTGGGCCTAGGACACTATCCTGAGGAACTCCTGCAGTGATGTCCTGGGACTGAGATGATTTGACCTTCAACAAGCATAACCATCTTCCTTTGTGCTAGGTCGGACTCCAACCAGTGAAGAGTTTCCCCAATTCCCAGTGACTCCAATTTTGCTTGGGCTCCTTGATGCCATACTCAGTCAAATGCTGCCTTAACGTCAAGAGCAGTCACTCTCACCTCACCAGCATTACTGAGCGATGACTCCCACAATAACTGTTCATCAATTACCCATCCTTGTTCCTGTATGTAACAACTTGTGAATAAGACGCTCCCAAGAACATTGAATTTGGTGGAATGTCATCTTTCTGTTCGAACTTATAGGCACAAGGCAAACTCAATGTGTCCAGCTGGCGAGTTGAGAGATCCTCAGGAGAAGGAAAAACATATGCAATCAGAAGTTGCCTACAAGGATATTGGACTCCAATTAATGACTGCACTTGACATTGGTATTGTTACTTAATTGAATAATTGAGGATCTCCATGAGTATTTGCCACTTGAGGAATTTCAAGCTCTCCTGTGCTCATTGCTCAACGCCATATTGATTATCTAAAAAAGCTAAATGGCACAATGGAAGCAGCTGCAAACAATTCTGCACTTACACCAATTAAGCTTGCAATGTGCAAACAATTCTTTTTAAATAAAATAATTCAGGGAGCTTTTCGAAGAAATTGATGAGTTTGGAGACTTTCTTTAAAAACAATGTGCAACTTCTCCCTGGTTCACTTCCTCCTCTCATAAATCATCCTCACACCAGAAGGAGCTCATTTGTACACAGGCCTTAGTCCTGGTTAACCTGCTATATGATATTTCTTTTCCTCAACACACTATGTGCAGAAACATTTTTAACTTACAAATCCAACTTACAATTAAGCAACATATTTTGGAAGTCAACTAACAGAGCTCAGTTTCTGGACAGCAGTCTATGGTCTGAAATGGATAACCATCAGATCTGACACTCCAACAGAATCGAGTGTAGTACACTTACGGTGTAAAACTGTTAGCAAATGGAAATGATTCCCTTGTACATTCAAATGCCATTTAGAAATTTCTATATCTGCATGCAAGATATATACCAGGAATAATTCATTGCTGCCTCTATACTTCCCTAACTATGTGGCTTGACATTAGCTACTGAAGAACATCCACTGCTATATTAGTACTTATTTCTCACTTATTTCTCTTACTTCTTAAGCTAACTTCAATTGTAGTTTTTATACTTTGGACTTAGCACCTAGGAAGCTGAGCCATAGAGAAGCCCATTTGAAATAAATCCTGCCGAGTACAGGATGAATAGAAAGAATTCACCGCACCCACGGATTATAATCTCAACTGCATTTAAATCAAATGTCACTGCATGCTTAAATAGGACAGGATAATGCTCTTGACCAAAGTACAACTGCCCTGTCATAGATGCCAGCTCAAACATTCTGCTCTAGAAAATGAACATATACTAATCTACGACAGGTCACTTCCGCTTCACTGGCCCTTTCTCCAATTTCTATTAAGCTGCAACATATCACAGCAATCCTCAAAATCAATCCAATACCGTATTAGCACTGAATATATGAAACACAATCAATAGATAAAACCCATCAAAAACTCCACAGATAACAGAATCCAAGATATATCACTTAAAGGAACAATGACCTTCACTTTAGTTGTGGGGGGAGCTCTAGGAACCATAAAATATAACAGTCACCAATAGGGAATTAAAGAGAAACATCTTTACACAGAGTGGTTAAAATGTGGAATTTGTTACCACAAGGTGTCGTTGGGGAAAATAAAACAGAAGCATTTAAGAGGAAGCTAGATAAGGTCATGAGGGAGAAAGGAATTGAAGGATATGCTGATAGGGTTAGAGAAGAGGGAGAAGGTTCATTTGCAGCACAAAGCCAGACATGGACCAGTTGGGCTAAATTACCTGTTTCTGTGCTATAAATATTATGTAACTCTTACGTATTTTCTGAAGTCATGATGAAGGGTACAGTCTGCTGACTCATTAGTATTGTCCACAGACTCAGTTCCACCAATTATGCGTTAAGTGACTACAACCAAATACTGACTGGAATTTTCTTCTCATGAAGGACTAATGTTTAGGTTACAGGAGTGTGTAATAACTCCCATAGCTTTCAATTAGGTGTTAAAACACTACAGATAAATTCTGTGACCCTTGGCTCAAGGATGATCTTTCACCATTATAAGCTTCAAAAGCAGCCAGTAGTTGTAATTGCTGCAACAAGACAGATTACAGCAACTACAGATACATCATGTTGGCCAGGCATATTGGTTAGTGAAACCCAACCATAATGCATCACTCAAAAAGCTGTGATAGGGAGCAGAGCTACTGTGCAATAAAATACAGCAACATCCTCCAAGGGACTCGTAGATGGGTTCTCTGATACATCTGACAGCTCCAGTGTTGTGCAGTTAGTCGATGGATGATTGATGAAGTGCTGACTTGACAGCAGACTTCTACAGGCTGTGTCAGGCTTGCAAACCAGCCATAGTTTAGACTAGCCCAGTGTCAAACAGGTAGGTCTTCTGAACTTCCCATTCCTCTCTGTAGCAGACAGATCTGTTGACAAGTCCAAATATGATGAGAAAGCTCAGTATGTACAAAAGATGCTTTAAGAAAACTGTAACTGCATATTTTGTTCACCACAAAAATGAAGCCCCTCAGAAAAATGTAGTGACTTAAGGGTTCCAAAAACAACGGAGTTTAGGACCTAGCTATCCCTGCTGCAAGAGGAGACGACAGCCGTTTAAAGTTAACAAGAGATTTTTATTTTGGTGGGGGAGGAAGTGAGAGGAAGCAATATGTCATTATGCTTGACACAAAGTCATGCCTGAAGCCAGGATAAAGAGGTGCATTTTTCCTTCAAGAGCCCTTTGCTTATGAATAGATGATGGTCCACAAAACTTTTACATTTTTTTTTTTAAAAAGTGCAATTCTAACAATCTGAACTGAAAACAAAGGAAGGACCAAAATATGGTAACTGCGCCATACCCATTTGTCAAAAGGGTCAGTGGTTCAGGCTCCAATTATGATCTACATTTATACAACTGCCCCCGCCAAGGTGCTGGTGTATCATGCAAGACCCCACTAGTGGCATGAAATTTCACTGGCATGGGTCACGTGTAGATGACCACAAGCTGAATGTGCAACTGCCAGAACTTGCTAAGACCAGCTGTTGAGAGGACCTGTTTCCAGCAGGTTCTCTGGGATGGGCTATTAGTCATAGTGACTTTTACACCAGGCTTGCACTGGGCTGCACAGGATGCCCCAGCTGAAAATTCTGGTGGCATTAATGCAATGTGAAAGTGCCCACAGCAGGATCCTGAAGAAAAGAGGGAGGTGGGCCTTGTTTCGGGTTGGGGAGGAATTCCATAGACTAGCAATGTTTCAACAATGATTAAGAGATGCCCAAGAAATGCCAGTGTGTTATGAGAAGATCTCAGCTCTAAATCAGCACAGATTGGGATGGGGTGGAAGGGTGCTACAAATGACTTAGCCCTTGGGGGCTGGGAGGGGAAGGAAAAGAAAAATCAGCAAGAGTTGCTGGTTAACAACCCCTACCCTAAGGTCACATAAATCGGTGCAAGGTTGAGGACAGGACTGGGTTGAGCTGCGATATCCCACGTGAACAAATAACCTGTCAACACTCACCATCATGGCTAACATATGAATACTAGCCACTCTGGGCGAGGTGATGGAGAGTAAACAGCGCTCATAGAACTAGTCACCACATCCTAATGTAATGACTATCTGTACCTGTCACCTTCATCAACTTATCTTCCACATTTTTCTTCCTCTACCAGATCGATAATGTCAAAGAATTAACATTCCCAGTTGTGATATGAGTGTACATGTAATATTAACCTTCCTGTAATCTCATAAAATTTAATGATTATAAATGGTCCTAAATTCAAGAAGGGGAGAGGGGAAAATAATCCCATCGAAGGTCACTTTGCTGTTGAAGCTAGTTAACATTTAAATTTTTTTGTTGAAAAAAGGCGACTTGGCAATGCTGTGAAAGACACCCAGGAATTCAACATGTTGCAACGCTATCAAATTTCAAAGTGCTGAGTGTCGAAGAGAGATAATTGCTTCGCAACATTTTGGACAACTGTAGCAAAATCCAGGTACTAAAGGAGCTCCTGTATGTCATGATTTAAACAACCATAAATATACAGTATTAACCAGTACCTCCCCACAGTAAAGTCTACAGAAAGTTGAAGTTGTCAGGTTTGTGGGAATTGTATTTTTGAACTAAATCTCTACACTCTCCCACAAATGCACTCATCAGCCAATTACAGGGGCCAGCCACCGAGATGGTCAACCGAAGACTGTCCTCGCCTTTCCTCTGGAGAAGGCTTGCAGTTTGCACAAATAGTGGTGAAGGAAAGAAAACTCTAGGGTTGATGGAAGAAATCAAAACAGTCCTACTGATCTAATTTCCTTGGGGAAAATCTCACTTAAGTAGAGGTCAAAATGACTGCCAATGACCTCCGTAAGTCAACAATAGCGGACAAATGTTTGCAGTGGAATTAGAAATACATATTACTTCAGGCTCGTACAATCACGCTTCATGACGCCACTTGTGATTTTCTGCTTTGGTGAGACAAAATAGTTCCTCAGCATGATGCCCTTGTTTTAATTTGCTTGTAATTGTTGCAACTGTCATTCATTGACTACACTAATCCTAAACAAAGCCTGCACTATACTACTGGTACCTTGCAGTAATAACTGGACTAAGTACCTAGAGGAAAGTTGCTCTTGTAAACTACTGTGGAGAGCTGCAAGAAACCCAAGAGTCACAGAAGGACTGAAACGAGGCACGTTTAAGAAGGTTTAATCTCAAAGGCACACACCAGATGGGATACTGCCAGAAACTATCCAAAGAATGAAATCACAGAACAGAACACTTAGTGATTCATAATTAAGAAGGAACCAGTCTAGACTGGGTGGGCGGCATGAAAGAGGAGGACAGAGAATTTTTCCTGATTATGGATCCCAGTTATATGGCAAAGAATTGCAGACCAAAGCTAACATGATGCTGCAGAATGACATTGGGCCATTTATAACAGTCATTACAAGATTAAAGGGAGGCTAACATTACACATAACATTCGACATATCACAAATTTTAATTCTTTGACAGATTTGGTAGAGGAAAAGAAAAGCAGAGGATAATTTGAACAAAGGTAAAGGTTACAAACAGCCATTGGTGTGGCAACTAATAAGACTGAATGGCAAGAACAGAACAGAAGATCCAGGCAGTCCTTTTGGACCATCCTGGCAATGGCTAGGTAAATAAATCCCAACTGTATTTATAGTCTGCCAAGATCCCTGCAGCCTGCCTTATGGTCTGTACAACTTCAAAATTATATTAGCAAAATAAAAAAAAGAGGCGGGAGGTGGGTTGGTGATAGGAAATAATATAATTCGCCACTTTCCCTCCCGCTGCCTCCGCAAAACTCCATTTTTTTCCAGCTTTGGCAATATACTTGAGCTCATTGTGCACCTTTACCTTTAGGTCACATTTACTCACACAGAACATAGCAATTCAGTCATACACTAGGTCCCATTGTTAGCACTGTTTCAGCAGACTGCCTCAGCTGCGCATCAGAAGTCAGCTGTCTGAAAAGGCATCAGTGCATTCACTTAAACCAGACCTACTCTGGGAGTTGGCCTGGAGCCAGCAGTGACATATTTTGATGCATAACTTCATTTCAACCAATCATTGCATCAGTCCACTAAGACAAAAATCCAGTCATTAATGTTTATATCCTGATCGATTGAAGGTCTGCTGAACATCAGTGCTAATAGAACTTGTTTTTTTAAGTCTAAATTCCTCCCCTTTTTAATAAATTTTCCAGCCTGCCTTTAAGGCCGCCCCGCGTATCCATTGTCTCTCGAGATAAGGAGGCCCAAAAGGAGGAGGAGGATTGATGCACACTAGTTCCCACATCTCAAAGCAAAGAAATCATTAACATTACTCCTGGTTACAGCTCCCAGTGGATTTTGGTAGAAAAATGCTTCTTCTATCTCAAAATGTAATCTTTTATATTAACATCTACTTTTCACACAGTACTTTGTAACAATGTAAACACTGGTCCAACCATACTACAAATACAAGTCGACTTTATTAGATCAAACATAATTTTGCGGCCACATTGGATTGTACAGTGTGAACTTGAGTCATACACAACAGGAAGGACCTAAAGCTCCCCTCTCCCGGCTGATTTGAATCAGTTCTCAGCCAGGGTTCAATGGTTCCCTATTAGGCCTATTAGTGGAAGAAGGAAACAAAAGTGAACACAAAAAAATGACCAGGTTTCCTACCCCTGATTGTTACCTCGTAATCTCTCCTGCAACAGTTACAGAGTTTGACTCAATAGCAAGAGCCCAATAATTGTCCCAATTAGCCTGCCAACAAAAAAGCACCCAACTCACACAACCACCACCATTTGGGCAACACACCAGAGGTCTGCTGCCACCCACAAAACCACACACCATAAGTAAATGTTTTTATACCATTGTTTGTGATAAGCAACATTTAAGAATGGGATCCGTCCATAAGTCACAACTTCCCCGATTTCTACTGCCAGCTGGCATTCAACGGGTGACAGAGATTTACATTGAACAAATAATCAGATTTCTGTCCATTTATCATGTTATATGATAGTTTTTTCTATTTTCTAACCTAGTAGCACATTGCGTGTTTCTTGGCACTTTTGCCAGCCTGTAGTGTGAATGGACCCAAAGTCTCAATTTTCCAATATTGCAATTCATATTAGTAAATTTGAAAGATCAATGACAACTCATTCAATTTAAAGTTACAACTATGAGGAAGGCGAGAGGTTAGGAGATATTCCTTTATGCAGAAAGTTGTTAGTATGTAGAATGCTTTGGCATATGAAGTGGTTGAGGCAGAAACTATTGCATCATGTAATGGGGAAATTGGATAAATATTCACAGTAAGATACAGGGCTATGTGAGAACTAATCCAGTGGGATTAGTTCTGAATTGATATTATGAAAGAGCTGGCACAGATATATTTTGGCCAGTCAGCCCTCTTCTGTGTTGTTCTGTGTGGTTCAGTAGTTGTCCGTTGAGTGCGCAAATTGATAATTAAGCTCCCGGGAGCTCTTGCCACATGAACTGGATATTGTGTCTTTCACAAGTACATGTTTCTTGAAATTTTTTTTGAAAAGGGCCCACAAAACCACTTGGTAAGATGAGGCCAAATACAAATTGTGAAGCTGCGTTATATCACAGTGAGTGAACATAAGAGCAACAATTATGATCAGATTCACTTCAGTACAACTTCATGTCTTCACACAACACAAAATAATTGAATGTGCTACGATTCCCCACATCAAAATTGCTACTTGATTTGAACTATCCTTCTGCATTCTGAAGTTATGAACCTAGTAAAGCTTGTCCTTGCAGTTTTCCGAATGAAGACCAAACTGACTTTGGTGGGCCTGATTGACTGCCTGTCTTTACTTTTGTGCCCTATTGCTCCCTCCCAGAAGGGCCAGAGCAGCCTTGTGACGCATCTGGGAAAAAGACTACCCAACGCCCTAACAAAACCTTTCCTCTAATACCATACGCCTTAATTTTTGCAACAAGTCTCCTGTGGGTCTACTTGTCAAACGTATCTGAAAATCCAGATACATTGGATAGATAACGTCTTCACTTCTTCAAAATATGTCGACTTATTGTGCCAAACACAACATACTCATTGCAAATTTATGCTGTCTACATGATGGTCTAAATACTTACTAATTTATATTGAATTATTCTGGGTTCTGAAAGTTTTCTGAAAGATGTAGAGGTGTTCAATTAGCTAGCCCTCAGCAATGTTCCCTTGAATTTCTCTTTGCTGTGTGCAGCCGGCTTTTTGCACCGCACATGTCACACATCTTAAAGTGAAAGTTGTTTGTGTGTGCCCTGTTTGTTCCCTGTGCAGTACGTTGCAGATTATAGACAGAAGCAGAGTCTTACATTTCTTCCAATGTAGTCCAGCACAGAAATATGATCTTGATGTTCAGTGAATCCAGGAATTTGAAGCCAGATTTGAGATAAAACACATCCAGGTTGTAACCAAAGCTTATAAGTTAAGGTCATAGAGTCAGAGTCATTTACGGCTCAGAAAGAGGCCATTCAGCCCATCAAGTCCATGCCGTCTCTCCGCCAAGCAATGCAATCAGTCCCACACCTCCGCTCGATCCTTGTAGCCCTGCAAGTCTATTTCTCTTAGGTCTCTTGGCTGGCCTTCCAACTTCCTCCTGAAGTCAGTGATTGTTTCTGCTTCCATCACCCTTATGGGAGATGGGGTCTGAAACATCAGACAAAGACCATTGAAACTAACAGTTAACGTGAAGTTCGGGCTAAAATAAAAGCACCCACTGTTGGAATCAGGGGAACTTAAACAGCAGAAGAGAGGATTTAGAGGAGCGAAAGAGCTACTAATGACAGCAAACGGCCACAGATGGACATGAACAGTGAGGAGCTCCCGAGGGAGCTGGGTGCCCAGGAACCATGTTGGAGATGTTACCTGCCTCTCAAGGATTGGCCTTCACAGTCATCAGCAAAGGTGCACCAAGAGAAGACACGCCACCTAAATGGATTGTTTTCTGCATGTCCATCATCTTTCGTAGATGGAAGGATGCCAACCAATGTTGCGGATTGCTGCACAGACACACAGCCATGCAGCTTAGATAGAACATTGCCCTCCAGTCCCCTGCCACAATTTGCATACCTAAGGAGGATTGAAACATACTGGCCTTTCATCAGCTTAGGGTGTATGCTGCCAGACCAGTGACTTGCCCATCTCCAGTTTTGCTATTTTTATCTGAACCAATTCCTTTTCCACAGCTTTATTCAATAATGGTACAGCATCCTCCTCCAGTACACCAACATTCTCACTCTGCCATCATTCATAAACATTGACATAAAACACCATATCTTCATCCTTCACAACTAGATTCCCCCTTCAGCCCGGAGAATTCATATTCCAACTATTTTTACTTTTAATATTATGATATAATCTGTTAATAATATTGCTACTCCACAATCTCTTTTTCTTCATCACTCTTGAACAAGTCATAACCAGAAACATTAGGTTCCTAAATCTGACCAAACTAGAATCACCCCACTGTTACAACTACATATACAACTATAATTACATATGCTTCCATAGTTCGTAAAGCTTCCAAATCTCCAGTTTTGTTTTGAATGCTTTCTGCATTCCTATATATATCATTCAATCCTGACTCCAATGTTTTGGGAATCTTACTCATTTCGCCTACATTACAACAGTGATTACATGTCTGAGGTACACCACTGATTATGAAGCATTTGGAACATGAAAAACTATAGAAAAGCAATTTCTTTCTATTTTTCCTTTAAATTCTTTAAAAGTTACTTTCCCGTTTTCTCTTTTCCTTTCATACAACCATTTCTCATTTTATTTTCCTTTCTATTTTCTCTTTTTTTCCTTCCCCTGGCCAAACAGGTTTAAACCTTTCCACAGCAATACTTACTTTTCCATTGAGAACACGGATTCCAATCCTGTTCCACTGAAGCTCACCCATACACTATAGATCACTCTTTCCCTAGAAAGGACCCAAATGTTCCAGGAGTCAGAACCCTTTCCTCCAATGTGTTCTCTCCAATCACACATTCACCTCCCTTATGTGCTATTCATATGTGAATGAGCATGTAGCAATGTTGAGATTTTTACACTCAGATTCTACTCTTTAATCAACCCCTGAATTCTGACTTTTTTTTTTGCAGACTACAATTCAGTCTTTTCTGAAGTCACTGGTTCTAACAAGAAGCACAGCTTCTGCCTATTTCGCTTCTCTCTCCAAAATCTTTGATATCCTTTACCTTGGCACTTGGGAATCAACCCAGCTATCCTATTCCCAGAACTATGAAATCCCCATTACTGCTGAGTTTCTGCAATTCAGTACCTCTTCTTTGGCAATTACTTGCTCTCCACAGTGCCATGGCTTACTTGCAGATGTCTTCCTCAAGGGAGGAGTCGTCGTCAGAAATACTTAAAACCAGTTTCTCAAGCAAACGCTCTCAGGGGATCCCTGCACTGCTACATCTCCTCTTTCTACCCAAGTGGATAGTCACCCACATCCATTCCTCATCATCTTATTCTGCCTGTGCGATGACCATCTCGTTGAGTTTGCATTCCAGGAACCTTTCAACTTCCTATATGTGACAGATTGCCCCAGGGCTTCTCAAAAAGCAGAAACCTTGAGCCAGAGACACATTCTGCAAGCTTGGGCATCCCAGATGTACGAAATATCCAGGACGTACCAGATCATGCAGGCACCACAGCGCATTTGTGGTTTCTCCCTCTCCCCTCTCCTAAATTAAAACTCAACTTAAGTGATGTAGCTCCTCAAAATGAGCTCTCAAGAAGCCTAGGAGTTCATTCCCGGTTTTCTGCTGAGTTTGCAGATTCTAATGAGGGCTGAAGTGAGTGTGTGAGGGGCATTATGTTTGGTGTGGTGGGGGGGGGGGGGGGGTAAAGGCCTGCTCGGGTATAAAATTAAAACCCTACCTGGGCCCGACCAGACCACAGCCAAACTGAACCCGACTGGAGCCCAAGTCCTTTAATTCTTTTTCATGCCCGACCCAAATATCGCAATGAATGGAATCCATGGTAATTGGAAGTAATTATAGGAGCCATTTGCACACCGAGAAGTGGAAAAAACATATGCTAAAATGTAATAATGCATTTATTTATAAAACACGGAGCCATTATAGTCCAGCCCGACCCGAGCTGAGCCCGAATGCTGGACACAGAATATAGACCTGACCCCACCCAAACCTGACACATGTAGTTGGGTAGCCAGGCTCTATGGAGGGTTGGGGGAAGGAAGAGAAGCAAGAGCTCCCACTCCTAACGGTTATTCTGGTGATCCCAGCTGCAAAGCACACATCTGGGTAGGATAGAACTTAGCTATGCTACCCCACCATGATCAAATAGCTGGACAACACTCTCGGGTAAGGTCAGGCAAATTGGGAGATGGTGAAAAAATAATCGATGCAATGTGACACAGGGCGCTAAATTACAACAGCCTGAAAACAAACCCAAAATGTTGCAACTCGGCTGAATTTTCGATTTGAAATGCACAGCAACCCAAAAGAATTAGATTTTACGCTGACTGACAAACTGTGAAGTTCTAATTTTTAAAATCAGACAGCCTAAACGTTGTACATTTCTCCACACATTGCCACTGAAAATTCCCAAAGAGAAAATATTTTCTTCAAGTTACATCCGAGACGAATCATAGCAGATTCTTTAAAAGCACTTCAGTTATGGAACACTTCATCCTGAAACGGCCACACCCCCACCTCCACAACTTAGTACAACCTTTTACGGAGTGAAGTTAAAGCCTTGAGGGCAGTTATAAAAGTAATTGCTGAATACTCAGTGAAGAGCAATAAGCTTGTATAAGCGCTTTATGAACCAGCCATCAGGTGAGAAGCCCCCGACAAGCCTTGTAAATTAGACACTGCGCCAGCTTTGTATTAACATATTGAGCTGGAGATATTTCAGCTGCATTGTGTTAGCACAACATTCAAGGCTTCAGACTGCCAGTCAAAACAACTCCTCTCAAACATTCAATTGCTTGCCATAGCATGCAACTGAAAGTCGATTTTTTTAAAATAAAAGCAGCTGTTGAGACCCAAGTTCTACATTTTATTCAATTCCTTGTGCTTACTATAGAATAAACATTGATTTCTTGGCAGATGCTCATCTAGGGGCCCACTAGCCTGGACGTCTACTGCCAGCACTTCAGGCTATTCAGGGAAACTTATGACTCAGTGAAAGTGTTTAATTGGTCATCAAGCAGAATTTCTATTTACAATTATAATTAAATGCCAGCAATTAGCAAATTTGAACCATTAATGTTTCAATTTATTCCCTCAATATGCATGTGGCTACTTCCCTGCTGAGGTAACTAGAATCAATGCCGACAATTAAACTCTCAGTAGAGAGTTGCGAATGTGGTTCTCCTACCTTAGGTACTGTTGATCACAGTCATCAACCCCTCCTTAAAAAGCCACCCTCATCCCCTCTGTCCTTGCAAACCATCACCCCATTTCCAACCTCTCTCTCTTCATCAGAAACTTTGAACGTTTGCCAGCTCTTAAATCTATGCCCATCGTTTCCGCAACGTCATGTTGGGTTTCTATCCCTGCCATAGCACTGAAACAGTCTTAAACAGACACAAATGACACAAATTCTTTGTGACTGTGATGCACTACCCCTGCTTGTTCTCCTTGACCTCTCTACAGACGTTGACATGGTCAACCACACCATCCTTGTACAATGCCTCTCCTCCATTGTCCACCTCAGTGGGACTGCCCTCGTTTGGTTCCACTCTATCCAATTGTAGCCAAAGGGCTTTCTTCCCACCCCCACACTGTTACCTCCCAAGTTCTGCAAGAATCGATCATTGGTCCTCTTCCTCATCACCACAATGCCCTTTTGTGCCATCATCCCCAGGCTTGGAATCAGTTCCACATGTATGCTGACAACACCAAACTCCAACTCTCCCAATGCTCTTCTCACAAAGACCACCTACTTCCACTTTTGTAACATTGTCCAGTTCCTGCTCTGTCCAACTGCTGCTGAAACCCAGATCTTTGCCTTTTGTCACCTCCACACTTGACTATACTTTCCTCAATCTTTCCGCAGCAAGTCCTGCTCATCAATCACCGCCAGTCTTGCTCACCTACATTGGCTCCTGATTCGCCAATGACTCAAATTTAAAATTCCCATTATTGTGTTTAAATTCCTTCATGGATTTGCCTGTCCTGTCTCTGTAACCTCCTCCAACCTACAATTCCCCAAATGAACTCTGTTCCTCTGACACTGGCCTCTTGTACATTGCCACCCCTTCACCCAACCATTGCCAGCAGTGCCTTACGTCACCAAGGGTCCACGCTCTGGAACTCCCTCCATAAATCCCTCTCCATCAACTTTCCTCACTTCGTTAAAAATGTACCTTTTTGACCAGGTTTTTGTTCACCTTCCTTCTTGCTATTCAATTTTTTGTTAGGCCTGTAAGTGCCTTGGGGTGTTTTTTATATATTAAAAATGCTATGTAAATCCATGATGTGAGTGAGACACAGCGAGAGCGCGACAGACAGAGAGAGAGAGAGACAGAGAGAGAGAGACAGAGAGAGAGAGACAGAGAGAGAGAGACAGAGAGAGAGAGACAGAGAGAGAGAGAGACAGAGAGAGAGAGAGACAGAGAGAGAGAGAGACAGAGAGAGAGACAGAGACAGAGAGAGAGACAGAGACAGAGAGAGAGACAGAGACAGAGAGAGAGACAGAGACAGAGAGACAGAGAGAGAGAGAGACAGAGAGAGAGAGAGACAGAGAGAGAGAGAGACAGACAGAGAGAGAGACAGACAGAGAGAGAGACAGAGAGACAGCAAGTGCAAGAGGAAACATACAGGTGCCAATTTAGTGCCAATTTACATTTTGATACGCAAGAACTGATATTCAGAATACTGCAATTTCCTCTTCTCCTCCCCTTTCCAGATGTACAATCTGGAAACAAACGAACTTATTAGCGAGAGACAGCATGGTTTTGTGAAGGAGAGGTCGTGTCTCACTAATTTGATTGAGTTTTTTGAGGAAGTGACAAAGATGATTGATGAAGGAAGGGCAGTGGATGTTATCTATATGGACTTTAGTAAAGCCTTTGACAAGGTCCCTCATGGCAGACTGGTACAAAAGGTGAAGTCACACGGGATCAGAGGTGAGCTGGCAAGATGGATACAGAACTGGCTCGGGCATAGAAGACAGAGGGTATCAGTGGATGGGTGTTTTTCTGAATGGAGGGATGTGACTAGTGGTGTTCCGCAGGGATCAGTGCTGGGACCTTTGCTGTTTGTAGTATATATAAATGATTTGGAGGAAAATGTAGCTGGTCTGATTAGTAAGTTTGCGGACGACACAAAGGTTGGTGGAGTTGCAGCTAATGATGAGGATTGTCAGAGGATACAGCAGGATATAGATCGGTTGGAGACTTGGGCGGAGAAATGGCAGATGGAGTTTAATCTGGACAAATGTGAGGTAATGCATTTTGGAAGGTCTAATGCAGGTGGGAGGTATACAGTAAATGGCAGAACCCTTAGGAGTATTGACAGGCAGAGAGATCTGGGCGTACAGGTCCACAGGTCACTGAAAGTGGCAACGCAGGTGGATAAGGTAGTCAAGAAGGCATACGGCATGCTTGCCTTCATCGGTCGGGGCATAGAGTATAAAAATTGGCAAGTCATGTTGCAGCTGTACAGAACCTTAGTTAGGCCACACTTAGAATATTGCGTGCAATTCTGGTCGCCACACTACCAGAAGGACGTGGAGGCTTTGGAGAGGGTACAGAGGAGGTTTACCAGGATGTGGCCTGGTCTGGAGGGCATTAGCTATGAGGAGAGGTTGGATAAACTCGGATTGTTTTCACTGGAACGACGGAGGTGGAGGGGCGAAATGATAGAGGTGTACAAAGTTATGAGCGGCATGGACAGAGTGGATAGTCAGAAGCTTTTTCCCAGGGTGGAAGAGTCAGTTACTAGGGGACATAGGTTTAAGGTGAGAGGGGCAAAGTTTAGAGGGGATGTGTGAAGCAAGTTTTTTTACACAGAGGGTGGCGAGTGCCTGGAACTTGCTGCCAGGGGAGGTGGTGGAAGCAGATACGATAGAGACGTTTAAGAGACATCTTGACAAATACATGAATAGGAAGGGAATAGAGGGATATGGGCCCCGGAAGTGCAGAAGGTGTTAGTTTAGGCAGGCATAAAGATCGGCGCAGGCTTGGAGGGCCGAATGGCCTGTTCCTGTGCTGTTCTTTGTACAATATTCACAGAAGAGATATCACTGCAGTATTACTGAGAAACAATCAGCAGTTAAAGAAACACGGAATTGTACAGTGCAATTTCAAACAAAAAGTTCAGATTGTTATTGGGAGTTCAAAGGATGCATCTGTTCTGCCTTTGACACTTGCAGTTCAAACACATGCACATTGACAGCACCAAAGCTCAAGAAAGATTCCAACAGTCGACACTAAGCTGAGCTGCAGACTGCAACTGCAGTGTACAGCCAAGGTGCATCACCTCTATCACTAACCTCACAAACACGATAGGGAAAACAGGAGACACAAAAACACTGCAAATGCAGAACTGAAAGAAACCTTCCCAACATTAACCCGTCTTTTCCCTTTCAGCCACTAATCAATTACTGTGCAGTCCAGGATCTTCCATATTCTTTTGTGGTAAAACTGGAATAGCTAATGTCCTGGAGACGAATCCCACCACGGCAGCTGGTGGAATTTAAATTCAATTAATAATAAAAAAAAAAATCAGGAATTGAAATCTAGCCTCAGAAATGGTGCCATGAAACTATCGATTGCCGTTAAGACCCACGTGGTTCACTAATGTCCTTTAGGGAAGGAAATCTGCCGTCCTTACCCGGTCTGGCCTACATGTGACTTCAGACCCACAGCAATGTAGTTGACTCTTAACTGCCCTCTGAAATGGCCGAGCAAGCCACTTAGTTCAAGGGCAATTCGGGATGGGCAACAAATGCTGGCCTAGCCAGCGATGCCCACAGCCCATGAAAGAATAATAAAAATCTGCCTTTTATCCCAATGAAATGAAATTTTGGTGGAGCTCTCACCTGTAAGCCATGGGTTCCAGTCCCACTCCAAGACTTGGAATGTGTGCAGTTCTGAGGGAGTGCTACTTGTGATGTTATCCTTCAGCTGAAACTTTAAATGAGGCCAAATCTTCCTGTTCCAGTGGTTTGGGGAAGTGAAAGATCCCATCCCAATAAATGAGTTGTGCAAACCTGCTTGACAGCTCCCCCCCTCCCCCCCAGTCTCTCAGGAAAGCAAGGAAGGGAAAGGAGGAAGAGAAAGAAAAGTCTCCGCATGGTTTCAAACAACACAAATCAAAATTCTACTATCCCCAGAGATAACTGAAGAAAAATGCACCGACCCAAACAAAACACAAAGCCGCTGTAAATCTGTAAAATGATGCACACATTTAAGTTTGGGATAAGGGAAGCTGTGCTTAAATGAAGACCTGTGACCACTAACATTCGCGTCACACAAGTGCCAGGCAATGACCATCTCCAACAAGAATCTATCCATCTCCCCTTGACATTCAACGGCATTACCATCGCTGAATCCCCCACTAACAACATCCTAGGGGCTACCATTGACCAGAAACTGAACTGGAGTAGCCATATAAATACCGTAGCTACAAGAGCAGGTCAGAGGCTAGGAATCCTGTGGCGAGTAACTCACCTCCTGACTCCCCAAAGCCTGTCCACCATCTACAAGGCACAAGCCAGGAGTGTGATGGAATACTCTTCACTTGCCTGGATGGGTGCAGCTCCAACAACACTCAAGAAGCTCGACACCATCCAGGACAAAGCAGCCCACTTGATTGGCACCCCATCTACACACATTCACTCCCTCCACCACTGACGCACAGTGGCAGCAGTGTGTACCATCTACAAGATGCACTGCAACAACGCACCAAGGCTCCTTAGACAGCACCTTCCAAACCCACGACCTCTACCAACTAGAAGGACAAGGGCAGCAAATGCATGGGAACATCACCAACCTGCCAGTTCCCATTCAAGTTACACACCATCCTGACTTGTAACTATATCGCCGTTCCTTCACTGTCGCTGGGTCAAAATGCTGGAACTCCTTTCCTAACAGCACTGTGGGTGTACCTACCCCACACAGACTGCAGCAGTTCAAGAAGGCAGTTCACCACCATCTTCTCAAGGGTAAATAGGGATGGGTAATAAATGCTGACGTGGCCAACGATGCTCACATCCCATGAATGAATTTTTAAAAAACAGCTGATTTGGCTCTGAGCTTACACTTCTCCATTCCCATATAGCCTTTGTGTATCTTTTGGAGAAGTTCTTCCTGCATTGTTTTGGGTATGATTATTCTGGATCCGGTCAGCAGAATATCATCTTCTAATGAGATGTCATCCCTGATAGACCAGTCTTGCCGTATTGCTGACTGTATGTGCTGTATCTTATCAGGCCATCCCTGGAACACTTGCTGAGATAGCATCTGTAACTCCTCGTCTTTGCTGGTCTCATCTCTAACTTGACTCAGTTTCGGTGGTGTTATGTTTACTAGGTGATGAATCTTTATGCCTAGATCTTCTATCTTATGTTTCTCCTGCAGTGACAACCAAGATGGGTGTCTGCCAGCACCATTTCTCTTCATGGCTCATATTTCATAGCGAAATCATAACTCTGAAGCCTCAACAGTAACCTCTGCGGTCTTGCTGGTTTACATATTTTGTCTCGGCTGATGTCGGAGTTTTGGACACAAATGCTATTGGCTTTCCCTCTTGTACCAAGGCTGTTCCCAGTCCTTTTGTGGGAGCATCTACTTGCAGAGTGACAGGTTTCTTTCTGTCATAGTACGACAGACTTGTCTCCTTGCATACTACCTTTTTGAGGTTGCTGAAGCTCCCGTCATGTGACTCTGACCACTGGTACTCGACATCTTCTTTCGCCAGCTCCCGCAGATTTGCTGTGTGTTCCAACATGTGCGGAATAAAGGAGCTCATGTATTGTATCAAACCAAGGATTAGTCTTTCCGCAAGCTCCGTAGATTGAGCCATATGTGGGACATTTCCTTCTATTTGTCAATTCATGTGGTCATCCCCAGCTGCTGCACGTCTTTCTCTCTGTTTGGTGTACAGTCTTTAGTTGTTGTTTCACTGCATTGACCCTGCTGCCTGTCCCTTGGCTTAACTGAAGGCTAGCCATTGGGGAGGTCAGAGTCTTCATCAGTCTGCTCGTGGCTTCATGTGCTCTGGCAGTGTCTACAGCCTGTGATATTGTGAGCTCCTCCTGTCCAATTACAGCTTTCTGTACTTCAGAATGTGCAGAACCCCAAATGAGCTGATCTATCAGCCGTTCATCGGTATCCTTAAATTTACATTTTCTGGCTGCATTTTTCCATCTTGCTTTAAAATTATCAATAGGCTCATCTAGTTCCTGTCTGAGGCCTTGAAATTCATATTGGAATATCCGATGATTTTATTTTAACTGGAGATGGGTGCTGAATCTTTCAAAAATTTTGTCTGGGTTTCTGCTGTCCTCTTCGCTTCGGTCCCAGCTTGTTAAATAAATTTAATCCTTTATCTCCAGCCCACAGAAGGTTATAGCTGATCCTCTCCTCTTCACTAGTGCCTTTTAGAAAACTACTGAATGCCAAATTGCACTTTTGTTTAGACTTCTCAAATGCCTCTACGACATTATCAGCTTCCCAATTCACGATGGGCTGTAGCATTCCTGTCCCAGCTGACATTTCGGTTTTTTTTAATATACAGTTTTCACATGAGTCACTCAGTTTTTCTTTCTCTCTCTTTGGCACAAATTTGGGTCACTTTTCTCAATCTGATGCTTTAAAAAATGTTCTAGGTTTACCCATAGACACTCACTGCCACCATATTTTGTCTTTATGTTGTTTTCTGGTTCCCAGATGTTGGAAAGAATCACACTTTAAACTTGGAAAAGGCTGGAGTCAGTCTTGTTTATTCCAGCACCATGCTCTGTGTTTAGTTTAGTTTAGACATACAGCACTGAAACAGGCCCTTCGGCCCACCGAGTCTGTGCCGACCATCAACCACCCATTTATACTAACCCTACACTAATCCCATATCCTTACCACATCCCCACCTGTCCCTATATTTCCCTACCACCTACCTATCCAAGGGGCAATTTATAATGGCCAATTAACCTATCAAGCTGCAAGTCTTTGGCATGTGGGAGGAAACCGGAGCACCCGGAGGAAACCCACGCAGACACAGGGAGAACTTGCAAACTCCACACAGGCAGTACCCAGAATTGAACCCGGGTTGCTGGAGCTGTGAGGCTGCGGTGCTAACCACTGCGCCACCTCACTGTGCTGTAGAACCTGATTCAACTGGTTCTTGTGTTACATATAACATGACTCCCCAGTGCAGCTGTGAATGAGGCCCCCCACTGGAACACTTACACATAACAACTAGTTCCTAGCTAATTAGTTCCTAACACCTTACAGATAGTATAACAATATATACATATATAACGGTTGCACCCTTTGACTCCAAGTATCAATGAATGAGGAAAGCCCAACTGCCATGCTGTAGCTAACATCTACATATGCGTGATTCCATTTTAGTCTTTTCTATAACTGGTTCTTGTTGCCACAGTATTGAAATACAACCAGCAAGAGGTGCAGGTATTTATATTCGTAGCTCTATAGGGGTATTCAGGGTTCCTTCTGTTTGCTTGCTTGCAGAGGAGTACAAACAAGTAGAGACTGAGCAAGAAGTTCCACAGGTGTGCTATACATCAAGGCATAAAAAAAAAAGAGTTGTTAAAAACCTTCCTCAAGGGAATTAACTGGAGGGAAAGGGAAGGCGGGAGGGTGGATGGGGGGAGCCTACACGAGGTTACACAAGATCTCTCAATGGATTCCACAAAGACCCACGTGCCACTGAGATGTGCGTAACAGAGACATGGAAAATAGGAGCAGGAGTAGGCCATTCGGCCCTTCGTGCCTGCTCCGCCATTCATTATGATCATGGCTTATCATCCAACTCAGTCACCTGTTCCTGCTTTCTCCCCATATCCTTTGATCCCTTTTGCCCCAAGAGCTATATCTAACTCCTTCTTGAAAACATACAATGTTTTGGCCTCAACTTCTTTCTGCGGTAGCAAATTCCATGGGTTCACCACTCTCTGGGTGAAGAAAATTTTCCTCATCTCAGTCCTGAAAGGTTTACCCCGTATCCTTAGTCTATGACCCCTGGTTCTGGACTCGCCCACCATCAGGAACATCCTTCCTGCATCTACACTGTCAAGTCCTGTTAGAATTTTATAGGTTTCTATGAGATCCCCCCTCACTCTTCTGAACTCCAGCGACTATAATCCTAACCGAATCAATCTCTTCTCATATGTCAGTCCTGCCATCCCAGGAATCAGTCTGGAAAACTTTCGCTGAACTCCCTCTATAGAAAAAGAGCATCCTTCCTCAGATAAAGGAGAACAAAACTGCACACAATATTCCAGGTGTGGCCTCACCAAGGCGCTGTATAATTGCAGCAAGACATCCCTACTCCTGTACTCAAATCCTCCTGCTACGAAGGCCAACATACCACTTGCCATTTTTACTGCCTGTTGCAACTGCATGCTTACCTTCAGCGACTGGTGTACGAGAACACCCAGGTCTCGTTGCATTTCCCCTCTCTCAGTTTATAGCCGTCCAGATAATAATCTGCCTTCCTGTTTTTGCCACCAAAGTGGATAACCTCACATTTATCCACATTATGCTGCATCTGTCATGCATTTGCCCACTCACTCAACTTGTCCAAATCACCCTGAAGCCTCTCTGCATCCTCCTCATAACTCACCCTCCCACCCAGTTTTGTGTCACCTGCAAATTTGGAGATATTACATTTAGCTCTCTCATCTAAATCATTAATGTATATTGTGAATAGCTGGGGTCCTAGCACCAATCCCTGCGGTACCCCACTGGTCACTGCCTGCCATTCAGAAAAAGACCCATTTATTCCTACTCTTTGTTTCCTGTCTGCCAACCAATTTTCTATCCATCGCAATACACTACCCCCAATCCCATGCACTTTAATTTTACACACTAATCTCTTATGTGGGACTTTGTCAAAAGCCTTCTGAAAGTCCAAATAAACCACATCCACTGGCTCCCCCTCATCAACTCTACTAGTTATATCCTCGAAGAATTCTAGTAGATTTGTCAAGCATGATTTCCCTTTCGTAAATCCATGCTGACTCTGTCCAATTCTACCACTGTTCTCCAAGTGCTCTGCTATAAAATCTTTGATATTGGACTCTAGAATTTTCCCCACTACCGATGTCAGGCTGACTGGTCTATAATTCCCTGCTTTCTCGCTACCTCCCTTTTTAAATAGTGGGGTTACATTAGCTACCCTCCAATCTGTAGGAACTGTTCCAGAGTCTACAGAATCTTGAAAGATGACCACCAATGAATCCACTATTTCTAGGGCCACTTCCTTAAGTACTCTGGGATGTAGATTATCAGGCCCTGGGGATTTATCAGCCTTCACTCCCATCAATTTCCCCAACACCATTTCTCTACTAATACTGATTTCCTTCAGTTCCTCCCTCTCGCTAAACCCTGTGTTTCCCAACATTTCTGATATGTTATTTGTGTCCTCCTTTGAAAAGACAGAACCAAAGTTTGCATTTAGTTGGTCAGCCATTTCTTTGTTCCCCATTAAAAAATCCCCTGTTTCTGACTGTAAGGGACCTACATTTCTCTTCACCAATCTTTTTCTCTTGACATACCTATAGAAACCTTTACAGTCAGTTTTTATGTTCCCTGCAAGCTTGCTCTCGTACTATATTTTCCCCTTCTTAATCAATCCCTTGGTCCTCCTTTGCTGAATTCTAAACTGCTCCCAATCCTCAGGTCTGTTGTTTTCTGGAGAATTCAATGCCTCTTCCTTGGATCTAATGCTATTTCTAATTTCCCTTGTAAGCCATGGTTTGGCTACCTTTCCCGATTTACTTTTGTGCCAGACAGGAATAAACAAATGTTGTTCATCCATGCGCTCTTTGAATGTTTGCCATTACCTATCCACCGTCATCCCTTTAAGTTACATTTCCTAATCCATTACAGCCAACTCGCGCCCCATACCTTTGTAGTTTCCTTTATTAAGATTGAGGACCCTAGTCTCAGAATCAACTACATCACTCTCCATCTTGATGAAGAATTCTATCATATTATGGTCGCTCATCCCCAAGGGGTCTTGCACAAATAGATTGTCAATTATTCCTCTCTCATTACACAATACCCAGTCTAGGATGGCCTGTTCTCTAGTTGGTTCCTCAATGTATTGGTCCAGAAAACCATCCCGTACACACTCCATGAATTCCTCCTCTACGGTATTGTGACTAATTTGATTTGTCCAATCTATATACAGATTAAATTCACCCATAATTATAGATGTTCCTTTATCGCATGCATCTCTAATTTCCTGTTTAATGCCGTTCCCAACATCACCAATACAGTTTGGGGGTCTATATACAACCCCCACTAATGTTTTTTGCCCCTTAGTGTTTCTCAGCTCTACCCATACAGATTCCACATTGTCAAAGCTAATATCTTTCCTCACTATTGCGTTAACTTCCTCATTAACCAGCAATGCAACTTCACTGCCTTTTACCTTTTTGTCTGTCCTAAATACTGAATGCGCCTGAATGTTCATTTCCCATCCCTGGTCACCCTGCAGCCATGTCTCCATAATCCCGACTATTTCATACCCGTTTACATCTATTTGCGTGATTAATTCATCCACTTTATTGCGAATGCTACGTGTGTTAAGGCACAACGCCTTCAGGCTTGTCTTTTTAACATTACCTGTCCTCTTCCCACTATTTCTCACTGTGGCCCTGTTTGATTCTGGCACTTGATTTTTCTGCCCATCACTTTTCTTATTCCCCTTACTGTCTTTTGTTCTTGTCCTCGATCCCCCCTCCTCTGACTCCTTGGAAAGGTTCCCATCCTCATGCCATTGTAAAGACACCATGATCCAAGCTTTATTCTTTTGAAACAAACACATTTTGGACAACCCATGGAGGACAAAGGGACTTCTCCACATAATATACCCACATGCTGATCTCAGTCATCGCATAGCTTTGGAAGCAGGGGTTAGAAAGGAAGCATTTATTTACATGATTACATACACAGCAGCAAATTGACCCACTTCATTGCTTCCATGCAGCTGTTTAAGAGCAGTGCAAGTCTAGAACGAAAGCTGCCTATCTATTGTGCAGGATCTGGAGGCCAACTCCAAGGTATCCAAAGAAGATAAGTTAGTGAGCGTTGGAAGGAGGAAAGAATAGAATCAAATACATTTCAAAACAAAATGTGGCCAATTAGGAAGTAATTAAATCAACAAAAAGTGCACTCACTCCATTGGGCTTTCATAAAATATACGTAAAATATTCAACTAGATTGAGTTGGAGAGCATCATCGACATAGACAACAGATCAAAATTTCATCTGGAACAGCAACCTGACAGTCTGATTGCATTAGACAGGCTATTATAGCTCAAGATGCAGGTCCTGCTTGCACTGAAGCAGAAAGTAGTTTAATTACATGAACACAAAATGTTTATTTTACTGAATATTTGTAACTTCCAGTCTTCATGGCTAGACTTTACTCAAGGGAGGCTTTTGTGACCAAAGCTTTAGGGAGATTTGACAGTTCTGTTTAGTGAACACCTAGTCACTGTATCAATAACCTGTTGCACACTAATGGAAATAAAGCAGCACAAGCCTTTTAAGTGCGGGTCAGCAGCTTTTAGAACAGTGTTCAGTCTTAAGCTGCAGAAAAGATTTGTGCCAATGCAAGGGTTAAGACAGACAGTCCATGTGCACGCACACAACACTAAAGCAATCAATGGCCATTCACACTGCCCGTCCATTTCAACAAGTGCACGTGAAAAGCAACAGCAGGAAATTCAAATTAAAGTATTGTTCTCTGCCTTTATTTTAAAAAAAGTGAAATCATGTTCTGAATGCTGCTCTTATGACAAGTACCCCTTTGTGTAGGAGGCACAGGTCTGGAAGAGGTAATAGTGTACAGAATACAAACAATACAGTAGTGTGAATAGCTTTATTCTTTGAGGGATGAACTCGGGTCAGGGTGGGGGTGGGAAGGGAAATAAAATGACGAAGCTTTTTGCCTGCCTAGTGAAGTGATTGATATAAGCACATGTCATTTGCTGATAACATTCATTGGTTGATGTGAAGGATTAGTGGAAGGTCACTCTCATTAAGAAAGCTAGCTTGTTTTTTTTAAAAAATATGGCTCTAGATAATTATGACAAGCAAATGATAACTTGCACAATTGAGCCAGTCAGGATTGTATGGTATATGCACTTGTTCTGGACATGGGACCGCTCAGAAGTCAGTCACAGCTGACTATTTGCTGGTGCAGAAGCCAATTAGTTTTCAGCTGTAAGTACAAGTAAAAAACCTAGCAGTCATGGTCATCTTTAGCTCAAAGAACAATTAGTGAGTGACAGAGGGAGAGAAATTACAAATTAATCACACTGCACATTCTAATCTCAGAGGACATTGAAATATAGCTATATTCCCTGTTCACTCTCCCTCTCAACAGCCAAGTACCAAACTATAGCCAAGAGACAAATGAACCAAGTCAGATTTGGCCAGACCAGGTAAGGACAGCAGACTTCCTTCCCTAAAGGACATTTACAGGGATCAGTTAGCTCAGTTGGCTAGATGGCTAGAGTGTAGTGCAGAATAATGCCAACAGTGTGAGCTCAATCCCTGTACTGGCTGAGGTAGTTCTTGGTGTCTGTCTCCATAGTGATATCATGGCATAAGCCATGATTAGCAACCTCCAGACAGACAATGAAGACACTACACAGAGACAGAGAGAGGTTTTTTTTTTTAAAAACAACAATCCAGTGGCTTCATGGGTCACCATTACTGATGCTACCGGCTTATTCCAGATTTATTTAATTAATTAAACTGACTGAATTTCAATTCCACAGCTGCCATGCTGGGATTTGAACTCATGTCTCCAGATCATCACTCCAGGCCTCCGGATTACCTGTCCAGTCATATAACCCTGATGGAAAATACATTTAGTTTGTATCAAATTGGGCAGAATACACCTCAAAATCAAGCCCTGAAGTCTTCATGTGGCAGTAGGGAAGATTACATGTAATGTCTACGGATATCGATTTATTTCAATTAAACTGAAACTACAGAGATGACCCAAACAATGTGTGTTCCAAATCCCGTTCTCCTTTGACCTTGCCTCTTATTTTCTCTATCACAGAATAAAGGATCCAATCGTCTTGGGAGCTTCCTACTCTCCCTTTCACAAAATGCCATAAAACATCTGCAGTGAATTCTGTCAACTACTACTATCTGAATATTACATTGCATAAGGGGAAATTCTTCTTTGAGGCTGTATCTTGTAAGAAGCTTTACAAAAACCATGTTACACAGGTAGTCAGAATGGTTTGTGTGAAGCAGGGGACCACAGAAATCAAAGTCAGCCACTACACCACACAGACATATAGCCCAACCTTTCAAATATTTGGTTTCTAAAGGTTTTAGCACAGGTATTAAGATTACTTTTGCTGTTGATCGGCAGCTCCTTGCAGTCAAGCTCACAGTGGGATTAGGTCACTCCCTTTCCCTCCCACATGAAGAAAAATGCACCAAGTGTAGTACAAGGCAACTAATACCTTTTCTCCCCTATTTGTTCCTTTTATTCCCTTCTCCTCATACATTAGTATTTTTCCAAATTACTTTGTTTTATAAAGTTTTTTCCTGAGATTAGTTAGCGCCTATAAAAAGATGCACAACAGCCTCAATTTTCACTCCTGTTCACATCAAATCCCTGCCTCTGTCACGAAGAAGGGAAAAACAGTTAATGTGGTTCAATCCTGCCAACACCCACTTTTGGCCAACTGCTACAAGGTGTTTGCCAGTGACTCCTCGAAACGCTGTGGTCTGATTTTTCTTGGCTCCTCCTCTATGTAAGGTGCAGCTGATAGCAGGAATTATGGGAAATGGGGGAAATATGACTTTCACATCGAGCGATTGAATTTGGACATCACCATTGTACTGCTCCTACATCTTCCTAAAAATCCCATATGCTTTAAAAACATAGGGTATCAGAGACCTTTGATCAGAATTTTTAACATATAATTATCACACACATACACACAGAGTCATGATCAGCGTTAATCTTGGACTCTATGAAAATAAGCAGATGCCTGTTCCATGCATTAGCACCAGCACACTTGCCTTAAAAGGGAAAACTCCCATGTTCTATTTGTTACAAAAAAGGAGATACCTCAAGAAAGAACATTTTCCTTCTTGCAGATAGACTTCCTACTGTATACACAAGCTTAAATCAATGACACCCTACTGTAAACTACAACAAGAGTATCAATAAATTAAATCAATTACAATTGCACATTTCACCTTCACCTGGCTTACTGCCATCCTGGATAGGTCAGATAAATGTGGGACATAGTGGTATGAGGACCTTACAATTAAATTGTTTTTTCACTTAATTTTGCATTCTTCAATAAAATGCAGCTTTGGGGTAGGGAAAAAGCAGCAGCTTTTAGAAAGCAGCATGCACTCCGATTATGAAATACCTCCAGTAAATTGGAAAAATAAAGCAGCTTAAAACGGTGCCCAGTTGTTTGATGCAGTAATTCTAATTGCCTACAGCTGCTTTGATGCTGCCAGTCACCCAAAGACACAGTTCTCCTGCAGTATCCAAATATCAATAGTGAACGCAATAACAGCAAGCTGTTTTACAAGAACCCTTTCATCAAGACATAGTATTTCCTGCATATTTACAAATACAGCCCTCTCTTCTGTCTTCCCTTGCTCAGTTCGAAAGTTACTAACATTTGCTGGAAACTGTCTAATAGAACTAGTTTCCAATTTAAAACACTCAATTGGGAATAATTACATTTAGTATTTGTGTGGGCCATCTCTCTTTGTGAAATATCTAGTCTCAAATTCAAACACTTTTTTGGGGGTAGGGGGACTGGAAGTACAGCACAGAAATGTGGTTGAGGAAGGTCTTGTAGATCTATTACATAGTTCCTAGTTTAATTTCCCCATCCCAATTTTATCCTTTTCTTTGCTGAAAGGGCATCCGCCTTCCAGTCCTGAACCCATTCACCATGTGTAAGCTTGGTCAACAAGTATCACCCAGCTATTCCACCACTAAGCCAATCATGTTTTGACGACACCCATATTTGCACTGGAAACCAATCACTGGCTAATTTTCCCCTCAGGACACCATGATCCAAAGTAATACCACCACCCTACCTGCCAAAGATCGAAGTTTGAATACAAGACCTTCTAGTCTGTATGATGTACCCAATCAGCCACACAACCAGTCAATTGCTGCATACCTTTGGAAATTGCATTGACAGAGAAGCTGACATTTGAAGATTTTATCTCCCTCCTCTGGATGGAAGGGTGCAGTCAGAGAACGGCTTTAGTAAACAGAGAAGTTTATATCTGCTACATTCTTCCATTGTAATGACATTTGTTACAGCTTTAACTCTTACTGCAGCTGCACTAAAATGTTTGTACAAATAATCAAGTATTCTTCTTTATTTTTGTAAAAATCAAGTATGTTAAGTCCTTCTGTGTCCAACAGAGAGGCAGGCAGGCAACCTGCTTCCAGACTTCTGTTAGCCCACTACCAAACATCCTTCCAGGACCACAGTGGGGTTATGTTCAAGATATGCTGTTCAAAATAAATCAATGCAAAGCATATATAGCACCATTCAACAAATAAGAAACATTTCTGTTTTATTAGAGTAACTCCTGTTGTGCTCTGGTGTGAATTTTCCAACAGTTTCTGAAGATCAGAATGCAACACAACTATTTAGGGAATAAACTGGAAACTTGTGAGAAAATGCTTGTGTTTGGAATAAAAATAGCTCCTGAAATAGGGGAAGAGAAGCCTTCAACTTTAGTAAATAATCATGATTTTCCTTCAATGTACAGACTCAATTCTGATCAACTCTCGTCTATTTACCATATATGGTCAAGCAAGAAATGTATTTGAGGTTACGAGCCTTTTGCATAATGGACAACAAGTTTTGCAACCCCCTAAAAGTGAACTTTGTATGCAGAAATGGAAAAAAAGGACCCAACATTTTCTAAATCATACTTCATTATATCAGGAAACCTTAATGTACAACTAATAACATCTAACATATGCAATTGATAAGCCCATTGTTCATTTTAAGAAAACATTGGCATTTAAACCTCTATAAACAAGCAACTTGAGCATTTATCTGGGTGTATCTGGGAAGAACCTTCACAAGAGAATTGGAAGCTTTTGAAAATACTTAATAAGTTGCGTAAAACATGAGCTGTTTTGCAATGCATCACCGGTCAGATCTTTTCTCTTTTAACACAGACTCTCCTACAGCAGGGGAGACAATTAACTGATCAATAACCAGATAAAATAAAAATATTAGCATCCAAATTGCACCTTATGCTAAAATGTTTCAAAGTACTTTATATGAATAATTACGACTGACGTACTGGGACAGTTATTATGTAGGCAAATGTGACAGTGCAGTGCCAGCAATGTCCCTCAAACAACAGAGCTGTATGGCGCGTTAATCTGGTTTTTTTTAGTGGTACTGGTTGAGGGAGCTATATTGACTAGGTCATTGGGATAACCGCAAGGAATACACAGCTTGCAATATCATGCCCTTGCAAAGAATTTTTAGCATAATTCATGGTCAGAGCTCTGTCTTATGCTGTTTAAGAATTAACAGCATCCCACAGCTGTACAATGTGACAGAACAGTATTAATATATCTGTATTTATACATTGCAGGCTGGTTTACAACAGTTATGTAAATAATTTCAGTTTGTCCACCATCCATCATAAATTGTTACCGTTATCCACAGTCCATCCCAGTAGCTAATCATTGCTTTTATATCAGTACGATGTATCCAAAATGAGTCAGTCATACTGAAAATGAGCAATGCTTCTGCAGAATAGATTTTATCTAACTCTGCCTCGAGGGGCAACTGGACATTCCTTCCATTAAAACACTGGGCATTAGCAACTGCTTACTTCTACATATTCCACACCCACGTCCCACATTATCAGAGCTTAACAAGATTCACTACATTAATATAATTCAGTTGGAACAGGGTTATGGTGGAACTGTACTCACAACCCCTGGTAAACTCATTTGCTGTCAACTTCACTATGCACTGAAAGCCCATCAGTACTAAATTCTGACGAATGCTAGATAATATAAAAATGTGGTTTTAAAAATGTATTTTACATTACTAGTTGATTTATCATGGCATTGCACATGGGGAGTCAAGGCCAAGTATAGTCTTTAAAGTGAAGTGAGGTTAGAAACTAGCAGATAATTGGAACAGGATGCGCACCCATGATTCAAATATTCTGTCTTTATTTAAATATAATGTATCAGCCGTGGCTCAGTTGGTTGCACACACACCCGAGTCAGAAGGTTCTGGTTCAAGTCCCATTCTAGAGACGTGAGCACAGAAATCTTGGATTACATTTCATTGCAATACTGAGGGAGCGCTGCATTGTCAGAGGTGCCGTCTTTCGGATAAGATGTTAAATTGAGGCCCCATCTGCTCTCCAAGATGGGGAGCAAAAGATCCGATGTCACTATTTTGAAGAGCAGGAGGGGAGTTATCCCTGGTCTCCTGGCCAATACTTATCCCTCAATCGATATCACAAAAAGCAGATGAACTGGTCATTATCACATTGCTGTTTGTGGGACCTTGCTGTGTGTAAACTGGCTGCAGCGTTTCCTCCATGACAACTGTGACAGCACTTTTTTTTTTAAAAAGTGCTTCACTGGCTGTAAAATGCTCCGAGATGTCCTGAGTTTATGAAAATCGCATATAAATGCAAGTACTCGGATTTGATTTTATTGTTAAATCGTAAATCACAACACCTTGGGAAGCAGAGATGTAGAGAGTTGGTTGGAGCACAAGAGTTTCTCTACTGCATGGGCTGAGGAGCTGGAAAAGAAAAATTGAGCGCTACAGCACCATTATTGGTGGGAGGGTGTAATTACAATGTAACAAGTTTACATAGATAGTTTACATAATAAATGTTGTTATAGAATGAGACAGCACAGGAGGCCACAATTCAGCCCATAATGGAATGTATTCCAGATTGTAACACACTGCATTAAAAAACATTCTCATCTTCTCCCAAGATATTTTTGACAATTATCTTAAATCTGTGCCCTCTGGTTACTAGGCTCAACTATCACCAGTAACCTGTCTCTAGATGCAGAAATCAACAAGCGCATGGGTAAGGCTTCCACTGCTATGTCCAGACTGGCCAAGAGAGTGTGGGAAAATGGCGCACTGACACGGAACACAAAAGTCCGAGTGTATCAGGCCTGTGTCCTCAGTACCTTGCTCTACGGCAGCGAGGCCTGGACAACGTATGCCAGCCAAGAGCGACGTCTCAATTCATTCCATCTTCGCTGCCTTCGGAGAATACTTGGCATCAGGTGGCAGGACTATATCTCCAACACAGAAGTCCTTGAAGCGGCCAACACCTCCAGCTTATACACACTACTGAGTCAGCGGCGCTTGAGATGGCTTGGCCATGTGAGCCACATGGAAGATGGCAGGATCCCCAAAGACACATTGTACAGCGAGCTCGCCACTGGTATCAGACCCACCGGCCGTCCATGTCTCCGTTATAAAGACGTCTGCAAACGCGACATGAAATCGTGTGACATTGATCACAAGTCGTGGGAGTCAGTTGCCAGCATTCGCCAGAGCTGGCGGGCAGCCATAAAGACAGGGCTAAATTGTGGCGAGTCGAAGAGACTTAGTAGTTGGCAGGAAAAAAGACAGAGGCGCAAGGGGAGAGCCAACTGTGCAACAGCCCCAACAAACAAATTTCTCTGCAGCACCTGTGGAAGAGCCTGTCACTCCAGAATTGGCCTTTATAGCCACTCCAGGCGCTGCTTCACAAACCACTGACCACCTCCAGGCGCGTATCCATTGTCTCTCGAGATAAGGAGGCCCAAAAGAAGGTTACTGTCTCTCATGCCAGTGAAACCAATTTTTCCTCTATCAAAACCCTTCATAATTCTGAACACCTCTATGTAATCTCCCTTGCACTGAGAACACGTCATTCCATACAACTGAAGTCTCTTAACCATAGCACATTCTTGTAAAACTTCTCTGCACCCTCTCCAAGGCCTTGACACATTTCCTAGAGTGTGGTGCCCAGAACTGGACACAATACTCCAGCTGAGGCCTAACAAGTGATTCATAAACATTTAGCATAACTTCATTGCTTTTGTACTCCATGCCTCTATTAATAAAACCAAGGCTCCTGTATGCTTTTGAACAGCATTATCAACTTGTCCTGCACCTTCAAGGATTTGTATATGTATACCCCCAGAGCTCTCTGCTCCTGCACCACTTTTAAAAATGAACCATTTAATTTATATTGCCTTTCCTCATTCTTCCTACCAAAATGTATCACTTCACACTTCTCTGCATTAAATTTCATCTTCCACATGCCTGTCCACTTCACCTGTCTATGTCCTTATGAAGTCTACCACCCACCTCATCTGTTTATTATATTTCCAAGCTTTGTGTCATCTTCAAGCTTTGAAATTATGCCCTCTATACCCAAATTCAGGTCATTATTTAGAAAATTATAATAGAAAAAAAAATGGCAGAAGCTGCATGAAGACAAAAGGCTTTTAATATACTACTGTCAATCTCATATCATTGTATAAAGTGAGTGGAAAAAATCTTTAGATGAAACAGGACTTGAGGTGAAAGAATAAATGTCCAGGGTGTGCAAAAGTAATTCAGTCCCCATTTTAAAGTCATATATTCAGTCTTATTTTATATTTCCATTATAAATTCCTTTGTCCACATTTATAATGGAAATTTGTATTTTTTTTAAAATTTGTTCGGGGATGTCAGTGTCGCTGGCTAGGTCAGCATTTATTGCCCATCCCTAATTGCCCTTCAGAAGGTGGTGGTGAGCTGTAATTTGTAATTACACTTACCCACCAGTGGTGGCACTGCATCACCTTCACTGAAGGGAGAACAATACGACAGCGTGACCAGTTTACATAGACAGACGCCATTATAAATATGGACATAGGAACTTATAAAGGAAAAATATGACACAAAGCAGATTTTTAACAGATTTAACTGTTAGCTTTATGCACACTTCACTCGTAAGAGAATGCCCAACTGTAGATTTATATTCTCTGCAGCAAAATCAAGTTTGCAGGCCAAGCTAAAATGTTTCTGGTGTGCTGAAGCCCAGAGGGATTTTCTTCAAACAAAGTTTATGTTGGTGAATTACAGGATGCAATACTGTGGGGGGAAATGCACCAAATACCAAGAACATTCGACAAAGATCACAAGGCAGCATAACTCATGAGCAATTAACAGTTCGCCCACATAAGACAAGACTATTTCCAGTATACAGCTTGCCAGTTGCTTCATATGCCTTTTATACTTTGAAAGAACCAGCACGCGAGACAACTTATTAATGTTAACTTTGTGTGGGTACTCAACGATGAAGTTACAGCAACAACTGATGGTGATGCAGTCATAGTCAGGCCTGTTATAAATTATGATCCCTACCATCTAAAAGCAGTTCAATACATTAGGTGGTCGAGTTAGATTTTTATTTTACGAATTGTGTGCGCTGCTTTCAGCAGTCCCGGATAACCTTTTATGTTCAACAATATCATCTTCCGTGACAGAGAACTGGGCCTGTTCTTCTGACTGGAGGCAACAAACTTAAAAGAGAACACAAATTGTTAGATACAATTCAATGGAGCACTACAGCCAATCTTGGTTTCTGTACAAGGACTTGGATGATTGCAGCATACAAATATAGAGGTTCCACGGAGGTAAAAATGTCTTACAAAATGTCTGTTCCAACTAGGGAGATGGTAACCCTATATAATTTACATTGAATGGACAGTTCAGATTTTGGATGAGAAAAGTTTGTCAAAACACAGACAGCAGGAGACCATTTCTGGAGCCTTTATTGCAACAATATTGCTCTGAGATTTGTTGAAATGAGGGAAGCCAAAACTGCATACAAAGTTGGCTTTGTAACCAAGCGTTAAATACCATAACACTTAGCTGGCAGGAAACAGGTCTGTATTTGCTTTAGTATAATTTCTGTGCTTTTATTCTGCAATTTCAGTGCTTTTAGTTCACTCCATACCCTGAGATGGTAATGCAGCCTTTTTAATAAACTAACACTACTTTGTATTTGAATAAAACATTCTAGATTTAAAATTCAGGCAATCATTTCTCAGCCAAATGTGTTCAACTCTCTGACCCGAAACTTACAACAAACTTGCAGTATTGAAACCTGGCATTTGAAGGCAGTTAACTGCTTACAACTGGGCCAGTAAAGAAATAAATGGTACCAAACCAGACAAAAAATGTTTTAAAGAGCTAAAATTTATTCCAAAAAGAGAGACTAAACACAAGATTAAAGAGACAGCTAATTGTAAGCTTTTCTTAAGGTACTGGTGGATTATGCACTCCCAAAAGATACTAAAGGTCATAACTAGATCTTTTTTCTGCTATTATCTGATGTTAACCTGGTTGCCGTCCTCTCATCCATTATTTTTACACAGCCATAATTCACATAAACCAAGCAAGCACGCTGAACTGTCATCTAAAATGACAAATGTCTCCACTGGTGTATTCTGGAACTCGGATGGCTAACAAGCCTTGGGCTGCATTCTCTCACTTACTACTCCTCTAACCTTTCACATTTTTCTTTCTACCTTGCAGCTCAACAGCTTTTCTTTTAGGGAGACAGCATCCCTCATTCCCAACTTGTGAGGAGTCATTAATCACACTTTGTATAGGATACAACATAGACGGAGTTTACAATTCATTGTGAAGCCTGTGGACTTCACTTCCCTTCATTCTTCAATTTTAAAATTGTGACCACATGCAAAACATTTGTATCAATTTATCTTCATCCAAGTACATTTATTTGGAGAGACCTCAACACCACTCCAATACATCTGCAGAATAGTGAACCATCAACCTCATTCTCCAGTTCTCCTCCTGACATTATCTTGGCTGTCTAGTATAAGCAGTAAACATGCACACAGGTATAGCAAAGTTTCTGAACAACCCGCCACAGAAAACTGAAAGGACCTTCTCCATTTCAAAAGGAGAATGTACGGTGTGTTTAGCTTACTGTGAAGATTCACTTCGACTATCATGTTGAGGTATTCTTTTTCACTGTCTCTATTGTGGACCATTGAACCGGCAAGCTTCACTCGCTCACCAAACGCTGATGTCTTCTATGTATGGCTTGTTTGAACAGGCTCAATACAAAAAAAAACCTCCTTTTAAACTTCTTTTACTGCTTCGTAATGTAAACAAACTTCATCGTGGCTTGAACCCATCTTGAAATACTATTGACATTATAGAGCAATCTTTGGGAACAAAATGTTGCAATGACGGGGTGTGCGGGCATGGGGGGCGGGGGGAGGGTAGAAAATGGACAAGGCCAATATAAAACAGGTATTTTGTATGGCTTTCCTGATAATGATGCAGGTATTAAGTAATTTATCATATCAGAAATGATGTTGCTCTCTTTACAAGGAATGCAGGAGATCACAAAAGCCTGCGAATACCAGTAACCTGAAAAAAAAAATTAAAATAGACATTGTTAATAGGCAACAGGTCCATCAGCATCTGTAGAGAAAAACAACAGGTTAATATTTCAGAATAAAATCAACAGAATTGAGTACATCTGAAACATTAACCTGAAATGCTGGATTCACTCAGCAGGTCTGGCAGCATCTGTGGAAAGAGAAGCAGAGTTAACGTTTCGGGTCAGTGACCCTTCATCGGAACACCATAAATGCTGACCATAATGAGCTACTTCCACAAAGTAAACTGTGTAGAGAAACAGCGGCAAAGATGGAATAACTTCAGCAATTCACAGCACTTAATTTATATAAAACCTTTCAGATAATGAGCTATCCCAAGGTACCTTACAGGGAAGCAGCTGACAAAGTGGGAAGCAAGGAAAGTTAGGATGGGAGGAGAGATTGAGGCAGCAGATTTTGAGGAAACTTTTGAAGGATAGATGGCAGCAATGTTTAAAAGAACAAGAGTTCCAGAGTTCAAGGCACTGAGATTGAAGGCTGCGTAACCAGTGGCGGACTGGACAGGAACACACATTAGGCCAGCATCAGAAAGCAGAGGATGCCCCTGGTATGTATGGCAGCAAACACCATAGACATAGGGTGCAGAAGACAGAGACATAAGCTGGTGTGTGTCACTGGGGAGACTAGCAGAGAAATATTAGCAACATGAAGCGAAAGTTTTCAGCGAATGATCTTTTGGCACAAGCACTTTAAGCCTTTATAGCAGAAGATCACCCACCTGAAAATTTCCCCTACAGAGCCTTGAGGTAAAAGAGATCATAGAACATTACTGACCTCACACCTTAAGCAATAACATTTATACCTGTAAGTGTTTGAAGTCTCTTCTATTTCCATCTGGAAGGTGCACTTGCAATACAGCTGAATAGGGCTGCTCACTGCAACATAACTAATTGACTTAGAGCAATTATTCTTATTGTTGTTGAGCTAACTCATAAGATGAAACCCATATGGAGATGAGATGTTTAGTGACTGAGACAGAGGAAATGTCCTGGTCCAGTGCCCACAGAAAGGAGGATAGGAGGGAGGGAATAGAGGTGTAGGGCATGAGAGAGATGAGGGAAGGGGAAGACAAATGGTGAGAGCCATGTGCAAGTTAATATCGATGTGGAAAATAAATGTTAAATTCTGTGAATTTCTATATTAGTTTAAATTATGAAATCCATTCCAGTCCATAAAAGAAACTGTAGCACTGAGACTGTCAGCAGTTATAACACACTCATTGTATTTTCAAGGTCTGAATGAACGTAGAAATTTCAGGCTAAATTTCTGGGCTATTTCTGCGCCCATTGGGTCAACTTCTATCTGTATATCAATGACAGCCAGCTCTACCTCTCCAGCATCTCACTCGAGCCCTTTGCTGCTTCTGTGCTGTCAGACTATTTCTCCAACATTCAGCCTTGTATGACCTGTAACTTTCTCCAACTGAACACGGCAAAGACCACAGTCAGCAGCTTCGGACACCCTAATAAACTCTGTACCCTTGCTACCGATTCCTTCTCGGGCTGAAGTATAGCGTTTGCAACCTCACTGTCCCATTCAACCCCAAGTTGAGCTTCCAACTCAATACCCACTCCACCATGAAGACTGCCTATTACCATCTCTGTTGTCTCCCTACCTCAGCTCATCTGCTGCTGACGCCCTCATTCATACCTTTGCCAGCTCCAGACTCAAATAATCGAATGCTCTCCTGGCCAGTCTCCCATCTTCCACCCTCTATAAACTTCATTGCATCCAAAACTCTGCTGACTGTATCCCGTCTGACACCATGTCACACTTGCCCATCATTCCTGATCTTGCTGGCCTACATAGATTTCTATTTCCCCAACACTTCAAATTTATAATTCCCATATTTACATCCTTCCAGGGCCTAGCCCATGCCATCTCTATTACCTTTCCCAGTGTTCTCATCTGCTCCCCAAACTCTTTCCTCTGACCCCAGCCCCTTGAACAATTTCCCCTCCTTTCATCCCACTATTGGCAGTCCCATCATCAGCTCCCACTCGCTGGACACATACAGGGGGGAGAGAGGGGGGGGGGAGGTGTAAGATCTTCTTAAAACCTACCTCTTTCACCAAGTTTTAAGTCACTCATCATAATGTCTCCTTAACTTTGGCATCTGTTTTCCTTACGTGAAGTGCTTTGGGACATTTTCCACATTGTAGGTGCCATTTAATGCAATCTGTTATTGTGTGCTGAAAAATTGCTTGCTTTTTGTTCTACACAGTGTGAACTTTTTCCCCTCAATGTTACCAAAATACAGCAGAGGTTTTCAATATATACTATGTTTTTTTTTTAAAAAGCTAAATATGAAAGGAAATTTTTGTAAAAACTGCACCTGAAGCAACAATAAAAATAGCACATGAGGGTTTAGCTTTTCTAAGAGATGCGACGAATGAATTACTGACATGCTGAGAAAATTTAGCAGGAAATTCCCAGCCTAGTTCTGTATGAAGATGTTCTAGTGCAATAAGCAGGCGTGTTTAAACCACATGCACACATGGTTCTTCCGGTACCAGTTTATTTCTCACAAGTTACACATCCCTACATCGCTATCAATCATCACAAGCCACAGGTTCAAACCCTACTTGCTCTCCTGCGGTTTTGTTTTCCGACCTTTGAAATGATAACGAGTGGCTCAAAAAAGCATCTAACATGAAACCCCATGGAGCTACAAGCAAACCTTTTAAATATGACATTGTTTTCATCAACTCCCAAACCTCTGCAGTTCAGATTTTGCACTGAACACTAAGCATCTCAATCTGTTGCTTTCTCCCTCCCAGCTGTACCATTCAGGTTAATCTCACTGAAGGTGATTCATGCATACCAATTTACAGTTTCTCACTCATTTGGAAAGTCAGTGTCTCTCCCACGGCTTCAATACCACTTCTTCCTGCCCTCCGCCTCTCCAGCCCCAAGTTATTCTTTCACTGCCTTTCGCTACACTTGATCTTCTTTTACTTGGCATCCCATTCCCCCACCCCCCCAGTCCCATTACAGATCAGACATACAGGCTGCACAACAGTTGGACTAACTACATCGCAACATAAAAAAGTAAAAAAAAAAATACTTGTTAATTTTAAAACTTAAAGTTAGATCACACTGAGACACAAGACCTGTTCCCAAGCCTTTGCTGCTCTTTATTCAGAGTCCAGGAGCTCAGTCAGTGTGGCCAAGGGTGACAGCTCTCTCAATTCTGAACAGCTGAATTTGTGAAGCCATGCAAACAAAGAATCTGTTCCTAACATTGCATGGCACATGTTTTTTTTTTAAACTATTCAAATCACTGAGCTTCACCATGTAACCCAGACAAAACTAGATAGAGGTTGGTGAGGGTTCACTAGGTCAAGTATAATACCCATAAATATTTCACGTTGCAGCATTGAACAAGTGTTCCTCAGTAAATTCTTTGAACTCCATTCAATAACGTAATAGAAGCTGACATTTTGTGCAGTACCGAGAGAGTGCTGCATTGTCAGAGGTGCCAACATTCAGATGAGACATTAAACTGAAGCCCAGTCTGCCCTCTCAGGAAAAGAATTCTCCTAGTGTCCTGCTCAACATTTATCTGCTAGCAGCACCAAAAACTGACTAACTGGTCATTCACTAAACAGCTGTTGGCAGGACCTTGCTCTGTGCAAGCTGCTTGCAAATAAAAAGCAAGTCATTGGTAGTGAATGCTTTGAACCATCCAGAGGTTGTGAACAGCTCCAAATAAAAGAAAATCTTCCTTTGAAGACAGCACCAAGTTCAAAACACCTTAAGGAACATTCGGACACATTTTTAAGCAAAATAATCATCGTATGCACTTACATAAAAAGTAAGAACTGCCCATGCATCTTACATGAATCTGCATTTGAAGTGCCATAACCAACAAGGCTAGACCAAGAGCTGGAAAGTGGGATTAAGCTGGATTGCCCTTGCTAGCCAACGTGGACACGATGGGCTGAATGGCCTCTTTTTATGCCATAAATTTCTATGATTTCTTCTATGAATGAAGCAAGTGAGGTGATATTGGAGGGCCGAGCTGCTTTTTTAAAAATTTGTTTCATGGGATGTGGGCATCGCTGGTAAAGCCAGCATTTGTTGCCCATTCCTAATTGCCCTTGAGGTGGTGTTGAGCTGCTACTTTTAGCATACCTTTGGTTTTTCCCTCTATGCTTACAACTAATGGGACTGGAAGCAAATAAGTGAGGTGTAACTGAAGGTTAGACATGCAGCAGTCTGATGGTAAGTAAGTCTCTCAATATGAACACACTGGATCTTTAGGTAGATGAGGAAGTTACTATGCATGTTCCTCCCCTTGTTTTCTGTGTTCACTCTTCTCAGAGCACTGTAGTATTTCTCAGTGCAAAAGCCAAACCTGCAGGCTGTTCTTAGTCCAATGCAATTTAGCCTTGTCACCATGTATTTGGAGCTGTGCAAAAGTGGCCAATCAAACTTACTCATTGCCTGGGTGGGAAATCAAATGGACTCAACTTGGGATCATCTCGAAGGGCACAGTAATTGATCAGGTGGTTAGGACGGTGATTGTAAATCTGCATCCCCTCATTAACTGGCATGAGTTCATTGTCAATTTGAATTTCAATACATCCACAATACTAAGAATTTTTCAAAAACACAGCATTGCTCACAGTAAGCTGAACATTAAGCTGTTTTATACCAAGCAACATGCAATGCATATTACTACATAATGAGGAATGTTTATGTTTGATTAACTCTATCCTAACAGAAGTAAAGCAACTGCCTTGAGGAATGCTGTTGGCTGCTACAGTGGAGCTTTGTTGAATCACGTGCTGTTAAATGAAACCTGAGCAGAGCAAAAACTACAGCCTTGTCCCAACTCAATAGGTCACTGCTGGCAAGTATTTTGAATTGGCACATTTGGAAATCAATTAGCATCTAAAGGATATTGCTGGGATGGAAGTCATCTCTGGAAAGGGGCCAGATCAATAACATTTGCACATCACAAAATGACAGGCACAGATCAAGTTAACACAAAAACAAAATATTTCATGCTGAAAATCCAAAATAAAAACAGAAAATGCTGGAAATACTCAGGTCAGGCAGCATCCATAGAGAGAAAAAACAGAGTTATCATTGCAGGTCAGAAAGGTCACAGACCGGAAACATTGGCCATAATTTTATGTTTAGGCGGTGGCTCCGTCCACTGGCTAAAAAGTCAGGGGAGAGCCCGGCTCTGCAGGGCCTGAAAGCCACCCTGCTATTTTGCAGGGCCCAGGCTCTCAATTTGTCTTGGTTGGGACTTCTTCCCCTCGGAGGTAGGAGGTCCCACCTCCAAGAACTGCAGGCCAATCAGAGGGCCAGCAGCTCTTGAGTCTGAGCAGCACCACCAGGACCGGTGGCTACTCCTGGGACTGCATTCAGAAAGAAGAGGACAATGGACTTCGCCCTTCAGTAAGCTAAGTGGGGCTTGAGTCTCACCAGGGACAATTGGCTGGGCCCTAGCAAGGTGGGGTGGGGCGGTCAGAATGTACGGCAGGGTGGTTTTAGCGAGGGCAGCCCATGCTGCTGGGAGGGCCCTCTGTGGGACACAAGGTGCCTGATCAGGAAGGCCCACCCCTTGTCCACAAGGAGGCTGCCAGATATTATTGGGCAGCCTCCTCAGGTGCTGAGGTACCCGTCGACAGCTGATGAAATACCTTAAGTAGCAATTCATTGGCCTGGGGCGGGCGAGCAGGCCATTTGCCACCTCCCCTGCTGCTGGTAAAATAGCAGAGGCGGGCAGATGATGGGAACAGCACCACCCCCAACCCCCACTCTATTTTACACCCCCGCCTCCCAGCCCACTCCAGGGGTAGGGGAGGGCACAAAATTCCAACAGTTAACTGTTTCAGTGCTAAAATAGGGGCAGCACAGTGGCGCAGTCGTTAGCACCGCAGCCTCACAGCTCCAGGGACCCGGGTTCGATTCTGGGTACTGCCTGTGCGGAGTTTGTAAGTTCTCCCTGTGTCTGCGTGGGTCTTCGCTGGGTGCTCCGGTTTCCTCCCACATCCAAAGACTTGCAAGTGATAGGTAAATTGGCCGTTGTAAATTGCCCCTTTTGTAGGGAGGTGATGGGGAATATGGGATTACTGTAGGGTTAGTATAAATGGTTCTTCGCCGGCACAGACTCGGTGGGCCGAAGGGCCTGTTTGTGCTGTATCTCTAAATTAAAAAAAAATACACTGCTAATTGGATGCTTCCTAAGGTCCCCAGAAGCCAAACACATGCAAGCCTAGACAGTTGTGCTCAACCCTGATGTTGACAAACTTTCAGAAAGAGTCCAATGGATTATGATGGGGAGCAGGAATCCTTGTTGGTTTCTCCCTTGCATAGCCCAAGGATGCTAGTGCCTCACTGATGTAATCCTACTGCCATTCTATCTCAAAAGCAGCTAAATTAGTCCAGGCGCCGAACTCAAGACCTTCCAGTGGTGTATATGACAGAAATAAATTGCTCTTGCAGTTTGAGAAGCTATCATCTCTAATGATAAATATAACTATCTCATTGAACAAAAAATAATGCATCTGGGTGTTCAAAAAAAGAGACAAGTGTTCGTCACACAAATCATACACAGTTCCATTAAAAGTAAATATTATTGTTCAAAGACCAAAGTTGATGAATGGGCAAAAAAGAAATGAAGCCCAACCATTTATAAAAGCAGTCCATTGACAAAGTTGTTTTCATACATACACACATTGGTCCATGTGCCATTCATTCAAATAGATGAGCCACATGGTCGGCACAGACTCGGTGGGCTGAAGGGCCTGTTTCAGTGCTAAAATAGGGGCGGCACAGTGGCTAGCACCGCAGCCTCACAGCTCCAGCGACCCGGGTTCAATTCTGGGTACTGCCTGTGTGGAGTTTGCAAGTTCTCCCTGTGTCTGCGTGGGTTTCCTCCGGGTGCTCCGGTTTCCTCCCACAGCCAAAAAGACTTGCAGGTTGATAGGTAAATTGGCCATTATAAATTGCCACTAGTATAGGTAGGTGGTAGGGGAATATAGGGACAGGTGAGGATGTGGTAGGAATATGGGATTCGTGTAGGATTAGTATAAATGGGTGGTTAATGGTCGGCACAGACTCGGTGGGCCGAAGGGCCTGTTTCAGTGCTGTATCTCCAAATCTAAATCTAAAAGAGCTGGAAATCCTTGAAACAGTGCTGGTCAACACAAGGAATCCCTGCATTCACACCAAAAGATTATTACAGCTCACTTGAACCCGCAGCACTCGAGTTTTGGGCTTCATACTCGTTGAATTAGAATTAGAATTAGAATTAGAATTAGGAGAGCTTCAATAATTGCCCATAATATGCTAGATCCCCAGTGTGATTAGAAAGCAGAATCACTCATTTCATCAAATGTGTGAAAGACATCTTATTCGTGCACTGAAGTTTATCAATAGCAGAACAGACAAAACTAATTACTACATTTTTTGAACAGAGCCATAGTGCCATGCAAGAATGGATCACAGTAGTTTCCTCATCTGGAAAAAAAACTAAAATGGCTTGACAGTCCCAATATTAATCGAAAGGTGGAAAGGGTGCAGGGGAACAAGGGCAAAACTCTGTGAGGCAGGGGAAATGGAAGCCCTGCTGATCGCAAAAGCAGAGCCTCATTGAAATAATCTGCTGCAGGTGCCTGTCCTATGGTGGGCTAAATTGACAGCCTGGCCAGGAGACAGTAGCACATAAATGTATCAGGAGGCCACAGTCAGGGGTCCTGTGGGGATGCTCACTGGCAGTCAGTACAGGATGGAATGTTCCATGCCACTCTCAGGAAGGGGAACGATGGCAACAGAGCTGCAATCGAACCATTAGGAGGGGAAAGAGAGAACAAGGCTGAGATCAGGTCACTGGGGCTGTTATCTGGGCCTCTGGAGGTGGGAAATGTGGAAGAAGAGCGTATCAGGGCTGTGATCCAGACTGAGGGAAACCAAAGGTTTCCTTATGAAAGAAAGCAAGGAAGAAAGGAAAAAGACTTGCATTTATATAGTACTTTTCACGACCACTGGATGTCTCAAAGCACTTTACAGCCAATGAAGTATTTCTGAAGTGCAGTCACTGTTGAAAGATAGGAAACACGGTAGCAATTTCCCACAAATAGCAATGTAATAATGACCAGATAATCTATTTTTGTGATGTTGACTGAGGAATAAATATTGACCAGGACACCAGGGATAACTATTTCTTTGAAATCATCTTCTCTTCTTCTTCTTTGGCCTCCTTGTCTCGGGAGACAATGAGTAAGCGCCTGGAGGTGGTCAGTGGTTTGTGGAGCAGCGCCTGGAGTGGCTATAAAGGCCAATACTAGAGTGACAGACTCTTCCACAGGTGCTGCAGATAAAATTGCTTGTCGGGGCTGTTACACAGTTGGCTCTCCCCTTGCGCTTCTGTCTTTTTTCCTGCCAACTGCTAAGTCTCTTCGACTCTTTGAAATAGCGCCATGGGATCTTTTATGTCCAGCTGAGGGAGAAGATAGGGCCTCGGTTTAATGTCTCATCCAAAAGACAGCACCTCCCTCAGTACTACACTGGAATGTCAGCATAGATTTTTGTGCTCAAGCCCTGCAGTGGGACTTGAACCTGGAACCTTGTGACGCAGAGAGGAGAGTGCTACCAACTGAGCCAGAGCTCACACTACACTGGGGACTGTATCTCCTGGCCCACAAGGAATGCTAAAAAGAAACAAAATTCAGCATTTACCTTGGCAGTCAGCATCTCTCACCTCGGATCTGCTGCCAGAAATCACACAATAGGGGCCTCCCCCGCACTCACGGTTAGATTTGAGTCACATATTGATCACGGCACCAGGCTATGACTTTTGAATATTAATTAGCCCCTTGCCTGCCTTTTGCGAGAGCCTCATCAATGACCAGATGTGTTTGTTAAATTTTAAACTGGCAGAAATAGGAACGGGTTGCTCGATCTTGATATTTTAACCTCCGACCCTCTCCCACCTATGGTGGGAGTGGTGGGGGCGGGGGCTTAAAACTGAGGCCAATGTGTTTAACATTGTAAAATTCGCTGAGCTTCCAATTCAACCCAGGAATCAAATACCTCTGCATTAAACAGATTTTGCTTTTACTTGTCCTGCATGCCATGTGCCCAAGTATGTGACAGGAATTTCAATCCTGGGTAAGCTGCAGATCGTGGCTAGAATCCCCATAAATACAGAGCACGTAGGCTGCAACCACCTCATGGGCCACAAGGTAGCCACGGATATTTGAAAATGAAGCTACAGATGAAATAGACAAAAAATAGAAGGAGCCTTCCATCACAGTTGTACTGTACAATGAAGTTTAACGTGTCCAATTTTTTTTTTTTTCACACAGCGTATTGCTATGATCTGAAATGCATTGGCCGAAAGGGTAGTGGAAGAAGATTGAGCAGCAATTTTCAAAAGGGAACTGGATATTTACTTGTAAAGGTAAAGTTTGCAAGGCTATGGGAAAAGAGGGACCAATTGGATCTCTTTCAAAGAGCCAGCGCGGGCACAATGGGCCAAATGGCATCCTTCTGTGCTGTAATATTCTATGATTCTATAAAGTCAATGCTGCAGCGATGCAGCAAAATAATATGCTCCAAGCTGCACTTGCAGAGAAAGGCTGAGCAGCATACTGCTGGACTTTGGGCAGTGAGAAATCATATATAAAATTCAAAGTTCAACATTGATAGAGCTTCACTGCTACAGGAGCAGAAATAGACCACTTGCAAGAACTATACTGTGAAATGTACAATATGAAAACTCAACACTTGCTCATGGGAATTTGAAAGCCTTGTGCAGTATTTCCTACATGCTCAAATTAAATTGCATTCACTTCTAACCATGCCATTTCACTGCGATGGTACTTCTTCCAAGGCCCATTCTTTTCAACTGACTCTTGACACACACAATAGATAATCAACACCATATGTCCACTACTTTTCTACCAGTCCAACTCTTGTACAGCAACAGCTGCCCATGACAGTATCATACCATGAAGATAACTTGCCAGCCTACTCTGTGCCCTCTCCCTGTTCCAAAATTCAAGTTCTTTGGTTCAATCCACATCAACAGAAGCAACTTCACTTGAAATAAAAACAAGAAATGCTGGAAATACTCAGCAGGTTTAGTTTAGTTTAGTTTAGTTTAGAGATACAGAACTGAAACAGGCCCTTCGGCCCACCGAGTCCGTGCCGACCATCAACCACCCATTTTATACTAATCCTACACTAATTCCACGTTACTACCACATCCCCTGTCCCTACATTTCCCTACCACCTACCTACATTAGGGGCAATTTATAAAGGCCAATTAACCTATCAACCAGCAAGTCTTTGGCATGTGGGAGGAAACCGGAGCACCCGGAGGAAACCCACGCAGACACAGGGAGAACTTGCAAACTCCACACAGGCAGTCCCCAGAATTGAACCCGGGTCGCTGGAGCTGTGAGGCTGCAGTGCTAACCACTGCGCCACTGTGCCGCCTGGCAGCATCTGTGGAGATTCTTGTTTTTATTTCAGATTTCCAACATCTGCAGTATTTTGCTTCTTTTTTAGCAGCTTTACGTGGTTTGGTGGAATCAAGCTGACTTTCGTTTCATTCCTGGAGTGACAGCGTGGAAACCCTGCAAAGAAGTAATCGCTGAACCGAACTCTAATCTTGCCTCTGACCAACAGGGGAACTACTCTTAAGCTGAGTTGAGTGAGTTCTGATTGAACAGAACCAAGCTGACTTTGGGAGGTTGTTTGTTCATCTTTTGCTGCAGGTGGCCTGATATTACAGTACTGGAATCCTGATCATTTTATGCTTAGCAATCCACAGTCTGTACTTCGAGAATCTACGCTACTTTACCAAGCATTTTCCATGTAACAGATGTACATTTATCTCCCGTGGCAACAGTAGTTACATTGATATATATTGTTTGCTACAGATTTCTATTAATAAAAAGAACACTTCAAATAAGAAATGCTGACTGATGCACAGTAAACTTAGGCCCACTTAAAATTTCCCATTGGTATCCATAGCAGTGGCAGAAGACAAACAAACAGCAGCTGGACAACCAGAGGCACCCTGCATCTTTAACAGGCACCACATTCAAGCTTGACTATGTTTCAACACGGCTTTAAGAGAAAGGTATGGTTTCCCTGAGAGTTCTGTGGGCGAATGCGACTTGTAGAAATAAGGACAGACATCAGGAAGGTTTGATGGTCAATTAGCAAGTCTCAGGCATGTGCCGATGGGAAAGGGCCGCAGTGAGAGTAGCTGTGTCCATGGGCTATGGAGACACAGGGTAGAGGAGGGGGGAGATACGTTCATATAAAAACAGAAAATGCTGGAAATACTCAGGCGGTCAGACAGCATCTGTGGAGACAGAAACAGTTAACATTTCAGGTCGGTCTACACCAATCTGGTCAACTCTTCACTGTTCTTCGAAACTGCAAGGAAGCCCAGCACCATCTTCTCATGGCAACTAGGGATAATAAATGTCAACCTCATCAATGCCACCCACACGCCGAGAATGAATTAAATAAGTGAGCAAGAAAATGCTCACCCTAATGTTCTAAAGTAAATATCTATTCCCTGTTTCTGTCCAATTACTTAACACCCTTATTCTTTCCCAGAGAGATCCCTGAAAAGGGTCACAGATCAGACATAGGGTTGTTATCAGGTCTCATTGGTGCCTGCATTCATCTTCACATTGGAGTTAAACAGGCATGTACAGGGTGAGCAAGCAACAACAGAGCATTTTAACATCAAATGCCTGCATTTATGTAGCACATTTAATTTAGAGACAAGGCCCCAATATGCTTCACACAGATAATAAGGAAAATGGCAAGCCAAAGGATGAAAGATTAGGAAAGGTGACCAAGGCCTTGCACAAATTAGGTTGGTTTAGTGAGGGCACTAAAGGAAGAGCAGGAGTTGAAGAGGTTCAGTGAGGGAATCCTAGAGTAATAAGTCCAGGCAGCTGAAAGCAGGGCCACCAATGGTCGGGTAAAGGAAGGGGTTGGGTGACAGGAGGCCAGAGCCAAAGGAGGCCAGAGCCAAAGGAATGGAGAGGTTTATTTTTGTGGGGGGGGGGGGGGGGGGGAATGGCAGTTATAGTGCTGGAGATAGTAACAGAGATATGGACGGTCAGGGCATGGAGGAATTTAAACCAAATGAATTTGAGGCACTGGGGACTGGGAGCCAATGTAGCACAGAGGTATTGGAAAAATGTGACTTGGTACAGGATAGGATGAGGGTAGCAGAATATTAGATGAGCTGAAGTTTAGAGAAAAGAGAATGCGAGGCAAGGTCAGAATCTGGATGTGATAAAAGTGTGGATGAGGGTTTCACTAAAAATGGACTGAAGCCAGGGAGGAGACAACCTGCCTGATGAAGAGGATAGGGATTTGGAAACTCAGCTCATGTTTGAGCAGGACTTCAAGGTTGTAAACAGTCTTGTTCAGCCTGCGACAGTGGCTGAGAAAGAGGATAGATTCAGCGATGAGGTCAAAGACAACAGCTTCAGTTTTCTCAATGATTAGTGGCACAAGGGCGGCACAGTGGCGCAGTGGTTAGCACCGCAGCCTCACAGCTCCAGGGACCCAGGTTCGATTCTGGGTACTGCCTGTGTGGAGTTTGCAAGTTCTCCCTGTGACCGCGTGGGTTTTCGCCTGGTGCTCCGGTTTCCTCCCACAGCCAAAAGACTTGCAGGTGATAGGTAAATTGGCCATTGTAAATTGCCCCTAGTGTAGGTAGGTGGTAGGGAATATGGGATTACTGTAAGGTTAGTATAAATGGGTGGTGTTGGTCGGCACAGACTCGGTGGGCCGAAGGGCCTGTTTCAGTGCTGTATCTCTAAATAAATAAATAAATTAGAATAATGGAGGATACTCAGCTCAGGCAAGGCCAGGTGCACACTCCCAACCAGTGTTAAATTTTGTCAAGGAGGGAGAAAGCAAGGAAGGAATGGATAAATTTCCCATTTTCTATTTACACACACAAAAGGAAAGGAAAGTTCAGTGTCTCATGTCACAAAATAATCAATCACCCTGAACAAGTCATATGTCATTGAGAATTCCATATTGTAATGTTGGGAATGAATGATAGAGAATTTCATAATCTAAGCTGAAGTTCAAAGCTGCTACAAGTTTTCCAGTAGCTTCTTTGAACTTGACAAACATTTCTTCAGGACATTTCTACCACAAGTGATCTGAAAACACAATTTGCTCCACCTAGAGAGTAATTAATTGCCGAGCAATACTCAACTCTTCAAAAATTACACAATCATTGACTTCTCCTTCAGTGAATCGCCAAGTTCCAATCCAGTTGGGCCAACCACCCGCTTGATCTCATATCAAACAATCCTGAAAGTTGCACATCATTTTTATTCATTAGGGCAGTTAAGAGTCAACCACATTGATATGGGACTGGAGTCACAGATAGGCCAGAGCAGATAAGGATGGCAGATCTGCTTCCCTAAAGGACATCTGCATCACACCTTTTCAGACTCCTCACCCACAGTTGGTACTTCAAATTGAAAGTCTCAGCAAAAGGGGGAAAAAATATTCAGGTACATATTCCATACTTTTATTTAATTTTCATTCCTCATTTTTTGTCTCCCTGGTATTATGCCTAGAACCAAGACAGTAGCAGAGACACAGCCTTCCCCTGTGCCCTCACCAACATCGAGAACCAGCTGGCAGGAGGCCACTTAAACACGAGTCGTCCTTTTCATTTTCCCTCCGAAATCAAGACTGAACCTGTGTCACTTCTCACAGTATAACACCAGATGTTATTAGCAAGCTGATGTCCAGTGTCCGTGCACTGCCCCAACAGCAATTTGAATAGGTAGACTGGTAAGTTAATTTTAAAAAAAGTCAGAACCACCATAATTTTCCAGCACCTCAGGTAATGTATAAAATCCTACAGCATCATTTGATATTCTTGGCAACAGCACAAAAGAAATTTTGACATGAAAATTGTGTTAAGATTTTTGCTCGCTGAGGAAAGCCCAAGACAAATCTTGCCTTAAGCAAACCTTTTCTAACTTTATCCATTCAAATTACTTTACTCAAAAGGATTAAAAGGAGAGATCCAAAGATTCATCTGCATAGTGTGTCGTAGTAGAAAGGTAGGAAACTTGCATTTATATTGGACCTTTAAAGTCCAGACGACATCTCAAAGTGCTTCAGAGTGTAGACACTGCTGTTACATAGACAAACACAGCAACTAATATGTGCACAAGAGCCCACAAACAACAACAAGATAAATGACTAATTAGTCTGTTTTTGCTGGCATTGCTTAAGGGGCAAATGTTAGGAATGGAACTGGAAGAACTCCCCTGTTCTTTTTATAGTGCAATGGAATTTATTACGTCCACAGAAACGGATAGGTTTAACATCTCATCCAAAAGCCAGCACCGCTGACAATGGAGCATTCCATCACTGCTGCACTCAAATGGAATTATATCCATGCATCCGTGCAGTGCATCTCCAAGAGCAGATTTACGATTTCCAACATTATTGGCTGAGGCTCCAGCTTTGGAGTGATGCAGTCTGTTGAGCTAGTTAATCTCAGCCATGGCAGCAGTAGGGGTGCTACAATTAGCCACAGTGCCCCTAGCTTAGGGAAGGGTAATCTACTTTTGGTTGCTTCAAGGCAACACTTACTGTTTACAGGCTACCAGACAAGGACAGGATTTGGCTCAGCTGGAATGTTCTCCACTGTCTAATGGACTGTGATATTTGCCAAGACAATTTACATGTGAATAGTTACTTAGGAAAAGTACTGATGGATGGTCAACACCCATGGGGCCATACCCCAGTGGTCAACACTTGTGGGAATGACTGGAAGAAAACTGAAGGGGAAACAAATAGATATTGACAACTGCGAAACAAGAAATCTTACTGATGGCACAGTACCATCCAAACATGCAGTTATGTCCTCTATAAAGCATTGCTTACATCTTAGTGCTTTGACTAGCTTATCTCTGGGTTGATAAAGTATTTAATTAACAGGAAATCTTTTATCTTAGACATTAATGTTCCATTTTAAAACCACTTCAATATTTTTGTCTATAGCTAATAATAACTACATCCAAAGATAAATGTCTAACCGGTTAGCTGCTACTCCCCAAAATTTACTAGCAGCCATCATCTACTGGGGGTCAGTGATGGCACAGTGTGTTTTTGAGGTGAAACATGTAGGAGATGAATAAAAATGCAATACAAAAATGAGTACAACTTCCCTACATGGTTCAGTAGATATGTACAGGGTCTGATATGGTATTAAACTGTGCAGGGAAGGAAGATGCCAGGTTCAATTCCTAATTTGTGCTAAATTAGCCAATCTCAAAGATAACACTGCAATTGGGCTCAATGTCACTGGGTTGGTGGGTGATGGGGAAGAGGAGGAAGAAAAAAAAAAAGGGGGAAAAAGAAAATTAGCTGGAGTTCCTGTTGTTAATCACTATCCAGAAAGGGCTGTCAGATGAGGACAGTCCCATCTGATGAATGGCCACTTGGGCAAAATACAGAGGGCAGCTGGCATTTGCAAAGCAATATCTCAGCATAAATCACAACCCCGTGGGGAGGGAAGGGGAGAAAACTGGGGAAGTCTGATGGTGTACAGGCTGGGAAGGAACAGTTGCAATATTAGCCCTATTGAGTTCCTGGATCAAAATCCCCATCATTCTACTCCTTCATTTCACCATGTAAATAATGCAAATTTTACTTGGCATGCGGCACTCGTGAAAGAATCTAAAACCTTGAACTGGCATGTCGTTGATCACCTGAAGGTTGATGCCAGTCAAAGGGATCATAGCAGAGTGACGATAGTCAACACTCCAACAACCCTTCGAAACACTGCAGTGACCTTCCGCTGACAAAAGGCATCAAGACTAAAAGCTGCACAGCAGCACTGTTGCTAGCACACAATGTTTCCAAGCACAGATTTACAACTTACATTATAAATCAACAAATTATACTTTCAAATGGATGATGCTTTCAGAGCTCTGATATACTACTGCTTTTAACCTTTTGAGAACTATTAGTACTGAGCCAACAATACTAAAAAAAAAGATTGGATGAAAGTGTTACAATCCCTTATGTTACTGTAACAGAAGCCGTATAGTTGGGGAAGGGAAGAAGGCATTATAGTGAGTTCAAACCCACATAATTCTGAATAGGAAGGGAAAATATCGAGGTATAGGTACCATTAACTAGTCCAGATTTAGGTTTGTAACCAAAATAAAGCAGAAATCTTAATTCAAGATTTATTAAGTGCGCATGTTTTTCCTTTACAATATAACTTTTTAAAAACCACACTCCTGGAGTGCATTTAGTAGAGCACTAAAGCCTAACTCCAAAGTTCTGGGTGGGAGCGGCAGGAAAAAAAAGAGGGAGGTCATGCCTCAGCGACTTCTCAGACGAAAGGTTCTCCAAGACACACACCATTGCCAAAGTCTCCATTATCTTAACATAAACATTTAAAACATCCCACAATTGTGAGCAAATACCATTCTAAACTTATTGAAGCCAGTCAACGTGCACAGCAGAGAAACTGCATTTAAAACAGGACACTTTCAACTTGAAGGTGATAGGTCTTTTACTCAGTCTGCGCTCAAGGGCCGATTACCCTTTTATATGAACAAAAATTGGATAAACAAAAATATTCTTCCATCTCAGATTTGTCCCCAATATAACAGAATACAAAAGCAAAATACTGCAGATGCTAGAAATCTGAAATAAAAACAGAAAATGCAAGAAATACTCAGCAGGTTAGACAGTATCTATGGAGACAGAAACAGAGTTAACATTTCAGGTTAGTGACCTTTCATCACAACTGGGAAAAGTGAGAGATCTAACAGTTTTTAAGTAAGTTCAGAGGCAGCGAAAGTGGAGAAAGAACAAAAAGGAAGGTCTGTGATGGGCGGGGGTGGGGGGGTAGTTGGAAGGCAGGAGAGATTAAATGACAATAGGAATGATGGTGCAAGGCAAAAGTACTTCCCCATACCATTTCCCTTGCACCTTCATCCTTTGTTGCTTAATCTCTCGTACCTTCCACCCTATCTCAGACCTTCCCTTTTGTTCTTCCTCAAACCCCTCCTATCCCTCTTCTGTATGTACTCACTTAAAACCTGTTACATCTCTAACTTTTCCCAGTTCTGATGAAAGGCCATCAACCTGAAATGTTAACTCTGTTTCTCGCTCCAGAAAGGCTGTCTGACCTTTTGAGTGTCTCCAACATTTTCTGTTTTTATTATAGTACACAAAAACTTAACATCAGCTGTATTATGTATGCAACAAGTAGTCTCTTGGTATAGATTCAAATCTTCAACAACCAGCTATTGAAATGAGTTGCTTTCTCCCACTCAATATACACAACTCAACATGCACAATTCCTCTCAAGAGAAAGTTGTTGTGTTTTCCTTCTTGATTGTTTCATTCCTGATGTTTTGTGTTTTTGTAAATTAATAAAGCTATATGTTTAAAAACTTCAATAGAGGTATTAGCATTCGATATTTGGTGTTGTGGGCATCAGTGGGTGGGAGCAGGGAGGAGAGTCCTTGTTGTGCAGGCATATAAAATTACAGGGGAAATGAAGATAAAGGAGAGGACACAAAAATTGTAAAGCCATGATAAATGTCTTCTGCAATGCACAAACACAGACATGTTTTATCATAAAGTTCACCACCTCTGTCTTTTTGTTTTGCAAATAACATCTATTTTTTTTTATATAAACACTGTTCAGTCCTGGAAGTTGGCTTTTGAGAATCCTATAAGGAATCCTGTTTCCCACAGGAGAAAGGGGTCAAATTATATTTCATTGTGTAGATGAGTGATCAAAGTACAGCACTAATAAGCCACACAACCCATAACTCAGCAAAAAAAAATCCCAAACCAGGTAATCAATTAGTAACTACCAAAATCACAATGTGGCAAACATTATATTGAGCTGGGATAACCTTTGAACAGAAAAGTGGGAATCACAGAACACCCCCATCAAGCCAGTGGCTTCATTTCTGAAAACAACACCACTACAACTTTTGGAACATTGTAATGAAGCTGTAGACTTAAAAGCACTGCGATGGGGTTTAGTAATGCTAAGTAGGAGTGTTACATAAATGGCAAAGAACAAGCCAACATAGAAGTCAAACCTGGATCCTCTAACTAATTAGATTGCTGGATTTGATATTCAAAATTATAGGAGATATGTTTCCTTCTCACTTCTGCCCCTTTTTAGAAATTAAAGTCTCTGTCCAACCTTTGACTAACGACTCAAAAGAGGAAGGAATGGGGAAAAAAATAAAACCTTTACTACAGGGCCCCTGACAGGCTATACCCAGTACACACCCTATAGGTACTGTCTGATTCCCACTGCACTGTTTAGCCTTTTTTTTAATGCTCCGTCTCTTAACATTTCAATCTACAAACATTTTCTTAAGAAGTTAAGCTTCTTTCTTCAAACATTTTAGTCCATTCCTTAGGGAGAAGCAGGAGATTAAGAGAAAAGCCACAGTCACCTTCACTCTGTAACAATGACAAGAGAATTTCCAACAATCACACATACACACTGAAGGAAAAAAAAGTAGAACAAATGTCACTTCTTTGGTATGTGAAAGAAATTCAGACATTTAAAATGATATATACCTAATACTGTGAAATGACCTAATGCAAAAAACCTCTAGCCAAGACAAATCAAACACTTGCACAGAAAGAACAACTGTTACCATTTTTGGACATGACTACAGTATGAACCCAACCCTCATCCTTCCCAAACTCTTTTCAGCTTTAAAATGTTTCCAACATGGTCTGAAAATCATCAAACCATTTTGCACACCTACTATTTATATATATTTTTTTTAAAGAAGAACAGTTGACTGGCTTACATCAGGAAAAAGAACCTAGTCATTGTATTAGCAAAGGCTTAGAGAAATACAAAGATAGAGTATGTTTCACTTCAAAAACAATAGGATCCAGGCAGTAAATCCAAGGATTAGCTGCTTCCTATTAATAAGCTTCCCCACTGACAGCTTGTTCATTCTATCCAGTTTTCAATACCACAGAAAGGTGTGGGGAGCAGAAATTAGTTTTGAGAGACTTGAAATAAATAACAACGGTACCTTGTACACACAGTTTCAGTCCTTTAAGAAAATCCCCTTCGTCATAGCACAGGGAATAATTTGAAGATCAACTTCTACTTGGTTTGTGCTTTGTGTTTGACATTGAAACAGGTCAGGGTGGTGTGGAGGACTCTCCCACAATACCACCAGGTGAGGAACAGTGTGACAGCTTCGGCCTTCACCACAGCAAACTGCTCAGTACAGTAAACCCCTAATATTTCAGTGTGTAACCAGACCTAATAAACACTCAATTCCCAATGACTAAAGCACATCGATTAAAATTCTCCCTTAGTCCCGAGGGCTTGCAACAGCCCATGGGGAAATTAACACCGAAACTGAATTCATTGGGCTCATTTCAAACGGTTTGGTCATCAATTCGTATTTAAATAATGGGTTGAGCACCTAGGGGGTCAGTACTTTGTGTTACAGTATTCTGAAAGCTGATTAACCAAGAAAACTCGGTAGAGGGGAATCTAACTGTATGTGTTAAACATGGAGACTTACCTGCGTAACACCAGGACTACACCCAGGTCAAGGCTCCTACCAACCATATGTGTCCTTACTTTGGCCTGGGACATTGGTGGGGGGGGGGGGGGGTTAAGAGTTGTTCCTGCATTAAAAACTTTATTGTTCATCACCTTTTTTCCCCCTCTTCAGGATTACAGCACCAATCTCCAGGTCTAACTGTTTACAATCCCGGAAAGATACTGGGCGCTGCATCGCTGAATAGACACACACATTCATCCAGCAAACCATCTGTTGCACTCAGAACTTCAACACTCCTGCCCACTCGAACCCAGCTACAGACCAGGAACATGGCTCAGCCTCAACTCTTCTCCCATCTCCATATAACACTGACAAACACACAGAAAAAAAAATCTGAACCACTTTCAACAACAAAGCTCTGATTTAAGACATCAGCACGAACAACCTACAGCTTTCATAACCAGTGTCTGCACTACCCCCCACCCCCCTCCCCGATTAATTTCAAAAAGGTGTGTAAAAATTAGATCTGTGCTTTCGCTAAATTTATAATAACCCCTCGGATATCAGTCAATCATGAAGTGATTTCCCATCTCACCGAACTGGAAAGGGAGATAATGCTTTGATCCTCTAGGTGGATCGAACCGGCTGCTCAGGAATACAAGCGGCTGCCACTTGCCTTTCTCTGCTGCTTTTCCCAGGCTGGGTCTAAGAGGAGGTCTCGGTCCCAGTCATCCTCTGGCTGCATGTACTCCTCGCCCTGCGAGTGGTTGGTATCGTAATGATCCATGGTGTCTTCTGCTATCTGGCGTGTTGCTACAGCCCGGGTTACAATGTAACACAGACAGGCTAAACCCAGCAGCTCTCTCTCTCTCTCTCTCTGCAGCTCTCCCCCTCTGCTTCACACAGACAGGCGCCCAGCGCCGCCCCTCAGCCGCGGAAATCCCGCTCCCTCCTGCGCCCATTGGCTGCCGTTCCGCCGGCTCTCACTCCTATTGGTGAAGCGGCACGTCCATCAAACCCGCAGTTCTCCTCTCCCCCCGCCCCCCCCCCCCCCCCCCAGTGAATTGGGATGATTTGGCTGGATGGTATTGGGGAGGGGGGTAGATGGATCAGTCCATGTCACTTCATCATCTAACTGTGCCTCTGAGCATCAACCTTTACTGACCGACATTGTCAAGTTAGCAATGTAGCAAATGGGCTCTTGCTAATTTCTGAGATGCAATGTCCTGTGCACACTGTTTGTTGGAAGCTGCAGTTGCTTCAGGCGGATCACGAACACGGTGCAGGCACTGAATGTCAGCTCTCCCTGCAAAGGTGCTGACGGGTGTAAAATGGGAATCCCCTCTCTGTGAATGCACCATTTCAATCGAGGTAAAAGACTCAGGATTAGAGTCACATTCCCAAAAAGTAATATATAGTTAGAATTATTGTCATAACCATAATACCAATGTGGAACTATAAATTATGCCAATGATTCTAACTATATACACATTATATAAATATATATTTATAACATCCTAATGTGGATCTATTTCTGTAAGTTTTTCGATGGTGTTATGATTTTAACAAAAATTCCACGCCCATTAAGTCTATGAACATGATCTCCACATCAGATGCCTCTTAGGTGATGCCACTGAGCCTGGTGCAGCATGTCACAGCAGGAAAGTTGCTGTGGAGTCTGCCTCTGTAATATATGGCTCGACACTTCGATAACCAGGCAGGGAGGAAGTGGGGGCGTTCAATTATAATTCTCAGGTTTCTTATTTGACTGGAGTTGACGATTAAGATGTACCAGATTTTTAAAAAAATTCTGCAAGCGTTCTTTGTCAGAGAGATGAGCACTCATGAGGGAGAAGGGATTAGAGGGATCTGAGGCTGGGTGGAAGAGGTGATTAGAGTGTGGAGTACAAATGTGAGCTGAATAGTGGGTTGGATTCTGATGGAAAGCCGCAGACATGAAACTCTGTTTCTCTCTCTCCACAGATGCTGACTGACCTGTCAAGTATTTCCAGCATTTTCTGTTTTTATTTATGGTCTGTTTCTGTGTTGTATGTGTAAGCAATTCTTTGCTTTAACATGTGAAACACAGGATAGTCATAACCTGCTCACATCGACCCAAAATGTTATTTGAAAATAAATGAATATTTATAATGTCACTTCCCTTTGAAAGGAAAGACCGAATAGAACGACGTAAAATGAACATGTGATTGTCGCTGAAAGCGCAATCCTCAACTTCTCTGATCTTTTACAGATAAATTGGCATTTGGTGATTTGAGGACGGAAGAAAACTTCCCTTTAGTTCACAGCCCTTCAAAACCCCAATTTATACCATGAACTCACTTGAAAAGCAGTTTACATCGCCAAGGAAGTACTTTACTGTGATCTCACATTCCTTCTGCACTGTCACCAGCTCTCAGGAGGTTTTAATCCCACTTTCCATCCAATGCAAGAGTTATTTCTAATTCTACCGTCCGCCCCTAATATTCATGTTCTTGTGTATAAAGCCGTCTTGGCGTTTCTAACTGAATTTCAGGGGATGTGGGTGGATTTACATAACCACATTTCTCCTTCCAAAATCAGAAATTCCTTTCGCCTGGAGTAAACATCCCGAATTAGATTCAACTTTTTTTTACCTCTTTCTCGCCGCGTTTACTCTGGAATTGAGCACTCGCATTCCACAGATTGCTGGCAAGTTTCTCCCCTTTGGAATGACATGAAAAGTTGCCTGAAAATATGCAGGGGCAGGCCGAAGAGAAAGCATCGGACATTACCCTCAGGCAGGATTTTTCTTTGCCATCTAAGGTAATCTCTCAGTTCTTAACAGACACAGAAAACCCCGCCCCAGAATACAAGGGTATCAGGCGCAGAAACTCGCTACCATATAAGGGAAAAGTTAAAAAAAGGGTTGGAGGTAACGTTAAACAGCCCACGGACTGAGACAGGATACAGAGGCAGATACTTTAACGCAGCCTCGGGCTGCTCTCATTGTGCAACGCAGGCCGATCCTAAAGCATATTTGACAGTATTTTATGGGCAGTTATTAAGCAGGCAGGCTCCAACAGCCAGCAAGCATCATTCTTAGCAGTTCAGTCTTATTTACAGTGGTCGTGAAAAGGTTCCAGTTTAGTTACAGCTCGTAAAGCTTAACAGGACAGGCAATTTTATCCTTGAAGTGTAAATCCCATTTTTTCCTTCTTTTATATTAACTGTGGCTCCCTCTCTGGGCTCAGTGTGTAAAATGCATCACCTGCTTATGGCACTCCTCCTTGGAATGAAACTGTTTAATGAGAAAGTAGATGCCTACATTACAATAGTGACATTTCAAAACTACTTCTTTTGGGGACGTTCTGTGGTCGGGAAAGGCGCTATAGAAATGCAAGACTTTTTTTAAAAGAAAAGAAAATGAGGGAAACATTCAGTTTTGGCAGAGAGAAACAGTTCAAGGCCCAGATTTTTCCATTGCAATAGCACTTGCCGCTGAGGCTTGAAGAAAGCTGCCGACAAGGATCTAGCAATCTCTGCGGCACAGAGTTCTTCTTTCCTGACAAATCTAACACCAAGTTAAGAGGATCCCCGCGTGTCCAGCAGCAGTGATGTCAGCAAGCAGGGGAAGCAGCTAGTCATTAGAGAGATACAGCATTGAAACAAGCCCTTCAGCCCAATGAGTCTGTGCTGACCCAACAACCACCCATGTATACTAATCCTACATTAATCCCATATTCCCTACCACATCCCCACCATTCGCCTACCACCTACCTACACTAGGGGCAATTTACAGTGGCCAATTTACCTATCAACCTGCAAGTCTTTGGCTGTGGGAGAAAACCAGAACACCCGGCAAAAACCCATGCAGTCACAGGGCGAACTTGCAAACTTCACACAGGCAGTACCCAGAATTGAACCTGGGTTGCTGGAGCTGTGAGGCTGCGGTGCTAACCACTGCACCACTGTGCTGCCCATCACAGTCAAGTATTCTCACAGACACCAAACAGGAAGTTAAAAGCACTGAATCCTTTTAAATTTAAATTTTCAGATGGTGTAATACATGATTTAAGGTAGAAGCTAAAATAATCAAGCTTCTCAAAATTAAAAAGTGAGAAATTTATCATGAGAAATTTAAAAATTGAACAAACATAAAATGAACTTTTTTTTATTTTGAGATACAGCACTGAAACAGGCCCTTTGGCCCACTGAGTCTGTGCTGACCATCAACCACCCAGTTATACTAATGCTACATCAATCCCATTACCCTCTCACATCCTCACAATTCCCCTACCACCTACCTATACTAGGGGCAGTTTATAATAGCCAATTTACCTATCAACCTGCAAGTCTTTGGCTGTGGGAGGAAACCAGAGTACCCAGTGAAAACCCACACAGTCACAGGGAGAACTTGCAAACTCCACACAGGCAGTACCCAGAATCGAACCCGGATCACTTGAGCTGTGAGACTGCAGCGCTAGCCACTGCGCCAGCCCTTTTTCATGGCTAGTGAGGCTGTTTAGCAGTAATTATGAATTAGTGTATCATTAAAAACCTAGTTACACCTCATGCAACAATGTAACTTTTTGAAGGGTTTTTACATCCAGAATAACAGCTTAAGAGTGGAAGTTCTTGTCCGTTTATAAATTTCCCAGTGATTACAGTCTGCGGGGGGCCGGCAGGGTGGGGGTGCCTTAATAGTGCACCCTCTGGAGAAGCATACAATCACAGACAGCAACTTCTGGATTTTCATCTGCACTTGTGTGGACTCTAGGAAGTTGCTGTCAGTTTCAGTGGAGTAATGATGGCGAACACTGACAGTGTTCCTGTAATTACCACTGCAAAATCCAGGCCAATATTTCAGCTTGATGACCTTTCATCAGATGTGTTTGGTCTCTGAACTGTGCTCAGTTGTCTGATCTCAACACCTGTGACATTGGGTCCATTAAAATGTTAGTTTTGTGTTCACAGCTCTTGGGGGAGAGGCCAGGGAACAAGAACACAGCCAGAGTTCCTGTTACTGAGTGCTAACCAGCCACCTTTGTTGAAAATGATATGGTGGTTATGAGTCTGATGAAGGTACAACACAAAAATGCCAACACTTGGGTTTCTATCAGGTGAGGAGGGGGTCAAAGGGCTCCCCTCTTGTCCCTCCTTGTTTGACAACAGGGTTTATTTCTTTTTTAAAGTGAATGTATTTGCCAATTCAGTGAATGTTTAGCTATTGTTACGACCAGGTGAGAAAGAGGTCTAGGGTTCCTTTTCAGCCTTCACTTGGTCTTACTGTAACAGGGTTTACTTTTAAACACATTGTGTTTTTAGCTCCTCTCTGGTGAATCCTTGTTCACCGCTTCCCAATTATAAGGTAAAGAGATGAGCACAAATAGGCTTTCTTAGGTTTAAAGGAGAAAGGTGAAATTTTATTAAACATAAACTGTAACTCGGTTAACGCCTACAGATACATGACGCGCCCTCGCTAGCATGCATACGCGATACGTACAGGCAAATAGAGAGAGAAAAGAGCAGAAGAAAAATAAAGTGGATGGTTTGAGGCAATAGCTGAACAGTTTTTTGTTACAGGTCTTCAAGCTAACTGTAGAGTCCTTTTGTAGGTAGATCTTGCTTTTTGTTGGGGCCCAGTATTCTTCTTAAACCTTTTCACTGCAGGAGACTTTTCTCTCTTGGGGTTCATGTGTCTTCAGTTGATTTTTTGGAGTTCCGTGAGAAAGAGATGGGAGCAGACAGGAGAGGAGGTCTGCCTCCGTCCCGGGGCAAATAGTTTTCTGCCAGTTCAAACACTGTCTCTACAATTTAAAACTCCCCAAGTTGGCCAGCAGGGTGGTGACGTGACTGACTGGTTTGACCAGGTCTGTTCTGTGCATTGTATGAGAGCAGTGGATAGCTCCTTTGTTCAAACACTGTCTGCTGATATGCCTTTCCAGCCAGGGGCCTGGCAAATCCTTGTAACAGAAATTCTCTTCTTTATTTAGAGATACAGCACTGAAACAGGCCCTTCAGCCCACCAAGTCTGTGCCGACCAACAACCACCCATTTATACTAATCCTACATTAATCCCCTACCACATCCCTACGCGAGGGGCAATTTACAATGGCCAATTTACCTATCAACCTGCAAGTCTTTGGCTGTGGGAGGAAACCGGAGCACCCAGTGGAAACCCACACAGTCACAGAGAGAACTTGCAAACTCCACACAGGCAGCATCCAGAACTGAACCCAGGTTGCTGGAGCTGTGAGGCTGTGGTGCTAACCACTGCACCACCCTTCCCAGCAACAATTGAAATTTAATGTCCATGTGGTGAAATTAATGTGGTTCATTCTTGGCAGGTGGGGATCTGCATGACACCATTTACATGCTATGATCATAAAAGGACCAATCTGACAGGTTTGCTTGAATTTAACAAAGAAAGAGTTGAGCGTTATTGGACTTAAATCGGTCAAAGTAAAATAATAAACTGCACTCCAACTTTCTCTCTCACACACACAAAACATACTCAAGGTGTACACACACAAACATATAGGTTACAGAGTGGGGAAGGCTAGCTTGGTCAGATCAGAGTCCAGAGCAATGATAAGGATATACAGTCTGTGGAGGTTGGTTCTGTTCCAGATGAACTCTGTGGTCCTGAGGCTTCCAGCTTGCAGATGTGGCCAGCGAATTCAGGATTTTCCTGGAGACAGTGATGTAGATGATTTCCTTCATGGGGTTGTCTGTAGCAGTGATAGGCCTAGTGTGGTTACAGCCAGCAGGCATGGTTCAAAACTTGTAAGGTGGACTGGAGAGAGAGAGGGAGAGAGACCCCAGTTGGGTCTTCCCTGGTCAGTGTCTAGTTGCTTGTCTGGTCTGCAGAGAGAGTAAACCCAGCATAAACACACAGATAATAGGCCTATCACATGACCCTCACCGGGTGTGTATTTCCTTTTACAGCTTAATCTGTTCATGTCTAGGAATTCCCTTCTCTCAACAAGGGTCCCATTGTTCAAGTGATTGCCTTTGAGTGGTTCATCTCCACCAGTTTAATGTCCCAAATGATTGCTTTAATGTCTTGTTAATGGGGACAGTTCAGATAGTTCACTCAAAATTCCCCAAGTCATTGTTCTGGAGGGGACTGACCAGACAATTCATCTTCACCTCAATCCATTGGAATGTAAGATATAGTGATGCAAATTGTGGTGGCCATTTTAGCTGGTAGTAGAGTCACCTTTCATCTGTTCCTTTTCTCCTTGTTTAAAATTTTAATTCAGGTTTCCAGCCAATGGAATAAAAAAATCAACATTTGGCATAGCATGCTTTCGTGACATTTGTCTATTCTCTTTACAGATGGTGACTGCCCTAAGGTACCACATTAAAGACTGGTTAACAAAATTGAGGCTCATGAAATAGGAGGGATTGAATAAAAAAGGCTACATTTGCTGACAATGCAACCACTAGGTGGCACAGTACTGGCACATGCGCAAATGCAGCCTCATCCACTGAAACGTCACCCTCTGCGACGACTAAGGCAACTGCCAGTAATAAAGATGGCGCTGCTCAATTTGTCACAAAAAGCATATCACAGAATTGTTACAGTGCAGAAGGAGGCCATTCGGCCCATCATGTCTGCACAGGTTCTCTGAAAGAGAAACTCCTTCAGTTCCATTCCCCTGCCTCCTCCTCTTTAAGGTAGCTTTAAATCCAAATCTCCACAATGGCTGTGATCGCTACCTACATCCCACCCCCAACAGTACCTGTGCTAGTACAGAATCAAATAATCTCATTGTAAGGCAAATTTCAGTTTGCTCTTTGTATGATGCTTATTATTCTAACATATTGGCTTTGGAAATAGATTCATTTGACTTATTCTCTTGCACAATTACAGCATTGCAAATGGGTTCTGGGTTATAATTCAGATAGAAGCCATTGTGCTTCTCTTCGCCGCTCCTTCCTGCACCCATCTGCTCGCCGCTGCTCCCCCCTCAGACACTCACCCCCGCCCTCGCTGCTTCCCCCACTGCCCATGGCTGCTTACTCCAGGCCTCGCCACTTCCCTCTCCCTGGCCACTGGCTCCCACATTGCCTCGTCACCCCTCAGCCGCTCGTTCCCTGCCTTACCGCTTTGGGCAGCGCGATGGGCCGAAGGGAAAAGTGATGAGGCCAGGAGCAAGCAGCCAAAGTGGGGGAAGGGCGAGGGCGGGAGCAAGTAGCTGAGGGAGGAAGCGGCAAGGCCTGCAGCGAGCGGATGAGGTTGGGGGTGGGGGGAAGAGTGGGGCGGAGGGGAGGCGGGAGCAAGTGGCGAGGGCGAGAGTGAGTGGCTGAGGGAAGGCAGCAGTGAGGTGGGGAGCGAGGGTCCAAGTGGGTAAACGTTGAGAGCGAGTGGCTGAGGGAAGGCAGCAGTAGGTGGGGAGCGAGGGTCCGAATGGGTAAGCGTTGAGAGCGAGTGGCTGAGGGAAGGCAGCAGTGAGGTGGGGAGCGAGGGTCCGAGTGTGTAAGCGTTGAGAGCGAGTGGCTGAGGGAAGGCAGCAGTGAGGTGGGGAGCGAGGGTCCGAGTGGGTAAGCGTTGAGAGCGAGTGGCTGAGGGAAGGCAGCAGTGAGGTGGGGAACGAGGGTCCGAGTGGGTAAGCGTTGAGAGCAAGTGGCTGAGGGAAGGCAGCAGTGAGGTGGGGAGCGAGGGTCCGAGTGGGTAAGCGTTGAGAGCGAGTGGCTGAAGGAAGGCAGCAGTGAAGTGGGGAACGAGGGTCCGAGTGGGTAAGCGTTGAGAGTGAGTGGCTGAGGGAAGGCAGCAGTGAGGTGGGGAGCGAGGGTCCGAGTGGGTAAACGTTGAGAGTGAGTGGTTGAGGGAAGGCAGCAGTAGGTGGGGAGCGAGGGTCCGAGTGGGTAAGCGGCGAGAGCAAGTGGTTGAGGGAAGGCAGCGGCGAGGCGGGGAGTGAGCGGCACCGTTCCAGCATGCAATGACATTTTAGAGCGCATGTACGAATTAGTCCTGGCAAGACGGGTGCTGACGTCGGCTGCACATGCGCAGCAACATACTGGCAGGAAGTGGGTAGGCAGTGGCGTAGTGGTATTATCACTGGACTAGTAACCCAGAGACCCAGGGTATTTCTCTGGGGACATGGGTTCGAATCCCACCACAGCAGAAGGTGAAATTTGAATTTAATTAATAAATCTGGAATTAAAAGCTAGTCTAATGATGGCCATGAAACCATTGTCGATTGTTGTAAAAACCCATCTGGTTCACTAATGTCATTTAGGAAGGAAATCTGCTGTCCTTACCTGGTCTGGCCTACATGTGACTCCAGCAATGTGGTTAACTCTTACATGCCCTCTGAAATGGCCTAGCAAGCCACTCAGTTGTACCTAACCGCTACGATGTCAATAAAAAGGATACCTACCCCAAATGGACTGCAGCGGTTCAAGAAGGCAGCTCACCACCACTTTCTCAAGGGCAATTAGGGATGGGCAATAAATTCTGGCCTAGCCAGCGACGCCCACATCCCTGAATGAATAAAAAAAAACAGTTTTGCGCATGTGTGAAGCTGGGAATACACTGAAGATGTCGGCACTTGGCTGCATTGTCAGGAGTCACGTTGTAATTTTATACATCTCAATTAAATCTCCCCTCAGCCTCCTCTGTTCCAAAGAAAACCCCAGCCTATCCAATCTTTCCTCAGAACTAAAATTCTCAATTCCTGGCAACATCCTCGTAAATTTCCTCTGTACCCTCTCTAGTGCAATCACATTCCTCCTGTCATGCAGTGACCAGAACTGTATGCAGTACTCCAGCTATGGGAAACTAGTGTTTTATACAGTTCTAACATCACCTCCCTTCTCTTATATTCTACGCCTCGGTTAATAACGGCAAGTATCCCGTATGTCTTCTTGACCACCTTATCTACCTGTCCTGCTACCTTCACGGATCTATGGACAATGCACTCCAAGGTTCCTCTGATCCTCTACACTTCTCAATATCCTACCTGACCAGTCCATTGATATCTTCCTGCAGTTTACAGCTTTCTTCCTACGATCAACCACATGGCCAATTCTTTATTAACTGGAAACTTCTTAATCATGCCCCCTACATTTAAGTTTAAATCATTGATATATCACACAAAAAGCGAGTGACCCAGTAATGAGCCCTGCAGAAACTCACTGGAAGCAGCCTTCCAGTCACAAAAACACCCATCGACCATTATCCTTTGTTTCCTGCTACTCAGCCAATTTTGGATCTGACTTGCCACATGCCCTTGAATCCCATGGGTTTTTACTGTTCTGACCAGTCTGCCATGTGGGACATTGTCAAAAGCCTTGCTAAAATCCATGTAGACTACATCAAACATGCTTTCCTCATTGATCCAGCTTGTTACCTCCTCAAAACATTCAGTCAAGTTAGTCAGACATGACCTTCCCTTAACAAATCGACAATCCTTGACTAATCTGTGCCTTTCTAAATGACCATTTATAATGACACTCAGAACTTTTTCCAACAATTTGCCCACCACCATGATTAGAATGACTGGCCTGCAATTACTTGGTTTATCCCTTCCTCCCTTTTTAATAATGATATAACATGAGCTATCTCCAGTCCTACGGCACCACACCTGTTGCCAGAGAGGATTGGAAAATGATGGTCAGAGACTTCACTATTTCCTCTTAGCATCCTGGGCTACATTTCATCTGGGCTTGGTGATTTATCCACTTTCAAAGACGGTAAACCCCTTACTATTTTCTCTCTCACTATGTTTATTCCATCCAAAATTTTACATTCCTCCTTCTTAACTACAATGTCTGCTTCGTCCCCTCTTTTGTGAAAACAGAAACAAAGTATTCATTAAGAACCATGCCCACATCTTCTGCCTCCACACACATTACCTTTTTGGTCTCTAATTGGCCCTACTATTTCCTTAGTTATCCTCTTGCTCCTAATGTGTTTATAAAACATCCTTTGGGCTTTCCTTGATTTTACCTGCCAATATTTTTGCATTCTTAACTTCCTTTTTAATTTCACCCCTGCACTTTCTGTACTCTTCTTTATACTTTCTATATATTAGATTTTCTGCAGTATTGAGCTCTTGGTATCTGACATAGAATCATTGAATGGCTACAGCACTGAAGGAGGCCATTCAGCCTCTGGGTCTCTGCAAGAGCAACTCAACTAGTCCCACTGCCCTGCCTTTTCCCTGTAGCCCTGAAAATTATTTTCTCTTCTGATAATTATCCAATTCTCTTTTTAAGGCCTCGATTGAACTTGCCTCCACCACACTCAGGCAGTGCTTTCTCGATCTTAACCACTCCCTGCATAAAAAGTTTTTCCTCATGTCACTGTTACTTCTTTTGCCAATCACCTTAAATCAGTGCCCTCTGGTCCTGGATCCTTCCGCCACTGGGAACAGTTTCTTCCTATCTACTTTGTTCAGACCCCATATGATTTTGTTCACCTCTATTGAATCTCCTATTAATCTTCTATTCTCCAAGGAAAACTCCCTGGAGCTGTTCTTGTGAATCTTTTCTGCACTGTCTCTAATACCTTAACATCCTTCCGAAAGTGTGGTGCCCAGAACTGGACACATCACTACAGTTGAGGCCGAACCAATGTTTTATACATGTTCATCATAACTTCCTTGTTTTTGTACTCTATGCCCCTAATTATAAAGTCTAGGATCCCATTTTCTTTATTAACCACTTGCTCAACCTACCCTGCAACCTTCAATGATTTGTGCACATATAACCCCAGGTCCCTCTGCTTAAAGGCCTGCTGTTAGGACGGCACAGTGGCGCAGTGGTTAGCACCGCAGCCTCACAGCTCCAGCGACCCGGGTTCGATTCTGGGTACTGCCTGTGCGTAATTTGCAAGTTCTCCCAGTGACCGCGTGGGTTTTTTGCCGGGTGCTCCGGTTTCCTCCCACAGCCAAAGACTTGCAGGTTGATAGGTAAATTGGCCATTATAAATTGCCCCGAGTATAGGTAGGTGGTAGGAATGTAGGATTAGTATAAATGGGTGGTTGATGGTCAGCACAGACTCGGTGGGCCAAAGGGCCTGTTTCAGTGCTGTATCTCTAAACAAAAAAGTCACAAAAAAAACCCGACGGAACCACATCAGACCAGAGCCCGACCCGACCCTACCACTGCAATGTTCCCTTTACTTACCTTGTGACTCCCAATCTTCAAGAAGTTGCAGCATGAGCATGATGACGTCATAGAGACGTTCACTCACTCACTGCGCAGACTCAGAGTTTCCCTCTTTGACATCCCAGACTCGCAGCTCAGGTAAGTTTTTAACTTTTAACACTTACCTGCAATTCTTGCTGTGTGTGTCTGGCCTGACCCGGACCCAGCCATACCCCAACCCGAGCCCGAAGGCTGGACCCGGAAGAGCGGCCCGACCTGACCCGAACCCAGCACATGTCATTGGGTCCCATCGGGTACGGGTCGGGTAGCAGGCCTTTACTCTGCTCCTGCACCCCCTTTAGAATTGTAGTCTTTAATTTATATTGCCTCTCCTCGTTCTTCCTACTAAAATAAATCACTTCACACTTTTCACTATCCTCCTTACAGTTTATATATGCTTCCCTTTTTTGCCTTATCCTACTCTTTGGCACCCAGTGGGTCTAGATTTGGGAGTCCCACCCTTTTTCTTTAAGGGAACATACTTACTCTGAACTCTCTCCATCTCTTCCTTGAATGCCTCCCACTACTCTGACACTGATTTACCTACAAGTAGCTGTGTCCAGTCCACCTTTCTCAAATTATATCTCAGCTTAGTAAAATTGGCCTTTTCTGAATTTAAAATCTTTAATCTTCATCTATCTTTGACCTTTACCATAACTACATTAAATCTATCTGAATTATGATCGCTATCACTAAAATGCTTTCCCACTCATACCTCTTCCATCTGTCCAGCTTCATTTCCTAAAATAAAATCCTGAATTTCCCCCTCTCTTGTTTACCTACTGGCTAAAAGGTTCTCCTGAATGCATTTTCAGGGCTAGAGGAAGTTACAGAGATAGGGAGAGGGCAAGGCCATGGAAGGATTTGAAAACAAGGGTGAGAATTTCAAAATCACTGTATCCTCATCCTTTTAACCCACACACATTCTGCCATGGCATCCTGTTGCACTGGGAGCTAAGCTGAGACTGCCCAAACTCAGGACTGCTATAACCAACCGAGAGAGAAGGTCTTCAATGCTAGCCAGCATGGATTTGTGAAAGACAGATCATGCTTAATGAATCTAATTGAATTTTTTGATGAAGTGACAGAGAAGGTTGATGAAGGGAATGTGGTGAATGTTGTTTATATGAATTTTAAGAAAGCATTTAATAAGGTACCACAATAAAAGGCAGGTTAACAAAATTGAGGCTCATGGAATAGGAGGGTTGGTGTCCAATTGGATTTTAAAAATTGCCTTAAGGACAGAAAACAGTAAGTCGTAATAAATGGTTACTTTTCAGACTGGAGGATGGTAGACAGTGGTGTTCCCAAAGGGTCAGTGATGGGATCACTGCTTTTTTGCTATTTATAAATGACTTGGATCTTGAAATACAGAGTAGAATCTCAAAATTTGCTAATGCACCAAACTTGGAGGTGCATCAATCTTTGAAGGTGGCAGGACATATTGAGAGAGTGGTCAGCAAAGCATATGGGATCTTGGGCTTCATAAATAGAGGCATTGAGTACAAAAGCACGGATGTTATGCTGAATCTTTATAAAGCTCTGGTCAGGCCCCATACGGAGTGTTGCGTCCAGTTATGGTCATGGTCACCACACTTTAGGAAGGATGTGAGGGTCTTGAGAGGGTGCAGAGGTGATGGTTCCAGAGATGGAGGATTTTAGTTACAAGGTTAGGTTGGAAAAACTGGGGTTGTTCTCCTTAGAACAAAGGAGATTGAGGGGAGATTTAATAGAAGTGTACAAGATTGTGCTGGCTTAGGTAGGTTAGACAAGGAAAAACTGTTCCCATTAACTGATGGTACAAGGACTAGGGGACACAGATTGAAGGTGTTGGGCAAGAGATGCAGGAGGAATATGAGGAAGAACATTTTTACGCAGCAAGTGGTAATGACCTGGAACTCACTGCCCACAAGGGTGGTGGAAGTGGAGACAATCAATGACTTCAAAAGGAAATTGGATGGGCACTTGAAGGAAATAAACTTGCAGGGCTGCGGGGATCGAGCAGAGGAGTGGAGCTGACTGAATAGCTCTGTGGAGAGCCAGCTTGAACTCAATGGGCCAAATGGCCTCTTTCTGTGCTGTAAATGACTCCATGACTCCTGTGTATTTCCAGCATTTTCTGTTTTTGTTTCAGATATCTAGCATGTGCAGCTTTACCTTTTATATTTTGGTGGTTGAGTGTTGGGCTGGGGCAGAAATTAGTCTTGGATTATAGTGTCCGCCACACTTAACTGGCTGTTGATAGTTATGGACCAGACCGGTGCACGTAAAATGGCTACTCAAAATTGTTTCCTAATTTCAAGCACAAAGTGTGGAACGACCAAAGGACATTGAATCCATCAAAACTGCACCTCAGATTAATTAATCACCCCTCAGCACTTGATATTGACCAGTCACAAGTCATAGTTCTACTGTCATTACGGTAGCAGCTTTTAACCAACTGACCTGACTCCAAGGGTTCCTGCAATCCATCAAAAGAATCTACTTCTAGTTGCAGTGAAGATAAAGTGGAGTTCCTCAGATTTTTTTCCACTCTTCCACAATTGTCTCGCTCTCCTAAGATGCTAACTCCTTGCTGGGGTACAGTTCCACATGTAGCCATTGCTCATAGGAGCCTCGAAACTGAGTGCTGGCAACTCTTTGCCCTGTGGAGATCAGCTAATTCAGCATTGATCAAGGATCAAACCTGGGACTTTCCTTCTTAGTATGACTAAATTACACCCAGATAAAGCTACTGACTCATTAGTGATATATTGGGTGGTGGTATCCCAGGCCGGTGGAAGTGGGATCGGGGGCAGGACAGCCAGAAAAATAGCAGAAATTGCCTTCCGGTCTGCATCCCGATGTCTTCCCACCTCCTCCTGTCTTTCCTGGGAGCAAGTTGGGAGTGAAGTTGGAAACCCCATGGCTGAGGCAGGCAGCCAATTAAACCGGCAGTCAAGTGTAATTTCTCGCTTGCAAAGCCTCTTTCCCATCGGCACACGGGCCACATGCTTCAGCGACTAGGCTGGTTAGAGAAGGCGAGTGAACTGTGGGAAGTCATTGATGGCTGAAACGGGGACACAATCACCAGTATAAAGGGGAAAGCAGCAAGCCTGAGGGCAGCCATAGTCAAAGGCTTGTGCTGACAGAGCAGGTCCTTGAGGCAAATATAACAGATTGTGTTTGGGAAAAGTAACAGTGACGTTGCTTTGAGGAGACTTGGACACCTATATGGGACTATTGACCTTTCTGCCTGTGAGCTTACACACAAACATGGGGTCCGCATATTCTGAAGTAGGGTGGACCACTGAGGAGGAGCTGCAGCGTCTTTCAACTCAGCACCCCATCCACCACCTAAACATTCACTCCCTCCAAACTGACATACAGTGGCAGCGATGTGTACCATATACAAGATGCACAGCAGCAACTTGCCAAGCTTCCACGTTCCAAACCAGTGAGCTCTACCACCTAGAAGGGCAGCGGAAGGATGGGAACACCACCACCTGCTTGAGGGCAATTAGCGATGGCCAATAAATGCTGGCCTTGCCAGCGATGCTTACATCCCATGAAAATAATTAAAAAGCACCCACAGTGGCAGGGGCAGCAACTGCAAGAGTAGCAGCAGCTGCTGCATGCAACGCAGCCACATGCACCTGTGCACAACAGAGGGGATGGACGCTGGTCAGCACATAGAAGGCGGCGCTATCTTCAGGCCTACAGGTTAAGGGTCAACTAACTGGACCTCTGAGCAGCAGTGTATCCAAAGGCTGCGCCTCTCGCATCAGTGGTCGCAGACCTCTGCGCCCTGTTGGAGGAAGACCTAATGTCAGTAGAAACAGGTGGCCACCCCTTGCCCACGGCAGTCAAAGTGACTGTAGCTCTGAATTGTTTTGCTTCGGGAACATTCCACAGCTCAGGGCTGATGTCTGTAGGATCTCACAATCCTCAGCCCACAACTGCATCAGCCAGATGACGGATGTTATTTGGGAGGGCATCACAGTACATTAAGTTTGAGATGGATGCGGTCAGTCAAAGCCAGAGGGCCGTAGGCTTTGCCTCCATGTCAGGATTTCCTCAGGTCCAGGGGCATAATTGACTGCACCGATGTGGTGATCAAGGCTCCATCGAAATAACCATGTGTATTTGTGAATCTGAAGGGGTTCCACTCCTTCAATGTGCAGTGGTATGCGACCACAAGAGGATCCTGCAGGTATGTGCAAAGTTTCTAGGGAGTTGCCATGACACCTTTATCCTTTGGCAGTCTCAGGTGCCTCAGCTCTTCAGACCCCCACACAGCCTCAGTGGACGGCTGGTGGAGGTGGGATTTGGGGGCCGGGCAGCCAGAAAAATTGCAGAAATTGCCTTCCGGTCTGCATCCAGGGCTACCCGCTGAAGATCTGGCTGTTGACACCAGCATGCAACCGCACCACAGAGGCACATGAGAGGTACAATCGGAGCCTTCTTACAACCAGGGCCACAATACAGCAAGCCGTTGGTTTGTTCAAAATGCAGTTCCAGTGCCTTGACCGAGTTTGGGGGTGCCTTTCAATACAGGCCGGCAAGGGTTTCCTGGCACAACTTGGCATTTCAAAGAGGAATTGAACTGGTAGCAAATGGATGAGTGGAGCACCTGGCTTCCTCTGAGGAAGAGGATGAAGAGGAGGAGGGCACAGTGAAGCATGACCATCCGGAGGTGCCTATGATGCAGCCTACCATAGATCTGCATGTCAGAGAAACCAGCAATCCAGGCACCCTTCAGCATGCAAACTTACACTCGTGCCATCCAGACCCCAGACAGCATAGCCTCACCCACCACCCACTTCCAACAAACAAATCTAATTGCTGCGAAGTGCCCTTCACCCATTACATTTTCAACCTCACATTGCATTCCAAGAGTCTCCTGCCACTCCCCTACTTTCACCTAGCTCCACCAATGTGGGTGGACAACACATGCCTCTTTGAAATAAATGTTTTCCATGTGACACGAACATTGGAATATGGACCCAAGTGTTTTACTTTGTGCGACTAAGACTGTTTCTATGACATTTTCCTCTTACCTCTACATGGTGCTATCCCTGTGGCTGCAGCAGTAGGAGTAAGTAGCACAAAGCCCAGCTTGACTGAGTCCTGCGAGACTGAGTTCTTACCTCGGGAATTTGGTAAATGAGGGAGGAGTTACTGTTCTGGTCTTTTACAGAACAAGGAGTGATCCAAGAGAGGGAGTCAGAGACAACGAGACCTGGGAGCTAAGGCCCAAAGGCATTAATTAGGTAAGCAGGAGGGTGATTGGTTGGTGAGTTTTAAGGTTTCTTTTATTTTCTCTAAACTGGGGCAGTAGTTTGAACTGGTATCAGGGAGATACAAGTACTGTATTAAATGTATGGCTTAACTAGTTAAACTACTTATAAATTGTTAAGTGATATTTCTAAATTTGAAACTGAGTAGTTAAATAAAACACAACAAAGATGGTAGTGCAGGTGTTGTGTTGTAACTGTAGCATGTGGGAGCTGGTGAACACCAGTGTGATCCACAGCAAACACATCTGCAGTGAATGTCTGAAGCACGAGGAACTTCGGCTCAGGGTCAATGAGGTGGAGTCCGAGATTCAGACACTGCGATGCATCAGGGAGGGAGAAAGTTACCTGGACACTTTGTTCTAGGAGGCAGTGACAGCCCTCAGACTAGAATATTCAGATTTGGTCTGTGGTCAGGGACAGGAGGGTGTGACTATGAATGAGGCAGGTATGGCGATCCAGAAGGTAGCAATCGAGGAGCCTCAGCCCTTGCACTTGTCCTACAGGTTTGAGGTTCTTTCAGCTTGTGTGGACGAGAGCAGAGACTGCAGGGAGAATGAGCAAACTGACCACAGCACCGTGGTGTAGGGGGCCGTATATGTGGGGGGAACAAAAAGGAACGTAGTTGTAATAGGGGACAGAATAGTTAGAGGAATAGATACTGTTCTCTGCAGCCAAGAGTGTGAGTCGCGAAGGCTGTGTTGCCTGCCCGGTGCCAGGGTTAAGGACATCTCCTCAGGGCTAGAGAGGAACTTAAGTGGGAGGGGAAGGATCTAGTTGTTGTGGTCCATGTAGGTACCAATGACATAGGTAGGATTAAGAGAAAGGTTCTGCTAAGGGATATGAGCAGGTAGGTGCCAAATTAAAAAGCAGAACCACAAAGGTAATCATCTCTGGATTACTACCTAAGCCAAAGCAAATTGGCATAGGGTAAATAAGATCAGAGAGTTGAATTTGTGGCTTAAAGATTGATGTGGGAGAAATGGGTTTTGATTGGTGGGGCACTGGCACCAGTACTGGGGAAAGAGGGAGCTGTACCTTTGGAATGGCCTTCACCTGGACTGCGCTGGAATCACTGTCCTGGCGAATCATATAACTAGGGCATTAGAGGGGGCTTTAAAGGAAATAGTGCTGGGAAGGGTTCAGGTGAGGGGAAATTTAGAAATTTAACGACAAAGGACAAGGCAATAGTGCAGGGTAACAATATGGGTAATGATAACCAGAGTGTGACAGGAAGGGACAGAGCATACAATTATGAGTGCACCAGCAAATAGGCCAGAGTAGGAAAAAATGGTTAAAAAGACAGAATTAAAGATTCTTTAATTGAATGCATGCAGCATTTGTAACAAGATGGATGAATTGATAGCACAAAAGAAAGAAATGAGTATAATATGATAGCCATTACAGAGACGTGGTTGCAAAGTGACCAAGGCCGGGAACTAAATATTCAAGGGTATTTGACCTTTCAGAAGGACAGGAAGAAAGGAAAAGGAGGTGCAGTAGCTCTGTTAATAAAGGGTGAGATCAGTACAGGAGTGAGAAATGATCTTGACTCAGAAGATCAAGATGTAAAATCAGTTTGGGTGGAAATAAGAAATAAAAAGGGAAAGAAGTCACTGGTGGGAGTAGATTTTAGGTCCCCTAACAGTAACTACTCTGTAGGGCAGAGTATAAATCAAGAAATAATGGGGGCTTGTAGGAAAGTCTCTGCCATTGTCGACACAAACTGCAATAATTGTGGGCGATTTTTCATCTTCATATCGATTGAATGAATCAAATTGGCAAAAGTAGCCTGGAGAATAAGTTCATAGAGTGTATTCGGGACAGTTTTTTTAGAACAATATGTCCTGGAACCAACCAGGGAGCAGGCTATTTTAGATCTGATAGTGTGTAATGGAATAGATTAATTAATGAACTCATAGGAAAGGATCTTTGAGACAAGAGTGATCATAATATGATAGAATTTCACATTCAGTTTGAAGGTGAAAAATTTGATTCTGAAACTAGTGTCTTAAACTTAATTAAAAACAGTTACAAGGTTATGAAGACAGAGTTGGCTCTCGTGAACTGGGAAAATAGGATAAAAGGTAAGACGGTAAAGAAGTAGTGGCAGACATTTAAGGAGATAGTTCATAACTCTCAACAAAGATATATTCCATTGAGAAAGAAAGACTCTATCCGTGGATAACTGAGGTGGTTAAGGATGGTACCAAATTGAAAGAAAAGGCATGCAATGCTGCGAAGATTAGTGGCAGGCCAGAAAACTGGGAAAAAGGCATTTGATAAAGAGCCACACTGACTTATGAGAAGAGTTATAGCTCATGGAATAAAAGGGACAATAGCAACATGGATATGAAATAGGCTGAGTAACAGGAAACAAAGTAGTGGTTAATGGCTGTTTTTTGGACTGGAGGAAGGTTTGTAGTGAAATTCTCCAAGGGTTGGTGTTAGGGCCCTTGCTATTCCTTATATATATTAATAACCTAGACCTTGGTGAACAGGGCACAATTTCAAAATTTGCGAATGATATGAAACTTGGAAACATTGTGAACTGTGAGGAGGATAGTGTCGAACTTCAAAAGGACATAGACAGGTTAGTGGAATGAGCGAACAGGTGGCAGATTAAATTTAATGCAGAGAAGTGTGAAGTGATTCATTTTGGTAGGAAGGACACAGAGAGACAATATAAAATAAAAGGTGCAATTCTAAAGGGGTTGCCGGAGCAGAGGGACCTGGGCGTATATGTGCATTAATCATTGAAGGTGGCAGGACAGGTTGAGAGAGCATTTAATAGAGAATACAGCATCCCAGGGTTTTTTAATAGGGGCATAGAGTACAAAAGCAAGGAAGTTATGTTCAGTTTGTATAGAACACTGCTACAGCTTCAACTGGAGTATTATGCCCAGTTTTGAGCGCATGATGTGAAAGCATTGGAAATATCGCAGAAACGTTTCATGAGCATGGTTCCAGGTATGAGGAACTTCAGTTATGAAGATAGATTGGAGAAATTGGGACTGTTTTCTTTGGAGAAAAGAAGGTTGAGAGGAGATTTGACAGAGGTATTCAAAATCATGAAGGGTCTGGACAGGGTAGATAGGGAAAATCTGTTCCCATTGGTGGAGGGATCGAGAATAAGAGGGCACAGCCTTCTGGTAATTGGCAAAAGAAGCAATAGTGACATGAGGAAAAACTTATTCATGCAGTGAGTGGTTAGGATCTGGAATGCGCTGCCTGAGAATGTGGTGGAGACAGGTTCAATTGAGGCATTGAAGCGAGAATTAGATTATTATCTGAAAGGAAAAATGTGCAGGGCTACGGGCAGAAGGCCAGGAAGTGGCACTAGATAAACTGCTCTTTTGGAAATCCAGCACAGACATGACTGGCCGGGCCGAATGGCCTCCTTCTGTGCTGTAACAATTCTGTGATTCTGATAATTTTAGAAACCAGCAAAGAATGGCTAAGAAAATAATAAAGAGGGGGAAATTAGAGTAAGAGAGTAAACTAGCAAGAGATATAAAAACAGATAGTAAAAGCTTGCACAAATAGATAAAAAGGAAAAGAGCAGCTAAAGTAATCGTTGATCCTTTAGAGGATGAGATTAGGGAATTAATAATGGGAAACAAGGAAATGGCAGAAACTATGAACAAGTATTTTGTATCTGTCTTTGCAGAAGAAGACACAAAAAGCATCCCAAGTGTTACGGCCAGGTGAAGAGGGGGTCCCAGGCTCCCCTCTTGTCCTTCCTCTTATTTGACCGCAACAGGGTTTATTTCATTTTTTAACAGTGGTTGTGCTTGCAATGAGTGTTTTACCTTTTACCTTTAATGTGATTGTGAAAGACTTAGCATTTGTGGCTCTGTCAGAGGGGCTGATGACAAAGACCATAACCTGGGGACACCTTGCAAAGAGCCACCAATGGCATCATCCCTATCTCCCTCTGCCCTCTTAGTGCACTTCCCTGGTAACCAAGTGTGTGAGAGCACTTGGATGCATTTTGATGTAGTGGTCAGCCATCAAGGCTTTGATCAATGCTTTTCAAGGTTGTCGCCATCCTATGGAGACCATTGTTGCGTGTCTGTATCCGCTCGTTGGCCTGCCGCGTCTAACTCGCCATTTGGTTGGCCGCTCTTTCAATGGAGGTGATCATATGCTCAAATGCCTGGGACATCACGGCACTCATGGCCGCAAGGGACTCCCCATCTTCAGTGCCAGGCACCGCACGCAATGCCTCTGGGAATTCTGACAGATGCCCACATATTTCTCTTTGCTGCTCCACAAGTACCCGCTTAGTGTATGCACCCGAAGGCTCAGCATCTATGTCGAATTGAGGTTAGCTGGAGGTACCCTCAAGCCTCTGATGGGGACTCTCCACAGCTGTCTCTGCTTCCTGCTCACATGTGAATTGCTCCTTACCTTATGGCACCCTTTCTATCGGTGACGCAGGATCCACTGAGGTGGGTGTAGCTGTGCTGGTGGAGGGTGTGCATGAGATTGGTGCTGTTCCATTGAAGACTGCACTGCTTCCTTCCTCAACTCTTGGGCATTGCCGGCGGCATACCTGTGGGAGACGAAAGACATTTGTTAGTGCTACGCGCAGGTAACGGAGGGATCAATCCCTAACATTTTGCATACTATCATATTTTATATATGGTGACAATGGTTCTCCATGCATGACAGGTCAGAGCCAAGTGGCAATGTGATTATATAATGCATTTACCCAGTCCCTATCTCTCCATCTGTGACAGCCGGCACTGCAGCCACCCTGCCGTGTTCTAGGGCATCCTCCGCCATTGATATCAGGATGGCCAAGGAGGCAACTCCACTCCTGCTTCTGTGTCTCTCCTGGGAGTTGTATGTCTTTTTTAATTTCAGGAGAAAACAGCCGAATGCTAGGCCTATTAAGAGTACCATCTTTCCTCAGGAAGTCGGCATGCCATTTGAGGGGGGGGGGGGGTCACTGTGGAATGGGGAGACCCAGGACAGCACATTGAGGGTGAGTGTCAGTGCTGTTTGTGGTGTTGGAAAGTTAAGGAGGAGCCTGGGAAGACATTCTTTTGTGTGGCCTCATATTGGGTGCCTCAGAGGATATCCGTGCTGGAGTCTGCTAAGGAGCTGCGAGTTGCATGGCATTCACCTTACTGGACCTCAAGGGCTATTGAACCATTTCCTGCATTGGATCCATGTCCTCCGCAGCATACTCCGGCTGCTCACCCCCTCTGCGGCCTTCAGCCAAGCCTGTTTGGCAAGGCTGGCTGGCTGGCTTCCTCCTGCCTCCTCTGAAAAAAACACCTGCCTCTGTGCCCTGACTGTTTCCAACATCACCGCCAGAGACACGTGCGGGGGGCAGCCTTTCGCCATCTTCCCATCCATTCCTCTCCTCTTTCATGCCTCTCACTGAGCAAACCACACCACACAGTGTTGCCACTCTGAGTGCGCTGGTCTCCCTTTGAAAACTGAACCCCCTGCTCCCCCTACTTGGACAGTAATTCCGGAGGTGGGCCATAAAGAGCAATTGGAAGGCCCATTACTCAGAAGATCGGGTTCCCAACCCAGAAATGGTCCCGTCGTTGCACTAGGGACTAAGTCTATAAGATCCTGCCCATTCGTACTAGTTTCATTCAACTTCATTCAAACCTAAGTAGGATCAGACACAAAATTCCAGCTGGGATTGTTAAACTGAGCAGTAGGAAATCTGTGATCCCAATTAATCAATTGTGCAAACTAAACCCATCATTATGGCCATGTTCATTCTGACACCAGCTTTGATCTAGTGCAATACTTGTACCTTTCTCCCTTTCCCCCAGGTATATTCATTGCCATGTACAAAACAAGGCAGCTCCTGTTGATCTTCATTTCTGCATTAATTCAGTGTCAGCAAAAGCATAGTTGGGAGGGAAACTCAAATTCATTGTGTGATACCAGTCTTAAAAGGGAGTTCCACCATCCAAGCGACTTTACAAAAATAATCAGTTAATAATTTTTTGTTGATTCTTAATTCTGACTATATAATGACTGACAAAAGTAGGTATTTTAGTCCAATTTTAGTTCAGTGGATGTTTAAAAACCAACAGATTCTTGTACCAAGCTTATTCTGATGCATTGTTCCACGTTTTGTCAGTTACAGGCTGATAAATAATTCCTTTTTTGAATGGCAAAATATTCAAAATCCCTGAAGTCCCAGTAACTCTTATGAGGGATATAAAAGACCAATTTAGTCTGAAGCTGGAAACGTGAGTTGAAAATCTCAGACAGGTCTAAAACTCCTGGAGGAAAGGAAAAAAGGTTTGAATTGCCAAGAAACCATTTAAATTAACACAGAGTCCCATAATGCTAACACATTTGTGTGGAGACATCGAAAAAATCCAGTAGCTTTTTTTAAAAACTGATTTTTAAAGGAAAGAGAGAAAGATTTGCATTTATATAGCACCTTTCACAACCACTGGATGTCTCAAAGTGCTTTGCAGCCAAAGAAATACTTTTTTTTTGAATTGTAGTCACTGTTGTAATGCAGGAAATGTGACAGCCAGTATGCACACAGCAAACTGCCACAAACAGCAATGTGATAATGACCAAATAACCTGTTTTATTGATGTTGGTAACAAATATATGTTCATCCTTCAAGGTGAAGATGACCATGTCCATCATCTGGGGTGTTTGGTAGCGTTCCAGTGCGTACAAAGGTGACTGTTAAGGTAAATCAGTGCCCAGAAGGTTCTGCTGCAAATAGGATACTGCAGATGATTGAGTTTTGGACAAGCTGCTGGCTTGGGATTTCCTCTCCTTGCTTTGTCTCTCTGCCTCTGATATGCACTTATTTTCGAAGGAGGCCACACCCTTTTTTATTTGGTTGCACCAGGTGCAGCCATCCTGGAGCTTCTCCCAGAATTCAGGGTTGATATCAAAGTGATGGAAGGGGTCGTCGACAGTGTTATCAAGTGACACTTGCTCAACAATAACATGTTCAGTGACACTCACTTTGGGTTCTGCCAGGGCCACTCTGTTCCTGACCTCATTACAGCCTTAGTCCAAACATGGACAAAAGAGCTGAACTCCAGAAATGAGGAGAGAGTGACTGCCCTTGACATCAAGGCAGTATTTGACTGAGTATGGCATCAAGGAGCCTGAGCAAAACTGGAGTCAATGGGAATCAGGGGAAAACTCTCTGCTGGTTGGAGTCATACCCAATAAAAAGGAAGATGGTTGTGGTTCTTGGAGGTCAATCATCTCAGCTCCAGGACATCACTGCAGGGGTTCCTCAGGGTAGTGTCCTAGGCCCAACCATCTTAAGCTGCTTCATCAATGACCTTCCCTCCATCATAAGGACAGAAATGGGGATGTTCACTGATGATTGCACAATGTTCAGCATCATTCACGACTCCTCAGATACTGAAGCAGCCCATATCCGGAGACAGCAGGACCTGGACAATATCCAGGCTTGGGCTCATTCACGCCATACAAGTGCCAGGCATTTACCTAATCTCTAACAACAGAGAATCTAGCCATCTCCTCTTGACATTCAGTGGCATTACGGTCGCTGAAAGCCCCATTATCAACATCTTAGGGGACACCATTGACCAGAAACTGAATTTGGACCAGCCATATAAATGCTATGGCTATAAGAGCAGCTCAGACACTGGGAATTCTGCGGCAAGTAACTCACCTCCTGTCTCCCCAAAGCCTGTCCACTATCTACAAGCCACAGGTCAGTAGTATGATGGAATACTCTCCACTTGCCTGGATGGATGCAGCTCCAACAACACTCAAGAAGCTCGATACCATCTAGGACAAAGCAGCCCATTTGATTGGCACCTCATCCACCACCTTCAGCATTCACACCCTCCACCACCAATGCACAGTGGCAGCAGTGTGTACCATCTACAAGACGTGCTGCAGTAATTCACCAAAGCTCCTTTGACAGCGCCTTCCAAACCTGTTGCTTCTACCACCTAGAAGGACAAGGGCAGCAGATGCCTGGGAACACCACCACCTGCAAGTTCCTCTTCAAGCCACACACCATTCTGACTTGGAACTATATCACTGTTCCTGCACTGTTACTGGGTCAAATCCTGGAACTCCCTTCCCAACAGCACTGTGGGTGCACCTAAACCCTAAGGACTGCAGCGGTTCAAGAAGGCAGCTCACCACCACCTTCTCAAGGCCAAATAAAAATGAATTAAATAAAAACTCCTAAGCGAAGCCTTCAGAGTGTCTTTGTAGCACTTCCTTTGACCACCATGAGGGTGTGCCCCAGACTCAAGCTTTGGGAAACAAGTGTCAGGCATTCTGGGTACATGACCAGCTCAACTTAGTTGTGAATGCCTCGAGATGGTGTGGATGCTTGGCATGCCAGCTTGGGTGAGCACCTCGATCAATGTCTGATATTTTGTTCTTCAGAAGGGATAAACTTCAGGAGAACTTCCCTGTTCATCTTCAAAATAATATAAAGGGATTTTGACGTCCACCTGAGAGGACTGATGGGACTACATAACTTCTGGATTTCCATGATATTCTACAAATGTGCAGACTCCTGAAGTTGCTGTCAGTTTCAATGGAATACTGGCAGCAAACTTAACAGTTTTGCTGTCATTACCACTGCAAAGTCCAGGCCAATATTTTGGCTCAATGGTCTTTCATCAAATATGTTTGACTCCTGACCTGTGCTCAGTTATCCGATCTCAACACCTGTGACATTGGGTCCACTAAAACGTGAGGTTTATGTAACCAACCCTTGGGAGAGGAGGCAGGGAAGGAGAACGCAGTGTTTAACATTCACACCCAAATGATGGCACCTCTGGCAGTGCCGCTGTCCCCCAGTTCTGCACTAAACTATCAGCCTAGACTTTCTGTTTTTTTTACCAGGTGCATCCGCAATCTCAAGGTTAGGACATCAAAGTTATGAGGAATTGAGACTCACCTATGAGGCTGATTCAAGATACGAGAACCGAAATAATCTAGAGTAAGAAGGTTGGAAAAGCCCAAGAAACATAATGGCATCATGGGAAGGAGCAGGGAGGCGGGGGAAATCAAATATTTTTCCTGAGGCCTATGTGATGAGATATGGGGGTAGATTTGCAATTTGTAGCCCATTGGTGGTGCAGACTGGCCACCAATATAGAACCCGCCCGTTTCCATTTGTTACGGCGAGGTGAGGAATTGGGGGTGGGGGGAGGTGCTCACAGGCTTCCCTCTTGCCCTTCCTCTTATTTAACTGCAACAGGGTTTATTCCTTTTTTATACGGTGGTTGCGCTTACCACCTCAGTGAGTGTTTTCCCTTTTACCTTTAATGTGATCATGAAAGAACCAATTGAACAGCGTTTCTTGAGTTTAAACAAGGAAGAGATGGGTTTATTAAACTTAACAATCTTAACCTGATCTAAACAAAATACGCTACACATTCACACAAGAATCACACACTCACAAATAGATTTTTCAGAACGGAGAAGAGTCACTGACCCGAAACGTTAACTCTGCTTCTCTTTCCACAGATGCTGCCAGACATGCTGAGTGGTTCCAGCATTTCTTGTTTTTATTTCACAATAAATAATGTCCAATTCTGCAGCGAACAGCCATGAGAATAACCCAAAGAGCCAATGCTTCCAGGAGAAATAGAGAATAAGAGGAAATTAGCACAAAAAAAAGTAATAGCGTTGGTATTATTGAGGCTGCAGACATTATGACTGAATTTTTATTCTGGGGTCAGAACCCCGATGTTGGGCACATTTCTGGTCCCCGAGTCCACATCACATTGGTGCATGACGCAATTTTAAATGAGCAGGCCAATTAGTGGCATGGAAGCATGTTGGACACCCAATTAGGGGTGGTGGAGGCAGGAAAAAGGTATCTGAGCGTCACTGGCCTGCACTTGCTGTGTGAGCAGCTGCTCCTTATCGCTGCTCAGTCCCATCTGCAAGATCGTCCTCCCTTGCCTCCAGAAGTGAGTTCACAGCTGCCTGAACCCCCTGCTATGCCCCTGTAGGGTCACTACCACCCAAGTGCTCCTGTGCCTCCAGAGCTATCTCAATGTGATCTTTGCACACTTACTGGATAGTGTCTGCCTGAGCAGGTCACTTAGCCATTGCCCTTTAATTCATGGAAGCTAAATGGACCTGACTCCATGACTGGCTTCCTGCTGGGCTGCCGTCTCTTACTCAGGGATGTGATCATGACCCTTCATGGTCCCTATGCCTGAGAACAAAAATTGCTTACAGTCCTTTAAGTGGCTGTTCATGACCTTATTTGCACGCTCAAGTGTTGAAGCAGCATGTTTGAATGGCTGGCCAGCATCCAGGACTACCGCCTGTTCAAAAATCAATGGGAGACAGGAGGGACCACATCAGATAGCCAGTACGGAGCACCTGTTTACAATTTTGCGCTCTGGTCCACCTCTGGTCCCACTTCCTCCTGGGATCAAAAATCTAGCCTATTTTGGGAAATGGGTACACAAGTGCTGGGATTGCAGAAAAATCAGATTCTGTCCTCACCAAACATCTACAGTTTAGCACTTTCCAGTAGAAGTTATTGGATAGCATTCAGTAGCCAGAATTCTAACCACTTCTTCTGTTCCAAAGGCAAGAAACACGAAGATCAACTGTTAAACCCTTACCTTGTAGGAGGCTAGCTAACTCAATGCAAGCAGGGGATCAAATCTGACCAGTTGGGGGGTGGGGGGGGGGGGGGGGGGGGCGGGAGGCAAGTGGTGGGTGTTCTACTAAGTTTATACGGCTCGTACCACACAAGGTAATGCACAAATTCAATGAGCCAGAGGTCACTTTAAAGGTTATCCTCATGCAGGTGACCAACAAACACAGGTCCCAACCATAAACAAATTTGACTAAAACTGCTATTGGAAAGATCACAATAACCCCTCAAATTCCCCTCCTCAGTTTGAAAGTACCACCCAAAAGCTGCCCTAAAGGTGGGCATTTAGAAATGGAGCTCACTGTTGTCCTTTGCTTATACAATATAAAAAACACCAGTCTAAGAAGCTGCACATAGCTTATAGTGAAAACTTTGAGGACAGCATGCTACTAAGTTAATCAGAGTCACCTCTACTCTCACAAGTCAGGAAGAATCTATTGCAATCTGTGGTTACGCTCAGAATTAAGGCACAGATTGTAATGTTAACAGAGTGCATCCTAAACAGAGTGGAAAGTTGAGAATTTGGTGAGAGTGGGAATTCAATGCAGAGGGAGAAGCAGGTGTTCCTTCTTGCTTTTTAACACTTGTGCTTTGTGTAAGCTTGAGGCTGTAATTATTTTAAACTAATACTTTACTAAATTGATAATTTAAACTAGTTCACTTAATTAGTTTTTAAAAATTAACATTAAGTAAATTACTTGCGTAAAACGTTAATTAACTAAATATATAAAACATGGTTAGATACAGATCATAGTGCAGGAAGTATGCCACAACTGCGATGTGTGTGAATTTGTGAAATGCAGCATGATCCCAGGCAACCACATCTGTAGTAAGTATCAGCAACTCAGGGAACTTTGGCTCAGAGTTGTTGAGCTGAAGTCTGAAGTGCAGACATTGTAGTACATCAGGGAGGGGGAGGAGTTACCTGGACATTGTGAACCAGGAGGCACACACTTTAGGTTAGGCAGTGGTTAAGATTTGATTAGCAGTCATTGACAGGAGGATGTGACTGCAACTCAGGCAAGTAATGGGACCCCAAATGCATTGCTTGAACAGCCTTAGCCTTTGACATTGTCCAACTGGTTTGAGCTACTTGCTACTGGTGTGGATGAGAACAAAGACTACAGGGTGGAAGGGTAAATGGACCACAGCACCATGGTACAGGAGGCCACTCAAATCGTGGGAGCAAAAAGGAATGTAGTGATAGGGAATAGTATAGCTAGAGGCATAGATTTTGTTCTCAGCAACTGCAACAGGGAGTCTCGAAGGCTGTGTTGCATGCCTGGTACCAGAGTTAAGGACATTTTCTCACAGATGGAGAAGTATTTGGAGAAGGAGGGGAGAATCCAGTTGTTGTGGTTTAAGTATGTACCAATGACACTGGTAGAACTAGGAACGAGGTTCTTTTGAGGGAGTTTGAGAAGCTAGAGTACAAGTTAAAAAGAACCTCAAAAGGTAATATTCTCTGGATTATTACCTGAGCCACATGCAAATTAGCATAGAGACAAATAGATTGGAGGTTTAAATGGGTGGCAGCAAGAGTGGTGTCTGTGCCACGGGTTTCAATTCATGGGGCACTTGCAGCACTGGGGAAAGGGAACTGTTGCATTGGGGCAGACTCCATTGTCCTGGTAAATCTGACTATTAGGATGGTAGATAGGACTTTAGACTAATAAGGGGGATGGAGGGTTCAGGAAAGGATAAATTTAAAAGTCTGAAGAGAAAAGTTTTAAAGCTGTAGAACAGAGTAGTGATTTGTTTAAAATCAAGCAGGTTGTCTCAGGAAAGAACAATGAGTTTCATAACGATAATATGGCATCAGCGACTAAGGCTACATCAGGGTAAAGTAGTAAAAAGTTAAAATTAAAGGCACTATATCTGAATGCACAAAGCATTCATAACAATGTAGATGAATTAATGACCCAAAGAGAGATAAATGGGTTTGATCTTTTTTAGAAATACAGCACTGAAACAGGCCCTTCGGCCCACCGAGTCTGTGCCGACCATGAACCACCCATTTATACTAATCCTACACTAATCCCATATTCCTACCACATCCTCACCTGTCCCTATATTTTAGTTTAGAGATACAGCACTGAAACAGGCCCTTCGGCCCACCGAGTCTGTGCCGACCATCAACCACCCATTTATACTAATCCTACACTAATCCCATATTCCTACCACATCCCCCCCTGTCCCTATATTCCCCTACCACCGACCTATACTAGGGGCAATTTATAATGGCCAATTTACCTATCAACCTACAAGTCTTTTGGCTGTGGGAGGAAACCGGAGCACCCGGAGGAAACTCACGCAGACACAGGGAGAACTTGCAAACTCCACACAGACAGTACCCAGAATTGAACCCGGGTCACTGGAGCTGTGAGGCTGCGGTGCTAACCACTGCGCCGCCCATTATATAATAGCCATTATTGAGACATGGCAGGGTGACCAAGGTTAGGAACTAAAAATTCCACTGTATGTGACTTTTAGAAAAGATAGGTAAATGGAAAAGGAAGTACAGGCCAGAAAATCAGGGTATAGAATCAATACAGGTACAGCTAAGAAAAAACAAAATGCAGAAAACAATGGTGAATATAGTTTGTAAGTCCCTTAACAGTAATCATAGTTTTGGACAGAGTATAAATCAGAAAATTAGAGGAGCATGCAACAAGAGTAATGCAGTAATCCTGGGGGACTTTAATCTTCATACAGATTGGCTAACTAAATTGAAAAAAGTAGCTTGGAGGACGAGTTGATGGAATGCATTTCAAGCAGTTTTCTAGAACAATATTTCAAGGAACCAACTAGGGAATAGACTAATTTGTATCTGGTATTGTGTAATGATACAGGGTTAATTAGTAATCTTATAGTAAAGGATCCTCTGAGGAAGAGTGAACATAATAGAAATTGACAAAGAGGGACAAAATAGAATGAGAATAGACTAGCAAGACATATAAAAACAGATTATAAGAGCTATTACAAGTAAAGAAGAGATAAGCAAAAATAAACATGGGTCTCAGTGGCAGGGACAGGAGAAATTATAATGGGGAATATATAACGTTAAACAAATACTTTACATCTGTCTTCACAGTAGAAAATGCAAAGGACATACCGAAAATTGTGGGGAACCAGGAATCTAAATAGAGTAAGGATCTTAAAGTAATTATCAGTAAAGAAAAAATACTGGAGAAACTAATGGGGTTAAAAGCCAAACCGCGCCCCGTCCCCCACCCCCCACCCTCCCTGCCTCCCTCAGAGTTGATGGCCTACGCACTAGGGTTTTAAAAGAGGTGACTGCAGAATTCTCTAGATTCTAGAATGGTCCTCATGAATTGGAAGGTAGAAAATATAGCCCTCCTGTTCAAGAAAGGAAGGAGAGAAAAAACAGGGAACTATTGGTTAGTTAGCCTGGTATCAGTAGTAGTGAAATACTAAAATGGATTATTCATCAGGGGCTGAATTTTCTTGGCCCATTGGTGACAGGCTGGGAGGAGGCAGGGCTGGTAAAATAGTAGGGGAAGCTGTCAGGAGGGGAGACTGATATCTTCCCACTGCCATGCCATATTGCCAGTGGTGGGAAAGCTGGCTGCTTGGCTGCCTGCAAGATAGCCAATTAAGGGCCACTTCCTGCCTTTGCGGGCATTTTGCCCGTGTTGGGAGGGCCTGTTGGTGGGTGGGGAGACTGCCCAGTGAAACCAGGTGGCCTCCCAGTGGCTTGCGGGGTCGGGGCCCTCCTTTATGGGTGCTCCATTGCCCATGGAGGGAAACCACAGTGGCAATAGCTGGCCTCATAGCAATGGCGCTGCCAGTGCTCCATGATGCTCCCGCCTCCCCGATCACAAGGTACCAGCCTCCCCCTACCTACCGCAACTCTCGTTGAGGGCAGCTTGCCGTGGAGGTGCCCTGTCCCTGGACCTGCAGCCTCAGCAATGGCCCCTGCTAGTGGTGGCACTGCTGACCTGCCAGCCCTCTGATTGCTCTGGCAACTCTTGGGGCAGGCCATTGGTTTTAACTGCATGGCAGCCCCGATGGTGCCCTGTTAATATGCTGCCCTGGATCCTGCTGCCCGCCAAAGGGGCTGGCTCCCACTTTTGGTCCTGGCGGTGGGACTTGCTGGTACAGGTCAAAATTCACCCCTGTATGGTAGCAGGGCATTTGGATAATCATAATATGATTAGGCAGAGTCAACATGGTTTTATGAAAGGGAAATCATGTTTGACAAATCTATTTGAGTTTTTTCAGGGTGTAACTAGTGTAAGTTTGGATTTTCAAAAAGCATTCAATGTGCTTTTGTGTAACAGACAAGGTTGTGACACAAGATTAGGGCTCTTAGGATTGGGGGTAATATACTAGCATGAATTGTGAATTGGTTAACAGACAGAAAACAGAGAGTTAGAATAAATGGGTTATTTTCAGGTTGGCAGGTTGTAACCAGAAGAGTGCCACAAGGATCAGTGTTTGGACCTCAGCTATTTACAATCTATATGAATGACTTAGATGAAGGGATTGATTGTAATGTATCCATGTTCGCTAACTATACAAAGCTAGGTGGGGAAATAAGCTGTGAGGAGGACGCAAGTGGGCTGCAAAGGGATACGGACTGGTTAAGTGATTGTGTAAAAAGGTAGCAGATGGAGTATAATGTGAGGAAGTGTGAAATTACCCACTTCAGCAGGAAGAATGGAAAAGCAGAATATTTTTTAAAAGCTGAGAGACTAGTTAATGTTGGTAATGTCGCACTCACGAGATGCGTAGTGACACAAATAGAGAACCGAAGTGAAGAGTTATTTTAAAATTGCCTTTTCCTTTTAAAAAGTGGACAATATGCTACAAAATGGTCACCAAAGGTTGGGATGACTGGGCCTGTATATTCAAACTGTCTCACAGTTTAGGACAAAAGGATACATTCCAAGCTAATAGGTGTCAATTACACCCATCCTGAAACCATCAAGAGACATTCCTGAATTGAATGGGTTCTTCTGAAACAAAGAAGGTGTGAAATAGCCATATCCTGGTCCACTGTGGGTCACCATAGGGAGGGGGCCATGCATCTCCTAACAGAGGCAAAGAGAGATATTTTTACCTTAAAAAGTAGCTCTCTGGAGTGATACGGGAAAGTGTCACAAAAACATCACAAAAAACCTGCCCATCTGAGAGCTGAGAGAGATCCAGCAAAAACCAAAGAAGGTGTCCTGCTGCAAATTCTACACTTCAACTTGGTGCAGCAGAGAACTGAAAGTGATTACCGCCTCCAGACGGAAGTCCTAACCACCAGAAAATCTACAAACAACCCAGGCCTGCAACTTTAAAAGAGAAACTGTCCTCTGAGAAGATTCAACAGATTTGCTGTGAACCCTGAACACCTACCTCACTTCAAACCACTTACCCTTTTCCTCTCTATCTACCTATTCTTGTCTGTGTGTGTGAAAGTGAATGCGTGCGTGAGTGTGGTTGTGACCATTTTGGGAAAGATTATTATTCAATAAATAGCCTTCTCTTTTAAACCTACAGGAAAACCCATCACTATCTATTTGATAAATAAAACACAAAGGGGTTAAAGCACTTGCTGTGGTCAGTTGGGAGGTGATCAGTGGGAACCACCCACACCCCTTACCACCGAGCCCCAACAGTATTCAAAGGGATTTGGGGTCCTCATACATGAATCAGAGTTAACATGCAGGCACAGAAGGTAATTAGGAAGGCAAATGGTATGGCTGGCTTTATTGCAAAGGAGTTGGAGTATAAGACTAAGGAAGACTTGCTGCAATTATATAGAGCTTTGGTGAGATGACACCTGGAGTACTATGTACAGTTTTGGTCTCCTTACCCAAGGATGGATGTACTTGACTTGGAGGTTCAGTAGATAGATTCCTGGGCTATCCTATGAGGAGAGATTGAGTAGAGTTGGCCTACAGTCTCTGGTGTTTAGATGAATGAGAGGAGATTTCAGTGAAGCTTATAAAATTGTTAGATGGCTTGAGAAGATAGATGCTGAAAGGCTGTTACCCCTGGCTGGAGAGTCTAGGGTGTTTTTATTATTCATACATGGGATGTGGGCATCACTGGCTAGACCAGCATTTATTGCCCATCCCTAATTGGCCTTGAGAAGGTGGTGAGCTGCTTTCTTGAACTGCTGCAGTCTATCTGGTGTAGGTGGACCAACAGTGTTGTTAGGAAGGGAGTTCCAGGATTTTGACCCAATGACAGTGAAGAAACAGCGATATAGTTCCAAGTCAGAATGGTGTGTGGCTTAAAGGGGAACTTGCAGGTGGTGGTGTTCCCATGCATCCGCTGCACTTGTCCTTCCAGATGGTAGGTGTCACAGGTTTAGAAGGTGCTGTCAAAGTAACCTTGGTGAGTTGCTGCAGTGCATCTCGTAGATGGTACACACTGCTGCCATTGTGCATCGGTGGTGGTGAGAGTGCATTTTTAAGATGTTGAATGGGGTGCCAATCAAGCAAGATACTTTGTCTGGATGGTGTCGAGTTTCTTGAGTGTTGCTGTAGCTGCACCCATCCAGGCTTGTGGAGATGATTCCATCACACTCCTGACCTGTGGCTTGTAGATGGTGGACAGGCATTGGGGAGTCAGGAGATGAGTTACTTGCCGCAGAATACGCAACTTCCGACCTGCTCTTGTCGTCACAGAATTTACATGGCTGGTCCAGTTCAGTTTCTGGTCAGTGGTGACCCCCAGGATGTTGATAGTGGGGGATTCAGTGATGGTAATACCATTGAACATCAAGGGGAGATGGTTAAATTCTCTCCTGTTTGAGATAGTCATTGCCTGGCACTTGTGTGGTGCAAATGTTACTTGCCACATATCAGTCCAATCCTGGTTGTTGTCCAGGTCTTGCTGCATCTGTACATGGACTGCTTCAGTATCTGAAGAGTCATGAATGGTGCAATCATCAGTGAACATCCTCAATTCTGACCTTATGATGGAGGGTAGGTCATTGATGAAACAGAAGTTGGTTTGGCCTAGGACACTACCCTGAGGAACACCAGAAGTGATGTCCTGGAGCTCAGATGATTGACCTCCAACACCCACAACCATCTTCCTTTGCGCTAGGTATGACTCCAACCAGCAGTGAGTTTTCCCCTCGATTTCCATTAACTCCAGTTTTGCTAGGACCCCTTGATGTCAAGGGCAGTCACTCTCACCACACCTCGAGTTCAGCTCTTTTGTCCATGTTTGGACCAAGGCTGAAATGAGGTTAGGAGTTGAGTAGTCCTGGTGGAACCCAAACTGAGCATCAGTAAGTAGGTTATTGCTGAGCAAGTGCTGCTTGATAGCACTGTCCATGACTCCTCTATCACTTTGCTGATCAAGAATAGACTGATAGGATGGTAATTGGTCGGGTTAGATTTGTCCTGCTTTTGGTGGACAGGACAGACTGGGGCAATTTTCCACGTTGTCGGGTAGATGCCAGTATTATAGCTGTACTGGAACAGCTTGGCTCGGGGCAGAGCTAGTTCTGGAGCACAAGTCTTAAGTATTATTGCCGGAATGTTGTCAGGGCTCATAGCCTTTACAGTATCCAGTGCCTTCAGCCGTTTCTTGATATCACGTGGAGTGAATTGGATCGGCTGAAAACTGGCATCCGTGATGCTGGGGCCCTCAGGAGAAGGTCAAGATGGATCATCCACTCAGCATTTCTAGCTGAAGATGGATGCAAATGCTTCAGCCTTGTCTTTTGCACTGATGTGCTGGGCTCCCCCATCATTGAGGTTGGAGATATTTGTGGAGTCTCTGCTTCCTGTTAGTTGTTTAATTGTCTACCACCATTCATGACTGGATGTGGTAGGACTGCAGTGCTTAGATCTGATCCATTGGTTGTGGGATCGCACAGCTCTAATGCATGCTGCTTCTGTTGTTTGGCATGCAAGTAGTCCTGCGTTGTAGCTTCACTAGGCTGACACCTCATTTTTAAGTACACCTGATACTGCTCATGTACTTAGTTAAAGACTGGCGTAAACCTGGGCAATGTTAGAACTACGTAACCGCACAGGGCCCTGGGTAGATCAAATTCTGATGAAAGCTCAATGACCTGAAACGTTAACTCTGTTTCTCTCTCCACAGATCCTGCCTGAGCTGCGAAGTATTTCTAGCACTTTCTGTTTTTATTTCAAATGGAAGGACATTTGCCCAATGGCAAAAGCCAATCACTGATCATTTTACTAGCCACTAGTTATTGCAAACATGCCTGTTCACAATCGTACACGTATTGGGTTTGACATTAAGTACACATCATACTCTCTTGCAAAAGTCAGTACTTTCAGGAGAAAAAAAAAAGACAGAAACCTTGGAGGAGGGAGAAGGAAGTGAATTTATGCAGCCATGGATGCAACTTCATTTTAGTCAAAATAATCAGGGAAGGATGACTCAATTGTGTGGTAATTCTAGGCATTGGAGATTAGAAGGATAGTTTACCAGATTTCCTGTTTCTTCAAGAGTGCATCAGTGCACGCAACATGATGGGTTCGCTTTGGTACCAGTGATGGATCTGAATGCTGCCAATGCAGTGGATGGGAAAGTGATGAAAGTAATGAAAAGAACTGAAAACCAGGGCAATAGATTAAATTATCTTTTGAAGAAAATTAAACTTCAGTTCAGCAACATTGTTGCAAAGAGCAGCCTTTCTAGAATATGAATTAAATTCCAACCTGTCCAGAATGCGAATTTGAGCTAATTCTTATCAGAAGTTACTTTTTCCTCCTCTCTTCCTCTTTCTCAGGAGCACAGTTATGACTCAGATACACCCACCTATTTTTAAAATCAGTTATCACTGAAACCAGAAGTCTTACTAAAATTACACGACACCACAACTTCCAGCATCTTGCTCAAGAATGCCCATGAAAATAATACACTGAAAAAAAAAATTAGGAGTACATGTTGGTTTTGTTTTTGAAGATGTAAAAGTATTGGATTAAGTAATGGGCCGTGTTGGACTTGTTCTGCTTTGTGTGTACAAGACATACCTGGGCAATTTTCCACATTGCCGGGTAGATGCCAGTGTTGTAGTTGTACAGCAACAGCTTGGCTAGGGGCATGACAAGTTCTGGAGCACAGGTCTTCAGTACTATTGCTGGAATATTGTCAGGGCCCATAGTCTTTACAGTATCCAGTGCCTTCAGTTGTTTCCTAGTATCATGTGGGGTGAATCAAATTGGCTGAAGACTGGCATCTGTGATGCTGGGGACTTCAGGAGGAGGCCGAGATGGATCATCCACTCAACACTTCTGGCTGAAGATTGTTGCAAATGCTTCAGCCTTATCTTTTGCATGAATGTGCTGGGCTCTCACATCATTGAGGATGGGGATATTTGTGGAGCCACCTCCTCCAATTAGTTGTTTAATTGTCCACTACCATTCACAACTGGATGTGGCAGGACTGCAGAGCTTAGATCTGATCCGTTGGTTATGGGATCGTTTAGCTCTGTCTATCGCATGCTGCTTATGCTGTTTGGCACGCAAGTAGTCCTGAGTTATAGTTTCACCAGGTTGATGCCTCACTTTGATGTATGCCTGGTGCTGCTCCTGGCATGCCCTCCTGCACTCTTCATTGAACCAGGGTTGGTCCCCTGGCTTGATGGTAATGGTAGAGTGGGGGATATGCTGGGCCATGAGGTTACAGATTGTGGTTGAGTACAATTCTGCTGCTGCTGATGGCCCACAGCGCCTCAAGGATACCTAGTTTTGCATTGCTAGATCTGTTTGAAATCTATCCCATTTAGCGCAGTGGTAGTGCCACCCAACACGATGATGGATATCCTCAATAGCATTCCGCTATCAAAAGGGTCTTTGATCGGAGTTCTTTGTTCACATGGTAGCCAGGATCTCTGTCTTGTCTCTAGGTAGAGTGGGTGTGAGGTCACGTTTCCTCCGAATTCTTCTTACACTACATTAAGAATCACTGTAGTATGATTATGTTTTAAAAAACTAAGTCCAGCATTCACAACACTTACCCACCACAGATATCAAACTGAATGGTGAGTCGTAACTTGGAATGTCCTTATACCCTTTCTTGAATAACGGTGTAACATTTGCCACTCTCCAATCCTCTGGCACCTCTCCCGTATCTAGGAAAGATTGGAAGATTATGGCAAGCCCTTCTGCTATCTCCACCCCCACTTCCTTTAGCAACCTGGAGGCAAGCCATCCGGACCTGGTGACTTATCCATTCTAAGCATAGCCAGCCTTTCCAGTACATCCTTCCTACCAATTTTCACCCCATCCGTTACCTCTACCATCTCCACTTCTACCAATATTTTGCTAGCATCCTCTTCCTTAGTAAACACCAATACAAAGGACTCACTAAAGATTGTAGCCTTGCTCTTCACTTGTAAGCATATATCTTTGTCCCCAATAGAGCCCAACCCGCCTTTTACTACCTGCTCACTATTGACATGCTGGTAGATGATGTTTGGACTCCTTTTTATGTTAACTGTCATTCTATTCTCTCATTCTCTGTTTGCCAGTCTTACTTTTCTCGTCACTTCCCCTCTCAATTTATTGTACATGGCATGGTTCTGACTTGAAAAATTCACCTGATCGGCATTATACACCCTCTTTTTGTGTTTCATTATATTCTCTATCTCCCTCGTCATCCAGAAAGCCCTGGCTTTGGTTCCCCTCCCTGTTGACCTTGTTGGAATGTACTTCCTCCTTAACATCTCCTCCTGAAAGATCACCCATTGCTCCGAAACAGTTTTTCCTGTCAATCTTTGGTTCCATTTTATCCTGGCTAGGTCCCCTCTCATCCCATTGAAATTAGTCCTCTTCCAATTTAGAAGTTCTACTTTAGATTGTTCCTTGCTCTTGTCCATTACTAATCTAAACCTTATGATACAATGATCACTCTTACCCAAATGCCCCCCCACAGGCACTGCTCCACTTCATTCCCCAGCACCAGATCCAACAATGCCTCCTTCCTAGTTGGACTGAGGACATACTGGTTAAGGAAGTACCCCTGAACAAAGTTCAGAAATTATTCCTTCTCCTTTCCCTTTACTCTAACATTATCCAAATTGATATTTGGGGAATTAAGTCCCCCAATATCACCACTCTGTAGGTTTTGGACATCTCTGTGATTTCCCTGCAGATTTGCTCCGCTCACTCTCTCTCTTTCCCTCTATTTGGAGGGCGACAGAATACCCCCAGTAGCAATGATCATATCTTTCTTACTTCTCCACTCTAACCAAATGGATTCTGCCTTTGCTCCCTCAAGGCCATCCTCTTTTTCCAATGCGACAATGTCTTTAATCAGTCCTGCTACCTAACCTCCCTTTTTTTCCTTCGCTATCTTTTCTGAACATTTTATACCCTTGAATATTAAGCACCCAGTCCTCACCATTTTTAAGCCACATGACTATTTGTGCTGATAGCTCACCATCCTCATTAAATAAAATGCATTTACATACATGAATTCTAAACCTGTCTGTGTATTCCTTGTTTTCCTTCTTAGTCTGCTTCTATCTAATATGGTACTACTTCCTTCTTTAGTACTGCCCAACACACTCACTTTATGCACCTTATTCCTTTTTCTACTTCTATATGCTGGTGCCCACCCTCCTGCCAATTTAGTTTAAACTTTTGTCAACCACCAGTGAACCTCCCCACAAAGACATTGGTCCCAGCCCTGCTGAGGTGCAATCCATCTCTTTTGAATAGGTGCCTTCTGCCCCAAAAATCCGAAGCCCTCCCACCTGCACAATGCCTCAAACCACACAATGATTCTCCCATCTTCCTATTTCTACTCTCACCAGCACACAGCACTGGGACAATCCATAGATTACAACCTTCGAGGTGTCTCTCTGCTGCTGCCCCCACTGGCTCATTCTCGCGCTCCCTCGTTCACTCTCACTCCCACTGGCTCATTCTCGTGCTCCCCTCGTTCACTCTCTCCCCCACATGCTCATTCTCTCTCCCCCCCACTGGCTAATTCTTGCGCTCCCCCGTTCTCTCTCCCCCCCACAGGCACTTCTCGCGCGCTCTCTCTCTCTCTCTCTATCCCCCCACAAGCTCATTCCCTCTCTCTCTCTCCCCCACAGGCTCATTCTCTCTCTCTCCCCAAGCTCATTCTTTCTCTCTCTCCCCCAAAAGTTCATTCCCTCTCTCTCTCCCCCCCACAAGCTCATTCCCTCTCTCTCTCCCCCCCACAAGCTCATTCTCTCTCTCTCTCCCTCCCACAAGCTCATTCCCTCTCTCTCTCCCCCCCACAAGCTCATTCCCTCTCTCTCTCCCCCTCACATGCTCATTCCCTCTCTCTCTCCCCCTCACATGCTCATTCCCTCTCTCTCTCCCCCCCACACGCTCATTCCCTCTCTCTCTCCCCCCCCACACGCTCATTCCCTCTCTCTCTCCCCCCCACAAGCTCATTCCCTCTCTCTCTCCCCCCCACACGCTCATTCCCTCTCTCTCTCCCCCCCCACACGCTCATTCCCTCTCTCTCCTCCCCCCCCACACGCTCATTCCCTCTCCCCCCCCACAAGCTCATTCTCTCTCTCTCCCCCCAAGCTCATTCTCTCTCTCTCTCTCCCCCCCCCCACAAGCTCATTCCCTCTCTCTCTCCCCCCACAAGCTCATTCCCTCTCTCTCTCCCCCCCCCACAAGCTCATTCCCTCTCTCTCTTCCCCCCACAAGCTCATTCCCTCTTTCTCTCCCCCCCACAAGCTCATTCCCTCTCTCTCCCCCCCACACAAGCTCATTCTCTCTCTCTCTCTCCCACAAGCTCATTCTCTCTCTCTCTCTCCCACAAGCTCATTCCCTCTCTCTCTCCCCCCCACAAGCTCATTCTCTCTCTCCCCACCCCCCCCCCCCCCACAAGCTCATTCCCTCTCTCTCCCACAAGCTCATTCTCTCTCTCTCTCTCCCACAAGCTCATTCTCTCTCTCCCCCCCCCCACAAACTCATTCTCTCTCTCTTCCCCCCCCCACAAGCTCATTCTCTCTCTCTCCCCCCCCACAAGCTCATTCTCTCTCTCTCCCCCCCCACAAGCTCATTCTCTCTCTCTCCCCCCCCCACAAGCTCATTCTCTCTCTCTCTCCCCCCCCACAAACTCATTCTCTCTCTCTCTTCCCTCCCCCCCCAAGCTCATTCTCTCTCTCTCCCCCCCCCACAAACTCATTCTCTCTCTCTCTTCCCTCCCCCCCAAGCTCATTCTCTCTCTCTTCCCCCCCCCCACAAGCTCATTCTCTCTCTCTCTCCCCCCCCCCACAAGCTCATTCTCTCTCTCTCCCCCCCCACAAACTCATTCTCTCTCTCTCCCCCCCCACAAACTCATTCTCTCTCTCTCCCCCCCCCACAAACTCATTCTCTCTCTCTCCCCCCCCCACAAACTCATTCTCTCTCTCTCTCTCCCCCCCCCCCCACAAACTAATTCTCTCTCTCTCTCCCCCCCACCACAAACTCATTCCCTCTCTCTCTTCCCCCCCCAAGCTCATTCTCTCTCTCTCTCCCCCCCCCCACAAACTCATTCTCTCTCTCTCTTCCCTCCCCCCCCAAGCTCATTCTCTCTCTCTCCCCCCCCCCACAAACTCATTCTCTCTCTCTCTTCCCTCCCCCCCCAAGCTCATTCTCTCTCTCTTCCCCCCCCCCACAAGCTCATTCTCTCTCTCTCCCCCCCCCCACAAGCTCATTCTCTCTCTCTCCCCCCCCACAAACTCATTCTCTCTCTCTCCCGCCCCCACAAACTCATTCTCTCTCTCTAACTCCCCCCCCCACAAACTAATTCTCTCTCTCTCTCCCCCCCACCACAAACTCATTCCCTCTCTCTCTTCCCCCCCCAAGCTCATTCTCTCTCTCTCTTCCCCCCCCAAGCTCATTCTCTCTCTCTCTCCCCCCACAAGCTCATTCTCTCTCTCTTTCTCTCCCCCACAAGTTCATTCTCTCTCTCTTTCTCTCCCCCACAAGCTCATTCTCTCTCTCTCTCCCCCCCACAAGCTCATTCCCTCTCTCTCTCCCCCCCACAAGCTCATTCCCTCTCTCTCTCCCCCCCACAAGCTCATTCCCTCTCTCTCTCCCCCCCACATGCTCATTCCCTCTCTCTCTCCCCCCCACACGCTCATTCCCTCTCTCTCTCCCCCCGACACGCTCATTCCCTCTCTCTCTCCCCCCGACACGCTCATTCCCTCTCTCTCTCCCCCCCACAAGCTCATTCCCTCTCTCTCTCCCCCCCACACGCTCATTCCCTCTCTCTCTCCACCCCACACGCTCATTCCCTCTCTCTCCCCCCCACAAGCTCATTCTCTCTCTCTCCCCCCAAGCTCATTCTCTCTCTCTCTCCCCCCAAGCTCATTCTCTCTCTATCTCTTCCCCCCCCCACAAGCTCATTCCCTCTCTCTCTCTCCCCCCCACAAACTCATTCTCTCTCTCTCCCCCCCCACAAACTCATTCTCTCTCTCTCCCCCCCCACAAACTCATTCTCTCTCTCTCTCTCCCCCCCCCCCACAAACTAATTCTCTCTCTCTCTCCCCCCCACCACAAACTCATTCCCTCTCTCTCTTCCCCCCCCAAGCTCATTCTCTCTCTCTCTTCCCCCCCCCAAGCTCATTCTCTCTCTCTCTCCCCCCACAAGCTCATTCTCTCTCTCTTTCTCTCCCCCACAAGTTCATTCTCTCTCTCTTTCTCTCCCCCACAAGCTCATTCTCTCTCTCTCTCCCCCCCACAAGCTCATTCCCTCTCTCTCTCCCCCCCACAAGCTCATTCCCTCTCTCTCTCCCCCCCACAAGCTCATTCCCTCTCTCTCTCCCCCCAAGCTCATTCCCTCTCTCTCTCCCCCCCCCACATGCTCATTCCCTCTCTCTCTCCCCCCCACATGCTCATTCCCTCTCTCTCTCCCCCCCACACGCTCATTCCCTCTCTCTCTCCCCCCGACACGCTCATTCCCTCTCTCTCTCCCCCCGACACGCTCATTCCCTCTCTCTCTCCCCCCCACAAGCTCATTCCCTCTCTCTCTCCCCCCCACACGCTCATTCCCTCTCTCTCTCCACCCCACACGCTCATTCCCTCTCTCTCCCCCCCACAAGCTCATTCTCTCTCTCTCCCCCCAAGCTCATTCTCTCTCTCTCTCCCCCCAAGCTCATTCTCTCTCTCTCTCTTCCCCCCCCCACAAGCTCATTCCCTCTCTCTCTCTCCCCCCCACAAGCTCATTCCCTCTCTCTCTCCCCCCCCACAAGCTCATTCCCTCTCTCTCTTCCCCCCACAAGCTCATTCCCTCTCTCTCTTCCCCCCACAAGCTCATTCCCTCTTTCTCTCCCCCCCCCACAAGCTCATTCCCTCTCTCTCCCCCCCACACAAGCTCATTCTCTCTCTCTCTCTCCCACAAGCTCATTCTCTCTCTCTCTCTCCCACAAGCTCATTCCCTCTCTCTCCCCCCCACACAAGCTCATTCTCTCTCTCTCTCTCCCACAAGCTCATTCTCTCTCTCTCTCTCCCACAAGCTCATTCTCTCTCTCCCCACCCCCCCCCCACAAGCTCATTCCCTCTCTCTCCCACAAGCTCATTCTCTCTCTCTCTCTCCCACAAGCTCATTCTCTCTCTCCCCCCCCCACAAGCTCATTCTCTCTCTCTCCCCCCCCACAAGCTCATTCTCTCTCTCTCCCCCCCCACAAGCTCATTCTCTCTCTCTCCCCCCCCCACAAGCTCATTCTCTCTCTCTCTCCCCCCCCCACAAACTCATTCTCTCTCTCTCTTCCCTCCCCCCCCAAGCTCATTCTCTCTCTCTCCCCCCCCCCCACAAACTCATTCTCTCTCTCTCTTCCCTCCCCCCCCAAGCTCATTCTCTCTCTCTCCCCCCCCCACAAGCTCATTCTCTCTCTCTCCCCCCCCCACAAACTCATTCTCTCTCTCTCCCCCCCCACAAACTCATTCTCTCTCTCTCCCCCCCCCACAAACTCATTCTCTCTCTCTCCCCCCCCCACAAACTCATTCTCTCTCTCTCTCTCCCCCCCCCCCCACAAACTAATTCTCTCTCTCTCTCCCCCCCACCACAAACTCATTCCCTCTCTCTCTTCCCCCCCCAAGCTCATTCTCTCTCTCTCTCCCCCCCCCCACAAACTCATTCTCTCTCTCTCTTCCCTCCCCCCCCAAGCTCATTCTCTCTCTCTCCCCCCCCCCCACAAACTCATTCTCTCTCTCTCTTCCCTCCCCCCCCAAGCTCATTCTCTCTCTCTTCCCCCCCCCACAAGCTCATTCTCTCTCTCTCCCCCCCCCCCACAAGCTCATTCTCTCTCTCTCCCCCCCCACAAACTCATTCTCTCTCTCTCCCGCCCCCACAAACTCATTCTCTCTCTCTAACTCCCCCCCCCACAAACTAATTCTCTCTCTCTCTCCCCCCCACCACAAACTCATTCCCTCTCTCTCTTCCCCCCCCAAGCTCATTCTCTCTCTCTCTTCCCCCCCCAAGCTCATTCTCTCTCTCTCTCCCCCCACAAGCTCATTCTCTCTCTCTTTCTCTCCCCCACAAGTTCATTCTCTCTCTCTTTCTCTCCCCCACAAGCTCATTCTCTCTCTCTCTCCCCCCCACAAGCTCATTCCCTCTCTCTCTCCCCCCCACAAGCTCATTCCCTCTCTCTCTCCCCCCCACAAGCTCATTCCCTCTCTCTCTCCCCCCCACATGCTCATTCCCTCTCTCTCTCCCCCCCACACGCTCATTCCCTCTCTCTCTCCCCCCGACACGCTCATTCCCTCTCTCTCTCCCCCCGACACGCTCATTCCCTCTCTCTCTCCCCCCCACAAGCTCATTCCCTCTCTCTCTCCCCCCCACACGCTCATTCCCTCTCTCTCTCCACCCCACACGCTCATTCCCTCTCTCTCCCCCCCACAAGCTCATTCTCTCTCTCTCCCCCCAAGCTCATTCTCTCTCTCTCTCCCCCCAAGCTCATTCTCTCTCTATCTCTTCCCCCCCCCACAAGCTCATTCCCTCTCTCTCTCTCCCCCCCACAAACTCATTCTCTCTCTCTCCCCCCCCACAAACTCATTCTCTCTCTCTCCCCCCCCACAAACTCATTCTCTCTCTCTCTCTCCCCCCCCCCCCACAAACTAATTCTCTCTCTCTCTCCCCCCCACCACAAACTCATTCCCTCTCTCTCTTCCCCCCCCAAGCTCATTCTCTCTCTCTCTTCCCCCCCCCAAGCTCATTCTCTCTCTCTCTCCCCCCACAAGCTCATTCTCTCTCTCTTTCTCTCCCCCACAAGTTCATTCTCTCTCTCTTTCTCTCCCCCACAAGCTCATTCTCTCTCTCTCTCCCCCCCACAAGCTCATTCCCTCTCTCTCTCCCCCCCACAAGCTCATTCCCTCTCTCTCTCCCCCCCACAAGCTCATTCCCTCTCTCTCTCCCCCCAAGCTCATTCCCTCTCTCTCTCCCCCCCCCACATGCTCATTCCCTCTCTCTCTCCCCCCCACATGCTCATTCCCTCTCTCTCTCCCCCCCACACGCTCATTCCCTCTCTCTCTCCCCCCGACACGCTCATTCCCTCTCTCTCTCCCCCCCGACACGCTCATTCCCTCTCTCTCTCCCCCCCACAAGCTCATTCCCTCTCTCTCTCCCCCCCACACGCTCATTCCCTCTCTCTCTCCACCCCACACGCTCATTCCCTCTCTCTCCCCCCCACAAGCTCATTCTCTCTCTCTCCCCCCAAGCTCATTCTCTCTCTCTCTCCCCCCAAGCTCATTCTCTCTCTCTCTCTTCCCCCCCCACAAGCTCATTCCCTCTCTCTCTCTCCCCCCCACAAGCTCATTCCCTCTCTCTCTCCCCCCCCACAAGCTCATTCCCTCTCTCTCTTCCCCCCACAAGCTCATTCCCTCTCTCTCTTCCCCCCACAAGCTCATTCCCTCTTTCTCTCCCCCCCCCACAAGCTCATTCCCTCTCTCTCCCCCCCACACAAGCTCATTCTCTCTCTCTCTCTCCCACAAGCTCATTCTCTCTCTCTCTCTCCCACAAGCTCATTCCCTCTCTCTCCCCCCCCACACAAGCTCATTCTCTCTCTCTCTCTCCCACAAGCTCATTCTCTCTCTCTCTCTCCCACAAGCTCATTCTCTCTCTCCCCACCCCCCCCCCACAAGCTCATTCCCTCTCTCTCCCACAAGCTCATTCTCTCTCTCTCTCTCCCACAAGCTCATTCTCTCTCTCCCCCCCCCACAAACTCATTCTCTCTCTCTTCCCCCCCCCCCCACAAGCTCATTCTCTCTCTCTCTCCCCCCCCACAAGCTCATTCTCTCTCTCTCCCCCCCCCACAAGCTCATTCTCTCTCTCTCTCTCCCCCCCCCCACAAACTCATTCTCTCTCTCTCTCTCCCCCCCCCCCACAAACTCATTCTCTCTCTCTCTCCCCCCCCCCCACAAACTCATTCTCTCTCTCTCCCCCCCCCCACAAACTCATTCTCTCTCTCTCTTCCCCCCCCAAGCTCATTCTCTCTCTCTTCCCCCCCCAAGCTCATTCTCTCTCTCTCTTCCCCCCCCCCCAAGCTCATTCTCTCTCTCTCTTCCCCCCCCAAGCTCATTCTCTCTCTCTTTCTCTCCCCCACAAGTTCATTCTCTCTCTCTTTCTCTCCCCCACAAGCTCATTCCCTCTCTCTCTCCCCCCCACAAGCTCATTCCCTCTCTCTCTCCCCCCCACAAGCTCATTCCCTCTCTCTCTCCCCCCCACAAGCTCATTCCCTCTCTCTCTCCCCCCCACATGCTCATTCCCTCTCTCTCCCCCCCACATGCTCATTCCCTCTCTCTCTCCCCCCCACATGCTCATTCCCTCTCTCTCTCCCCCCCACACGCTCATTCCCTCTCTCTCTCCCCCCGACACGCTCATTCCCTCTCTCTCTCCCCCCGACACGCTCATTCCCTCTCTCTCTCCCCCCCACAAGCTCATTCCCTCTCTCTCTCCCCCCCACACGCTCATTCCCTCTCTCTCTCCCCCCCACACGCTCATTCCCTCTCACTCTCCCCCCCACACGCTCATTCCCTCTCTCTCTCCCCCCCACACGCTCATTCCCTCTCTCTCTCCACCCCACACGCTCATTCCCTCTCTCTCCCCCCCACAAGCTCATTCTCTCTCTCTCCCCCCAAGCTCATTCTCTCTCTCTCTCCCCCCAAGCTCATTCTCTCTCTCTCTCTTCCCCCCCCACAAGCTCATTCCCTCTCTCTCTCTCCCCCCCACAAGCTCATTCCCTCTCTCTCTCCCCCCCCACAAGCTCATTCCCTCTCTCTCTTCCCCCCACAAGCTCATTCCCTCTTTCTCTCCCCCCCCACAAGCTCATTCCCTCTCTCTCCCCCCCACACAAGCTCATTCTCTCTCTCTCTCTCCCACAAGCTCATTCTCTCTCTCTCTCTCTCTCCCACAAGCTCATTCCCTCTCTCACTCCCCCCCACAAGCTCATTCTCTCTCTCCCCACCCCCCCCCCACAAGCTCATTCCCTCTCTCTCCCACAAGCTCATTCTCTCTCTCTCTCTCCCACAAGCTCATTCTCTCTTCCCCCTGCACAAACTCATTCTCTCTCTCTTCCCCCCCCCCACAAGCTCATTCTCTCTCTCTCCCCCCCCCACAAGCTCATTCTCTCTCTCTCTCTCCCCCCCCCCCCCACAAACTCATTCTCTCTCTCTCTCCCCCCCCCCACAAACTCATTCTCTCTCTCTCCCCCCCCCCACAAACTCATTCTCTCTCTCTCTTCCCCCCCCCCCAAGCTCATTCTCTCTCTCTTCCCCCCCAAGCTCATTCTCTCTCTTCCCCCCCCCAAGCTCATTCTCTCTCTCTTCCCCCCCCCCACAAGCTCATTCTCTCTCTCTCTCCCCCCCCACAAGCTCATTCTCTCTCTCTCCCCCCCCACAAGCTCATTCTCTCTCTCTCCCCCCCCCACAAGCTCATTCTCTCTCTCTCTCCCCCCCCCACAAACTCATTCTCTCTCTCTCTTCCCTCCCCCCCCAAGCTCATTCTCTCTCTCTTCCCCCCCCCACAAGCTCATTCTCTCTCTCTCCCCCCCCCCACAAGCTCATTCTCTCTCTCTCCCCCCCCACAAACTCATTCTCTCTCTCTCCCCCCCCCACAAACTCATTCTCTCTCTCTCTCTCCCCCCCCCCACAAACTAATTCTCTCTCTCTCTCCCCCCCACCACAAACTCATTCCCTCTCTCTCTTCCCCCCCCAAGCTCATTCTCTCTCTCTCTTCCCCCCCCCCCAAGCTCATTCTCTCTCTTTCTCTCCCCCACAAGTTCATTCTCTCTCTCTTTCTCTCCCCCACAAGCTCATTCTCTCTCTCTCTCCCCCCCACAAGCTCATTCCCTCTCTCTCTCCCCCCCACAAGCTCATTCCCTCTCTCTCTCCCCCCCACAAGCTCATTCCCTCTCTCTCTCCCCCCCACAAGCTCATTCCCTCTCTCTCTCCCCCCCACAAGCTCATTCCCTCTCTCTCTCCCCCCCACAAGCTCATTCCCTCTCTCTCTTCCCCCCACATGCTCATTCCCTCTCTCTCTCCCCCCCACACGCTCATTCCCTCTCTCTCTCCCCCCGACACGCTCATTCCCTCTCTCTCTCTCCCCGACACGCTCATTCCCTCTCTCTCTCCCTCCCCCCCACAAGCTCATTCCCTCTCTCTCTCCCCCCCACACGCTCATTCCCTCTCTCTCTCCACCCCACACGCTCATTCCCTCTCTCTCCCCCCCACAAGCTCATTCTCTCTCTCTCCCCCCAAGCTCATTCTCTCTCTCTCTCCCCCCAAGCTCATTCTCTCTCTCTCTCCCCCCAAGCTCATTCTCTCTCTCTCTCTTCCCCCCCCCACAAGCTCATTCCCTCTCTCTCTCTCCCCCCCCACAAACTCATTCTCTCTCTCTCCCCCCCCACAAACTCATTCTCTCTCTCTCTCTCCCCCCCCCCCACAAACTAATTCTCTCTCTCTCTCCCCCCCACCACAAACTCATTCCCTCTCTCTCTTCCCCCCCCAAGCTCATTCTCTCTCTCTCTTCCCCCCCCCAAGCTCATTCTCTCTCTCTCTCCCCCCACAAGCTCATTCTCTCTCTCTTTCTCTCCCCCACAAGTTCATTCTCTCTCTCTTTCTCTCCCCCACAAGCTCATTCTCTCTCTCTCTCCCCCCCACAAGCTCATTCACTCTCTCTCTCCCCCCCCACAAGCTCATTCCCTCTCTCTCTCCCCCCCACAAGCTCATTCCCTCTCTCTCTCCCCCCCACAAGCTCATTCCCTCTCTCTCTCCCCCCCCACATGCTCATTCCCTCTCTCTCTCCCCCCCACATGCTCATTCCCTCTCTCTCTCCCCCCCACACGCTCATTCCCTCTCTCTCTCCCCCCGACACGCTCATTCCCTCTCTCTCTCCCCCCGACACGCTCATTCCCTCTCTCTCTCCCCACCACAAGCTCATTCCCTCTCTCTCTCCCCCCCCACACGCTCATTCCCTCTCTCTCTCCACCCCACACGCTCATTCCCTCTCTCTCCCCCCCACAAGCTCATTCCCTCTCTCTCCCCCCCACAAGCTCATTCTCTCTCTCTCCCCCCAAGCTCATTCTCTCTCTCTCGCCCCCCAAGCTCATTCTCTCTCTCTCTCTTCCCCCCCCACAAGCTCATTCCCTCTCTCTCTCTCCCCCCCACAAGCTCATTCCCTCTCTCTCTCCCCCCCACAAGCTCATTCCCTCTCTCTCTTCCCCCCACAAGCTCATTCCCTCTTTCTCTCCCCCCCCCCACAAGCTCATTCCCTCTCTCTCCCCCCCACACAAGCTCATTCTCTCTCTCTCTCTCCCACAAGCTCATTCTCTCTCTCTCTCTCTCCCACAAGCTCATTCCCTCTCTCTCTCCCCCCCACAAGCTCATTCTCTCTCTCCCCACCCCCCCCCACAAGCTCATTCCCTCTCTCTCCCACAAGCTCATTCTCTCTCTCCCCCCCCCACAAACTCATTCTCTCTCTCTTCCCCCCCCCCCACAAGCTCATTCTCTCTCTCTCTCCCCCCCCACAAGCTCATTCTCTCTCTCTCCCCCCCCCACAAGCTCATTCTCTCTCTCTCTCTCCCCCCCCCCCCCACAAACTCATTCTCTCTCTCTCTCTCCCCCCCCCCACAAACTCATTCTCTCTCTCTCCACCCCCCCCACAAACTCATTCTCTCTCTCTCTTCCCCCCCCAAGCTCATTCTCTCTCTCTTCCCCCCCAAGCTCATTCTCTCTCTCTCTTCCCCCCCCCCAAGCTCATTCTCTCTCTCTTCCCCCCCCCACAAGCTCATTCTCTCTCTCTCTCCCCCCCCCCACAAGCTCATTCTCTCTCTCTCCCCCCCCCCACAAGCTCATTCTCTCTCTCTCCCCCCCCACAAGCTCATTCTCTCTCTCTCTCCCCAAGCTCATTCTCTCTCTCTCTCTTCCCCCCCCACAAGCTCATTCCCTCTCTCTCTCTCCCCCCCACAAGCTCATTCCCTCTCTCTCTCCCCCCCCCCACAAGCTCATTCCCTCTCTCTCTTCCCCCCACAAGCTCATTCCCTCTTTCTCTCCCCCCCCCCACAAGCTCATTCCCTCTCTCTCCCCCCCACACAAGCTCATTCTCTCTCTCTCCCCCCCACAAGCTCATTCTCTCTCTCTCTCTCCCACAAGCTCATTCTCTCTCTCTCTCTCTCTCTCCCACAAGCTCATTCTCTCTCTCTCTCTCCCACAAGCTCATTCTCTCTCTCTCTCTCTCCCACAAGCTCATTCTCTCTCTCTCTCTCCCACAAGCTCATTCTCTCTCTCTCTCTCTCTCTCCCACAAGCTCATTCTCTCTCTCTCTCTCCCACAAGCTCATTCTCTCTCTCTCTCTCTCCCACAAGCTCATTCTCTCTCTCTCTCTCCCACAAGCTCATTCTCTCTCTCTCTCTCCCACAAGCTCATTCTCTCTCTCTCTCTCCCACAAGCTCATTCTCTCTCTCTCTCCCACAACCTCATTCTCTCTCTCTCTCTCCCACAAGCTCATTCTCTCTCTCTCTCTCCCACAAGCTCATTCTCTCTCTCTCTCTCCCACAAGCTCATTCTCTCTCCCCCCCCGACAAGCTCATTCCCTCTCTCTCTCCCCCCCCCCCACAAACTCATTCTCTCTCTCTCTCTCCCACAAGCTCATTCTCTCTCTTCCCCCCCCCCCCCACAAACTCATTCTCTCTCTCTTCCCCCTCCCACCACAAGCTCATTCTCTCTCTCTCTCCCCCCCCACAAAGTCATTCTCTCTCTCTCTCCCCCCGCCCCCACAAACTCATTCTCTCTCTCTTCCCCCCAAGCTCATTCTCTCTCTCTTCCCCCCAAGCTCATTCTCTCTCTCCCCCCACAAGCTCATTCTCTCTCTCTCTCCCCCCACAAGCTCATTCTCTCTCTTTCTCTCCCCCACAAGCTCATTCTCTCTCTCTTTCTCTCCCCCACAAGCTCATTCTCTCTCTCTCTTCCCCCCCCCAAGCTCATTCTCTCTCTCTTCCCCCCCAAGCTCACTCTCTCTCTCTTCCCCCCCAAGCTCATTCTCTCTCTCTCTCCCCCCCCCCAAGCTCATTCTCTCTCTCTCTCCCCCCACAAGCTCATTCTCTCTCTCTCTTCCCCCCACAAGCTCATTCTCTCTCTCTCTTCCCCCCCCCCAAGCTCATTCTCTCTCTCTCTTCCCCCCCCCAAGCTCATTCTCTCTCTCTTCCCCCCCCCAAGCTCATTCTCTCTCTCTCCCCCCACAAGCTCATTCTCTCTCTCTCCCCCCACAAGCTCATTCTCTCTCTCTTTCTCTCCCCCACAAGCTCATTCTCTCTCGCTCCCCCACAAGTTCATTCTCTCTCTCTTTCTCTCCCCCCACCAAGCTCATACTCTCTCTCTCTTCCCCCCACAATCTCATTCTCTCTCTCTCTTTCCCCCCCCCAAGCTCATTCTCTCTCTCTCTCCCCCCCCCAAGCTCATTCTCTCTCTCTCTCCCCCCACAAGCTCATTCTCTCTCTCTTTCTCTCCCCCACAAGCTCATTCTCTCTCTCTTTCTCTCCCCCACAAGCTCATTCTCTCTCTCTCCCCCCACAAGTTCATTCTCTCTCTCTTTCTCTCCACCACAAGTTCATTCTCTCTCTCTTTCTCTCCACCACAAGCTCATTCTCTCTCTCTCTCTCCCACAAGCTCATTCTCTCTCTCTCTCTCCCACAAGCTCATTCTCTCTCTCTCTCTCCCACAAGCTCATTCTCTCTCTCTCTCTCTCCCACAAGCTCATTCTCTCTCTCTCTCTCCCACAAGCTCATTCTCTCTCTCTCTCTCTCTCCCACAAGCTCATTCTCTCTCTCTCTCTCTCTCTCCCACAAGCTCATTCTCTCTCTCTCTCTCTCTCTCCCACAAGCTCATTCTCTCTCTCTCTCTCTCTCTCCCACAAGCTCATTCTCTCTCTCTCTCTCTCTCTCTCTCCCACAAGCTCATTCTCTCTCTCTCTCTCTCTCCCACAAGCTCATTCTCTCTCTCTCTCTCTCTCCCACAAGCTCAATCTCTCTCTCTCTCTCTCTCTCCCACAAGCTCATTCTCTCTCTCTCTCTCTCTCCCACAAGCTCATTCTCTCTCTCTCTCTCCCACAAGCTCATTCTCTCTCTCTCTCTCTCTCCCACAAGCTCATTCTCTCTCTCTCTCTCTCTCCCACAAGCTCATTCTCTCTCTCTCTCTCTCTCCCACAAGCTCATTCTCTCTCTCTCTCTCTCTCCCACAAGCTCATTCTCTCTCTCTCTCTCTCTCCCACAAGCTCATTCTCTCTCTCTCTCTCCCACAAGCTCATTCTCTCTCTCTCTCTCTCCCACAAGCTCATTCTCTCTCTCTCTCTCTCTCTCTCCCACAAGCTCATTCTCTCTCTCTCTCTCTCCCACAAGCTCATTCTCTCTCTCTCTCTCTCCCACAAGCTCATTCTCTCTCTCTCTCTCTCCCACAAGCTCATTCTCTCTCTCTCTCTCTCCCACAAGCTCATTCTCTCTCTCTCTCTCTCCCACAAGCTCATTCTCTCTCTCTCTCTCTCCCACAAGCTCATTCTCTCTCTCTCTCTCCCACAAGCTCATTCTCTCTCTCTCTCTCTCTCCCACAAGCTCATTCTCTCTCTCTCTCTCCCACAAGCTCATTCTCTCTCTCTCTCTCCCACAAGCTCATTCTCTCTCTCTCTCTCCCACAAGCTCATTCTCTCTCTCTCCCACATGCTCATTCTCTCTCTCTCCCACAAGCTCATTCTCTCTCTCTCCCACAAGCTCATTCTCTCTCTCTCCCACAAGCTCATTCTCTCTCTCTCTTTCCCACAAGCTCATTCTCTCTCTCTCTTTCCCCCCCCCAAGCTCATTCTCTCTCTCTCTTCCCCCCCCAAGCTCATTCTCTCTCTCTCCCCCCACAAGCTCATTCTCTCTCTCTCTCCCCCCACAAGCTCATTCTCTCTCTCTTTCTCTCCCCCACAAGCTCATTCTCTCTCTCTTTCTCTCCCCCACAAGCTCATTCTCTCTCTCTCCCCCCACAAGTTCATTCTCTCTCTCTCTCTCCCACAAGCTCATTCTCTCTCTCTCTCTCCCACAAGCTCATTCTCTCTCTCTCTCTCCCACAAGCTCATTCTCTCTCTCTCTCTCCCACAAGCTCATTCTCTCTCTCTCTCTCTCTCCCACAAGCTCATTCTCTCTCTCTCTCTCCCACAAGCTCATTCTCTCTCTCTCTCTCTCTCCCACAAGCTCATTCTCTCTCTCTCTCTCTCTCTCCCACAAGCTCATTCTCTCTCTCTCTCTCTCCCACAAGCTCATTCTCTCTCTCTCTCTCTCCCACAAGCTCATTCTCTCTCTCTCTCTCTCTCCCACAAGCTCAATCTCTCTCTCTCTCTCCCACAAGCTCATTCTCTCTCTTTCTCTCCCCCACAAGCTCATTCTCTCTCTCTTTCTCTCCCCCACAAGCTCATTCTCTCTCTCTCTTCCCCCCCCCAAGCTCATTCTCTCTCTCTTCCCCCCCAAGCTCACTCTCTCTCTCTTCCCCCCCAAGCTCATTCTCTCTCTCTCTCCCCCCCCCAAGCTCATTCTCTCTCTCTCTCCCCCCACAAGCTCATTCTCTCTCTCTCTTCCCCCCACAAGCTCATTCTCTCTCTCTCTTCCCCCCCCCAAGCTCATTCTCTCTCTCTCTTCCCCCCCCCAAGCTCATTCTCTCTCTCTTCCCCCCCCCAAGCTCATTCTCTCTCTCTCCCCCCACAAGCTCATTCTCTCTCTCTCTCCCCCCACAAGCTCATTCTCTCTCTCTTTCTCTCCCCCACAAGCTCATTCTCTCTCGCTCCCCCACAAGTTCATTCTCTCTCTCTTTCTCTCCCCCCACCAAGCTCATACTCTCTCTCTCTTCCCCCCACAATCTCATTCTCTCTCTCTCTTTCCCCCCCCCAAGCTCATTCTCTCTCTCTCTCCCCCCCCCAAGCTCATTCTCTCTCTCTCTCCCCCCACAAGCTCATTCTCTCTCTCTTTCTCTCCCCCACAAGCTCATTCTCTCTCTCTTTCTCTCCCCCACAAGCTCATTCTCTCTCTCTCCCCCCACAAGTTCATTCTCTCTCTCTTTCTCTCCACCACAAGTTCATTCTCTCTCTCTTTCTCTCCACCACAAGCTCATTCTCTCTCTCTCTCTCCCACAAGCTCATTCTCTCTCTCTCTCTCCCACAAGCTCATTCTCTCTCTCTCTCTCCCACAAGCTCATTCTCTCTCTCTCTCTCCCACAAGCTCATTCTCTCTCTCTCTCTCCCACAAGCTCATTCTCTCTCTCTCTCTCCCACAAGCTCATTCTCTCTCTCTCTCTCTCTCTCTCTCCCACAAGCTCATTCTCTCTCTCTCTCTCTCTCTCCCACAAGCTCATTCTCTCTCTCTCTCTCTCTCTCTCCCACAAGCTCATTCTCTCTCTCTCTCTCTCTCTCCCACAAGCTCATTCTCTCTCTCTCTCTCTCTCTCTCTCTCTCCACAAGCTCATTCTCTCTCTCTCTCTCTCTCCCACAAGCTCATTCTCTCTCTCTCTCTCTCTCCCACAAGCTCAATCTCTCTCTCTCTCTCTCTCTCCCACAAGCTCATTCTCTCTCTCTCTCTCTCTCTCCACAAGCTCATTCTCTCTCTCTCTCTCCCACAAGCTCATTCTCTCTCTCTCTCTCTCTCCCACAAGCTCATTCTCTCTCTCTCTCTCTCTCCCACAAGCTCATTCTCTCTCTCTCTCTCTCTCCCACAAGCTCATTCTCTCTCTCTCTCTCCCACAAGCTCATTCTCTCTCTCTCTCTCCCACAAGCTCATTCTCTCTCTCTCTCTCTCCCACAAGCTCATTCTCTCTCTCTCTCTCTCTCTCTCCCACAAGCTCATTCTCTCTCTCTCTCTCTCCCACAAGCTCATTCTCTCTCTCTCTCTCTCCCACAAGCTCATTCTCTCTCTCTCTCTCTCCCACAAGCTCATTCTCTCTCTCTCTCTCTCCCACAAGCTCATTCTCTCTCTCTCTCTCCCACAAGCTCATTCTCTCTCTCTCTCTCTCTCTCCCACAAGCTCATTCTCTCTCTCTCTCTCTCCCACAAGCTCATTCTCTCTCTCTCTCTCCCACAAGCTCATTCTCTCTCTCTCTCTCCCACAAGCTCATTCTCTCTCTCTCTCTCCCACAAGCTCATTCTCTCTCTCTCCCACATGCTCATTCTCTCTCTCTCCCACAAGCTCATTCTCTCTCTCTCCCACAAGCTCATTCTCTCTCTCTCCCACAAGCTCATTCTCTCTCTCCTCTTTCCCACAAGCTCATTCTCTCTCTCTCTTTCCCCCCCCCAAGCTCATTCTCTCTCTCTCTTCCCCCCCCAAGCTCATTCTCTCTCTCTCCCCCCACAAGCTCATTCTCTCTCTCTCTCCCCCCACAAGCTCATTCTCTCTCTCTTTCTCTCCCCCACAAGCTCATTCTCTCTCTCTTCTCTCTCCCCACAAGCTCATTCTCTCTCTCTCCCCCACAAGTTCATTCTCTCTCTCTCTCTCCCACAAGCTCATTCTCTCTCTCTCTCTCCCACAAGCTCATTCTCTCTCTCTCTCTCCCACAAGCTCATTCTCTCTCTCTCTCTCCCACAAGCTCATTCTCTCTCTCTCTCTCTCTCCACAAGCTCATTCTCTCTCTCTCTCCCACAAGCTCATTCTCTCTCTCTCTCTCTCTCCCACAAGCTCATTCTCTCTCTCTCTCTCTCTCTCCCACAAGCTCATTCTCTCTCTCTCTCTCTCCCTCCCACAAGCTCATTCTCTCTCTCTCTCTCTCTCCCACAAGCTCAATCTCTCTCTCTCTCTCCCACAAGCTCATTCTCTCTCTCTCTCTCCCACAAGCTCATTCTCTCTCTCTCTCTCCCACAAGCTCATTCTCTCTCTCTCTCTCTCTCCCACAAGCTCATTCTCTCTCTCTCTCTCTCTCTCTCCCACAAGCTCATTCTCTCTCTCTCTCCCACAAGCTCATTCTCTCTCTCTCTCTCCCACAAGCTCATTCTCTCTCTCTCTCTCTCTCCCACAAGCTCATTCTCTCTCTCTCTCTCTCTCCACAAGCTCATTCTCTCTCTCTCTCTCTCTCCCACAAGCACATTCTCTCTCTCTCTCTCCCACAAGCTCATTCTCTCTCTCTCTCTCTCCCACAAGCTCATTCTCTCTCTCTCTCTCTCTCCCTCAAGCTCATTCTCTCTCTCTCTCCTCCCACAAGCTCATTCTCTCTCTCTCCCACAAGCTCATTCTCTCTCTCTCCCACAAGCTCATTCTCTCTCTCTCCCACAAGCTCATTCTCTCTCTCTCCCACAAGCTCATTCTCTCTCTCTCCCACAAGCTCATTCTCTCTCTCTCCCACAAGCTCATTCTCTCTCTCTCCCACAAGCTCATTCTCTCTCTCTTCTTTCCCACAAGCTCATTCTCTCTCTCTCTTTCCCACAAGTTCATTCTCTCTCTCTCTTTCCCACAAGTTCATTCTCTCTCTCTCTCTCTCCCACAAGCTCATTCTCTCTCTCTCTCTCTCCCACAAGCTCATTCCCTCTCTCTCTCTCCCACAAGCTCATTCTCTCTCTCTCTCTCCCACAAGCTCATTCTCTCCCTCTCTCCCCCCCCCCCCCACCCACCCCCCCCCCCACAAGCTCATTCCCTCTCTCTCCCACAAGCTCATTCTCTCTCTCTCTCTCCCACAAGCTCATTCTCTCCCTCTCTCCCCCCACCCCCCCCCCACAAGCTCATTCTCTCTCTCTCTCTCTACCCGCCCCCCCCCCCCCACAAGCTCATTCTCTCTCTCTCTCCCACAAGCTCATTCTCTCTCTGTCTCTCTCCCCCCCACCCCCACAAGCTCATTCTCTCTCTCTCTCTCCCCCACAAGCTCATTCTCTCTCTGTCTCTTTCCCCCCCCACCCCACAAGCTCCTTCTCTCTCTCTCTCTCCCACAAGTTCATTCTCTCTCTCTCCCACAAGCTCATTCTCTCTCTCCCCCCCCCCCCACAAGCTCATTCCCTCTCTCTCTTCCCCCCACAAGCTCATTCCCTCTTTCTCCCCCCCCCCCACAAGCTCATTCCCTCTCTCTCCCCCCCACACAAGCTCATTCTCTCTCTCTCTCTCCCACAAGCTCATTCTCTCTCTCTCTCTCCCACAAGCTCATTCCCTCTCTCTCTCCCCCCCCACAAGCTCATTCTCTCTCTCTCTCCCCCCCACAAGCTCATTCTCTCTCTCCCCCACCCCCCCCCCCAACAAGCTCATTCTCTCTCTCTCTCCCACAAGCTCATTCTCTCTCTCTCTCTCCCACAAGCTCATTCTCTCTCTCTCCCCCCCCACAAACTCATTCTCTCTCTCTTCCCCCCCCCCACAAGCTCATTCTCTCTCTCTTTCTCTCCCCCACAAGCTCATTCTCTCTCTCTCCCCCCACAAGTTCATTCTCTCTCTCTCTCTCTCTCCCACAAGCTCATTCTCTCTCTCTCTCTCCCACAAGCTCATTCTCTCTCTCTCTCTCTCTCTCCCACAAGCTCATTCTCTCTCTCTCTCTCTCTCTCCCACAAGCTCATTCTCTCTCTCTCTCTCTCTCCCACAAGCTCATTCTCTCTCTCTCTCTCTCTCTCCCACAAGCTCATTCTCTCTCTCTCTTTCCCCCAAGCTCATTCTCTCTCTCTCTCCCCCCCACAAGCTCATTGTCTCTCTCTCTCTCTCCCCCACAAGCTCATTCTCTCTCTCTTTCTCTCCCCCACAAGCTCATCTCTCTCTCTTTCTCTCCCCCACAAGCTCATTCTCTCTCTCTCTCCCCCCACAAGTTCATTCTCTCTCTCTTTCTCTCCCCCACAAGCTCATTCTCTCTCTCTCTCCCCCCACAAGTTCATTCTCTCTCTTTCCCCCACAAGTTCATTCTCTCTCTCTTTCCCCCACAAGTTCATTCTCTCTCTCTTTCCCCCACAAGTTCATTCTCTCTCTCTCTCCCACAAGCTCATTCTCTCTCTCTCTCCCACAAGCTCATTCTCTCTCTCTCTCTCTCTCCCACAAGCTCATTCTCTCTCTCTCCCACAAGCTCATTCTCTCTCTCTCCCACAAGCTCATTCTCTCTCGCTCCCACAAGTTCATTCTCTCTCTCTCTCTCCCACAAGCTCATTCTCTCTCTCTCTCTCCCACAAGCTCATTCTCTCTCCCTCCCCGACAAGCTCATTCCTCTCCCCCCCGACAAGCTCATTCCCTCTCTCTCTCCCCCCCCCAAAAAACTCATTCTCTCTCTCTCTCTCCCACAAGCTCATTCTCTCTCTTCCCCCCCCCACAAACTCATTCTCTCTCTCTCTCCCACAAGCTCATTCTCTCTCTCTCTCTCCCACAAGCTCATTCTCTCTCTCTCTCTCTCCCACAAGCTCATTCTCTCTCTCTCTCTCCCACAAGCTCATTCTCTCTCTCTCTCTCCCACAAGCTCATTCTCTCTCTCTCTCTCCCACAAGCTCATTCTCTCTCTCTCCCACATGCTCATTCTCTCTCTCTCCCACATGCTCATTCTCTCTCTCTCCCACATGCTCATTCTCTCTCTCTCCCACAAGCTCATTCTCTCTCTCTCCAACAAGCTCATTCTCTCTCTCTCTTTCCCACAAGCTCATTCTCTCTCTCTCTTCCCCCCCCCCCCAAGCTCATTCCTCTCTCTCTCTTTCCCCCCCCCCAAGCTCATTCTCTCTCTCTCTTTCCCCCCCCCCCCAAGCTCATTCTCTCTCTCTCTTCCCCCCCACAAGCTCATTCTCTCTCTCTCTCCCCCCACAAGCTCATTCTCTCTCTCTTTCTCTCCCCCACAAGCTCATTCTCTCTCTCTTTCTCTCCCCCACAAGCTCATTCTCTCTCTCTCCCCCCACAAGTTCATTCTCTCTCTCTCTCTCCCACAAGCTCATTCTCTCTCTCTCCCACAAGCTCATTCTCTCTCTCTCTCTCCCACAAGCTCATTCTCTCTCTCTCTCTCTCTCTCTCCACAAGCTCATTCTCTCTCTCTCTCTCTCTCTCTCCCACAAGCTCATTCTCTCTCTCTCTCTCTCTCCACAAGCTCATTCTCTCTCTCTCTCTCTCTCCACAAGCTCATTCTCTCTCTCTCTCTCTCTCTCCCACAAGCTCATTCTCTCTCTCTCTCTCTCTCCCACAAGCTCATTCTCTCTCTCTCTCTCTCCCACAAGCTCATTCTCTCTCTCTCTCTCCCACAAGCTCATTCTCTCTCTCTCTCTCCCACAAGCTCATTCTCTCTCTCTCTCTCCCACAAGCTCATTCTCTCTCTCTCCCACATGCTCATTCTCTCTCTCTCCCACATGCTCATTCTCTCTCTCTCCCACAAGCTCATTCTCTCTCTCTCCCACAAGCTCATTCTCTCTCTCTCCCACAAGCTCATTCTCTCTCTCTCTTTCCCACAAGCTCATTCTCTCTCTCTCTTTCCCCCCGCCCAAGCTCATTCTCTCTCTCTCTTCCCCCCCAAGCTCATTCTCTCTCTCTCCCCCCACAAGCTCATTCTCTCTCTCTTTCTCTCCCCCACAAGCTCATTCTCTCTCTCTTTCTCTCCCCCACAAGCTCATTCTCTCTCTCTCCCCCCACAAGTTCATTCTCTCTCTCTCTCTCCCACAAGCTCATTCTCTCTCTCTCTCTCCCCACAAGCTCATTCTCTCTCTCTCTCTCCCACAAGCTCATTCTCTCTCTCTCTCTCTCTCCCACAAGCTCATTCTCTCTCTCTCTCTCTCTCCCACAAGCTCATTCTCTCTCTCTCTCTCTCTCTCCCACAAGCTCATTCTCTCTCTCTCTCTCTCTCTCCCACAAGCTCATTCTCTCTCTCTCTCTCTCTCTCCCACAAGCTCATTCTCTCTCTCTCTTTCCCCCAAGCTCATTCTCTCTCTCTCTCCCCCACAAGCTCATTGTCTCTCTCTCTCTCTCCCCCCACAAGCTCATTCTCTCTCTCTTTCTCTCCCCCACAAGCTCATTCTCTCTCTCTCTCCCCCCACAAGTTCATTCTCTCTCTCTTTCTCTCCCCCACAAGCTCATTCTCTCTCTCTCTCCCCCCACAAGTTCATTCTCTCTCTTTCCCCCACAAGTTCATTCTCTCTCTCTTTCCCCCACAAGTTCATTCTCTCTCTCTTTCCCCCACAAGTTCATTCTCTCTCTCTTTCCCCCACAAGTTCATTCTCTCTCTCTTTCCCCACAAGTTCATTCTCTCTCTCTTTCCCCCACAAGTTCATTCTCTCTCTCTCTCCCACAAGCTCATTCTCTCTCTCTCTCCCACAAGCTCATTCTCTCTCTCTCTCTCTCTCCCACAAGCTCATTCTCTCTCTCTCCCACAAGCTCATTCTCTCTCTCTCCCACAAGCTCATTCTCTCTCGCTCCCACAAGTTCATTCTCTCTCTCTCTCTCCCACAAGCTCATTCTCTCTCTCTCTCTCCCACAAGCTCATTCTCTCTCCCCCCCCGACAAGCTCATTCCCTCTCCCCCCCTGACAAGCTCATTCCCTCTCTCTCTCCCCCCCCCAAAAAACTCATTCTCTCTCTCTCTCTCTCCCACAAGCTCATTCTCTCTCTTTCCCCCCCCCACAAACTCATTCTCTCTCTCTCTCCCACAAGCTCATTCTCTCTCTCTCTCTCCCACAAGCTCATTCTCTCTCTCTCTCTCTCTCCCACAAGCTCATTCTCTCTCTCTCTCTCTCCCACAAGCTCATTCTCTCTCTCTCTCTCTCCCACAAGCTCATTCTCTCTCTCTCTCCCACAAGCTCATTCTCTCTCTCTCTCTCCCACAAGCTCATTCTCTCTCTCTCTCTCCCACAAGCTCATTCTCTCTCTCTCTCTCCCACAAGCTCATTCTCTCTCTCTCCCACATGCTCATTCTCTCTCTCTCCCACATGCTCATTCTCTCTCTCTCCCACATGCTCATTCTCTCTCTCTCCCACAAGCTCATTCTCTCTCTCTCCCACAAGCTCATTCTCTCTCTCATCTTTCCCACAAGCTCATTCTCTCTCTCTCTTCCCCCCCCCCAAGCTCATTCTCTCTCTCTCTTTCCCCCCCCCAAGCTCATTCTCTCTCTCTCTTCCCCCCCCAAGCTCATTCTCTCTCTCTCCCCCCACAAGCTCATTCTCTCTCTCTCTCCCCCCACAAGCTCATTCTCTCTCTCTCTCCCCCCACAAGCTCATTCTCTCTCTCTTTCTCTCCCCCACAAGCTCATTCTCTCTCTCTTTCTCTCCCCCACAAGCTCATTCTCTCTCTCTCCCCCCACAAGTTCATTCTCTCTCTCTCTCTCCCACAAGCTCATTCTCTCTCTCTCCCACAAGCTCATTCTCTCTCTCTCTCTCCCACAAGCTCATTCTCTCTCTCTCTCTCTCTCTCCCACAAGCTCATTCTCTCTCTCTCTCTCTCTCTCTCCCACAAGCTCATTCTCTCTCTCTCTCTCTCTCTCTCTCCCACAAGCTCATTCTCTCTCTCTCTCTCTCTCTCACCACAAGCTCATTCTCTCTCTCTCTCTCTCTCCCACAAGCTCATTCTTCTCTCTCTCTCTCTCTCTCCACAAGCTCATTCTCTCTCTCTCTCATCTCTCTCTCCCACAAGCTCATTCTCTCTCTCTCTCTTCCCACAAGCTCATTCTCTCTCTCTCTCTCCCACAAGCTCATTCTCTCTCTCGGTCTCTTCCCACAAGCTCATTCTCTCTCTCGGTCTCTCCCACAAGCTCATTCTCTCTCGCTCGTCTTCTCTCTCTCTCTCCCACAAGCTCATTCTA